>NC_143479.1:28091974-28755041 GCF_027475165.1 Benincasa hispida
TCAATCCCAAGATGGGATCTAAATCCACTGTTGAAGACCTTTTAAGCACTTTTATTGATTTTCTGAACAAAGTTACAAAGAAGATGATTGAGAAAGGGAGAATAAACAGAGTGTATATGTTCACTTAACCAACACTCTTCAATAGTAGCAATAATATGAAAAATACAAACTCATTCACAGCTCAAAGGTTTGAATACTATTGTCCACCATCCATGCTCCTTGCAGGCGAACAAAACTGAAGAAGATGGATTTTCTAGCTCCCTTTCTTACTCTGTCATAAACCAATGCTCCTCAGGTGAAGTACTTTCTCTCAGCGAATTTGAGCCCTCAAAACCACCTCATAACATACGCCTAGGTGGAATATTCTCCTCTTACAACTCAACAGTTGAAGACCAACCAGGCTTTATCAAAGAGTTGGATTCAAGACTCTTTCTTAATGGGTTGTCCAGCTTTAATGCATAACAAAAGCCCACACCTGCAAAGTAATAAAAGAGAGTATTCTGGCCCAACTTAATAACTGAAATAAAAGATGTATTTAGATAGCAACACCACATCAAAAATTCTCCACCTTGCTACAAAGATACATCAGTAAAAATACTATTGCATTAGGTATTCCCTTAACAGATCAGTTCAAAAAGAACCAATCTTGAGAGCTTTCATACAGCTCTCAAGTTTTGATGCGGGCACAGTTTTTGTGAGAGCATCAACAACATTCTCAGCAGATGCTATCTTCTTCACTTGGATTTTCCCTTCTTGAATGACATCCCTTATAAAGTGATATCGTACATCTATATGCTTGGTCCTCTCATGGAAGGTTTGGTTCTTTGTGAGGAAGACTGCACTTTGATTGTCATAATGAATGACTAGATTTTCTTCTAAATTAATCCCAAACTCTTCAGCCAATTCATCCAACCAAATAGCATTCTTTGAATGCATCAGTAAGAGCCATATACTCTACTTCAGTGGTTGAAAGAGCAACCACTGTTTGGAGGAAATATTTCCAACTCACTGTGTTACCATACATAAAAACAAGTCTTGATAATGACTTGCATTTATCCCTATCAATTGTATAATCTGCATCAATAAAGTCAGTGAGTACTTCTCTATTGTTTAAGAAGCAGTACCCTTTACATATCTCAACAGCCATTTAACTCCTTGCCAATGGTGTAAATTTGCTAACTACACTTAAGGCATGAGCTAAATCAGGTCTTGTGCAAACCATGAGATACATAAGACTCCCTACTACATTTGCATAAGGTATAGACTTCATTTCTTCCCTTTTTTCATCAATATGAGGTGAGTGATCAAGTGACAGCTTAAAGTGAGATGCAAGAGGTGTAGAAACAGACTTTGACTCATTCATTCTAAACTTTGTCAACATTTTTAGACAATAATCTTTCTATGAAAGCTTCATTATTCCAAGTTCCTGTTTCTAACAATACTTATTCCTAGTATTTTCCTTGTAGGACCTAGATCTTTCATATAAAAGGTCCCTTTCAACTCATCTTTTAACTTATTTAATTCTCACCCGTCTCTATTAGCAATCAGCATATCATCAACGTAAAGCAACAAGAAAATTGAATGACCCTTTATCATTATGTTTAAAATATACACAGTGATCCAACATGCTTCTATTGAAACCACAAGACAACATAAAAGAATCAAATTTGAGATACCATTGTTTAGGAGCTTGCTTTAAACCGTATAAGGATTTCTTAAGTAGACGTACCTGGTTTTCTGCTCATTTTCTTATAAATCCAGGGGGTTGTTTCATGTAAATTGTTTTTGATAAATCTCCATGAAGAAATGCTATTTTAACAACTAATTGATCCAATTCCATTTCGAATTCAGTGACAATGACAATAGCATTCTAATAGATGTATGTCTTACAACTTGAAAGAATATTTCATTATAATCCACTTCTTCTCTCTGTTTGAATCCCTTGGCAACAAGTCTTGCCTTATATCTCGAAGAATCTGACCCTGAAGCCTCAAATTTCAATTTATAAATTCACTTACATTCAAGCAATTTTTGCTTCTCTGATTTATCTAGTAACACCCGTGTCTGATTTTTAATAAGTGAACTCATTTCAAAGCCCATCACACTTGTGAAACTGCTAAGGAAGCTATTTGGCTCAAGAAGTTTCTGACTGATCTGAAAGTTGTTCCAGATATGTCAAAGCCCATCCCACATTATTGTGATAATAATGATGTTGTGGCTAATTCTCGAGAGCCTCGAAGTCACAAATGTGAGAAGCACATAGAGCGGAAATGTCATCTCATCTTAGATATTGTGCATCAAAGAGACGTGATTGTCACATAGATAGCTTTGAAACACAACATTGTTAATCCATTTACAAAGGCCCTCACAGCTAAGGTGTTTGAAGGTCACCTGTAAAGTATGGGTCAATGGGACAGATCACATTTAGACTAACGCAAGTGAGAGATTTGTACTGGGCGTGTTATGCCCTAATTTATTGTTTGTGCACCTTGTATATTAGTTTGACTTATATATTGTACACTTCACTAGCTTTAGGTCAAGTGGGATATTGTGCCCTAAATATCGTAAAGTCCTATAGTTTGTAATTGTATTGTACAAACATTTTATTTATGTAGTAAAATATGTGAATATTTTATTTCCAAATTAGTTGCATTAACCACAAACAATTAAATTAACATCCAAGGTTATCTTGTAGCTTAAACATGTATGAAAGAAACATACAGGTGGATCATGTTTAAGTGATAACTTAAATGGTCTGTAGTAGATGGATAAGGTTGAATATCTTATACGGGTGACACTACGAGTATGACCCGCTTTCTAAATGTTACAATTGTTGTAAAGTTCTATAAACATCTGATCCTGATCATTTACGTGAAGAAATGTGAGCAGGGATATTTCATACAAAGGAGTTTGTATAAGATCGAACCAAAAAATCTTTAGTCTCATTATATAACACCGTTCGTAATGGAAACCTACATTTTACTAGAATGGTCATAGGTAACATGACCTGAATGCTGAGTGAGTTGTGAATACCTATGAAGTCAGTCCTTTGATTTGTATGGGTGAGAGTGGCCAGATCGCCGACTCAATTTTGGAGATTTTTCTTATTGGGGAGTTGGGAACACAGCTACATAAGAAGGGATTCTCCTTCCCCAATATCGGGGTAAGTAGATAAATTGTTCCCTTAAGCGCTGATTCCGGAACTTGAACAATGTGAAACCACACCTTCTTCTGGCTCAAGAGGGGTCTGATCATAGTTGAAGTATGATTTATTATTCATTAGAGGGATCAATGATACTTAAGGAGTTAGATTTTACTACAGAGGCAAAATAGTAATTTTGAATCAGCTGTACTTACTAGTAATTTGTGTAGGGTCATTGTACCATTGAATGGTTATATCTAATGGACATAGAAATATATATGTAGTGCGAAGAATGCAGTTTTCGGTCTTTAGTGGAGTGCCCGACAATTAACGGATGGTGAATAATTTAATTAAAGGAGTTTAACGGGAATTTATGAGAATCAAGCTACAAGTTTATTTAAGAGGAAATAAATATTTTGATTAATTTTGGGTCAAGCTACAAGTCCATGGGGTCCCCTCTGTAGCTTAACGGGTTGAGATTGTCTATCCCAGTCCATCAAGTTTAGTTAAATATACATGTGATGTATGTTTATTTTATATGCTATAATGTTTGTCATATAGTTTTAAAATCCACCATAAGTTATGCATTTATTTTCATGCATCATTTTATATTATAAGTGTTATAATATATTAGTATGCATGATTTAAATTACATAAAGCATGCTCATGCATCATATAATATAAGAGTTATAGTATATGTGCATGCATTATAGCATATCCATGCATCATTTATATTATAAATGTTGTATATAGAGTTGGATGATTGTATGGAATGTATGCTATAGCCTAATTCATTACTTGTTTATATAAAAGTTATATATTAGTAATGAATGAACATTGCATGAAGCATGACACTATCTTAGGTTAATTTATAATTGTTATAAATAACTTATGTATGTCTAGCTTGCAATGGTTGGCTTTAATTGTTTCAATTACTTATAAATGTTATAATAAATTAAATTTGAATTAAAATCAATAATAAAGAGTTGCATGCAAACCTTAGGCTATAATCATTTTTAAAGTGTTTTAAAATTTGATTGAGATAGACCTAAGATCATGTTTCTAATGAGATTAGAAATCTAAGTTTAATCTTTTAAATCGGTATAATAGGATTAAATTGATACATAATAAAAGATTAAATATGTAACAAATGTATCTATAAGAGACCTTTTGGCTAAGGCTGGTTTTGGCTAGGTTGGGGTACTTAATTCGATGGAAACGTCGCACCCTTACCTGGGAACCTACCTGGAAAGATGAATTAGATAAATTTGTTACATACATGCAAATTTGATGAAAGTCTGTTAAAGAGTTTAATAAGACTTGAATCAAAGTTGTTTAATCATCAAAAGTAAGAGTTACTTTTTAGCAAATTAAACAATCACTTAGATAAAATCAGTAGCTAGATTTTCTATGTTAATGAACCCTAGGCAAACACTCAGTTGGAGGAAAATAGGAATGGGGTATATGATACTTCACTTTTACCTCTACACGTTTCTCCCTAAAAGTTCACACCGTGAGATCTACTCTCAGCCTCGAAGTACCATGGGTGGCATTTGGGTAGGTCAATACCAAGGTGAATTGAGAGAGTGTTTATAGTAAGTGGGAGTGGGACATGTGACAACATATTCATCGGTCTCTCTCATGAGGTTGGATAAAGTTTCATGCATCACCCCAAGGCATCGTGTGTGTCCCCCTAAAGGATGGCAGTTTTGCATGACGCTTTATTTGATCTCCAAAAATGAATAGTGTTGCTTTAGTCTCTTGTTCTAATAAGCTTTTCCCTAAGGTTGGCTCATTAAGGCGGGACTCTAGAACCTAAGGTGAGGGGTTACACTTACACAAAATTGTTAAGGATGTTAACAAATTCTAGACCGAACAATGGTGACCATTAGTTACAGGGACAAAGAGTTTTTTCTGTATAATAGTTGAGAATGTCTCATTTCAGTGAAGGGGCCTTTGATCACCCTATGGTGACTTTTGTCCTGCCTCACTGAAGCATCATTGCAAAATAGATGTCATTTAGGGTACACTAGACTATTTTGCTAAAACTTGATTGGTTTTCTAAAAGTGGTTTAATGCAAATAGACTTGATTAAGTTTGTTCTGTTTCAGCAATTTTAATATGGCTACCACGACTCTAAGTTTACTTGTCACCGAAAAATTAACTGGCAAAAATTACGCTTGTTGGAAAAACAGCATAAACACGATTTTAATCATCGACTTACGTTTCGTCCTGATGGAGGAGTGTCCTCCCATTCCACCTCCTACTGTTGCTCGAAATGTTCGGGAAGCATATGATCGATGGACAAGGGCAAACGAGAAGGCCTGAGCGTATATCTTAGTAAGCCTTAACGAAGTCTTCGCCAAGAAGTATGAGTCCATGGTCACTGCACATAAGATCATGGAGTCCCTGGGGAGAATGTTCGGACATTCGTCCACGCATCTCAAGCACGACTCTCTCAAGTACATCTTCAATTCATGTATGCAAGAGGGGTCATCTGTTAGGGAACACGTTCTCAACATGATTTTCCACTTCAACGTGGCAGAGATGAACGGGTCAAGCATCGATGAGACCAACCAGGTTAGCATCATTCTGGAAGATAGCTTCCTTCACTTCCGTAGCAATGCTGTTCTGAACAGGATTGACTATAACTTAACTACTCTGCTCAACGAGCTGCAAACTTTCCAATCCTTGTTGAAAAGCAAGGAGAAGAAGGGTGAAGAAATTCCTGCTTCATCTTCTAAAAAGTTCCACAAAGGTTCGACTTTTGGAACTAAGTCTACACCTTCTTCCTCTGACACCAAACAGTTCAAGAAGAAGAAGGGTGGAAAGGGGAAGGCTGCTACTAACTTAGGATTTGCTGCTCCAACGGGTAGATAACCAGTGAGGGTTGACAAGGGAAAGTGTTTCCATTGCAACTAGGACGGGCACTGGAAGAGGAACTGCCCCAAGTATTTTGCAGAAAAGAAGAAGGCCAAACAAGGTAAATGTGATTTGCTTGTTTTGGAAACTTGTTTATTAGAGAATGATGATTCTGCCTGGAATATTGACTCTGGGGCTGCTAACTATGTTTGTGTTGGGATTGATGTCCTAATTCTCTCGGAGTCTTGTATTTTGTAATATACACATTGTTTATGAATAAAATAAGCGTTATTTTATTCTGGCATTTATTTATATCCAATAAACAAAGCTCCATGGTTATCGTATGTAAACTTAAGCATGTATATGAGATATACAAGTGGATCATGCCTTAAGTGATAACATAAATAGATCTGTAGTATAAGGATTAAGGTGGAATACCTGATCCTGGTGCCACTATGGATACGGCCTGCTTTGTAGAGGTTTGCAAGTGTTGTGAACTACTACAGATGGTAGATCCTGACCATTCATGTAGAGACATGCGAGTGAAGGTGTTCTATACAAAGAGTTTGTATAAGACAAGACCACGAGATGATTCGTCTCTGTATATAACACCGTGATACTAAAGATTTACATCTCACCTAAACAACCATAGGTGACATAACCTCAATCCTAAATGTTTTGGGAACTCTTGCCTTTAAGGGCGGTCCTTTGATTAGTATGGGTGAGAGTGGCCCGATTGCCAACTCAACATGCCTACCTTTTTGGGGACTTGTCTAACTTGGGAGCTGGAAACTCAGTTACACAAGATGGAATTCACTTCATCCTCGAAGAATGGGTAAATAGATAGATTACTCCCTTCAAGGCTGATTTCGGGGCTTGAATATAGTGACCACATCTTCTTTGGAAGAGAGGACTCAATCATAGTAGGACTATGACTTATGTTCATTAGAGGGATCAGTGGTACTTAAGAAGTTAGATGTAACTATAGGGGCATAATGGTCATTAGTCGAGCTATACTTACGTGTGATCTGTGAAGAGTTATCATGCTGTTGATTGGTTAAGATGGACACATAGTATATCTATAGTAAAGAGAGTTCAACTGTCGATCTTTAGTGGAGTGCCTGACAGTTAACGGATGGTGGATCCTGTGACTAAAGAGTTTAGTCAGTTATTCATGTACCGTTGGAGTTTCGAGCTACAGGTTCATAAGGTCCCCTTGGTAGCTCAATGGATTCAAGTTGAGGACCAGTTCTTGGTGTTAATTTGAAATATTCAAATTGACAAAAGGTAATTGGATTATATATGATATGATTGTGTGATGTATGAGATACATCTAGTGGAGGATTAATGTAAATGAGATTTACATTAAGGACCATGAAATAGAAAAAGAGCTATGGTTTATATGGTTTATATGTTTCATGAGATGAAATATTAAAACTATAGGTTATAAATATAGTATGGTAAGTTTGTTATCATATATATTTATAATAATATTAATTATTGGATAATTGTCTCTTCTTCTCTAATAACCAATTGAGTGGGAGTTTATTGGTGGTTTCATGGTAACCGTGAGATAAAAAGGACAAATATTTTCCTAATTTTAGTAAGATTGAATTGAGATTTCCACTCTCGAAAGTTTCTCACGGAAAGGTTGTCAAGTAAATATGATTTATTAAATGACAACTTTGAGAGACTAGACGATCATGGAATGTTCCTATATGATAGACACTCAGCTGGCCGATTAGCTAAACGATCACATAGCTTTAGCTAGACAATCACATAACTTTTGTTAAACGATTGGGCATCGTCTATATGATATACTATGACATCTCCCACTTGTTCAATCGTTTACACGATTGTTCTCCTCTGGTCCTACCTTAAACCAAGTTCACACAGAGCCCACACTCTGCATTTTCACACCGAGAATACCAAGGTAACCTTTTTGGTGGTGTCATACTCAACTCGACACTGTCAAGGTTCTGTGGAGGCTGTTTGTGGTGTTCGGGGTGTTTGTGACTTGGAGATTGCGGTGTTCGAGTTTGCTGTGATCATGCTGTGTAGCGTTTTTAGTGTTCGAGCGTTCGTGTGTTTCCGTGTTGCTGTGGACGAGCGTTCGTGATCGAGGGATCTTAAAGATGAGTCTTCAAAGGTATGCTTAATTCTTCCCTTGATCGTTTAGAAAAGCATTCTGTAATTTCTGTTTTGCTCATAGCCTGTTTATTCCATTTGTGACTATAATTGTGTATGTTCATATACGATTGAAATTTGGAACGATCCTTCTGCTGCTCATGGAAATCCTCATGTCCAATTTCCTTCAATTGGTATCAGAGCCAGGTTGTTATGATATTCTAAATTTCACTTTTGTTTGTTTGTTTGATTTTTTTTTTTTTTTAAAAAAATCGTGGTGGGATTTTTGAATTGCGTTTTATTGTTAAATCTGTTTGTGGATGGCGTTGATGATTGTTTTCGAGTTTAATTGCCTCTTTTTAAAGCTTTCTTTAAATTACAAAGTGATAATTTATAAGGGCCTCTATATTTTTTGGCGTAATTAATATGCTATCGAGTCTGTAATTCAAAGTGTTTGAGTTAGTCGAGTCATTCGTGATGGAGCTTCGAAGCATGGAGATGCAGATCTCAGCGAAGAAGAAGACCAAGAGTTGGTCGTGTCATGTAGCCTCAGGTAAACGATCGTTGGGATTTCACTAAACGATCATGTAGATTTTTCTATACGATTGTGTAGTATTTATTAAACGATCATTTAGCTAATACTAAACGATTGGGTAAATCGTTTACTCTATCGTGTAGCATTGGTTGCCCGATTGTGGAGATGCTGGAAGTAGACGATCGTAGTGGGAGCATATGATGCTCATCATTTTGAAGAAGGCACGCGTTAAACGATCGTGTAGTTAGCATGCCTCATTGCGTAGTTACTACCTACATGATCACGCGGTATACGATACGAAGGCGCTCGCTCAGTGATCGTTTAGGCGATCGTGCTTCACCGCATTGTAGTCGTTTAGATGATCGAATAAGGCCTGCGTTGTGTGCGGCGTATTAGACGATCGCGTACCTCATGCTTCATCGCATAGTAGCAACGATTGTCGCCAAAAATCTCCGTTATCTGGTCAAAAAATTGCCATGATGTCACATCTCTATCTCACGAAACCTCTTGGTCGCCCTCGGCCTTCCATCTCACAAGAAAATCAGTTCGTTTTTCTTACTCATGCTCATGGCATGATGATCTAGGTTTTCTGCTAATTCTCACTCAAACTTCTTCTATATCATAGCGAGAGCTCATTTGGTGTGTTTTCTCGTACTATCAAGCAAGTCTTCTGGAAAAGGCTTTAGGAAACTCAATTGGAACGTCAGGTGGATCTTCAAACATTCTTGAAACTTTAAACAGTAAGCAACCACGCCCATACATTTAATGACTTCGAAGGGGCCACCATATCTTAACACCAACCCTTTGTCCACATTCTTACCTCTCAGCTTCTTCCACATCTAATAAGTCAACTTCAGCAAAATAGAATCTTCCACTTCGAACTCCGAAGGCCTTCTTCCCTTGTCCTCATATTTCTTCATCCTACGTGCAACTTTCTCGAAGCTGTCTTGGGCTAAGTCCATCATCTCTTGTCTCGCATGAAATGATATTCTTCAGCAGGGCATCTACCCCTGATGCGTTGTTTCATTATCTCATAAGGACAAAAAGGTTGTTGCTCGATCGCTAATTCTGCTAGACTTACACCAGTAACAAAGGACTTCTGGATGTTATAACAGAATTTGGCTACATCAAATAAACTCACCCAATTTCTCTAACTCGCTGTTACACAGTGCCTCATATTCCTCCACGAATGCATTGGTTCTCTCAGTCTGCCCATTTTTTTGTGGATGAGTCACTGTAGAGAACTTCAGTTCCAAACCTAGTGCATTAATAGGCTCGTCCAAAATCATGACAAGATGGCTAAGGCTTAATCGAAAAGGCTTGCACACATGATACACACATGAAGGCTGATAAGATTTGGTCTTGAAATCTTTTAATGTTGGGATGTGCTTGAAAGTTTTTTGTCTATGGATCTAATATGTTTATTTTGAATGATGAGATTTATTGTTTCTTGCATACTTATTTGAATTTCCGTGTAATCTTGTTCTTTCTTTGTTCGGGACTATAAAAGTTCTAAGTTTGGGGTGGTGAGCAACACTCAAAAAGTACTTTCGTGGTCGTAGAATTTGGTAGTTTTATTGCTTAGTTTATGTTCATTGATGCTTTTTATGTTTAATTGTAGGAAATTGAGCATTTGAACCAAAATGGGCTAACAAGAATGTAAAATGATGAAATTTCCCTTTATGAATGTCAAAGATAGACCTAGGGCAAGCAAATGGGTCAAATTGATGAAATAATGGCCAAAATAGGCATGAGCAGCGTGCTGCGACACTGTGAATAGTAGCACAAAGAACAGGGTAGCGTTGTGGTGCTACAATTTTATCATATGACTATAACTAACGATGTTAGTAAATAAATTGTAATTTTTAGATCGAGTGGTCATTTTGGGTGAGCGACCACTCATTTTCTTCGTTGTTTCGTCCTCCACCCAAATCAAGCATTAATTTTAAGCTTCGAGTTTGGTTTGGATAGTTTTATTTAAGGATTGTTTAGAGCCTTCATTAGGAGCCAGTTCTTGAGCAGAGACGACCACTTGGATGCTTTAGAGAAGTTGATGATCGAGAAGATCGTTGGAGGACAACCCTGAGCTTGAGAGAGACAGATAAAAGCCCGACTTGCAACTCTTTCCCTCTTTCCCTCTTATTTTTTCTCTGTATTTGGAACATTCTGAATTGTCTATGTTTGTACTATAGCGAGTAGCTGAGTTGTGATTTTAGGTTTTTTTTTTTTATTTAATTTTTGGCTTGTGAAAACTAATTTGATAGTTTCTTAGTTCGGATTGATGCATGAACTATTTTAGCATGTTTAATTTTAATGCTTTTGAACAACTAACTACTATTTGAATGATTCTTACTGAATGTCATGCTTGAAAGAGAGGGCGTTAGGTTAGATCAAATATGCTAAACAGTTAATCAATTGTGCATAAAAAATGATAGAAGATTAATAGAGATTAATGTTGAAGGAACTTAGTGCTACACTTAACTAATTAATTGGATGAAAGTGAATTGATAAGTGTTAGAAAGGGTTGAGTTCGGAAGAGGATAACTGGACAAAAGACTTCTAGGCCTATAGTTAGCATAAAATCAATCTAAGGTTAAAACAATTATTTTAGTTAATCCATCAGTGAAATTATAACCCTAGGACATGTCTTTGTCTAGTTTCGCCCCGGTGTTATCATTTATTTGCTTTTTAAGATTAGATTAATTAAGTATTCATCATATTTGGGTCCCCTAAATAAATAAAAGGATCTCTAAATAACTAGAAGAATCAAAACAATTTTTCAGAGAATGATACTAGATCTCTTGTCTTGATACGTGCGCTTGTGTGTATCACTTGCTTCATTTCATCGAATACTTTTTGGCATTCTTTAGACTAGGCTTACCGAGTGACCAAGCAACTTGGTTTAACGTTGGCAAAACTCGTAGTTCTCTTTCTTGACGTATAGTTTAAATTCTCGTAATTTATCAGAAACCTTCTTCAAATGAATTAAATGGTCGTTGAGTGTCATGCTGTAAATAACAATGTCGTCTAGGTAGATAGCCATGAAGCCATTGATATACTCATGAAGAACATCATTCATTAAGTTGCAGAAAGTTGCTTGAGCATTCGTCGGTTCGAACGACATTACAAGAAATTTGTACACACCATATCCAGCTACACAAGTTGTCTTTCCTTCATGTCCTTCTGCAATTCTCACTTGCCAATATTCTGAACATGGGTCCAACTTTGTAAAGAATGCAACTTATGATAGTCGATCAAAAAGGTCAGCGATATTTGGGATTGGGTACTTATTCTTGATCATCCCTTATTAAGGGCTTTATAATCCATGCACATCCGTATAGTCCTGCTTCCTCTAAATGAAGACTGGGCACCGTATGAGACTTTGGATGGCTTGACCAATCCAACTTCAAGCAGATCATCCAATTGCTTCCTTAACTCAGCTAGATCCAATGACGACATCTGATATGGTTCTTTAGATGGGGGCTTGGCTTCTAGGTCAAGCTCGATCATGTTGTCGATGGCTTTGCATGGCGACTCTAGAGGCATTACATCAACGTAATCTTTAAGAACTCTGGCCACTTCATCTGGCACTTTTTCTGGCTTACTGGGATCAATCTCAATCAACGCAACCACATAAGTAACTTCGCCTCACTTCAGTCTTGCTTTAAGTTGTTGGGTCGAGATGACTCTATCTGATCTCACCATTCTCTCTACATGCAAGAAACAAGGGGATCTCTCATCTGATATGAAAATCTCGTTAACAAAGGGCATCACCTTTGCTCTTGCAAAGAACTCAATACCAAGAACTAAATCGAAACCATCAAGATTTACCACCATTAGGTTGAACTCGTCCTTCCAAAGACCTAACTTACGCTTGCTACGGCCACTCCATGTGTTGATTGAGCAGTAGAGTTGGCAGCCTTCATTCTAGTATCACTCTTGTGAATCTCCAACCCAAGTTGATTCACCACCCTCGAGGAAAGAAAGTAATTTGTTGCACTCATGTCCAACATAGCTAAAATCGCCTGGTCATTCACTAAAATAGGAACATGCATCAATGCATGCTATATAGCCTCCCTAGTCAGCACCATGGCATTCAACAATTGAATTTAGGTCACCTTCATAACTCTCTTATGCTCATCTATGAGAATCAGCGCATTCAACCTTTCTTTCTTCGGACATTCCCTTGCCTTGTGTGGTCCCTTGCAAATAAAACACCACCATCAAATGTTTTAGAAGAGTCAGACATTTTACCCTTATCTTTTTCCTTGTCCTTATTATGGTTCTTTTTATGGAACATCTGTCTGCTTCGTCATTACCTTTGGAGTTCTTCTTCTCAAATGAAGACAAAAATTTGTGGGTATTATAGTCCACCAAAGCATGCCACAGCTAATGCTGCAACAAGTCTTTGACATTGGCACGTCTCAACTCAACATGAGCCTACGACTGCAAACTTGGAAGAAAAACAATTTGTCTTCCTTAGATATGTTATGGGTACACTACAAGAATTTTCACTTTTTCTGATGACAAAATCCGTTGGAAAAGTCAAAAAACCGTCGGGACGACTTATCCTGACAGAATTCCAACCCACTGGACACGTAACTTACCGAATCAGTTGCGACACGGATGGGAATTCGGCTGTATCATCCAGAAAGCCTTGTCAGAAAAACCTTTCCTAACCCAAAAAAGCCCCGTCATCGGAAAACAAGATATCTCAACAAAATAAGGATGGAGACTTTTGCCGACCTTAAATGACACCGTCAACAAAATTTATTTCTCTTGATGGTAAAAATAATTTTTCACCATTGGAAGAAGTAAGCTTCTGTCAATGGTTCCTTTTGGGGTCGAGAGATGGTTGCTTATCCCAACATCAATCTATGATTCGACCGTTGGAAAAAATTATCTTGACCTATTTTTAGAGTTACTTTTGCTGACGATGACCTATTTTAGCTTTAGGAAAAAGCATGAAATTACACTTTTTTCCGACAACTATATCGTTAGGATTACCTATTTAGGCATCGAAAATATATTTTTTCTTTATGTACTAAATATTATATTTGCTTTCTTTTTTCTGTACAAATATCATACATGTTTGAATCTTACAAATATCGAATAAGTTAAAATAAAAATGGATAAAATGAAGTATATGTCTACAACATTAAATCATATCCACAAAACATGTTTGAATCCTACAAATTTGTCAAATAAATAACTATTAATAAAATTCGTCTTAAACATAAAATGACATCCACAAATTCTTAACTCCAAAATAACATTACATAATATCTACAAAGTACCTATAAAACACAATTCTACAACTTAACTTAGCTTGTCGGGAGATGCATCTTTAACATAAATCTCCAGATACCTACAAAATACAAATTTAAATAAGTTTAATGCTCAATATACCATATACCAATCTCAAAATGAATATAGAACTTAAAACCCAACTTAAACTTAAACATAATTATATATTTACCCCTATACCAACTTTATACCCAACATAAGAACATTAAAAAATAGGGACAATTGCAAATATATACATTAGATAGAAAACATTAGCAGATATAACATAATGTAAAAAAATTGCAAATATGCCAAATTTGAATAATCTATCAGTGATAGACCATATTATTGGTAGAAGTCTATCACTGATAAACCATATCATTAGTAAAAGTCTATCAATGATAGAAGTCTATTGCTGATAGACTTGGGAGTCTATCAACGATAGAAGTCTATTGCGGATAGACTTGTCTATATTTGCAATTTTTTTTAAATGATGTTATACACTTGGTTATTATTCCTAAAAATTCCACCAATTACAATTACCCTAAAAAATGTAAACGAACTTTATGCAATCTCCCATCCACCCACTTTAGCCTCAAACCAACCCATATTTACACATATTAAACTCAAACTTAATATACCACATAACAATCTCAACATTAGTATATAACTTAAAATTCAACCTAAACATAAACATAATTAGACATTCATCCCTATACCCACTTAGACCCAACATAAGAACATTAACAAATTAAAATGAACTTTATTCACAATGTATAAAACTTAAAACTCAACTTAAGAACATTACCAAATTGAAGCAAACCAACTCATATTTACATATTTCAATCTCAAACTCAATATAGAACTTAAAACCCAACTTAAATTTAAACATAATTATACATTTAACCCTATAACATTAACAAATTAAAATGAACTTTATTCACAATGTATAAAACTTAAAACTCAACTTAAGAACATTACCAAATTGAAGCAAACCAACTCATATTTACATATTTCAATCTCAAACTCAATATAGAACTTAAAACCCAACTTAAATAGAACTTAAAACCCAACTTAAATTTAAACATAATTATACATTTAACCCTATAACATTAAAAATTCTTTATTCACAAATATAAAACTTAAAACTCAACTAAGAACATTAACAAATTGAAACAAACCAACTCATATTTACATATTTCAATCTCAAACTCAATATAGAACTTAAAACTCAACTTAAATTTAAACATAATTATACATTTATTCCTATAACAATTCTCTAAACCCCAACATAAGAACATTAGCAAATATAAATGAAGTTTATGCAATCCCTCATTCCCCCCTCCCACCACCCACACCCACCCACGTACTTTAACCTTAGACCCAACATAGCATATACCCATCTCAAATCTCAAAATTAATCTCAAAATTCAAATTGAACTTAAATATAACTATACATTTACCCTTATAACAATTTTTAAACCCAACAGAAGAACATTAAAAATCCCCCCCCCCCACCCCCCCCCCCCCGTGCCCACTTTAGCCTCAAACTTAATATAGCATATTCTCATCTTAAAATTAATCTCTAACTCAATATACCATACACAAACTATATGTTTATGTTGTTATCATAACTGCAGGATAACAACATACACAATCTTCTAATTAGTTTACTATGCAAGTTGAAGAGCTCATACCTAGCTCGACTTATCTCCTTGTGATTTCATGAGTTGTAAGATCATAGCTTTCATATCATCCATCTCAGTTTGTCTTCTTTCTTCCAGTTCGTCCAATCTAGCCAATCTAACCTTTAAGAATTGTATCTCTCATTGTTACTCCTCTATAACTTACGAGAAGGATGCACTTGATAGTCATTTATTTTTTTTATTGATTTTTAGACTTTGGTGCCCTACTAAGGCCCACTTCTGTGCCCAACACCTGCTCGCATGTTTCTTCTTTCGATATTGGTTTAGACCCTTCTTGGGTGGAGGCTTCTCTTAGCTCGACCATTTAACTCTACATCAATAATTTAAATAAATATTGTATGACAATTGTATATAAATAAAATTACATTGAGGAATAAAAACTTGCGTATGCATCATTAGTAGCCTGATTAACAAACGAGTTGTCACTCTAAGAGTGCATACGCTAGTCTACTAGGTCCATTGCTTGATCGTCGGGTTCTTTCTGTAAAACAATTCACATAGAAGATATTAATAATACTTTCTTACAAATCAAATATAGAAATACTTTTATTTCTACCGTGGATTCTCGTACACGTATGAAAGTCATAGAACCAGTTGTATGCATAAACTTTAGAGCTGATTGATTTTTTTATTAGTCTCTGCCACTTTCTAATAAAATGAGAAATTAAGAGGAAATGAGTCATTGAAATGTAAGCAAACTGAAATGAACACAAGAACTTTTACTTTCCATTCAATGGATTCAAACTTTGTGCATAAAAAGTGACAATATTCAATGGCATTTTTAAGTTGATCAGGTGGGTGTGCTCATGCCTATTCAGGCCTTGCATATTTTTTATAGTGTTTGTATAGTTTCGACCTATACTCTTCAAACGAATTTTTCATTTGATCATTGATGAAATCATTGACCAGTTGGTTAGACAATTCAAACTGGAAATGGTTCTGAATTATTAAAAAAAAAAAAAAAAAAACTAATTAGTATCTATACACATGCACATATATAATTTATAAAATATCAAATAACCATCTTATCATTAATCGACTTTTAACAAGTTCTCGAGATTCTATTGGTAACTTTCTACATGTTCCATTACGAACAAAAAATGATTCCCAAATGTTGGTACCAATGGAATTGCTAAACTTTTTTGCATTATTACAAATTGGTTTCTCCAATATGGGATCAATCTCGATAGAAATTCTCCCAAATTCTTAGACATGTTAATCCAAATCAATATTCTAAGAGTATCCGCGTGCCATCCTACTAGTCATACAATTGACATCTGAAGAAAATATGCATTGCTTTAAATACAAATTGAATAAAAATTATACAAATCATACGTTATTTTAAACATTTGTTTAAATATAAATTATACATATTTTTATAAAAAGAAAATGTGTATCTAAAATAACCTAAATTCTCTCCCAAGGAGGATGATGCACCAATATGCTCAGACTCTAAATATTCCATTAATGCCTCCTCATTGGTGTGACCTACCATTATTCCTGTGCAAATAAAAATATATACACAACAATACGTAAGTTGTGAAATGAAAAAGAAGATAAATATTTACATGATTATTCTGTATCATTAAGATGTTCATCGAGACTCAAACTCCTATTGGAAGATGATCGTACATCCTCTTCCTCGTCATTTGTGAAGTCATCATCAACTCGTTGAATTTTTTTTCTTCTACAACTATAGAATCAACATCAACTCTACATAAACTGATACTGTTCATTGATTCATCGTTTCTACAAGGAATACTATTCACAACTTCTAAGTTGGTCATTCTTATGTTCTTCTACTTCTGGCATGTCTCACACACGCTTTTTATAGACTACTTGCACCACTTTCCAAATATTACTATATTTGGGATCGTTGAGGTAAAACACTTGTTTAACTTGACTTGCAGATACAAAAGGCTCATTAACAAACCAATGACGAGCTGTATTAATTGATATATACCCCAAATTCATGTATACTTTATTGGTCTTTTTAGGGTCTGTGTCAAACCATGTACACTTAAACATAATTACACGTCTTCTCTTGGCATACTGAAAGTCCAAGACTTCAATTATAATACCATAGAAATTATGGAGTTTTGGGAATGTCCTAAAACTCGTAGTTCGTAAATTTCATGTTAAACATTCTATTTATCAATAAAAGATTATTGAGTATTTTATTCAATAAAATCATTGAGATTGCATTTTATTATAAAAATCCAAAGGACAAATCCATGGCTATAGTATGAATACTTTAACTTTATGTGGTGACATAAATAGGATCAAGTTATAATATATAGTATGCATGTATTTTTAGGGTTTGTTAAAATTGATGTAAGTGTTATATTAATTTTGAATGTCTTTGAAGCATGTTATGGTTTGTTAAAGTTTTTTTTATAAGTTTGTTATAAAATGAAATTAGACTTTAAAATCGATAACAAAGATAATCAACATGCACACTTAAGTTAACAACTTGTTTTGATGGTTAAAATAGATTGTTACCTTATAAAATTTGGTTACAAACTCAAATCGGTTCATAAACCTATCTAAACTTGTGGGTACTTAAGTTGACGTTTTATGTAACACCTCCTACCTTGGGATTATGACTGAAGTGTTGAGCATAGTTAACTAATTTTAAGAGCTTGTGTGAGCGATGTGAGATTTAAAACTGTTTAAACACCTAGACTTCGAGATTTAATATCCAAATATAAACGTTGTACTTTGATAAAAAAAATCACATAGGCTTAGGTTTGTTTAGCCATAATAAACCTAAATAAATGAACACCCAAGCATTTAGAACACTTCAGTGGGAGATTAACTATATATTCGATATATAGTTATTAGCTATCACGTCTGTTGTGAAATCGACAATTAAAGAACACAAAAAGGAATGTAGAGTAGGGGAGATCGACACACAGATATATGTGGTTCACTAACAGTGTGTTAGCTACGTCCACGGGCAGAGGGAGAACGATATTATTTTGAGAGAATGTTTTCAGAATTACATCAAGAACGGTGCCTCTAGGTTAAAGAGTTTATATATCGCACTGCTCTAAACATTAGGGTCAAAATCGTAAATAACTGCAAATAAATAAATATGTTGAATATAAAATTTGAATAGGTTGTTCGAAGCACCAACAAACAGATTCAAGGCATTTCAATAAATCTCCACCTTGACTTGAATTCTCTCCCAGATAACAGGTGTACCAAATGCAACATAAATCAATATCGCTAGACGTACCCAGACTTCTCTCTCATGCCTCAAAGTGTCCCATAAAAGGGACCACTAACAATTCAAAACATTCAGCAAGTTCAAACAATGTTGGAACTTGCCTTGTGGAATCGGTTTGGTGAACATATCAGCAGGGTTATCAGTAGTACCAATTTTCATCACTTTAACTCTTTGCTCACCTCTTAAGAAGTGATATCTTACATCTATGTTCTTAGTTCTCTCATGATGAACTTGATCCTTGGCTAGGTAAATTGCACTCAAACTATCACAATATACAATAGCTTGGTCATGATGTAAACCAAGATCACCAACTAACCCCCTCAGCCATATCCCTCTTTAGCAGCTTCTGTCAAGGCCATGTACCCTGCTTCAGTAGTAGACAAAGTAACTGTAGGCTGTAAGGTTGCCTTCCAACTAACAACAGAACCACCCAGAGTGAACACATAGCCAGTTATAGACCTTCTACTGTCAACATCTCCAGCATAGTCAGAATCAAAATAACCAGTCACTAAACACTCTGTGCAACTTCTATAAACAAAACCAACATCAGATGTACCTCTAAGGTAACAAAAAATCCTCTTAACGACTTGCCAATGCTTCTTCCCAGGTTGACCCAGGAACCTGCTGACAACACTAATAACATGGGCAAGATCAGGCCTAGTACAGACCATAGCATACATCAAACTTCCCACTGCACTAGCATAAGAAACTCGAGACCTTTACTCCTTCTCAGCTTCAGACTGTGGTGAAAACTCAGATGACAAACGAACATTTACAGCACTAGAAGTATCTATAGGCTTAGCTGATGACATACCAAACCTGAACAATATTTTTTGAATATATCCTTTATGTGACAAGATAAGTTTATTCTTATCTCTGTCCCTATAAATCTCTGTACCCAGAATTTTCTGAGCAACACCCAAATCCTTCATATCAAACTCAGCACTGAGAAGATTCTTCAATTTCAGAATATCAGACTTGGACTTTGCAGCTATGAGCATATCATCTACATATAAAAGTAGATAAATCATTGAACCATCATCAACTTTATTGTGATATACACAACAATCATATGGACTCCTGTTATAGCCAAGTCCAATCATATAGCTGTCAAATCGTTTGTACCACTACCTTGGAGACTGCTTTAACCCATACAAAGATTTCTTCAACTTGCAAACATAATCTTCTTTACCTGGACACTGGAACCCATCTAGTTGGGTCATATAAATCTCTTCCTCTAACTCTCCATAATCTTCTTTAAGAAAGTTGTCTTCACATCTAGTTGTTCAAGTTTCAAATTCTGATGTGCTACTATAGCTAGTAACACCCTAATAGAAGTATATCTGACTACTGGTGAGAAGATCTCATTATAATCAACTCCTTCCCTTTGTGTGAATCCTCTAGCAACAACTCGAGCTTTATATTTAATGCCCTCTGAAGGTGACATTCCCTCCTTTTTCTTGAAGACCCATTTACAAGTGACAATTTTTCTCTCCTTTGTTCCTTTAACTAATTCCCAAGTCTGATTTTTGTCAAGAGATTCCATCTCATCTCTCATAGCAGCAAGCCATTTAGCAGACTCACCACATGACACAGCTTCTCTATAGATGGATGGCTCATGAGGATCCACCTCTTCAGCAACCTGCAATGCAAAAGTAACCATATCTTCAAAACCATACCTCACAGGAGGTCCAACACCAACTCTTCTAGTTCTATCATGAGCTATACTCGGTTGATCTACTCATGATCTAGAATTCTCAGGAAAATCAACTTCTGACGTTCTAGGCACATTAATTTCTGGTTGCACATCCGTTTCTGTAGTAACGTGTTGATCCTCTCCACCTTGATGTTGTAATTCATTCACAACTGAAGTGAATTGCATCTCCACCTATTTATCAACACTACTACTTTCTCCCACATCAGTAGACGTCACAAAAGGCTTTACAGTTGAGTTAAGCATGGAATTTTCATCAAATATCATAGTCTTACTAAGTATGACTCTATGCTCACAAGGTGACCAGACTCTATATCCCTTAACTCCATCCCAAAACCCACAAATATACCCTTTGTAGCTCTCAATTCTAATTTACCCTCATTAACATGATAGTAGACAGTACAACTAAAAACTTTTAATAAAGAATAATCTGTAGGCTTACCAGACCACACCCGTAAGGTGTTTTACAATCAATAGCTGTGTGAGGTCCACAATTGATCAGATAACATGATGTATTCACTACTTCTGCCCAAAACTTTCTAGCCAACCCTACATTAGAGAGCATGCATCTTGCTCTCTCCAACAACGTCTGATTCATACGTTTTGCGACCACATTTTGCTGTGGAGTATTCCTAACAGTATGATGGCGAACAATCCCCTCAGCTTTACAGAACTCATTAAATTCAGATCCACAGAATTCCAGACCATTATCAGTTTGTAACCTTTTGATCTTCTTCCCAGTTTGATTTTCAATCAATATCTTCCACTTCTTGAAGATCTTGAAGGCTTCACTTTTATGTTTCATCATAAACACCCAAGTCATTCTTGAGTAATCATCAATTATAGACAAAAGAATACCTACTGTCTCCAATAGATTCAACTTTGGAACTTCCCCAACAGTCTGAATGAATATAATCAAGTGTCCCTTTTGTACGATGAACACCTCTTGGAAACTTGCTGCGATGAAGCTTCCCAAATACACAATGTTCACAAAATTCAAAATTCTGCACTTTATGCCCACAGAGAAGATCTCTTTTTGACAGAATTTGCATCCCTTTTTCACTCATATGACCAAGTCTCATATGCCATAACTTAGTCATATCATCCTTGGGAACGACCGATGATGCAACAGCAACATAACCTGTTATTGTGGAACCTAATAGAAAATACAGTGTTCCATGCTTTATGCCTTTCAGAACTACCTCAGAACCCTTATAGACATATATTGCTCCACCTTTACCTTCAAAACTGTAACCCTTGCTATCGAGTACACTAAAGGATATCAAACTCTTCTTCATTAGTGGAACATGCCTAACCTTCTTTAAAGTGTAGAAGGCACCATCGATTCCAACTATCTTGCACACAGCACCGTTAGCCATGCTAGCATTCCCTCCATCTATTTGCTGATAGGTTGAGAACCACTCTCTATTTGGGCATATATGATAAGATGCCCCAGAATCAAGAACCCACACATCATCAGAATGTGACTATTCATTCACAACTAAAGCTAGATCTCCTTTAGAATCGATCTCGACTTCTTCAAAATCAATCTCAACTTGTGCAACAGAGGCGAATGCTTCCTTTTTATCACTTTTTTCCTTCTTTTCCTGATTTCTTTTTATCTTAGGACATTCGGTTTTCCAATGCCCCTTTTCTTTACAGTAGTTACAAATATCATCTGATCTAGAACTCTTTGACTTCGAAGACCTTTTATTCTGATTCGACTTCTGCTTACCAGAATTCCTATGTCCCTTGCTTCCTGTAGCAGCTAACCCAGATGCCTGACTTTTTGTAACTGAACTTCCTGCATTCTGACGGTCCTCTCTCATAAGCAACGTGGACTTTGTATCTTCTAAGGTCAGAGTTTCTTTCCCTCCAATATACGAGTCAACGAAAGTCTCATAAGACGGCGGCAAAGATGTCAACAGAATTAGGATAGTATCCTCATCATCAACCTTAACCTCTACATTATGTAGATCTAATAAAATTTTATTTAATTGATCAAGATGGTCTCGTAGAGACGTACCTTCCTGCATACGTAGATGATACAAACGTTTCTTCAGAAACAACTTCTTGGTTAAAGATTTCGTCATGTAAAGACTCTCCAACTTCAACCAAAGACCAGCGACGGTTTCTTCATCTGTGGCCTCGATGATGACGTCATTAGCCAAACATAGCATGATCGTCGAATGAGCCTTCTCCTGAAGAGCCTGCCACTCTTCGTCATCCACGGCAGCCTTCTTTGACTTACTCGTCAGCGACGCCCACAGACCCTACTGCTTTAGCAGGGATCGCATCTTGATCTGCCATAAACCAAAATTGTTCCTCCCGGTAAATATGTCGATCTTTACGTTCACGCTAGACATCTTCAATTTCGAACAAATGTGGAAATTCGAAAAAAATCCCTAACAAGGCTCTAATACCAGTTTGTTGCGAAATCGACAATTAAATAACACAAAAAGGAACGTAGAGTAGGATAGATCGACACATAGATATACGTGGTTCACTAACAGTGTGTTAGCTACGTCCCGTACTAGGTTGTTCGAAGTGCCAACAAACAGATTCAAGGCATTTCACCAACGTCCCTAAAAGTTTACATTGTGAGATCTATGCTCGGCTTCACGTCACTTTTATCGCGACTACTCCATTCGGAAAGTGTTTGCATGGGTCAATAACAAGGTGAATGGGGGAAGTAGTTCATAGTAATTTGGTTTAAAGAGTTTAACTAATTAATTACAAATCGTTGGAGCTCATGATCTGTAGGTCCATTAGGTCCCTCTATTAGCTCGTAAATTGGATTAATAAATTGAGTATTATTGGATGAAATTTCAAATTAGGGTTATGAATTTGAAACGTTCAAATTCAATTTAGGGTTTTAAATAATTGTATACGATACAATTAAAACGTTTAATTTTATCGAAATTAAACGAATTTGGAGAATAAAATAATATTTAAATTGTGATTTAAATGTTAATTACATGAAATTAAATTCATAATAGTAGAATTGATGTTTTGTTAATTTAATATAAATTAATTAAAAGGTTAAAATTAGTTTTATTTAAAATTAATTATTGAATTAATTTTATAAGAAACTAATATTTAAATAAATGAGTTTATTTAAATATAAAATTGTTTTATTTAAAAATCAATTTTGATTGATTTTATAAAATAATTTTAAATTGAGCAAAGTGGGTTTGCCAAGCACAGCTCAATCAAATTCCATTTTGATTCTCTCTTAAATGTTGAAGTAGGAGGGCCTACATGCAGACCATCTCCATGCATGTTATGAGCTTATAAATTAAAGAGAAATGGGAAGGTCATGTTGTGTTTTTGAACCAGAACTTTGTTGAAATGAAAACCCTCTTCCCTCTCTCAAATTCATCCAAATCTAGTTCTATTTGAGTGTTTCCACCACACAATCCTCACTTGAGATTAGTAGAGAAGATCTTAGTGGTGGTGGTCTACTTGAAGTTTCAAGCTCAAATTAGTGGCTATCTTGTTGAATTCATGGAGGTTTCTTCAAAGGTAATGTGTAACTCAAACCCTCTTGTAAACTTGTTATAAGTAGCATGTTTAAATCTCAAATTAAGAGTAGTTAGAGTGCTTATTGAATTTGAATTCTTCCATTGCATGTTATCTAACTCTTTCATGCAGATCACCTACACCTTCACTTTCTGAAGGCACCATGATCCTACTATTTTGTATAATCCGACAATTATCAAACTCAATACTATGATTGCGTACTCCATTAACAATACATCCATTGTATAAGTGCACCTCTGAAGCCGGCCCCATCGCTAGTGAATATATATCATCAGACACATCTCCATTTTCACACAATAAAAGAACATGTTAATTCAATATAACACACTAGATCTTAAAAACTAATGTCAGTCACATTAATTCAATGAAATTGTTACTTGTCTTTTATTATCATAATTACATGAAATTTGAACCAATAAGGAAATCCTTGTTGGTGCCTTCCATATAAATCATCCTGACTTTGAGCTTCATGTCGAGTCTTAAATATTACCTATAAGAAAGAGACATGTCTCAAATTTCTATTCCACGCTTTGTATCAAAATCATCAATTACAATAGAATGTTCAAAACATACTTTCGATAAGATTTTATTTCTATGCAATTGTTCAAGATGTACCGATGTGCACTGCATTTCTCTTCTCTCGATAATGTCCTTACCCTTGATGCTCCTGTGCATTTTGTCTAAATATTGGAAATTCACCACATATCTCATTCTCTGGAAATCTAAATCATTTCTTCAATCTTTCGATAGGGTACATCCATCTATAATTAATTGGATCCGCAACTTTTGTTCATAGGGCAAATGGATAGCTAGGTGCACCATATTGCGTCCTTTCAACATACTTTGTCCTCACTCACATGCATCCTAGGGAAATTCCCAGGAGGTCACCCAACATAGGATTGCTCCAAGCTTAACTTTGGAGTTCTTATGATTGAACCACCAAAGAGGAAGGTGCACCTTGTTAGTAACTTTAAATTCTTTTAAGTCTTTCTTAACCACACTTTCATATCCTTAGGATCCTTCTCATTCATATGTGATATCGATTCATTCATGTACCCCTCCTAAATTCAGGTCATTACATTCCCACCAGCTTCCACTTGGTTCATCCCCAGACCACATCTTACTGGAAGAGGTTCTGCTCTGATGCCACCTGAACGAGTCGGCTCCCTAGGACTTATACTAGGTCGTTACTACATGCATGCATACATTTCAAATCGACAATTTTCCATATTTTGGTAAAAACCAACTAAATACTATGACATAAATAACTTTAATAAAAGTAAATAACTAAAATTTATTTCATAGCGTACCCCTTAATACCATAAAACAAAACTTGAAAATTCTCCCAAAAAGTTCAAAAGCGTAAATACCAGAATTTCAAGTTCAAACATCAAGACTAGAAATTTTTTTAAACATCAAATCCTGAAAACATGAGCGGAAGCATATGACTAGTCCTAGTGGTTCGATCATGGATTCCACTTGTCATTCGCAAGTGAGCTCCTATCCTTACCTGAAAAATAAACATGAGAAAGAATGAGTATAAAATACTCAGTAACGAACCCCACTACTGGGGTTAGGCTAAGCATTTAGTCATATTTACCCTTGAAGCCCAATAATTCTTCATGAATTTCCTCTTGATCAGTCATGGACAAATCTTCCTCCTTATGAATCACGATCAAAACCAAATTGCAATTTTGAACACCACCAAAAGTAAGAACTTCGTATTCTCCTAGGGGTTGAGAATTACAAGAGTGTGTGAGCCTGTGATCTTAGATTTAAGAGAGATGGAGAGGAAAGATTTTGAGAGAATTTCTCTTCCTTAGGGGTTGAGAATTACAAGTTACGTGTTTCATTTGTTACATTTCTTGGGCATTGGTGTGCATTTCATTCTCGTTATCTTCTTCATTTATATTGGCAATTGGACATTATAGATAAATTATAATATTCAAAATTTTATTTTCTTCATCTATAACATTCATCTCTATCGTACTTAATCCATCATTATGTGTCGATTGAGATGTGTGACTCTCGTATCCCCTAGTGAATAAATGTCGTTCAACTCCATCTATTGGCTTCCACATTGCATTCATAAATTTTTTGTATGGACATTTTGTTTTCCCAAAGTTATTGACATGAAGTTTTGTAACTTTAAGGAATCGGGTTACTCCTTCTGCATACTAAGTTGATAATTTGTTCCTATCTTAACCTACTGTTTATCCATTCTTAATAATATATGTAATAAGTTGAACTTGTATGATTTAGACAATTAGTTATATTAGAACACATATTTTCAATTTCTAAGTGCTAATTTTTTGTTAGAAGAGTTATTTTCTTTAAGAACAATATTCGACCACAAATAATATATCCAAGTTAAAATATATATTAATACTTTTAATTTCATTTCATTTTTTTCTTGTTTGTATTTCTTTTTTGGTGAATTTCTCCAATCATCCTTCAAAATAAAATTTTCTTTTAAGGTTCTCTTTCTTTTATTACAAGAAGTTATCATTCTCTTTCTTTTTTGGGTGAATTTCTCTAATCATCCTTCAAAAAATGAAGGAGAAAATCACACACAATAATTGAACTTATAAGAATCAAAACCGAAGCTAAGTGTAGCTAAAATAAACAAAGCAGATTATTCAACACCTACATATTCCCTCTAATTCCTGAATTCAAAAAATTGCTTAGAAATTGAACAAAAAAGAAACGTCTAAAGTAATCCAATAAAACAAGAAAAATGTCAAAATGAAATAGAAAAGCATGATACAAGAAGAAGTAGCCAAAGTTACATAAACAAATATGAAGTTATTGAACTTAAATCTCAATTTAGAATTAAACTTAAACATAACTATGCATTTACCTTTATACCAAGTTATGTTAAAAATTTATACTAAGTTTTATGGGAGACCAAAAGTAGAATTTAACGAATAGTAAAGAATTAAAAGCTGAGATTTTAGAAGTTACAAGAAATTGGAGAACGAATCAAACTAACACAATTTTAAAGATTAAAAAATAAAACCACAAACCTCTTTAAAGAACAAATTAAACTAATATGGTAAAGATGGAAGGAACAGTGTAGTGTTCTGAAGAACATAAGCTATAGAAGAAAATGAAACTTGATTGAATACTTAAACTAAGTAAATATTGTCTAGTGTGAATAAAAATATGAACTACAATACAAACAGAATAAATCAAGAAGAATACAAGGAAATAATGCACTAAAAAAAATCCAACATGAATAAACATTGTGATTAAATGATTTCAATCACTACTCTCTTAAGTGGATAATAACTCTCGCTACCTTCCAACAAAATTTTCATCTACCTCGTTTATAATTCACATTTATTTTCTTCAAAACAATTTCATTTTCTAGGAACTTCATTTTTCTTTTCTAGCCAAGGCTTCTTTTTTATACTCACAGGCGACCACAAAATGATAAAAGAGAAATGCAAATACATGAATGATTCAAACGTCGAGCAGAAACGAAAGATTCAACGAACAAAAATTTTCAATGAAAATTTATAATTAAAAAATTGCGTCAAATGAAAATTTTCAATTTCGACAAACTCAATCGTGAATGAGACGAAATCAAAATCCAATCCATTAGTAGAAACGAAGGATCTCAACAAACTTACTGCGTAAAACTATCGAATCCAAGAAATTAAGTGAAGAAGCACCATGACCAACAACACCAATCGGATGAAGTGGGCTCTCCGACAAGGATGTCATGGGATGGCCTCTCCGGACAGCTTGGGGCAGCTACTAAAAAAGAAAGAAAGAAACAAGGGAGAAGAAAGAAAGCTCTCAGGTGTCTCGGGTGACGGCTGCGAAAAAAGGAAGAAGGAAAAGATAAAGGTTTTAATTGACCCTCTCCCAATGCTTGTAAAATCGTTGGGCTAAGTATGTTCTCCCGCTGGTAGTTTGAACTATCGTCAAGATAGCTTTAATTAAATTTTCCAACCTTTTTTTTTAAGTCGACACCTTGTCTATATTGTTCGGATACACATTATCTCCGATGCCACAATCTTAGCATCAGAGAGGCCAACAAATCTTTTTCTAACGTGGTTTTTGTCGACCGTCCAAGAGAACAGTGTCGAGAGAATCGATTTTAGGCGACACTATTAAAATTTTCATCGAGAGATTATCTTTTTCCCAACGCCACAAAAAGCATCGGGAAAAATCGGCTCTCCCAACATTTTTTTTGGCGTCGGGAAAAGTTTCTTTACGAAAAACAAAAATTCTTGTAGTAATATCTAGTATTAATAAGCTAAACTCCTTAACATACTCCCTTATTATTCCTGAATGTTGTAGCATTTTAAATACGTTCCTTGAAGTAAACGCCTTATTGTAAGGCAAGAATTGATCCTTCAGTTCTTTCTTCATGCTACTCCATGAAGCAATTCTAGGTTTACTTGCATCCTTGTCATCTTGAAGACGTGTATGCCACCACAGCTTTGCGTCCCTAAAAAGGTATATGCTTGCCATTCCCAATTTACCTTCCTCCAAGATATGTGTGGCTTTAAAGTATTCTTCTACATTCCATAGAAAATTTTTAAGCTCCTTAACATTCCTTAAACCACTAAATGCTTTAGGCTCAGGAATCTTTACTTTCGTAGCAGTCACATTCTTTGTCAAACCTCGTTTCACAATGCCAAGCTCCTCAACTTCGGTCACACCTGCTTTCAATTTATCAACTTCTAATCTAATGCTAGTTGAGTAAGAAGATACATCTTCCAACATTGTGTTAAGGCGTCCTTCGAGTTCCGCCATAAAATTAATAAAAGAAGCTTGAATTTTTTCAAACCATCCTTTGGGTTGAGTCACCAAGTCCGTGAATGATGGAATGCCCTCTACTAATACACCAATATAATCTTCTAGACAACTAACACAATCTCTCATTCGTTCGATCATTTTCGAGCCTTCGATAGGGTTTTGTTCTGCACAAGAATGAAAACCGCGCTCTGATACCAATTGTCACGGGTTAAAATTTAGAATGAAAATTTGTTCTTGCCACTGTGCGACCTAAGTAGTTCTTGCTCTTAGTCAACCTATTCACATTCTAGGATCGCTTTGGACACATTTTCTTGAAGAATACTTGTAAAGCTCACCACACAACAACACACCACGTTTGCTAAGGGATAAAATGTCTTTGATTTTCTCTTTATCCACTCTAAGAATAATTACAATCACCAAAGTGTGAGAATGAATGGGATGGTTACAAGTATGGATGTCACCCCCTATTTATATAAATTACCGTTAATAACTTCTTCTACTCTTAAAGAGTAGTTGAGATACCTAGGGAAGTGGACTACCGAAGAATAGTAAAACCACTTTACCTATTCTTTAGCCTTAAGTAACTCCCCTCACTGATAGTACTAAATGACCAAGTCATGTTTCCTTAACCTTAGGAACTCTTAATTTGTTCCCCACTCCAAGCTTCCTCACTCCAAATTTCTCAGCATACCATACATTTGATTATTTTCCTTCTTTGAAATGACCTACGAAGTTTGGAGAAGAGATGAGGTCTCAACAATTCACGTCATCCACATAACGTTCTGCTAACACAGCCTCTGCATGCGTCTGCTCGCCAGCCACACTATCTGTTGTGCACACCTGTGCACCCATGCGTACGCTGCCTGGTGTGTGTGCTACCTAGCACCCGTGTGTAAGGGCGGATTTAATATGGGCTCGGGGGGGCTTGAGCCCTCCTTAACTTTATGCTCTTTAAATAATATATATACAAAAAACTGACAAAGTATCAAAATCACTAGTTAGTCTAGTAGTAAATCTGCCTCTCAGCCCCCTCTAGACCCAAGTTTAAGCCCCACTTATTACATATATTTTTACTAAATTATATAAAGTCCCCCATCAACAAAATTTCTGGATCCATGTGTGCTAGCTGCATGCGAGTGCCTTCCTAGCACCCACTCATTTTTTACGTCCGACCAGTTGTGTCAATGCCTATTGCACCCACCAACGCCTATCCCGACATGTCATGCGTCCACCCAGACCTGTTGGTGTTCGTGTCCCTTGTCGATGGCCCGCTCGGCTTAGCTGTGTGTCAAGGCATATTGTCGGTCATGCCACCCTATGGCTTGTGAAGGTGTCAGCCACCCACCGACTGCCTCTACCTCAGGTATATCGCGTCCTTGCCTTTTGTTTCCTTGGGGTGCCACCTCAAACACCACACTACTTGGCTCATGCAAGGCCCATTGAGCCTAGCTGCATGTCTCAACCTTATAGGGTTGTTTAAGGCGCTGAGATGATATAGGATGTGGGGAGTTCTGATGTCTCGGGAGTTCTAATATCTGTGTTTGGGTGTGCAAAGTTCTTATGTCTGAGTTGATATGTCTGTGTTTGGGTGTGCAAAGTTGTTATGTCTGAGTTCATATGTCTGTGTTTGGGTGTGCAGAGTGTTGGGAATGTCCTAGAACTCGCATTCGTGTTAAACATTCTATTTATCAATAAAATATTATTGAGTAACTTATTCAATAAAGTTGTTGATTTCGCATTCTATTATGAAAATCCAATAAACATATCCATAGCTATAGTGTGAATACTTTAACTTTATGTGGTGACATAAATAGGATCAAGTTAAAAGTATATAGCCTAAATGGTCTAATAAGTATATGGATGAAATTGGATATCTCATCCTGGTAACACGATTGGATGCGGTCCATTTTGTAAGTAGTACAAATAATGTGATCCACAAATCATTCATGTAGAGACATGTGAGTGGAGGCATCCTATGCAATGAGTTTGCATATAGACTGGACCACGAAAATAGTCACTTTTCTTTATAATGATCATTTACTGTTAAAATTGACTATTTCATTATTTAGTAACCTAGGTTAACTCAATTTTAATCTTGAGCTAGCTATGAACTCCTGTTTGTTCGAGATTATCCTTTGATCTGTATAGATGAAAGTAGTTCAACAGCACTGCTCAATAAGCCTTCCATTTTGAGGATAAGACCAGATGAATAGTTGGAGACATAGCCCTGCAAGATGGAATTCACTCCTACCCGATTTAGGATTAGCAGATAGGTTGTTCTCTTAAGTACTAATTCCAGGTCTTGAACAATCAGGGGCCGCCTTCTCTTGATAGAGAAATGACTTGATTCATAGGTATTATGAATCAAAATTGTTCATTAGAAGGTCAATAGGAACTTAAGAGATGTATTCATAGGGGTAAAATGGTGATTTTGACTAGCTATGATTACGAACAACCTGTGAATGATCGACTTACTGATCATGGTTATATCAAGTGGACATAATATATCTCCAGTGAGGGAAGTTCAACTATGGGCTTTAGTGGAGTGACCCATTAGTTAACGAATGGGGGTTAATTCGGTATAATGAGTTTAGCCAATTAATCTCTGATCGTTGGAGCCCATGATCTGTAGGTCCGCAAGGTCCCCCTACTAGCTCGTAAATGGATTAGCTTTAAAGTAACATGTTAAGATAATTTGAAACGTTCAAATTAGAATTAAACGGAATAGGAGAATTTATATTTAAATATAATTTAAATATATGAAGGTGGATTTGTGTAAAATTAATTTAATATTTGATATTAAATTAATTAGAATTAATTGAATTATTTAAATAATTATTTATAAAATTAATTTATGAAATTAATTTTACAAAACTAATAATATTTTCAATTTTAAAATCATATTGATTTTTTGAAATCATTTGGGTTTTTTTTGTGAAATTGAAAAAAATCACACAAAATGGAAAAATGAGTTTTTCCATTATCATCTTCAACTAGCTCACGCAAAACCCATTTCACATTTGCTTCAATAAATCCAAACATGAGCTGCATCTCATGCAGCCTTTTTCTTTACATGATAGTCTGCAATAAATAAAGAAGATTGAAGTAGAATTGAGGTATGCATTCAAAGGATTTTTACAGAAAAATTCGGGCTAAAGAATTGTTCTTCAAAGTGGGTTGTTGCAGTGAGCTTCACTCCAAGTTTCTTATTGTTCAAGCTATTCTTGAGTCCTTCAACTCATTCTAAAGCTCCAAGAGGATAGCAAGGAAGATCTTGAGGTGGTTCATAGCAAGTTTCGGAGAAGATAGCATCTGAGAATCAAGATCTTGAGGAGTTCTACAAAGATATGACTTCAAACTCTCTTATGTTAGATGAGCATGCTTTAGTTTCTGCCAAAATTAATGAATTAGAGTGTTTATTGATCCATGTTGCTTTCGCTGCATGCTGATAATCTCTTACACAGAGTTTTTATGTCTGAGTTTATATGTCTATGTTTGGGTGTACAGAGTTGTTATGTCGGTGCTATTTGGTTCAATTTTTGTACTCTATAATAATTTGTCTGTATGAACACTATTTCTTTTTAAATCTTATAATTCAATTATTGTATCCATCCTATTTGGAATAAGACATTGATTGCATTTTTTTATTCTTTTCAATCTCAAGATATGGTATACAGTTCAATTTTATATTAAAATAATTAAAAATGATTACATTGATAATTTATATTAAAATAATTAAAAATGATTACATTGATAATTTATATTAAAATAATTAAAAATGATTATATTAATTATTGAAATTTATTAAGTCTAAGTACTATATTTATATTTATTAATTAATTAAGCTATTTTTCTATTGTTCAATCTTCTAAAAATAAAAATCTCACACTTTTGCGAGGTAACTTAGGTAACATCAATATTAAGAAGCATGTAAACATTAAAAATAAATGAAGACAATGCAAATACTCATAAAAAAATTAAAAAATTAATAACACCAAAAAATGTCAAACATTCCGTGTAATATATCCATTGTATAAGTAACACACCAAAATTAATAACACCAAAAAATACAACTGAAATGGAATATAGGGGAATACAAAAAAAAAGTAACACACCAATCTCAAACTAATTGAATATTCCATATAGTTTGGGTTGCATAACAAAACAATAAAAAGAAGTTAGAAAAAATCTAGAAATACTTATAATGTAGGAAGAGAACTAGTTCGAATATAGAAGTACCTACGTTACTTCATGAAGTACAATATTGATGGAGTACACGGGTTACTAGATCAAAATACAATGAGGCATCCTATCATTCACCAAACAACCAAAAGTTAGAAACTTAATAATATGAAAATAACAAAACCAAACATTAGAAATTAGAGAAGGAGAAACCGAATTTAAACAATTCACCGGATTGACAAAATAAATTGATTGAGTCATTAATGAAGTGGTTGAATGGGTAGTGGAAATATGCAAGTAGAACAAAATCAGCAAACAATCAAAAAAGTTATTAATAAAATCAACAAACAATCAGAACAGTCATTACTAAAGTTAGTGGACAATTTAATAAATGAGGTAACTAATAATGCATAATATTGAAAACGTGCAAAATACACGAGTATGATCGAGTATGATCGAATATGTTCAAGCATGATCGAGTATGGTTGAGAGAAACGATGACATACAATACACAGAAGGAAAATGATGGTGAAAAATAAAACACGTTCCGAAAATGAGCCCACAAATAATTAAAATCGGTGAGATAGGATAATGAGCCTCTAAACACTGAGACGATATACCAACCCATGGTATATCATCTCATGTTGGCCCCCAAACAGCTCCTATGGGTCGTCTAACACCCCGACGCTTGAAGTATTGCATTCATTCAAAGAGATAGAAAGCTTAATATGTACAAGAAGAGCTAGAGAACAACTCAAGACAAAAGTGAAAGCAATAAAAAGTTAGAGAAAAGCCTTCCAGTTAAGCACCTTGAAGGTTTTGATCTTGATTTTATAGCCCTAACTGACATGTTTTCATTATGTTTCTCACAAATGTACATACTTGCGATAAAGTATCTTCTTTTCTTCTTTCTTTTTTTTTTTTTTTTTAATAAAAGACTTTTATAGTTGAAGTTTTTGAATTTTTTTGCTGTTATTTTTTTTTTATTCTTTTACCTCTAATATAGCACCAGTATTATAAATCTACCAATTATAATTTGTCACTAGATTTGATCCCCATAATTGTTCGGTGATGGTAATTACAAATATATTTTTACTCTTACATATTATTACATCGAACACTCCACCACCTCTACAACATTTATTCTTTTCCATGAAATCGTCTTTCAAATTCCTCCTCACATTTATTGTGCTCATAAAAACAACTAACATCCTACAAAATTACAACTTTGCCACTATCCAAAATTCCCCATATATCTCAAAAAAAAAAAAAAAAAGAAAAGAAAAGAAAAGAAAAGAAAAAAAGAAATCCCTACCATATTCTCCTCTTTCTTAAATAAAAACAACCTCCCCCCAATAACTCCAATGTTCATAGATCAAAATCCAACCTTTCTTTCATAAACTACAAAAGTATGCCAAAAAAACCCGCCAATATACTAAACAAATAACCCCTCTTATAAGTTGTACATCAGTTCCTCTATCCTTTAATGGACGATTATTGGAAAGAATTGCAAGGCAAAAGACTTCATGATCCGCTCATCCAAAACCAAGCCGACCCACGTAGTCAAATTTTTGTTCAAGGGCCTCTCATAGTCGGTGCCGGACCGTCGGGGCTAGCCACCGCCGCATGTTTAAAGCAAAAGGGTATTCAAAGTTTGATCCTTGAAAGAGCGGAATGCATAGCTTCATTATGGCAATTCAAGACTTATGATCGTCTCCGCTTGCATCTCCCAAAGCAATTTTGCCAACTCCCATTCATGCCTTTCCCTTCAAATTTCCCCACTTACCCAACAAAGCAACAATTTTTAAGCTATTTGAAAGCTTATGCTGATTATTTTAAGTTGGAACCCGTGTTTAATAGCACGGTTATAAGGGCAGAGCGGGATGAGCGATGTGGGTTTTGGAAAGTGAAATCAGTTAAAGACGAAAATAAGGTTATTGTTGAGTATTTTTGTAAGTGGTTGATCGTTGCAACTGGTGAAAATGCTGAACAGATTGTTCCTCAAATTGAAGGGTTGGAGATATTTGAAGGACCTGTCGTTCATACTAGCTCTTATAAAACGGGTGAAGTGTTTCATGGGAAGAAAGTTTTGGTTATTGGTTGTGGTAATTCTGGTATGGAAGTTTGTCTCGATTTATGTAACTTCAATGCGTCACCTCATCTCGTCATTCGTAATTCGGTAAGTTAATGAAAGAATTGTATTTCCCAATTGAACTATATTTAAGTTGATCAGTACGATAGAATAAACTCTTTTAAGAACACCCTATGCAAAAATACAAAATGGAGTTCGTGTATTATTTTCTATTATAGTTGTTTAGGGACAACGAACACTTTGATTATCTTTACAATGGTATAATATTATCCATTTTGGACATAAGTATCCTCATAATTTTTTTTTTGTTTCACAAAAAAGGTTCCATATTATTGGAAATAGTTATCCTAACTTTAAGTCTCTCTTATCTAGTGCTACGATGGTTATTAATCATTGAAAAAACTTTTTGACCTTTTTTTTTTATGCAGGTGCACATTTTACCTCATGAGATATTGGGAAGATCAACATTTGGATTGTCCATGTGCTTACTCAGATGGCTTCCTATGCCTATAGTGGATCAATTTCTTCTTCTTGTTTCACGTTTGATATTAGGAGATACAGCTAAATTGGGGCTTCATCGTCCAAAACTTGGCCCTTTAGAGCTCAAGAATCTCTCTGGCAAGACGCCTGTTTTAGATGTTGGCACTTTTGCAAAAATCAAATCCGGCAAAATTAAGGTAATTCGTTGCTTTCATTAATTCTCAATCAGATTCTCCTCTTGTTTTTTTCTCTACAATAATTCATATACGATATTTTAAATGTATTAATCAGATTTTTATTTGGTTTTTAGATTCGTCAAGGAGTTACAAGACTAACCCATCGTGCCGCCGAGTTCGTCGACGGCAGCGTCGAAAATTTTGATGCTGTCATTTTGGCCACTGGTTATAAAAGTAATGTGCCCTCTTGGCTAAAGGTGCATATCCCATTTCCTTTTTTTTTAGTTTAGTACTTTTCAATTAATTTCCTTAATTTCATCTCAAAACCATCGAAGAGAGTAATTCATGCGGTATAACATGGCCTTTTTTTTTAGTTCAAAAATCTTGGGTTGGACCTCAATTTTATACCAAATAATTATTTGGACTTTACGAGTAATAAGAGAAGTAACTTATGTATCTTAAACTGCGAAGGTCTCTAAATTTTCCAATATGTGACCCTCAACACTCCTTACCTAACAACAAATTCATTTTGTATCTAAACTCTCATATAACTACTCTTTTGTGACAATTAATCATTCCACTGGGTGAGGGACATGATGATAGTGCCAAGAATGTGTTGACCTAGTTAAGATATATATTCAGAGCACCTATTGATCCCTCTCTCTCTTTAGTTGCTTTGTTAGGAAAAAAAAATTAATCGAAAATGTCTTAATCAATTGAGTTATACTTAGATTAGTATTGCACATTTTGCATGTTAACGATTATGCTTCTTCTCTAATAATTGTTGGACATTAGTTGTGTATTAAATGATGAGATTTTTTTTTTTTTTTTTTTTTATTCAACATCCTCTACATAAGACAGTTGAACGAACTATGTTAAGTTTGACACTAAATATGATTTTTTTTCCATACATGGTAGAGAGACAGAGAGTTGCATGCTAAGTAATGATGATTGTGGAGATGCATGATTAAGTAATTATTATGATAATTAAAGTTAAAATAGGTGCATTATATTGATATATTTGGACAGGGAAGGCATATGTTTAATGAGAAAGATGGGATGCCAAGGAAGGAATTTCCAAATGGATGGAAAGGAGAAAATGGACTATATGCAGTTGGGTTCACAAAGAGAGGGTTACTTGGAGCTTCAATGGATGCTACAAGAATAGCTCAAGATATTGAACTTTGCTTGGAAAGCTGATGAAATTGCCTTTAATTTTAATGCTCCTTCACTCACTCTATTGTATTGCCTCAATCATCACTCCAAACCCACGATTAAAGCAACCCCTTTTTAGCTTACAATTACAAAAGTAATGCACTTTCATTCTTGCTTTTGTCACTTGTGGGGTTACAAAAAAACTCAAATTCATTGGAAAATATCTTTCAAGGGAAAAAAAATTGGTTTAGATGTCAGCTTTCCTAAGTGTTTCTTTGTTAGAGATTGAAGCTTTGAATAGTAGAAAAGATAGAGAAAGCACTAGAGCTTGCTAGTTGGTATGTTTCTATACTTCTATTTATATTGTTTATAATCATGTGGATATATAATATGTTGTAATTTAATTTGATTCTATTTACTACCATATGTAAATATATAGATATAAATGGGTGGGAGGGATTTGAGTTTGTGACTCTTCCATTTTGTATCATGTACAATTTCATACTAATTTACTTTTTCTTGCACTCTAAATCATATCAAATTCTAATCCCTTGTGTTAATACTTAACAAAAATATCTTAAAAGTCTATTTCATAAGTTCTCTTTATTGAATGATCATCATAATCATTTCTTATTCAATGAGACCATAGGTGACGTTGACGAACGTTTAAAGAGTCAGTTTAGAATTTTGAACAAATTAGAAGTGATGGTAGAACAACTCCAATAAATATGTATAATTGTCAAATACATTATTAATCATTAAATGGAATGACAGGGAGAGATTTGTGAATATGAACTAATTAAGATATATTTAAAGGGACCATTTGAAATATATATACATATACACCCATATACACACCACTAGTGACCTTGTTTTGTTGAAAGCAACAAGATAATAAAAAGGGTACCAAAAAGAAAGAGGGGAAGAAGGAAAAAAAGAAAATGTATTGGGACAAATGAACATAGAAAAGTTGCATGCCAGTCAGCAAGGGGGTCCCTTTGAATTTCTAGCTCTCCATTCTCTCAAAGAGATTATACCTTTAAAAAAAATATTATATATCTATAGTTTTATTTGATAGCTATAACATGACTTACATTAAATGTTGTACTCTTTTCTTTGAGAGCCTTATCACTTTCCCTTTTCTTCCCATCCTCATCAGTAACTCGGACCACTTTTCATTTTCTATAGCATTTACACAGTCTCTCCCACCACCATCTCCAAAAAAAAAAAAGAAAAAAAGAAAAAAAATCCATTCACTTTAAATACCTTTGATGCTTTGTGGCACGTCTCATATATTTGTCGTCAATTTTTATCTATCTCCAAAAAAGAATTTTGAACAATGAACAGATTGGCCAAAAAGAGATCAGGAAATGCACCTGAATATCTTAACTAGGTTGACACAAACATAACACCCTAATCACTTGGTCCAAACCCAAATGTGTTATGTCATTATAGAAAAGATGATACAACAGAGTCCAAAGATAAGAGAAGAGATGTAACTCAGGAAGGCTAGAGGAAAGCCTTCCAAACAAGGGCAATAGTTTGGGAGTCGTAATTGCAAAAGAGTATAGATGTTTTACACTAAAAAGCAGTCAGGTTTAATGAGTCTTCCCACACATGAGAAGAGGCTTTAATTTGATGTCATGTGGCACGTCTCATATATTCATCATCAATTTTCATCATCTAATTAATATGACTAATATTTTTTCAGTTAGAATTGTCATTAAAAAAAGCAGATGTACTGTTAAACAGAAAAGACAACTCATTTTTTTCGAACATTTGTACTATCTGTTAGGTTCGACTAACCTGTGTTCAAGTAATTAGTAGAAATTTAGATTAAGGAGTATTTGGAGTAAAAGAGGGTTATTAGATGTGGGGAATGGGGATGACAGAGACAGGAATAATGTAATAGAGAGAGAGGAATATGTGTTTGTATGTTTAGGGTTAGAGAAGATTTGGTGTTGGTGGGCTTTATTCCGACCGAATGGAAGGTGATGAGAACACAAATAGAATCTTTTTATTATTGGGTTCATAATAATTTATAGTCTTTCTCTTGGGTAATTCTCTATTGCAAGAGAGAGAGAAATAAAGAGAGAATATCAACATCAAAGAATCAAAGGGTTTGGAGTTGGAAAATCTAATTAGGGACCAGAAAAGTCCCTGCCCTACTAATTATTGTCTTTTGGTCCCTCAAAGATCCCATTTTTACCTATCTTGGACAACCCTTTCATCAATTCTACCTTCCACTCTCTGCCGACTCCCATCCTCTTTTTTCTTCTCTTTATCTTCCTAAGTTTTCACATATTTACTCGAGATTTTCTTAACAACTCTTTAATTTTTCCTTCTTTTAAGATTAAGTTTTACGTAGAACAACAGTAATTGACATGATTTTCTTCTCTAAACAAAATAAAGATCCGATTCACCATCTCACAGTTGTACTAAAATAGCTTCACTTAGCGCACGCAAACGAATTTTAGCCAATGACTGACTAAAGTTTTTTAATGAGAGCACTGATATGGAATTTCAAAAGTATATGAAAGTAGATTTTAAAAGTTTGCTTATGTTTTTTAAATTTGACTAAGTTTCAAGTTTTTTTTTAAAAAAAAAGAAAAGAAATGTGAAATTCTTTTTCCAAAAGTTATTAGATGATCAAAAACAGATTAGGAGTATACCCGGACATCTCAACTAAGTTGATTCATTCTTAGACTTTAGGATCCTCATCATACCATAGATCCAATAGTTGATTTTGTTCCCAAAAGAAAAATACAAGAAGAGAACTAGTGGAAAGCTCAAGAGGAGCTAAAGAAAGAACAAAAGAGAAACTATCATAAAGAGATGAAATTCTAAAATGGGTTGGATATCATAGGATAGAGGTTTGAACCTTTTTTTCCTTCCAAATTCCTTTACTTTTAGGTTGTTTTTTCTTTTTTTCTAATAAATGGCAAATAAAGTTTTCAAATCCTTTCATTTACAATTCAATGTTCTAGAAAAATGAAAGCATGATTGGGTAATAATTATGCCAACAACCTTTCTTGTTGAAAATTTTCTACTTCTAAATAAGGAACAATGAATTTGTTCTAAACTATTATTTTCTAGGGCATCAAATCAATGAGCTGACTTGTCAAATGGATTGAGTTGCATGAAATTATTTTAGGACTTAATTTGAGATGGAAGTCATCTTAATTATATACATAGATAAATACCATGTGATTTTAGTCTTATTATAAAGATCACAAAAATTCCAAAAACATGATTTTTGGTTATTATTGCACTCTCTTATAAAAACATATCATGTGAGAGTTAACTAAAGATCTGTTTATGAAAGATCCAATAAAATTTAGAATCACATGTTTTAAACTTGTAGGAGAAAAGGCCTTAATTAAAATTTGTTTTGATTTGACAAAACTATACTTTGAAATTCATCCACTATATTAGAACCACATGTAATATTTCCTTCAATCAATTTCAGCCAACCCATTTTGAGGGGCAAACTATTAATTTGTCTACCAATTGTCAACTGAAGAACCAAATTAAATGACATAAAAAAAACACATTTAAAATAAACAAACAGTATGTTAAGACAACCAGGGTGTTATATGGAAAAACCTCACACTACTATGGTAGAAATAAATAGAAAAATAATAAAAACATTAACAGAAAGAAATAAAACTAAGAAACAAAATAATTTACGTGGAAAATTCTAAACTCAGAAAAAATCCATTATCTACAAAAAAAAAAAAAAAATCACTATATAAAAAATTGTTATAATCACACTTAATAATTCTTTCCTCGATTCCTACTCTCAAAGCTTTTATATATACTATTCACACCCTTTAATCGCAAAGGATACAAACCGGAATTTAATTAAAATTAACACACCTACATTTAAAGTGTTTCTAACGGGGACAATTTCAAATATAAGATATGAATTTCTTTTATACTGTTTAGAGTCTATCGTTTTCTTGAACTTGTGTCATGATAAAGCAATTCTAATATTTTGCCAAAAATTCAATATATCTAAATTGTTATGACATTATTTTCATGTGTTACTCGGAAGTAATTTCTTTATATGCCTCATTAGTACATGACATTTCTGATATTTTGTGTAGGATTAATTTGTTCATAAAGGGTGAACAAATTAATAAGAAATTATAGTGATGGATGGTATAAGTGTAACTAACTATGTGTCATCAAATTTGTCACATGAAATTATATTAAACTGCAAATATGTCAAAAAAATCATATAATTCTAATTTATCATAGTTTACCACTTGTGTATCATTGAAAAAATATTTTGTCCTATGATATAAAGTAGTATATTATTGATATACCATGTTTATATCATTGGTAAAGCATATCACTAAATATTTCACATCTATTACTGTTATTCTCAAGTTACGTTTTTACATTTGTGCTATTTTTGCCAAATAATTTATTGAAAATCTTCCCACCAGATGATCAATGTGTAGAACTTTTGGCAACATATTAGAAAAAGGAAATTTCTCAATGAAGTTATAAATGAGCTCCGAATATTATGGAAGGAGAAATGTGTCTTTCATTTTAAATTGTCCTAATTAAAAACATTGGAGAAGCGTGTGAGTGGTACAAAACTTTAAGAGTTGTTTTTTTTCTTTTTTAATTAGGATCGGATAAAGAAACTTATGTGATTGTAATCATATATAGTGGGGTCTCTTTATGGTATGCCGTCATTTTTCTCTTATTTTGGAGTTTTTTTTTTATAAATTCTTGTGTTTTTTTTTTAATATCATTGTTATTCTTTTCTCGTCTTATTTTTAAAATAAGATGTTGTTCCCCTCTACATTTAGTATTATGACTTTAAGTTTGTGGTTTCATAATTTCTTAGTATAGTACAAGTTATATGGTGGCAGCATTGTCTTAACTTCTACATTATAATTTTTCTTTTTTGAAAACGTGTTATAGTACAATGAATAGTATATGTTAATCATTCACTATTTGCAGCTTCACTGGTAATTAAAAAAAATAAAAAAATAGATATGTCAAACTTTATAGTACCATGAAGTTTGTGTTTTAAACTTTCTTCAAACGTATTCATCCATTACTATCCGTTCTTACTTTATTACTCTCAATCTAAGGCGTCTACACCGATGGAGGACTGAGAATATATTCATGGAGAGAGTATATTCTAACCAAATTACCAAATTCTCCTTGGAAACATTAGATGACGAACATAATTCAACAAGAGCATTACTTAATCAATTATAATATGGAATTACTATGACATGCACTCACCAAACTGGATCTTTCACAAAAGAAGCATAGTGAAAGGAAAAAAAAAAAGGAATAAAAAAGAGTTGGAAGGCTGGTTGGAGAAAAGAGGGGTTGAATATGATTAACTCTCTCACTTGGTGTGTAGGAGACCATCGAATGTATGGACCATATGGCACGTGGGAAGTTTCAGTTCTGACTTGTTACGTTAGGAAAACTATTTTGCTGCATTTTAAGCTATATCATATCTTTATATACCGTCGAAGTTTTCACATTAGAAAAATTAAGAGATCTCTAATCTTAATAAAACAAATGAGCTACTCCTCTCGATGTTTACTAGTTTGAGATGAAACTCCATAATCAGCAGTTCAAATGTAATATCACTTCAATAAAAGTAGGCTTCCATAACTCTAGGGTGCGTGGTTTAACATTTTAAGTTTTTAATTTTGAAAATAAGTCATTTTTAAAAAAATTTATATATTTGACAACCATTTAAAAATAACTTATGAACCATCAATTTTTGTCAAAAGAATTTAAATAAAAAATTTCTTTAAAAAAATAATTTTTTTTCTTTAACCAATCTAAACAAGCCCTAAGAAACTATCATAACCATATTTCTAAACCAATTTTTCAATCCTTAAATCAACCGTCAAAGAAAGTGCACTAGTGACACATCTATATAGAGACTCTAAAGAAATATCATTGATTGATGCACTGAAAACATTCATATAAGTCAAAAGTCAAAATCCAAAATTTCTCCTTTTTTTTTTCCTCCAAAAGCATTTCTTTTGTTTTCAATTTAGCGGCTCTAATGACGGTTAATTCTAGTCATAAATTAGAGACACAAAAAAACATATCATAATAGTAAAAAAAACAAATTAAAAATCCATTTTTTTATCAAAATCGCACTTTTTTCGTTTTTTTACATTTAAATGACTTATTTATAGTCATAAATTCAAAAACAATGACTGTTTTTTCTACTTGATCCTTGGTAAATTTTATTTTCTTGTGTCATGAAAAACCTAATTATTGTAGTGTTTATGATTTTTTTTAAAATAATGTTTATATTTGAATAGACTACACAAAGATTAACGCGATATATTGTTGTTAGAAATACATTACATGACAAAGCCTATGGAGAGCACACCACCCTGCATGCGGCTTTGCCTACTTACACATGGAGCTCATGCTGCTCTCTTCAATTTTGGACCATTCCTATATCCCTCTTAAGGATTTAATTTTCAAGTGGTCCTTTTTCTTATTATTTTCTTATTATTTTCTTAATTATTAAATGTAGTGAACCATCTTATTGGTATTCTATATTTTTCACAGTGGACCATTTGCCATAAGTTAAAGGACGCTATGTTTAACCACTATGGTGTAACTTCACACCCACATCCCACACCCCCCATAATAATCTAACCTTTGTACGGAATTTCACCATTAATTTTTATTCCCCACACACACCTCACCATGTATAAATTTTTGCTATCATTAGAGGTATGAATAATCATAAAACTACTTTCAATTACTCCTACCCTAGTAGTAGTTGTTTAGAATACCATTACAATGTGAGATGTCACTTAATAGTCTATTGGATACATATTCCAAATACTTTTCTATTTGCATTTTTTCTCTCCCATAAATCTAACCACTACGAGAATTTTGGGTTTTAATGTCGATTGAAAAGAATAAAATCGGATGTACAATGTTGGTTTCATTTTTTTTTTTAAATCAGATCTTTAATGTCGGTTTTCTTCACTCTCCCCCTATTTTATCTTTCCTCTCATTCTCAAACTTCCCTCTTCAGACCCTTTTCTTTCTTACTTCTCTCTTCCAAACCCTTGCCATTTGTCCGTCGATCGTGGGTGAAGAGTCTGTCGTGGTGTAGATCTGGCTTCCGTACAGGTCTGTTCGTCGTGCAACCCGCACCACCGCACCCAGTCGCCCGTGCTCGTTCTGTCGAAGCGCCATAGCCAACCCGAATCTGATCGTGGGTGAAGCTCATTCTATCGAAGCGCCACAGCCCGGTCTGCAACTCCCTCTTCAGTTATTTTTCTGTGTCTTATACCCTCGATTTGATAAATAAGCACCCAAACTTGATACGCTAATCATGTGTCTCCAGATCTGAAGTTCATATTCCCACGTGGTGTGTGCCGCCCTTCGTCGTTCAATTTTCCCTCGCTACGTGTCTCCAGATCTGTCGTCGTTCGTCTTTGTCCACCGCGCTCGCATCCAGATAAGTATGCTCTTCTTCTCTTTCCTCTCTTAAACTCACAACAATTTTTGTTCTTATGTTTACGCCTCTCAACTGTTTATGTAAATGTCTCAATGAAAGCTAGCTGCTGTTTCACTCCAATATGTTTCTCTGCTTCTAGATTTAGGCCTTTTTATGTATCTATGGTCTTTGAAATTCGATTTGATTAATGATTTTGTTGTATATGATACATTTGTTGAAGTATTGGCAAGAGGCATTGCCAAAAGTTGCTCATGCGTTAGGTATGTGTGAGCAAGAGCAGTGAAAGCGAAATGTTGAGCGCAAGGTGCTGGGTAGACGATCGTGTAGCAAATGAGCAATGCTACACGATGAGGTAGACGATCGTCTAATAAGTGAGCAGCGTTACACGATGAGGTAGGCGATCGTGTAGGCGGACGTTGGACGATCATGTAGCAATGCAAGGAGCTAAACGATGAGGTGGATGATCGTATAGCAGATGCGCGGAGCTAAGCGATGCGTTAGACGATCATGTAGATATGCACGTGGTGTTAAACGATGAGGAGTGACAGGCTAGACGATCGGGTTATACGATAGGCAAAATACTACACGATCAGTATAAGCTCTAGACGATAAGCGTAAAAGCTGGACGATAGCGCTAGATGATAGCACTAAACGATAGCATTGAGTGTTAAAGCGATGCGTAGGTGCTAAGTGATAGACTACACGATGGCACTACACGATGGGTATGAGCACTAGACGATAGTCGTGCTGCGCTAGACGATGAACAGATTCACTACACGATAAGCGGAATGCTAAGTGATAGGTGATGACGTTAAGCGATAGGCGGATGAGTTAGACGATAAGGCGTCAGCGCTAAACGATGGAGGTAAACGATGGGCGCAGTAGCTAAACGATAGCCTATGCACAAGATCGTTGAGAGCAAGATCGTTTACTAAACGATTGAGTTACACGATGGGCCGCTGGAGCTAAGCGATAGATGCAGGAACTAAACGATTGATTGGCTTGAGAACATGTGCATTATGCTAATTAAATACTCTAAAAGAATATTTGACTCACAGTTTTAATAAGTTTTAGTTGATAAGTCGAACTTCATCGTTATGCTGCCGAAAATTTTCCATCATCTTCGTATCTCATATCTAGGTAACCAAAAAAGAAGATTCTCTCATTTATTCAACTATTGAGTTTTCTTGTTTTGCAAGTGCAACAAAGGAGTAAAGATTTGGTATCGCAACCTTTTTATGTTTTTTCTTGAGGAACTCTAGTAAAGAATTTTGCCTTGAATGTACCATTTATACACATTCCCAATAAACACGATTAGTTGAATATGAATTCTGATCACATTTTCACTTTCAATCTTTTGTCTTAAACCTTTTTTGTTTGTGATCATTTAAACAACAGTGGTCAGACAAAGATGCCTATAACCAGACACTCTGAAGCTTGGGGGGTCTGTTCAAGAAGAATTTTGAAGGGATCCATACTTACCAAGTGGAAAGGGACAGTAAACTCATAATGTTTGTAAAATTATGATGTTTGTATTACTTGTAATTTGTGTTTTCAAGGGCTGAATTATTGTACGGCCTTTTAAATTATAATTTTATAGCAGAATTTATGGATTAAATGTAATAGATTTGCAATCCATACATAAATAATATGTCATAGCCACAGTGTTCGATGATGATGTATCATGTTATACTTTTTGATCGAAAAAATGGATTCGACAATGGAATTTTAAAAAACGGACAATAATTGATAAAACGGATAGATTCTAGACTTCAATGTCAGTCTAAAGGGCTTCATTTGATTCTTGGACTTCAGATGCAATTGACATTAAAGCCCGAATTTCTTCTAGTGAACATTGTAGCAGTTTTATTGAATTTATTATATGACGCTTCGAACGACCTAAGTTGCATTCATATTTGTCATTTTGTATATTATTTACAATTTTGACCCTAAGGTTTAGAGAAGTGCGTTATATAAACTCTTTGTAACCCTAAAGGCACCTTTGATATGTAATCTAAATTATTCTCTCTAATTATAAGCTGCTCTCTCCCTCTTGTAATGGACGTAACTAACACACTATTAATGAAATATGTAAATCTTTTTGCCAATTCTCTACCATTTACGCTTTTTTTTTTTTTTTTTTTGTGTGTATTCAAATTCAAATCCAATCGATTATTACGAGAAAGCTACAAGGGGGGTTGGGTGTATAGAGAGGAATGGATGATAATGAAGCCTTTTCATATGAAGAGAAGGTGAAAAGGGCAAGACATGTAGGCGTGTGAGAAAGAAGACGACAAATCTTTGAGAAGCATTACACACACATTAGAGGGCATATGAGATATATACAACACACTAGGAGAGGGTAATGACTAATGAAAGTGGCACTACAAAACTTTTCCCTTTCACAATTTCTCCTGAGCCAAACAAGACATAAACCACTAAATGTTCAAAAACTATGTACATTTATTTAATTTTTGCAACTTGTCTTCTCTCTTCAATCATTTCTCCCATCCATTCCTTCAAATTATTTAATTTATATATGTCCTTTGATCCTTCACTTTCTCTTTTGGCCAACAAGAAATAAAAATCTTCATCTCTCTCTATCTCATTTTGAAAATGGAGGGGGGTGGTTCACACTCATCATTCTATTAATAACATGTTAAGAAAAGTACTCCATTAATAATATAGATATATTATTGGAAATGGGGAGATGGAAAAAAAAGGGATGGATATGTCTTATTCCTCAGAGAGGAGGCGGCCCTTGTTTGGATAGTTGTGAAATTTGGTCAAAAACGTTGTCATTTTAATGGCCACCCAACTCATAGAAGGAGAGAAGAATCTTTCAGTGCAATATAATTAAATAACCACACACTACACACACCTTCCCTTCTACCATTTTTTTTCCCTTTGAAATCATTTCTATAGGTTCTTTGTCTGAATTGGAGAGGGAAGATAACAAAGAAACCGACCATGATTAGTTGTAGCTTAAATTGTACTTAATTACATGCTTTCTTAATTTTATATAGTAAAAATAAAATTTTAAAAAAGACAATTTTTTTATAAAAAAAAAAATTACTACATGACACACTTTGATTGGATGTTGTTTGAGCTACACAAAAGATAGTTTCTCCCAAATTTTTTATAACAAATTATGGTATATAAAAGAGAAGTTTTTTTAATGAGATGGTTGGTAGTTGTAAATAAATAATAGGTGCATATAGATTCAAAAATCTTTGTGTGGCATCCTCATAATTACTTGAGCAATACTTGGATGGACCTCTCTTTATGTATCACATTCTCATCAAATCTTCAAAGAATTAAATATTTCAAAAAAGAAAATAAGAAAATTTTATCATATGACAAACTATGATTTGGTGGTATGCACAAGAAAAAGTGCAGTCTGGAATGCACTTAAGTATTTTATTATTATTATTTTTAACTAGTGGATTCATAAATTCAAGGTATGTCGTTTCAAAGTGAGCTAACAAGTGTAAATAGAAAAAAAGATTTTATTCACTCTATCTAATTAATAGAAGATTACATCCCCTATATATAATGGGCTCATTACTAGCAAATTATTGTTGCATTTCTAATAGAATAACAAAAAGTATAACAAAATATATAAATAACTTAATATCTCCCCTCAAAGTTAGAGTGTGAATATCGAAAACTCCTAACTTGGACATAAAAGATATCAAAACAGAGGAAGATAAAGCTTTTGTAAACATGTCAGCAAACTGAGAATGTGAGCGAATAGGAAGAAGACGAAGAAAACCATCAACAATCTTGTCACGAACGAAATGACAATCGATCTCCATGTGTTTGGTCCTCTTATAGAATATTGGATTAAAAGCTATAGTAATTGCAGCTTGATTATCATAATACACAAGAGCAAGCGAAGAGCAATCAATTCTCAAATCATGAAGAAGCTGCCTAGTCCAAATTAGTTCACTAGTAATAGAGGCCAAAGCACAATATTCCACTTTTGCATACGAACAAGAGAGTAGTTTGTTTCTTGGACTTCAAAGATATTAAAAAGTCACCAATGAAGACACAAAAACTAGTAACATATCACCTTGTATCTGGGGAAGCACCCTAATAAGCATCAAAAAAGGCTTTCAGCTGAAAGAGAGTACAAGATTTCAACAATATTCATTGGCCAGGTGCCTGTTTCAGATATCTAAGCAAATGATAGACTGCATTCAAATGTGAAGATGTTGGTTGCTGCAAAAATTGGCTAAGGCGTTGGATCGAAAAGAAGATATCTGTCCTGGATATTTGAAGATATAAAACCCTACCAATTAACTTCTATAACAAGTAGCATCATCGGGCAAAAATGGAGTACCTTCAGTTTTGGACAACTTTATATTAGGATCCATGGGAGAAATAACTGGCTTCGAGTCAAGAAAATTAATGTCTTCTAATATCTGGAGACAATACATCCTTTGAGACAAAAATAAACCTTATTGAGACCTTGATAATTCGAGGCCAAGGAAATATTTAGCAGTTCCCAAGTCTTTCATCATGAAATGAGAATGCAACATGCATTTAACAGAATTCATTTCATATGTAGATGGTCCAATCAATAATATATCGTCAACATAGACTAATAGGCAATAAAAGAGTTTCCAGTACCTCAAGTAAAAGAGAAGTAGTCTGATTTCGACTAGATAAACCCATGTGACAGCAATGCACTTGAAAATTTAGTAAACCATTGACGTGAAACCTGTTTTAAACCATATATGGACTTATTCAACCTACAAACCAATTCCTCCTTCTTACTAGCAACAACAGAAGTGTGATAACCCAATGGTAAAGATACACATACTTCTTCAAATAATTCATCATTCAAGAATGCATTATTTACGTCCATATGAGCTAATTGTCAGTTAAAAGAAGTACAAGAGTAAAGAATACCTTCACAATAAAAATTTTGACCGCAGAAGAAAAGGTGTAAAAAAAGTCAACCCCTTCTTGTTGGTTGTATCCTTTTACCACAAGACGAGCCTTATAGGGATCAATAGTTCCATCCGGTTTATATTTAAATCGATAAACCCACTTCGGCCAATAACATGATGTTTTTCAAGAATTGATACAACTGCAAATGTCATTGTACGTTCCATGGCCGCAAGTTCCTCGGCCATAGCATGATTCCAATGATTAAATTTTGCAGCTTGATGATAATATGAAGGTTCATAAATTGTAGACATATTAAGTATAAAATATTTTTGAGAGTCAGAATAATGATCATAGGAAATATTTTTGCTAAAGAAAAAAATGAGCTGATGAAGACAGTGGGATGTTAGCAATCAAATTGCAGTGAAAATCCTTACGATAAGAAGTGGATTGACGCTGCCTATTTGATTTTCCGGGAACAACAACTGTAGAGGTATTATCATGAACCAAGCCATCAGAAACTTGATATGTGGGTTGAACATCAACTGTCGATTCATCAACTGGATACTTAGAATTATCCAAAAACAGCATTTTGATCTGAAACAATAGGTAAAGAAATAGCAGATGGATGGTTCATATTCTGATCAGCAGAGAAAGGCACACCATTTTGTGAATTGTCTTGCATGGATAAGTCTTCTAAAATAGGACAAGGAATAACATACTGATTTAAGAAATCCGAAGAAGATGACAATATGTCCTGCTGTGAAGAATGAAATGGGAAGAGATCTTCAATGAAATGGACATCAAATGATATAATGAACTATTGTTTTGTAATATCATACAATTTATAACCCTTAATACTAGTAGGATATTCTATGAAAACACACAGATTAACACAAGGATCAAACTTTGTATGATATATAGACAGTATAGAAGCATATGCAAGATACCCAAAAGTATGTAAAACTGAGTAATCAACTTCCTTTTCAAATAAAATATTGTAAGGGAACTTATCTGATAATAATGACATAAGAGTTCTATTGATCAAATACTACAGAAAGAATTCATTCACCCCAAAAAATTATAGAAACACAAAACTAAAACATAAGTGCACGAGCCACATTTAGGAGGTGTTGATGTTTTTGTTCGACAACTGTGTTGTGGAGTAGCTAAACAAGAAAACTGATGAATAGCATTGGAATCGAATCCCGAGCAAAAGTGTGTGAAGTCTTGCATCTCGTTAATCGATTTTTGAAGAAACAAAAATAGTATTCTAAAACAAAATATAGAAGGATAAACACATTATAGGCATGCTTTAGATGAAGGAAAATAAGAAGGAAGAACCATTCTTACCTTTGATAATTCTCGAGCTCTTAGAACGATCCCACGATCTCGAACACGAACGTCTCCTCGAACAATATTGAATACGACCATGAGAATAACCATCCCTCCCTGGAAGTTGACAATGGTTCGCAGTGCCATCAATCTTCACAATGGTTCGCAGTGCCGCACCATACGTCTTGAGATCCAAGGCATGCACCATCCCTTGCAACCCGCTTCTCAGGCCCTGGATAAATCTCTCGGTCCTCGCTGCCTCGGTGGCCACTAACTCAGGAGAAAACTGAGACAGTTTATCGAACTCTTGCTCATATTCCTCCACTGACATAACGCCCTGCTTCAAGTTCAAGAATTCTACCTGCTTATTATATCGGGTGTTGGCCGAAAAGTACTTCTCATAAAAAGTTCCTTGAACTGTTCCCAGGTTGCAAGGTCACCTCCAATATCGATCATCTTTTCTGCCGAACGCCACTAGATTGCCGCATTACCAGTCAGCATGAAGACTGCGCATTGCATTTGTGCTCTTCCGGGCACCTCATAAAACAAAAAATTGTCTCGATGGATGACAACTACATTTTTGCCTTTGTGAGGTCCCCTAACGATCCATCAAAGGGGTGAGGGTCATACTTTTGGAAATCCCTTAAATGTTTGGCCTCGAGAGACAGGCCCTGCGTGTCCTTGTCCTGTGGACGGGTTTCTCGTAACGGCTCAGGTGGCACCGGTTCCTCCTGAGCCTAAGTTTGGACAGGCTGTCCTGCCATCGTGCTACGGATCAGCTTCTGCAGTTTCCCTATTAGAGCGGTTGCAACAGCTTCACTAATTCGGGCTTCCATTGCCTTTTCATCCACTTGGGTCATAGGCAAAATTGGCGTCGACGGAGCAGTTTGACTACTCCCCTCTCTCTCTGCTTGTATTTCTTTTCTAACTGTTTTCCTTGTTCTACATTTAGGTGCCATGTTCTATCATAAATTCGTACGTTAACTAACTATTTCTGGGCCTTTCTCAGACATCGTGCATTTAAAACACTACATCATTGTTCTCACATATGCATTGAAACTTTCATTAGTAGAATGTACCTGGCGATGACGAGGAATCCGTTACTGGCCACAGGGACTATCTAGACTTACGTAGTAAGTCAGTTTATAGAACCCAAAACATGGGCTCTGATACACACTGTAACGACCCGACCCCCTAGGACTTAGGTAAGGCTGTTACTAAAATAAATGCATGCACATAATTTAAAACGACGCTCAGTTTGTTTGAAATAATTGCTACTTAAACAAGAGAAGTTCAACAGACATTTATTGCAATTATTAAAACAATAATAGGGTACCCAAATTATTAAATACTAACAAAAGTATATAAAAGAGATAATCCTTAGAAATAAATTTCAAACAGTAAAACTAAATATTAAGGGAAAAATAAGGACTCAAATTTTAAGATGCGGAAGCGAAAAAGTCTAGTCCCAGTGACACAATCACGAATTCCGCTGGCGGGTACATTTTTACCTTTTTCTAAAACATCAACATAAGAAAGAATGAGTATGAAATATTCAGTAAGTAACCCCACCACTAGAGTCAGGCTAGGCATCTATGTCCTCTAGATACCCGCATATGGCACATATGGAACAAACAAGAGACTGTGTCCTATTCTATTATAGTTAAGTATGCCCACAAAACTGGTGAATCCCGAAGGAAACACAAACTGGTGAATCCCGAAGGAAACAAAAACTGGTGAATCCCGAAGAAAACACAAAACTGGTGAATTCCGAATGAAACACAAAACTGGTGAATCCCGAAGGAAACACAAACTAGTGAGCATCTAACTAATCAATGAGGATATTCACACAGTCTCAACGTTCTAAGAATCAACATTGTACAATTCTAAAACATACATGAAAATCCTTGGTACTATGGCTCCATCACATAGACATGATTATTAACAACATATTATACCACATTCATGTCTACCTTACATCATAATTCCATAACATGCAAGTATGCCTCAACACCAGCAGATCAGACATTGACATATGAAAGCACATACTATCACATACTAACGATCAAGTACTTAGGTGTGTATGTAAACACATCAGAACTCGTGCCAGAACATACTTTGATTCAAGTCATACTATCAACCAACATGCTAACATTTACCATAACATACACTCATCACGCTAGCATACAACTAATGTCTAACCTGTGGGCAGTTCCAGTGGTAAGATTACTTACCTTAATCGAAATTCCACAGATAAACTCCCAACCAAACGATGATCGCGGTTTGAAGTAACGACCCTAACATACGAATACAACCATTAAATTTCAGTCCAATAATAAGTGCGACACCTCAGATTCAAAACCACAATACCCAAAAGCTTACCCAAAGAACTTGATCAACAACCACTCCAAAATCTCCTTCTAACAGATTTTAAATTCCAATGGACGAAAACTTGAAACCTTAATGATACAAGGGTTAAGTCAAACTTAATTCAGTAATCAAAGCGTGCCCACAAACCAACAATAAGGACCATAACTCTTATCAAAACTCTTGTCGAACGATCTTGAATCTGCTGGACAGTCGCTGTTGTAATTTTCCAAGCTCAAATCTAAAATCAAGATAATGCGACTAATTTAATCTTTAATCCAACTTAGTGGGCATTCAAAATCTTTCAAGAAACCCAACCAAAAAATAGATCGTACCAAAATCTAAGAGTCCGACGAAGACCCACGTAACAGAAGATAGGCAGCGCGGCGATGGACGGTGGAGAAACCGGCTGGAGGCAACAGCGGCTCAAGCTGCTGGGAGGCAGCGACGGTGTGCGGCCATTAGGGGCTGAAGTGGCGGCAGCGATTCAGACCAGCTGGGCGAGATCGACACGATGGGCGCTGGTCAAAAGCTGGAGCGGCGGCGGCGCGGCGAGTCTGGCTCGTGTGGTGAAGGGATGTAATGAGGAAGGCGCGACGGATCTGGGCAGTGAGGGAGGGCTCGGTTCGTGAAGGCGGGAGGAAAAATTCTAGAGAAGGGGAAGCCGTGCGTAATGAGGAAGATGGGGTTTTCTTTTTATTTTAAAATAATAATAATAATAATAAAGGAAAATAGTATAATCATAATTAAATCATTTCCTTATTCCACTTTATACTATTTAATTTTTTCCCTTTTCCAAAGAAAATTAATTCCTGCCATTAATTTTCAACTTGAATTTCAAAACTAAATAATTTTCACGCTAACACTTAAATTCTCACACTTATACTTCAAATCCAAAATTCCAAACATGCCCTCCAACCAAGGACAATTACTGAATTTCCAACTAATAAAGTTACTAAAAATTACATTATTATTAAATAAAATAAAATAAAATGCGGGATGTTACAAGCCGCAACTAACTGCCTAAGAGGGTGAGTAGTAGAACACACTAAAGCAAAGTAAGCTTTGTTCCTAGAGATAGGCACAATCTTATGCTCGACGCAACCATGCATTATAGAGATATAGGCATGCGACTGGCTACCGAGAGTTATGCAATGCGTTAGTTTGACGAGCTGGGATTACTTGGGCGACCTAACATAATGAATATTATTATGCGTTGACAACTGCTGCATATTTACCAATTCTCATAGTTAAACTTCCATTGCTCAAGCTGTTTAGTTAGGAGTAGGAGTAATGCATAATCCTTTAACTTTTGTCTTTTTACTTTTATTCATCGCCTCCAACGCATTACTTCACAAACAATATTGAGTTACAAGTCCCTGTGTTCGACCTCAGATCACCCTGAGAAACTTGCATTCTCGTTATACTTGGCAAGAAAGTGAGAAAACTTGTGACAGGAACACATGGTCATCGCATGCATGCTTAAACGCATATTGTATATTTTTTAGTCCAACGCATGACTATCGACGCATGGAGATCAATGCATACATAAGATGCATATTCACTTTTCTTTCTCCTTTTCCAACCAACAATAGTCCTTTCAAGTATAGAATGGTTCAAATGATTCTGAAGCATACTCATAAGTGCATTGTACTGATCAATATTAAGACTAGCAAAGAAATCTAATTGATTTGTGCTGGCATAATTTACTTTAGCATGTTTTTCTTGATCAGTAGAATTAATAGGAGTGGAAGTTTGACCTTTTGAATGGGCGTTATTTGAAGAAGATGAAAAATTACCAATGTGATACCTAGGGAGATATCCATGTAATTTGTAGCAACGGTCAATAACATGGCCGTGAATATTGCAATTACTACAAATTGGACGTCCATCTTTCTTCGTCGATCGATCGTGATTACCTTTTCGAGTATCAGTAAGTGCTAAGAGAACAATTGTTTCAATTAAATGAACTTGGTCTACTGAACGTTGACGTTCTCCCTGAATAATAAGGAAGAAAACTTTTTCGATCGATGGAATGGGATCCATAAGGAGAATCTGAATGCTAATGGTTGCATACGACTCGTTGAGATCCATTAAAAAATCATCACAAATTCAAAAATGAGATAATCAATCAAAGTCTTTGATCCTCCGCATTTACAGTCATCAGGAAGGTAATATTTAGCGAGATTCTACCAAAAAATTGTGAGTTTTACATAATAAGACTCAATAGAGAGAGTTCCTTAAACAATAGTAAAAGAGCTCCTTTCACAAGTGATATATATGAGGACCATTGACTTAGCGATAACAAACCTTAAGTTCATCCCAAATATCCATGCACATCCAGTATAAACTAAACTTGCAGCAATCTCCTTTGAAACAAAATTTTATGAAGTGATCATATTATTGTTGCACTGCCAAGCTGAAGAAAGATGACCTTCTGGTGGTTTAGAGATTGAGCCATTGATGAAATCAACCTTATTTTTCCCTGACGGAGCAAAGAGCATAGCTTTACTCCATGAAATGTAATTGTTGGCGCCAATGAGAGGTTGATTTACAAGAGCATTAATTGGTGTAATTGAGTGATGAACAACATATTGATTCAATTGAACTCCAAAATCAATTAATTCTAGGGCACATGTAGTTGACAATATTGTAGCAGGAGCGGTTGAAGAACTGGAGCAGAGATCTTCGAAGAACCATCGGTCATGGAGAACCAAAGAAAATAAAAAAAATATATATTCAAGAAAAAAAATAGAAGAATCAACTGGAATGAAGTCGAGAAAAATTGAAGAAAGTTGGAAGAAAAATTGCAAATGAGTGAGAAAAAAATCGTTCTGGTACCATAACAAGTGTAAATAGGGGAAAGGATTTTATTCACTCATCTAATTAATAGAAGATTACATCTCCTATATATAATGGGCTCACTACTAACAACTTATTGTTGCATTTCTAACAGAATAACAAAAAGTATAACAAAATATATAAATAACAGAAGAACATAGCTCAATTAACATAAAATGTGTATTCTTGATAAAAAGTTTAAAGTTCAAATTCGCTCATCTCACATGTCGAATTCTAATGAAGAAAAAAATTGAGTTCTATTATTGTAGTTTCTCTCTCACATATCTAACGATATAAAGCTGATACTACGTACGTTGTCGCAGTCTAAAGAGAGTTGTATTAAGAAAGAATATATGATTGAATGCACAATAACACTGTTGGTAAAGTGAAAGGGAATGAAATTGTAGCAGTAGGAAGCCTAGTTAGTGTGTGTGATAACTTTTGTAGTGGTTGTTCGTCCCCATCTTGTGGGAATCTCAGTGAATACTCATTAGAGCATCTTTTGGGAACAACGTTGTTCTTTTTAAAACACAACCAAAACTTCAAATCAACTTCCCCAACATAGTCCAACATTTTTGGTTTCTATTTCTTTCACAACTTTCCCAACTTGTCTACTGTCTACCTTATTTTTATGTTTCTTTTTTATTCTTTTCCCCCTTCTTTTGTTGGTTGTGTTTGTGTGCAGTGTTATAGTGTGTGTTGGACCTTTTCAAATTGACATCTCTTTTGCACATTTGCACCATTTTTCACATTTAATTTGCTTTAAAACATGGTTTAATTTCCTCTACCAAAACTCCATCTTCTCCTACTTTTTATCTTTCTTAATACAATAGAAATCGAGAAACGCTCTGGCGAGACGAACTAAATATACATCTATTATTTTAAAAATATATATATAAATTATGAATCAATTAATGGATGACTTTATTCTCCGCTCAGTATATACTATATGAATTCAGCATCGCATGATTTTAACATTCCTCTATGTCTCCATCTACTATGATAACATACGTCATATCTACTTATAGATTTGAACAGGAATGAATTCTAGGTATGAGTATTCTTATGATTAGACATGTTACTTTAGATATATTTTAATTAGTATGTAAACTCTTCTAGGTGTCTTAGATGTATTTTAATTCTATTATTAAGTATATAACCATTTTTACATTCTTAGACCCTGTCACCAAGTTTCAATGGTTTCATTATTGGATATTAGGCATTTCTACATGTAGCTTGATTTTGAGTTTTTTTTTTTTTTTCTTTTCAAATTTTTTTAATGTGACGAATCACTCATTTAAGTTTAATGTTCAATTTGATGAACAAGAAATTTGAAAATTACTTTTGGTCTCTAAACTTGAAATCAATAATTTAGTCCCTTAATGTGAGTTTTTAACGACTTAGTTACTGTGTACTTCTAAACTCATGACAATTTAGTCATTAAACTTTAATAAATATTAATATTTGGTAATTATACTCCACCATTTGTAATGATTTAGTCCCTATTGTAAAAAAATACTATTAAGATTTAAAATTTTCTTACACATGTAGATCAATAAAATAGTTGAGTGTCAAGTTTGCTTATACATTATGGAGACTAAGTCGTTACATAATCAAAATTGACAATTATGTTTGATGAAATTTTTCATGATAGAAAATAAATCGTTACAAATTTGAAAGTATAGATACTAAATTCTCGTACTAAGTTTAAGAACTAAATTATTAAAAATCTAAAAGTATATGGACTAAATTATTACATACCAATTTTTAAGCATTAAGGCATGTTTAGGAACGATTCTAAAATGGTCAAAATTATTTTCATCATTTTCAAAATCACTCAAAAATTATTTTTAATTATTCAATAAGATGATAAATACGTTTAAAAGTATAAAATTAAACATTAAATTTAATAATTAAAGATATGTTTATTTAAGAGTGATTTAAACCTAACAAAAGTAATTTTAATAATTTTAAAATCACTCTCAAACATGTCTTAAATCGAGGATTCAGAAATGATTTTTAACCAAAAATAAATATAAAAAAAGAAAAAGAAATACTATTTTGCTAGCTAGGATTTTGAAAAGAAATAAAAGGAAAAAAAAAAAGAAAAGAAAAGAAAAAAGATGGTCAAGGCAGTACATAAAAAGCTGGGCCGAGTAGATTGGACTTTGCCAATGGATCGATAATAACACCAAAAGGCCCAGCCCAATAGTAATTCTTAGGCGTGGAAATGATTGTTCAAAGATTTGCCTGAATTTTGATCCACCCCTTCTTCCTCCCATTTTGACCTATAAACACACTTTTGGAGACATTATAATACCATCTCATGTCCCCTTTTTTTCTTCTAATTATTCATCGGATTCGATTTTCCTTTCTTATTATGATTCACATCAAATTAAATTCCTTTTGGTCAACTTTTAATTAGTATTCATTATCATTTCAAAAAAGAAAAAGAAAAAAAGAAAAGGATTCTCTCCTATTCAATTGTGATTTGGATAAACTTCATTTTATTTTATTGATATTATCGAATAATCAAACAATAAAATACTTTTCAAGTATAACAAAATGTCACTCATTGTCTATCAGTGATAGACCGACAACGATAAACATCTATCAGACAATTGTTTATCGTGATTTATTACTAATAGATAGTGACGTTTGGCTATATTTACTAATAATAAGTTGGTTTATTTTTTTTTTATTTAAAAACACTCATTACCAAACACTTTATTCTCAAAATACTCGTAGCATAAACAATTTCATTTTAAAAAGAAAAACTATTATCTAAGACATTACTTAGAATCCAAGGCTTATACCTCTAATCCAATTGGGTTCCTTAGAAAAATAAAAGCACATCCATTATTTCACCCTCCGGATTAGGTGCCGACAGCAACCTTGATTTCCAAACCCCCAAAAAAATACTTTTTAAAAAAAAGATGATATGAATTAATTAAATACACTCATTTAAAACAAAACCACACTCAAAATGATTCAATAATCAATAATGTATTATTGATTCATAACCATTCAAATTAAACTAAAATTTATGAATCATAATAACATAAATACACACGCAATCAAATTTGGATTACAATCCTGGAAAAAAGGATCAAGCAAGTTTTTATCGACTTCGGAATCAAAGATTTAATTCAATTCTCGTGAATCCGAGTGAAGTGAGATGGTTTGGAAGAGGAATGGGCAGAATTAAATTCAGCAAAAATGTCCACGAAGAATTTATCCACAATCTCAAGAAATGTTGGAGAAGTGAGACGAGAATAGTAATGAAGAACTTCTTGAATATCCATAGCATGATCCACATTTCTAGCATCTACCTTTTCCAACTCTTTCAGTTTCTTGGCAACCAAACACATTCTTCTCTTCCAACTACAACATTCCAAATTTTCTTGCGTTTTCCTTTGATGGGTAGCTTCAATTTTGATGCCATCTTCATTTTTCTCAACTCTTTCCTTCCGGGTTTGGTCCATCGTGTTCTTCGAAAAATGAAGTGCAGCATTGGGATTGTTATTCTTCATAAAGCTTCCATTTTGCACCTCTTGTTGGGATGGAATGAAATGAAAGGTTGAATCTTTGTCCATTTCCGAGACGGCGAGGAAGGGCGGCGCCGCCTCGGGGAGCCTATGGTAGCTATTGGAAAAGAAGGATTTGAAGTTGCATAAGGTTTTCTTGAAGAATTTTTTGGTGTTGGAAATGGAGGCTCTTAGAAACATTTGAGTAGTGAATTTTGTTTTATTTGGGGAGAGATAGAGAAGAAAGAAGGAGAAGAAGACTATATGTTTTTAATAAATATGAAGGGGTTTGGTTTTGGTTTGGAGTTGGTAATAATCATCTCTCCTTCCAGATTTCTTTATAGACAGAAACAAAGTCGGATGACCCGACGGCGATGGATTACTGTTTTTTCAACTTTTGAGTGATTACAAAATAGACCAAAAGTTGGATGCCGTCTTGGATGCATCTATCTTTCATGGTGCATCTCAAATATAATTCAATAAAATATTGCCACGTGGTATTTTTATTTATTAAAAAAATAATTTTTTTCTTTTTTTTGTGTGTGTGGTGGAGATTTGGGAAGCACAAGACCTAGAAGTTGTACCTAATCATTGTTCTTAAAATAACAGGAAAAATATCCATTTACACTCGTAGGAGTTGTATCAATTTAAACCTTCATTTTTATAAGTATATCAATTTACACATTTCATTACGTTTTGTTTAGATAAATATTGAGTGAGACTTATAATTTCATCAATTAAACCTCTCAACTTTCAAAAGCAAATCAATTTAGACTATCAATTCAAATTTTTCTTTGAAAATTGTTCATGCATCAATTCTAAAACCGTCCATTTTCTTTAATCTGATATTTGAAGAAGTCTATACATGTGTAATAATTGAATGCATTGACGATTTTCAAATGTAATTTTAATAAATTGTCTAAATTGATTCTTTTATAATAATTTGGAAGTCTAATTGAAACAATAATATGTTCCGTAGAATTTTTTTGAAGTAAGTTTGAAAGAGAGTATGAATTGGTACACTTATACAAAAGTCAGGGTTTAAATTCATATAATTATTAATTCATGGTTTAAATTAATACAACCCCAAAATTTAGAGAGGCAAACTAAATAAAATTCAAAAAAAAAAGATAAATTTCTATTTTAAATTTGGGAGGGTATTAATTAAAATTTGAATTAATAATTATTTCAACTTAAATTCTGAATTTCTATGCAACAATTTTAATCGAATATTTTGTTAAACGAAATTTGAAAAAATCTGCACACGTGTAAGAATTGAAACATGAACGATTTTCAAATGTAATAATAATTAATAGTCTAAACTGTATGAATATTTTGGTGCTTAATACGAAAAGTTATAAATTTATATATTTATGAAAATGTAATAAAAAAATAATATAATAAATAATTCAGTACATACAATTCCATAATTTAGTGCGAATTTTTTTAATTTAAATGTGAAAAAATATTTGGGATATCATATCAATTTGAATTTTTCTTTTTCCAGTATTTTGATAATGGATGGATGGCACGCTCCATTTGAATTCTGATGTGTTTTCATTGGTTTTTTTGGTTCCCTAATTTCAAGAAATCCATAAAGGGAATATATAATCTAAAAGGTTTGTTTTTGTCTCTCTAAAGCTGCCTATGGCCCTGGTTGGTGTATTTAGCCTTTTTAGGAGCAAAGGAGCGGATACTTGTTCCTTCAAAGTTAGTTTTTCTTTTTCTTTTAATTTCTCTCTTACAAATCCTAACTTTCAAGGAGTCATTTTGTTTTCTTTTTTTTTTTTTATGTATTGTTACAAATTATGGTTCTATATAAAATAATTGTGAAATGTGTTGAGAAATTATTAGATTAAGTTAATGCATAGATCTCTTGTCGTAATCTTTGGCTCGTAAACAGAACTTCTCTTATGTTTGCGAGTATGTTGAGGTCGACTTGCAAGAGAATTTATACTGATGTGGTACCAACCTAAAACACATTGATACCTTAGTATAATAAGTGTGTAGTTCGGATAAGCACTCAAAGTGTTGCTTGCCTTTTAGAATATGTGCCATACTGGAAACACTGACATTGGTGTAGTCCTTGAGGTTTTGGGTTTTCAGTCATTGAGCTCGACTCGCATATTTTTTCTTTGGTGATAAGGATCAAGCTCGGTCCGACTGACCTAACCTTCAAGACTTTGACTTTCCAATTTAAGGACATGAAGACTCCTATGCATACTCTAGTGGTGCCTTAGCTTGGCCTGCCCATGGACTTGGGCCTAGCTTGGGGCAACCCTCAACATATATGTTTTTCAATTAGTAAGATGTTCGTAATATTCATCAGACTACCTTACAGTCTTACCTGGAGGTTAATATAATTGTGCGGTCTAATGTTTTTCTCTGTTGTTCTAACTAGTTTGGGGGTTAAATGCTTGATAGCCCTTCCCCGTTAGATTATTTTGTGAGTTATGTGAGTTTTTTTGTTGTTTCCTGTGTTTTTGTTTTTTCATCACTTATGATTGTGTTTTGATTGTGACTTGACCTCAGACTATTAGGTCTCTCTTTCTTTATGGCAATTTAATATCTTTGCTTGTGCAAAAAAAATGGAAACAGATTATTTATACACTACATGCATGTCAATATGGGTCAATATTTTATACCTTATTTTGTTCATAGTTTTTTTTTTTTAAGAATAATATTTGAAATTATTTAGGCTTTGTTTGATAACATCTTCATTTCTAGTTTTCAAAATTTTACTTGGCTTTTAAAATTAAATATTGGTAAAAGGTGAACAAAATAACAAAGAAATTTTTAAGTGAAAGTACAATTTAAAAGCTTAATTTTCAAAAACTAAATGATTATTGTAATTAAAAATAGTCCAAGGTAAGGACCAAGCCCACGATCGGGCTCAAGCTAAATGATAGCTTGGGAGTCCACGCATCCCGAAAGAGGAAGTCATGGACTTAAGTCTTATGTCGACCTAGTCGAGTTCACTCCGTTTCACCAAAAGGGTAATAATCGAGCTAAGCTCACATCCCATAACCCTACAATCTCAGGTGCTACACACACTTATGCTAACACCTCCAATATTGCACATGTCGTCCCAAGCGAATTTCAAACGATGGATTGTGCTTAGTCGAACTAAATATTTCATGTACTCACTTAAACATCAGATCAATGTGTCTGGCTCACTAATACATTAGTGTGAATTCTCTTATAAGTCATCTCAGATGAATTCTTTAAGCCAAAAGAGGTTTACTTGGAGATGGTTGGCCTAGACTAGATATGCACGAACAATTATCAAACTAGACTTTAATAATTATGAGTGTTTTTTCTTCTGAGCACAAATGAAATGTCAAACCAAACCAAACCAAACCAAAGAAAAATGAAAACAAGAAGAAAATATGTGGTGCACAATTAGTACATCCAACAAAAAAATAATAACAATAACTTCTAACATGGATGGTATTAAATTTTCAGTTTGAAAATAACATTGGCATAGATGGTAAAACAATATTTACAATTGTTAAAAATATTCATAAAATATGATAATTAAAGAAGTAAAATATTACGAATGCGAATATAATATAAATAATAAATTTTTAAAGTTGTTTAAAAGAAATGTAGACTATTTATTTATTAATTTAATTTCTTTTAATTTTCTAAAAATATCAAAATTTTATAGATATTTCATAAAATATTTTTATAAAATTGAGATCACGACATTTTTATCGACATTAATATTCTTTAAAACAGGTTACAAAAAAATTACGAAATGTTATACATGTGTGAGTGAGTGGATGTGATGCCAAAGCCAAACCTAAAGGTTAGTTTAGGAGTTGAAATTTATAAGTTGAATCATAAGATTCCTAATAAAAGTATGAAAGCAAGTTGATATTTTCCAATGGGTTTGTTTGAAATGCTTTGGGATTTGGGACAAAAACAAAACATTCCCGTTAATCGCGCAATAAAATTGCATGGTTGAATTGAACATTCCACACTCCCTATTTTGACTATATATATATATACTTACTTTCAAACCAAACATTCAAATTTAACTCGTCTCACAAAAAAAGAAAACATTCAAATTTAACATATTGTTATTGCTTAACAAAATCATAAAGATTTAGATTATGGAATTTTTTAACCCAGGTACATTATGGATATCGATTAAATATTACATTTATAATACTTCCCTTTAGATATCTATATTACATAAAATAAATGTCGCGTTAAATCTTACTAAAAAAAACCCATGAGAAGAAAAATCCTAATGAAGAAAAAAAATATTATTTTATATATTTTAACGATTCTCTCAAACCCAATGGAAAAACAATAGTCAAGAGAAAAAGAGTACAGCATTTTTACCCCGTCCTCATGAATACATCATTTGAGTTCTCTGAGTCATTGCATTCCAATGTTGTGTACTAATTTCTCAAATGTTGTTGTGGATAACATCTTCATAATAAGTCTATCAAGTCATTTTTTAAACAAATTTGTTAGATAATGATGTCACCACTTTCTTCAAGGTCATGAATGTAGAAGTTCATATGTTTTGTTATCTTCATATAATAACATTCTTGACTAGCCACATGAATCGTCAAGATTTTAGTAATTATTATATTTTGCTTCATAAACTGCCATAATATAAAATTCTTCTCCATGTACTAATTAAAATGTTTAATATTTAGCTCTTATGGGTTACATAAATAACTTGCATATTTACAACCAACTAGATCATAACTAGATTTATTATAAAAAATAAATAAATAAATCAATGTAAACTAATTCTCAAATAAAACATAATATATGTTCAACTCTACTCCAATATCTTTCTTTTTGAGGAATATTATATCTATGTAACAAAATTACTAAAAAATACTACAACAAGTAGTGTAAACTAGTAAAGATATATGAATGCACTTATTTCCCAAAACATTGGTTCTTCAGGACCTAAAGTCCTTCAGTATCATATCCTTAAATTGGATGATATATATTTTCTACATTGAATGAATGAACCACCATATGAATGTTTAATGATGCACCTCATTCATATAAGATCCTTTTTGTATAAATTGATGTAATTCCATATGCTTTATGTTTTATTTGTAAACTAAAACAAAGTTTTATTTTTTTGAACCTTTTATCTTAATTTCTTTCTTAAAAAACTATATCCCCTTTGAAAACTATTCAAGAGTTTCCATTACACATTCATGTAATCAATATATACATAAATAATATGTAGCAAATATTATCTATGATTTCTTTATTAGAACATATGGATAAATAGTGGTATTTTATCATTGCAACAAATATTTACTAAGATGATTATATCACATCATCAAGAATGTTTTATAAGAATCCCTCTCACTATATATATATATTCTTTAATATTTGAATTATATGATTCTAGCAAATTTAATCCTTCAAGGATTTTCATAAATAAATATCATTATTAAGAGATTCAGATAAATGTGGTATGATTATTAGATCCTTAAGATATATGTTGAGCCATTCATACACATTTAGATAAATTAGATATCTCGTTGTATTGTATACAACTAAAGAATATGTCTTCTCATAACCAATACCAATTTTTCGCATGCGAGAATTATTGCTGAACATGTATCGTTTTATATTTTGTGACCTCATTCTATTTGTTTTCTTACCAATACTTATTTGTACATCAGATGTTTGACATTCCCTGATGTCTAGACTACTAATTTATCACAATTTGAAAATGAGTATATTTCTATATATTGGATTGTTTCTTTCCACATAAATCAATCCTTTTTATATCGACATTTTCAGTAGATTTAAGTACATAATTCTCATTTTCATAAATAATCACTACTACAAAATTCAATATACACTACACTTTTATTTAGACATAAGACGATGGTTTAAAAAAAAAAAAAAAACAATGGTCTAATGTTATAGAGATTGAACCAACCATGATCTAAAATGAATACACCTATTTAGAGATCACACAAATTAAAAACTATGGTTTAAAGATATGTTATAGACTAAGGGGTTTTGAAAATAGTGGTGTAAAAAATTAACTTTGCACCATGGTCAACAAAACCCATGGTGTAAAAGTTAACTTTGCACCGCAGTCAGTAAAAATCATGGTGTAAAAATTAACTTTGCACCACGATCATAAAATCATGATATAAAAATTAACTTTGCACCACGGTCAATAAAAACCATGGTATAAAAATTTACTTTGCACCATGGTCAATAAAAACCATGGTGTAAAAGTTAACTTTGCACCACGATCAGTAAAAGCCATGGTGTAAATAATATTAAATTTACACCATGAAAAAAAATTATAGTGTAAAATGTAACTTTGCACTATGGTCAAGGAAAAACCATGGTGTAAAAATTAACTTAGTACCACGATCAATAGAACTATGGTGTAATGATTAAATTTGCACCATAGTCAAGAAAAATCATTGTGTAAAAATTACCTTTGAACTACGGTAAAAAAACTATAGTGTAAAAATTAACTTTATACCACGACTAATTAAAACTACGGTGTAATAATTAACTTTGCACCAAGGTCAATAAAAGCAGTGTGAAAATAACAATACACTATAGTTAATAAAAATCATGGTGTAAAAACTTATTATATACTACAAACATTAAAATCGTGTTGTAAAAATTAATTTTACACTACGATCAATAGAAACCATGGTATAAAAACTAACTATACACTACAAGCAATATTGTTTGTGATAGCTGGATTAGCAATCTCTTAATTCTCCAATTTCTCTATCAAGTAATATAATAAAGTTATTCAACATCAATCCACTTTGCTCAGGTTTGTCTCACTATTTCTTCCTTTAGATTTGTGCTTCCTCTCATAATTGTTTAAATTGATTTTTAATTTTTAGTTGTTGGGTCTCATTGTTCAACATTTTTTGTTGTTGTTGAAATATGTCAATGATATTTTGTATACATTCTTAGTTCTTTTTTTAAGTGTCTTTTTTAATAGGCACAAATAGAAAAAAAATTAAATATCCTAACTATGTTTCTAAATTTGATTGTTTTGCTGTCTCATTACAGGAGAACCTCATTTTTGTCTCTAAAGACAGTAAAATTTATTTTTTATCCTAATACAATAACTTGTTATGATGTTACTTTTTCTTTTAGTTAGAATTATAATATTATAACTTTTTTTATTTCAATGATTTTTTTCAATTCATTATCATAATATAATAACTTGTTATGATGCTTATTTGTCTTCTAGTTAGGGTTAGAATATTGTAGCTTTTAGTTCTTTTAAGGATTAAAAGAGTTAATTATCACATTTGCAATATACAGTAATAATTCATTGTATCAGGTTTAAGGCTTCAATTTTTAATCTTAAAATCTCTAATGGCATGGTGTATGTTGATAGTTCATATAGGTTTTTACTTTAAATTGAAAGTTTATTTAGAAATGATAACTGGAAGACACTTCAAAAAGTGAAATTAAACTTTAATGTGAACATTCTTCTCTTAATTTAAAGTTCTATATTCTAACATTTATCTTTTATTCTTTTTTTTTTCAATTTATCGGGCTAAAAAAGAAAGACATGTGCTCAAGTTGAGATTGTTGAAGTACACAATGAGTGGGAACAATTTCTTCAAAATTAAAATACTTTTATGTAGAAAATGATCTATAATTATTTTAACCTGCTCAATAGGTTTAATGCTTTTTTAAATTAATATATTCTTATCTTTCATTTATGTATACAATTTGATTGGACTTTAGTTGATTAAAGTTGAACTTATTCGTTTGAATTGAAGATTTTATTTAATTGATATAATTTGGATGAACTATTGGTTTATAACACAACTGATGTCAACTATAGTTTGTAGTAATAGACCAATACTATTTTTTTGGGGTGGTTTATTAGTTAGTTTTATCAATAATGACCACGGTTAATGTAAGCCGTTGTCTATACTATAGACAACAATTAACGTCAACCATGGTCTATGACCATATAGACTATGCACTACAAAAATTTTGGGCTTTAATGTCGGTTGAAAAAAGTGAAATCGGGAATATAATATCGGTTTTTTTTTTTTTTTTTAAAGCAGATCTTTAATGTCGATTTTAAACCGACATTGTAGGGGTACCTTTAATGTCGGTTTAAAACCGACATTAAAGACCCACTTAATTTATCCTCTCACTTTCTATTTTCCCCCCATTTTTTTCTTTTTTTCCTCTTCACTCTCCCCCCCTATTTTCTTTTTCCTCTCATTCTCACACTTCCCTTTTCAGACCCTCTTCTTTCTCACTTCTCTCTTCCAAACCCTTGTCATTCGTCCGTCGATCGTGGGTGAAGAGTCTGTCGTGATGTAGATCTGGCTTCCGTGCAGGTCTGTTCGTCATGCAACCCGCACCACCGCACCTAGTCGCCCGGATCTGCTACTCGTTCTGTCGAAGTGCCATAGCCAACCCGGATCTGATCTTGGGTGAAGCTCGTTCTATCAAAGCGCCACAACCCGAATCTGTTGCTTCCTCTTCAGTTATTTTTCTGTGTCTTATACTCTCGGTTTGATAAATAAGTACCCAAACTTGATACGCTAATCATGTGTCTTCAGATCTGAAGTTCATATTCCCACGTGGTGTGTGCTGCCGTTCGTCGTTCGATTTTCCCTCGCCGTCGTTCCTCATTCGATTTTTCCTCGCTACGTCTCCAGATTTGCCGCCATTCGTCTTTGTCCATCACGCTACCATTCAGATCAGTATGCTCTTCTTCTCTTTTCTTTCTTAAACTCACAGCAATTTTTGTTCTTATGTTTACGCCTCTCAACTATTTGTGTAAATGTCTCAATGAAAGCCAGTTGCGGTTTCACTCCAATATGTCTCTCTGCTCCTAGTTTTGGGCCTTTTTATGTGTCTATGGCCTTTGAAATTCGATTTGATTAACGGTTTTGTTGTATATGATACTTTTGTCGAATTACTTGAAGTTTTAGTGCAGAATGTAAAACCCGGATTTTCATTTTTCCTACTTAAGCAGGTGATAAAAGGAATAACTAAGTGAAAGTTAAATCCTATGTTGAAGATAAGGAAATTTCTAAGTGTTGAATAGATTTTCCTTGAGTAGTTTTGAGTTAAGCCTTAATTGGTAAAATTTGGCTAAGTGTAAAGTCAAAAAGAACCCATGCGTTGAGTGTTTAGAGACATTAACCCATAAGATGAGTAGAAAAGCAACCATACACTTGTAAGGTTGAATGCATGATTGGCCGAAGAAGGCAAGAGGCATTGCCAAAAGTTGCCCATGTGTTGGGTATGCGTGAGTAAGAGTAGTGAAAGCGAAATGTTGAGCACAATGTGCTGGGTAGACGATCGTGTAGCAAATGAGCAACGCTACACGATGAGGTAGACAATCGTCTAATAAGTGAGCAGTGCTACACGATGAGGTAGGCGGACATTGGACGATCATGTAGCAATGCAAGGAGCTAAATGATGAGGTGGACGATCGTATAGCAGATGCGCGGAGCTAAGCGATGCGTTAGACGATTATGTAGATATGCACGTGGCGTTAAACGATGAGGAGTGACGCGCTAGACGATCGGTTTATACGATAGGCAAAGTACTACACGATCAGTGTAAGCGCTAGACGATAAGCGTAGAAGCTGGACGATAGCACTAGACGATAGCACTAGATGATAGTGTTGAGCGTTAAAGCGATGCGCAGGCATTAAACGATAGACTACACGATGGCGCTACGCGATGGGCGTGAGTGCTAGACAATAGTCGTGCTGTGCTAGACGATGAGTAGATGCGCTACACGATAGGCGGAATGCTAAGCGATAGGCGATGACGTTAAGCGATAGGCGGATGTGTTAGACGATGAGGCGTCAGCGCTAAACGATGGAGGTAAACGATGGGTGCGGTAGCTAAACGATAGGCTATGCTCGAGATCGTATTGAGCTACACGATGGGCTGCTGGAGTTAAGCGATAGATGCAAGAACTAAACAATGGATCGATGTTGAGGCCTGAGTTATTTTGGAAGTTGTACTCTACATATGAATATTTACTAGAATTCATATTCAACTAATAAACACGATTAGTTGAATATGAATTCTGATCACATTTTCACTTTCAATCATTTGTCTTAAACCTTTTTTGTTTGTGATGCTTTGAACAACAGTGGTCAGACAAAGATGCCTATAACCAGACACTGCTGAAGCTAGGGGAGTCTGTTCAAGAAGAATTATGAAGGGATCCATACTTACCAAGTGGAGAGGGACAGTAAACTCATAATGTTTGTAAAAGGATAATTAGTTTGTATTACTTGTAATTTGTGTTTTCAAGGGTTGAATTATTGTACGGCCTTTTATATTATAATTTTATAGCAGAATTTGTGGATTAAATGTAATAGATTTACAATCCATACATAAATAATATGTCATAGCCATAGTGTTCGATGATGATGTGTCATGTTATATTTTTTTATCGAAAAATGGATTCGGCAACGAAATTTTAAAAAAAACGGACAATAATTGATAAAACGGATAGATTCTGGGCTTTAATTCGGTTTAAAGGGCTTCATTTGATTCTTGGGCTTCAATTGCAACCGACATTAAAGACAGTGTTATTAAAACCCTTTAATGTCGGTTTAAAACCGACATTAAAGGGCTTTAATAACACTATCTTTAATGTCGATTACCCTTTAATGTTGGTTCCCGAAATTCTTCTAGTGATGGTTGACGTTAGACATGGTGTGTAATATGTCATGGCTAATGTTAACCATGGTATATACTATAGACTATATTGAAATACACCATGGTCGCAAACCCGTAGTCTAATCCAAGAAACCATGATTATATGACCGTAATCTATATCAAATTTTGTAGTAGTGAATATATAGTGAGCAACATTGTATGTAAAAATGTTGTCAACTTTTATAATTCTATATTTTCCTGTCATGATATATAATTTATCAATATCTCATTATTATCCTCATTTTCTATGATATTCTTATGAGTACTCATATTTAGGATTTTTTTCTGAAATATCCATATTCTAAACTAAGTCATTTTGATTATTGACTACTATTTTTTCGGGCATCTTTATTTTGACACTGATTTGCCTACCACGCTCCAACCGTGGTGCAAACTCATTAGTAGTGACAACTTGTTGCATAAGGATATCAATTTTATATAGTGTTTTTGCAGTATATATAACTTAGCCACTTTCTTGCAACTGTAAATACATCTAGCACTTGAGTTGTAATATTTTACAAATGAATCATCTTTTGAACTACTAGTTCAAAGTGCTCTATATGGTGGTAAAAAAGAGATACTACTTGCATATTTCATTCAATTAACAAATTGTATGGTAAATACATCACCCATCAGGGATTCAAAAAAGTTTAATAATTAATGTGAAATCGGTTTCAAAGTGTAGATTTATAACCTCTTTTGAGCACTCATTATAATTGTTCCACCATCTTAATTGTTGTTGTGGAACAATTTAAATATTTACATCTTGCATATGAAACATATTTTCCTTCTGGACATAAGCTCATAAGTCATTGTCCTAGAGCATACAAAGTAGCATGATCTCATACAGATTTAGAATCTTTGCTATTTGAACATAAGTTATAAGATGTTCAACACTTATTCTAATCAATATAAAGTATTAATTATCAAATGTTTGAGATGCAAACTCATTAACATTATCAAAACATTTTTTAAAATTTCAAAATCATGAAATTGTACTTTTATTTTAACTATTTGAGCAACTTACCTTGCAGATATGAGGTTTTGAAATGGTAATAAGCATATGTGACCATCAACTAGATGCATCAATAAAAATCATAAAATATTTAAATGATTCACTTGGTGGATTAATATATTCAAATATACAACCATAAACCTGTTCCAAAACAAAAGAGGTTAAACTCAGTTTTAGTTAGTGAGAGCTTGATAATTAATCTCTTGAGAATAAGCTACACATGACAATTTATTATATGGAAGAATCTTCTAGATCTTCAATGGATGTCAATGTATACTTCCAATAATTATTTTCACTATTGATCCAAAATGACTCATCATGTCAAATAAAAATATATTTAGATCAACGAACTTCAGGTTCATTGTTGCATATACTTCAATTACACAAATAAAGGAAAAGTAAACAATTTCTTATATGCATTTCGCGTAGTAGATAATAGATATAGTATATAAATATCATATATTATTCTTATTATCAAACCCTCTAGATGATATCTATTATAACATATACCTTCCAAATTTACTAAACTTCTCTTTGATTTACAAGGAAACGTATCGTCTACTTGTAAGTATAATATACCTAAATGCACTATATGCAAAACATAAATATTAATTATTCCTATTTTCTTCATAAGATTAAAAAAAATCTAAATATCTCATATACAAATAGGTCAAAAAGAATAATTATCTATTCAGGAGATTCTAGAAAATTTGTAACATCCAAATTCTACCATATTTAGGGGTCAAAAAGATAAATTATCTCTTCAAGCTATTCAAATAAATTCTCAAAGTTTACTTCCATTCATCGTTTTCCTTTTCATTACTGAGAATTTTAATTTTCAAAAAGGTTTTTAATATACGACACGCACCAGATTATTTTCTATTTTGCATCACATTTGAAAAATAAAAAATTCTTCTTCAAAACATTATATGTGTGTGGTTTTAACATAATAATTATATATTCCTTTATTAACATAACTCCTATCACAATTATTAAATATTGAAACATTCATTTCAAATAATGATATTAAATTATTTGACCAAATTAATTATTTTTTTAGAAACATGTGCTCGTTTGTTTTCTTCAACCTCAACAAATATTAGATAAATGTTCGTCACAATGTTTCAAACTTTTTTTTAAAAAATTGCTAATGTAAGAGCAAAACATGTTTGATATATGAAATTATATATGCTTATCAGTTTATAAGCATTTATTAATTTAAAATATGTGCAACTACAATTGCAAGACAAAAACAATGAGAACTAATTGATTTATGCAACTTCAAATGTGCATTAATTCAAAACTAGCTTTAGAAATAGTAATTAATTATTATACATAGCTTTCATAAACTTTGTCATGAGAAAATTTAATCAAATACATATAACCATTAAATTCCAAAAGTTTACAAATTTATCCTGAGAATAATTTAAATATTCAACAATCAAATAAATTTCAATATTAGCATGGTAAACAAAAATTTGACTAATTCAAATGTTTCCCTTACGTCAGCTTAAATACTTCACTCTAGTCAAAATAATCCTTAGATAGTGTTTCTTTTTAATCCATTTTTTTATTTCTAATTCATTAATCTTTTAATTAATAGCTAATCAATAGATTAATGACTGAAGTGAATTATTAAGTTTTGTTTTTAATCTTATCAAAAACTATTTCACTTAAGAAATCATCTTTAATATTTTTAAATCTTAAATCTTTCAATATAAAAAGTAAAGATAATCTTGTATATAAATTCTAATTATATTTGAAAGATAAAAATAATATTATTGGAAGATAATTCTACTAGATAAAAGAAAAAATAAGTAGGAAAGATTTTTAATCCCTATTAAAAAAATCTCCAACTATTAGAAATATGAAAGATAAACATCCTAATTTAATTTTTCCCATTTAAAGATATGAAAATATAAACAAATAGGAAACATCCCAATTAAATCTAAAATAAGATCATAGATTTATAACTTTAGTCTAAACGACATATATTATGCAAATTTGATATGCATAGCAAAATTGACTGATACATTTGGTAGTCTTGAGAAATTGAAAACAATTTAAATGACCAGAATTTAGACTCGAGATGTATCTTGATTGACCATATCAATTTTCCTTTACCAAAAGTTTCTTCTTGCACATTAAACACCAAATGAAAAATAAACACTACGAATGTATTTGAGACAATAGTCCTAGATTATTATAGTTGGGTTATAATAATTTGTGTTTATGGGTAGATATTTTAATTTGGATTATAATATAATCATAATCTCCATCATGAGTGTTTAGTCCGATTCTTATAAATTCAAACCTCATTCAAAAACTCATAAAAGTACATTATTGTGGTGGGTTGTTAACGTCTTGGTATTCCAACCAATTGACTCAATCTCTACAAAATCTCTAAGACTCGTGCTGATAATGTATTATAAAATTAAAATAGTACAAGAACAAAATTAAAGAGGCAAATTAGAGAGCAAAATAAAGAGAAGAAAATAGAGAAAATAGTTAAACTATTTATAATAATACCTACAATTTAACTTTTTTTTCCATTTTATACATTTGATTAAGAGCTCAATAAGAAATTCTTAATTGATGTGATTCACTTTAATTTTAATACATATGCATCATTTTAATTTTAATAAAGCTAATAGAATAAATCAATTACCGTCTTTTGTACACAAATATATTAGAAAATTGCATTGTATCATAAATACATTTTAAGAAATCAAAGTCATGATTTCAACTTTTTTGAAATTGTAGGCGTCACAATCATATAACAATCAAATTTTCAGGTAAAATTTTTTTGTCATATTTGCAAAAAAAAGCTAAACCTAGGGACACACATCCAATTTTCAATTTATTTTTTATTAAAGTTGCAATTGCCCCAATATATTATCATTATCAAGTGTAATTTTGGCATTTTAAAATGTATAAAAGATAAATAAGTCTAAAAAAAAAATGTCAACTATCTTTTTTTCCAATATAGTAAAGATAAGGTTAAAATATCATTTTTGTTCATGTACTTCTCATATCACTGTTATGTTTTTAATAAATATTAAATTTAATTCGTAAAAGTTAATTTTTATCAAAATTGGCTAAATAACAAATTTCATGCAAGAAAGTTAATATGTGAATATGTTTTCAAAATTTAGAGTAAAAATTCTGATAAACTATATAATTTTTTTTAAAAAAAAAACTAACAATAGACAAGCAATTGGAAACTAAATTTAAAATTTCTTCAAAGTATAATAACTAAAAAATGAATCAAATAGAGGGATTAAGATTGAACAAAGTTCAAAGTATACGGACTAAAATAATTGGACTAAAATAATTTTGGAAAAAATATATTTTTGGTCCCTAGGTTTTAGGTCTAGTTTTTATTTAATCCCTAGGTTTCAAAATGCTATACATTTAGTCCTTAAGTTTTGAATTTGGTCTTAATTTACTTCCGAAATTTCAAAATGTTACAATTTTACCCTTGACATTTGAGTTTTGCTTCAATTTGCTCTCTATATTTCAATATTTACACTTTTAACCTCAATTATTCACTAAATACTCATTTTCCGTCTTTAATATTAATTTATGTTAATAAATTAAAAATCATTAAAAGAATTATAATTAATTAAGTTTCACTATTTTTATCACTTTTAAAATTTTACTTCATAATTATTTTTAATTATTAATATAAATTGACATCAATGATTGAAAGTGAGTATTTAATGAAAATTGAGGTAAAAAATGTAAAATCTTGAAATCTAAGGACCAAATTGAAACAAAACTCAAATCTCAAGGATAAAATTATAACAGTTTGAAACTTAAGGGCTAAATTAGAACAAAACTCAAAACTTAAGGACCAAATGTATAACAATTGAAAATCTAGTGACCAAATAGAAACTACACCCAAAACCTCACTACAAGAAAAATAGATTTTAGTGATGAGTAAAACGCATTGTTAAAAGCAAAAAAAAAAAAAAAAACATCACTAAAAGTATTAGTAATGCGTAGAGGCACGTCGCTGTGAATGTCGCAGTAGCTGTATAGTTAAAAGTTTTAGTGATGCATTTTAACGTATAAAACTGTTGCTAAATGTGAATTTTTGGTCATCTAATTACAAGTATCTTTTGCGAAATTGACAAGTGTCAGTAAAAATTATATTTTATGTCATTATAAATTATATTTTTTTAATAAAAAATAACGATTTACTAACATTATATAAAACATTGTTAAAAGTATTTTATTGAATAAAAAATAATGCTCAATTTAATATGTGAACCTGTTATAAAATCTAAAATGTAATAATCTTTTAAGCATTTTAAGATATGAGTAGTCATTTTACATTCAAACAAAAAATTATAAATGAAGATACACGCATTCCCAAACATCATATCAAAACACTATCATTGAAAGAGAATGAAATAATACCAACTTGATCACAAGTTTGGATGACAAAAATCCTAATGTTATATCAACCTACTTCAATCATTTCCTAAACAAGCTCAAAGTTATATCTGTGAACCCTGAATCCCAATTTTACACTTAAGTGTGTTTTCTTATTTAAACTATCTTAATTTTTCACTTAATTATGTGTCCCTATTTAAATTTGTATAAATAAGTTGAGTAGGTTAATGAGAAAGTTAGTGTGAAATGGTGAAGAAGGAATAGGGATTTGAAAAGAAAAATATGGACATTGAGTTTGGAAAATTTGGGAAAAATTGGCTTAAGTATGGAAAATTTATGTGAAATGCGTGTTGTGCAAGAAGCACTGGAAGGCAAGTGACTAGTGGCACAATCGTGTAGAAGTTGCACGGAGACAAACAATTCGCAGTAGCTAAGAACGAGATCGTTGAGAGTGAGATCAGCGAGATCGTTGAGAGCGAGATCATTGAGATCGAGACCAGCAAGAAAGTTGGAGAGAGCGAGATTTTGAGCTAGAAAGTTGGAGAGAGCGAGAGCAGAGAGAGCGAGATTTTGAGCTAGAAAGTTGGAGAAAGCGAGAGTGAAGAGAGAGAGATTTTGAGCGAGAAAGGGGGAGAGAGTGAGAATGGAAAGAGCAAGACCAGCGAGAAAGTGGGAGAGAGCGACACTATCGAGAGTGGAGAGAGTGACACTGTCGAGAGCGGAAAGAGCGAGATCGCCTATGCGTTAGCCTTGCTTTTTCCGATTCGAATGTCATGCCCACACCTCGCCTATGCATTGAACAGCCGAGCAAGCTTCTGGGCGATGTATTTGGACGCGTTGGGGTGGATTATGCATTTAAAAACCCTAATTTGAATACAAACAAAGTTTGAAGATGTAAGGGCAAACGTTAATTAAGATCTAGATATCCGATTAAAAGAAATTCTTAAACCCTAAGAAATTGTGTTGGATGCGTTTGGGAAGAACACATTGAACCAAGGTGAAGTTAGTTTACGTTGATAAAGGGAGGATTAAACATTTGGCCATGCAGCCAAGTAGGTGTTGTCAATCCCACGAGCAATTTGAATGCCTATAAATAGGGAGTTGGGATTTCATTTTCAAATCACACAAAAATCATAAATTTCGTAGAGAAAGTAGAGGGCAGTGAGGGTTCAGAGGAATGTGTCAATTTTGGACAAGGAGATCTTCCAATCTACTCGTGTGTTTAGAGTGATTCTAAAGCCATCTGAAAGCTCTGGAAGTCTAGTTTTTTAGAGTAGGGCTACCAGAGAAAAAGCCTCAAAGGAACTGGGCTGGAGGTTGAGAAGAATGTAGAAGGGTCAGACTGTCGAATCAGTCTGGGCCAGTCTTAAAGATTTTGATATTCCGGCCAAACCACGAGGAATTCTAAGCTGAGAGTTTAGGGTAAGATTTCTCAGATATTTTAGAATAAGTTTGTAGAAGGAAGTATATCAAAATAAGGTACAAAACTATGAGTAATCTAAATTGTAAATTGAATTTGGATTCTAAGGGTGAAAAGGAGCCCGAGGAGCTACTAGAGTGAAAAGCTCCTAAGAAATTGAGGTGAGTGGCTAAAATTTTTTCAAACTAAAACATTTTTAAACTGTTTTGATTACAACATTTACAGAAAGCATGTTTGCGAAAATAATTCTCATGCCGACTAGTTTTATAAAGTGGTTTCCAAGTAAGATCTGAATTATGTTGTGAACGCATGCCTATTGTTGAAAAACTATTTACATACGTTGATTTTATCCAGCATGCGTTACCATCCTTAAAGCCACGTTGTATATGTGTTATACTGTACATGCTTTAAAGAGAAAAGTTGTTTATAAATAATTTTGGTAAAATGCGATGCCGAAGTACAAGGAGAAGGCATCCACCCAACTAGATACTAAAGTACGAAGAGAAGGTATCTATTGGTACTGAAGTACGTTTGAGAAGGTACCAAGCCAACGGGATACTGAAGTACGTTGGAGAAGGTATCCTAGTAGCTCGATACTGAAGTACAAGGATAAGGTATCTGAGCAGTAGTACCTAATGTGGCTACTGGTGAATAAAGTTAGAGATTGAGCAAAAGAGTTCTCTCTAGACTAGTAGTTGGTGTTGGGATTATTTTACCAGTTATACAATACTTTGATTTGAGAAATGATTTTACTGTTTTATGTTTAAAACAGTTTTATATACATTACGCTTGAAAATTAATGCTGCAAAAGTTTATATATCAGATAAAACTATTTTATGAAATTATGCATGAGAATTTACTATGTTTTCTCGGTCACTCACTGGGCGTAAGCTCACCCCGTTTTCAAATGTTTTTGTTCCCCCCCCCCTCCCCCCTCCCACAGGTAGCGGTCAAATCCTCTGAAGACACCTCAGTATCTGCTCTACCACTAAAGGACGAAAAGACTTGTAACCGTTTGCTAGGTGGTTACTGTTAATATTGTACACATGTTACTATTGTTCATATAGGGACTAGGGTTTGTGGGTTTTGGGACTTGTAAATCTAATGTTGTAAATACTCTAAACATATTAAGTTTGTAAGTTAATAAATTGTGGGCCTACAGCCGTCCCGTTGCATATAATTTGTATTTGGTATCAGAGTTATTCCGCAAGTGTTTTTAGGCAATAAGTGTCAGCCTAAGGGTTGATAACTGCTGCAGTCATGCCCTTCTCTAGGCTAAGAGGGTGATCTGGGGCGGGGTGTGACAATATCAATCAAAATTCGTACCAAGACTAGCTACTACAAGTTTACATAACAAAAATCGCAATGTAAGGTATTTGAAGTATAATAGGTTTGTTTGAAACAAAAATATAAAATACCCCCATATTCTTTACATTTTCATCTAAATTGAACTTTATGAAATCTCCTACTAGCTCATCACCATCAAGACATAAAATCTGGCATATAAAAATTGAAATATGTAAGCACATTAGAATAAAAAATTGAAGTAGGGGACATAATTACATTCACAAAATCCAATTTCTTACAAACTATATGAAAGCCATGCTCAATTGCAAAAGTAGACAAACCTAACATAAAAACTATCATAAAAGGACCATCAAAATAACTATCATAAAGGGAGGGAAGTTGAAAAGCACAACCATCTTCTATCAACATTAGGACATTTCCAAATTCCTAATATCAAGAGAAAGAGAAAAAGAGAACACATGAAACCTATCCGAAATCAAAGCAAAAACTCCTAATGGTGAAAGCATGTAGGGACAAACATCAAAATCAACATGAACAAACACTTCAAAGCACAACCATCTTCTATCAACAAAATAGCTCATTTTCATAGAAGTCATGATCACCATATCAACCAAGTAAACAAACCCCATTAAAATGGAAACTATCATAAAAGGACCATCAAAATAACTATCATAAAAGGAGGGAGTGGGAGTTGAAAAGCACAACCATCTTCTATCAACATTAGAACATTTCTAAATTCCTAATATCAAGAGAAAGAGAAAAAGAAAACGCATGAAACCTATCTGAAATCAAAGCAAAAACTCCTAATGGCGAAAGTACTCTCATATGCAAATCACCATGTCCATTATTTGATTCAAGTACTCTTATATGCTCCCTATACTTTGCAAGTTAGTTTAATTTTCCATTTATATTAAAAATATAAAAATGAATGTTATAAGCGATACATACTGAAGATAAGGTTCCACTTCATCACAGTTGTTTAGAGTATACCAATGTAATTTCTCTAACTCATCAGAAGTTAATTGCCAAAATTGGTCACCACCTAACCATCGTATATCTCCAGAAAAAACTGATAACCCAATATTGCTCTTGTCATCATCAATGTTATCATTGTTCTAATCACTTTTATTAAACATTGTTTCAATTCCATGTAAATACATAGAATAAAAGTTTAAAGATTCATTTATGATATAAGCCTCAGCAATTGAACCCTTTGGTCAAGCTTTGTTTCTAACATATTGTTTTAAATATTGCAAACTCCTAATACATAACATCAAAAGCATATGTATTAAAAGCCTACAACATAAAAGTTGGACTTAAAGAATATAAAAGAATTTACATAGCTTTCAATTGGATACATCCAACTATATCTAACAGGGCCAACAGTTTCGGAGCTACCCACATTTCTTGTTTTTCATCATGTAGCCTATTTTTGCACCATGCATGTATTAAAGGTAGATGCTGACGATATTCCATATAACAAATTTTGCTCTTTAGTCCCATTGAACTTATATCAACATTGCAAACTAGACATGCTTTATAACATTTTGTCCTCTAACAAAATAAATCACCATAAGTTGGAAAATCATTGATTGTCCACAATAGTGCAGCATGAAATTGGAAGAAAGAAGAATTAAAACTATCATATGTTTGAACATCATTAACCCACAACTCATTTCACTTTTCTATTAGTGGTTGTAGGTAATATCAATCTCTTTAATCAGAGATCTTGGACCAGGGATGAATAGAGATAGAAAAGTAAATGGTGCTTTCATGCATTTCCAAGGGGGCAAGTTGTATGGAATGAGCATAACTGGCCACATGCTATATGATGTGCTTATGTTTCCAAATGGGTTAAAATCGTCGGAAGAAAGAGTTAATCTAACATTACTAGAGTCTGCAGCAAAATAAGGATATTGGCTATCAAAATGTTTCCAACCCTCAGCATCAGCAAGATGTTGAAGTATTCCTTAAACTTCACACCTCTTCTCTTTCTGCCACCTTATATCCTCAGGAGTATGTTTTGAAAGAAATAATCTTTGCAACCTTGTCTTTAGTGGAAAATATCTTAACACTTTATGTAGAATTTTTTTTCCCCTTTCTATCATTCAATTTGTATCTTGACTCTCCACAATACAGATAATCAAGTGATGCATACTCTTTCCAAAATAAAGCATAATCAAACTTACACATGTGAATTGATTCGTATCCCATCCCTAGGTCACGTAGGCTTTTCTTAGCCTCATGGTATGAGATAGATAGCTTTACACCTTCTAGAAAGGTTTCATTTAACAATTCAAGCAACATATCAAATGATTTATCGCTCTAACGATTAAACACCTTAGTGTGTATAAGTTTCACTAAGAAATTAAACAAAGTAAACTTTAGACACCCTGGATATAACTCCTCTTCTACTTCATGAAAAATTCCACTTGTTCCATCTTTCTCATTTGATTCTCTTCTCGTTTCTTCAAAATTTGGACCATGCAAATCATGAATCATTTCTAGCATCTCATCTATCATATTATCTCTATCTCTATTGTTTGTTCTAAGATTTTCATTGTCTTCTCTACTTTCAACTGAATCTGAAAATGTTGCATCTATAAACCTTGAATTAGTCCTTAAAAATGGAGAAAGATTAACTGTATCTTCATAGAATCGGCTATAAGTTGGAGACATGTCATATTTAATAAACAACGTTCTATGTCATCTAAGTTATTCCAATTGGTATTCACCAATTTGAACAAGGGCATCTTGTTCTTCCTTCTTCATCTAAATAATTCTTCGCGACTTTGATAAAATTACCAACACTATTAGAATATTGACTAGACGTTCGGTCTCTTAAATTTATCCAACTACAATCCATAACAAGTACAAAATGAAGTGCCTAAGTTAGAAATCAAAGTGTTAGAATCTAAGTCTTAGGTAAATTGCAAATAGGCAATCAAAGTTAGGTAGATCTTATTGGTGGCAATGTCATATTAAGTGAAAAAATAACCGTTATAATTAAAAACACACCCTTAATCTTCCAACGTGATGACTTCCTTAATTTTCCTTAACTTCTCAATTTATTTTTTTATTTAATTTTTAAAACCTTCCAACTATCTCCCACTCTTCCTTGTCATAACCTCTATGGTTGTGGGTTTCAAGAATTTCATTTTAATATTTTTTTTCCCCTAATCTTTAAGCCCTTGAAAACAAATATCAACACATCTTCAACTCTCTTTCTTCCCCTATCACACCCAAGATCAACCCAAGCAAGATAAATAAAACACACAAAAACAGCCATGAAAATCATACATGGATTAGTTTTTTCTATTTTTAGATTGAATGGTACGTTTTAGCCTTTATAGTTATAAACTATAATGCTCTTTACCACAATTCACTAGTTTAGCATATTAAAGGAAGAAATTCAATCCCTATTATGAGATGCTAATGTGGTTTTTTTTATTTTTTTTTATTTTTATTTTTTTTTTGTCTTTTGCAGAACAGTTTCTAGTGGTATAAATGAAGGTCATGACTAATTATTCCACCATGAAGATCTCAAAGATTAGATATAACTACCCAATTTATCTTTTAATCGCTCTTTTTCTCCCTCTCTTTAACGTAAACTCCCAATTCTCTCTCTCCTTTTTCTCCCAAATTTCAACTCAACTTTTTTTATGTCACATTAAGTCAAATTGAAAACACTTGACTTGAAGAAACAAATAGCAAGCTAAGAGCAACATCATCTGATAATCTTCTTCTTTGAACCAATGTCTATTGTGAAGTAATAAGGGTAAAGTAAAGATAGAGAGATTGAGTAAGATTCATACATTTAAAAACTTGGCCACCTAACAATGAAATCAGTGTTCATGTCCAATCCACGGAGGTCGACATTTGGGAGCAGTGAAATCGTACGCGAGCAGTAGAGTGGCCGACGTTGGGGAGAAGAGGTCAGCATTCGCGTGGACTGCCTGGCGTTTGCAAGGAGTGGCCAACATTCACGTAGAGAAGTGTCGGCGTTCGCATGAAGTGTCGGCGTTTGCGTGGAGAAGTGTCACCGTTCGCGTGAAGGAGCGTTTGAGAACTCCAGCGCCATTTGCATGGAAGGCTTCTTGAGAGGCAAAACATAAAGGTAAAGTAAAACTAAGGGGGGAAAGGGAAAAGTGAAAGTAAAAAACTAAAATAAAAGGGAAATGTAAAATTAAGGGGGGGGAAAATGGAAGAAGGGGAGGAATAATTTGGCCATATATTTAGCAACATTTTAATATGTTGCTAAAAGTATTTAAAATTTAGTGGTGTTAATTGACGTCTTGCAAATTCTTTTAGTAACGCGGATTAAAAATACATCGCTGATGATGATATTTTGTGACATATATTTAACGTGTTGCTATAAGTTGCCTTTTACCAACAAAAATTACTTACGTACTAAAAACTTATCGCTAAAAAAATATTTTCTTGTAGTGCCTAGAGACCAAAATAGTTTTTTTTTTTTTTCTACTAATATTTTAATTAAAAATTTGAGGTAAAATTGTCTCAACATGAAAAATTAAGGTCTACCTATTTCATTGGGTTATTCAATTGAACTACATTACTATAACAAACGGTAACCATTATATCTTCATGTAGATTGAAAATTCAAATATCTTAGGCTCCGTCTGGTAACCATTTTACTTTTTGTTTTTGGTTTTTGAAGTTAAGATCACATTCTCTCATTTTCTTACTATAATTTGATCTTTCTTATGTACAAGAGTTGAATTCTTAGCCAAATTCTAAAAACAAGAACAAGTTTTTAAAAACCATTATTTTTTTAGTTGACTTGATTTTTAAAAACATTGATAGAAAGTAGATAATAAAACAAAAGATGTAGAGGTGAAAGAGATGTTTATAAACTTAACTTTTAAAAAATTAAAAACAAAAAATCAAATAGTTACTAAATGGAGCCTCAACTTTTCATCCATGATGGAAGTATGCAAACAAAAATTTAAAGCTTGAATAGAAATAGAAAATTAGACCTTTTTTTTGTTTTTGTTTTTGTTTTTGTGCGAAAATAGTGAACCATATTGTCAATTGTGAAGTATTTGGGCTAGGAGAGAGGGTAGAAAATAGGTAAAGGGTTGTATTAGGGGTGGGCCAAAAAGTAGAATGTAATGTAAGTGGAAGTGTGATTGGGGTGACAATGACTAGTGAAAGGCCACATCTCTCCAACTCCCAAGTCCCAAATCCCAATCCAAAACAAACATTTTACTCACTTTGACCTAACCCACTACATTTGTCTATGGACCACTTCTCCATTTCTTTTGTTTTCAACTACTCCCCCATTTCACTCACGGGTTTCCATAATCAAATTCTACATATACATTACCCTTTCAAAATTAGGGTTCCTTGGTTTCTGCTTCATTTTCCTTTTCAGGTTTTTCATAAATTTTGATCCATTAGCCTAATCCACCGTTAATATGAAGAAGATTAGCTTCTCCATTTTGATTCTTGTCGTAACACCTCATCCAAGGAGCTCTATTTATTTTTTTATTAATTTTCTCATCAAGAAATTAGTGGGTAAGTGTCTGATTATCACATAATGTCATTATATTCGTTGTATATTTGCACATTATTGAGACGTCGAATATAGAAAATGTAAATATATGTCACATATATTGTTCGATATATACCAAATATACTTTGTTTTCTTCTTCAAAACTTCTCATTGATTCTTGTTTTCGTTTATGAGGGAACGATTTTCGGAGAAACTTCTGGGAAGTTCATAACCACACGTAATATGAAGAAACTTCTTTTACAAACGTATTTTGGTCTTACTATTTTTTTTTTTAACAAAAAATTGAACGATAAAGAGGGCTGAGAAAAAATAAATCGAGCAAACTTTTGTTTCAAATAATAGCTCATTGGTCTATTAGAAATTTAGACAATCGTGTAATTTGGTCTATTTATTTAGTTTATTTGTGTAGAAAATCCTTTTTATGATAACAAATAAAAAAAAATGGTGACAATATATTTGTCTAGTATACTTATTTTCAAAATAGTAAATTGCATTTTTTATAATTATAATAATAAATGTTATTTTAATTTTAAAAATTGTCATGTTATTATCAACAAACTAATAGATCTAACTCCCCACATTCTATATCATTTCAATGCCCAAACAGTCCCTAATAGATTTTGTTAATTGAAGAGCCCATCTCCAACCTTTTTCAAATTTTAAGGGCTTTATTATTCAATTTTGAAACCTATATATAATTTGTAACAGGATAATTTACCCTTTTAGAATGATCTTAAGAAACAACTCCTAAAACAACCTATTTTAAAAATAGGTATATATACAAAATATCGTTCTTTGTGATCCGTTTGCATCAAAACTTTGTTTTATATATGAATGAACAACACTCTTTTTAAAGTATTTATTCATCAAGGTAGAGTTCTTATATTCACAAGTTCAAGATTCTGACGATATGAAGTGGACGAGAATGAAGTTTTATTCCTAGCTTACTTACGTTTATTTTGAACTTTTATTCTGTAACTTTTTTCATTTTATTTTCAGCTCAAATTTTATACAAATAGATTGTGAGGACAGATTTTATTCAATAAATTTTATTGTATACCATATTATTGTGTGTTTATCGAGATTGTATATTTTTATGTCGACAAATGATCTCTTAATTAACTAATTTTTATTGACGAACCTCTTTGATGACCCTTTTGTCGAAGAGTCTTTGTCCACGAAATTTTGAAGCTTTAAAAAGATTTTGAATTCTTGTAGTGTATTTTAAAATCCTATCAATTTTGAATACATTCATATTATGATTAATGTAATAAATAGAGTGTTTTATTAAAAAAAAAACCAATTATTCAAATGTAAATCTATATATATATATATTATTAGGGTGTTTGTTATTGTAGTATAATTGACTTATATATTACAAGCAAAACTTAAACAACATGTCCCATGTTATGTTGATTCTATTTTGAGATTAGTTTCTTGTTTGTTGATATGTGTATACTACAAGTAAAAAACACATTTCTTGACATTTGCAATTTGTAGTACTTGACGTTTTTATGAAAAAAATGTCAAGTAACATGTATTTTTAGAGAAAAATGTTAAGAAAAAATGAAAAATAGCGGAGACTTACGAATTTTTTTGGATTTTTTCACACTAGCCTAAATTTGACATTTTTAAAACGTCAAGTTTGATACATTTATACTTAGACACATTTTAAAAATCAAGTATAAAAATTATATTAAACCCTTTGTTTTTTGTTTCTTTCATCTCTCATATTTGTTTTCCTCCTTTTCTTGACTATTAAAAAGTAAGAATAAAAAAAACTCAAAACCCTAAATTCTTTGTCTTTCTCTTCCCCCTTCACCTTTTCATGGATGGCCTCCCCAGTCTTCAGCATCTTCAATACATTTCAAGTGAAAAAACCCACTTCCACGACTGTTTCCCCCTCAAAAGCCCTAAATTTCTTTGTCTCTCTTCCCCTCTCGAAACCCACCTCCAACGGCTTATTCTCTCAATCTTCGTGCTATGTTCACGATCTTGTAGATATCCACAATCTCAGCCGCTCTCGTCTGACTTCCTCACCAATATTCATAGATCCACGAAAATTTGAACGTTTCACAATCAAGTTGCAGTTTAGTGATCAGTCCCCCAAACTTCCTCCTACACCACCTGGTGTTCGTCTGGGGAAACTTTCTTCAAACAACTTAGTTGATAGTAATTCTGCTCCATTCAGATTAGAGTTTGGTAATGGTGAGTTTAGTGGGGTTGAACTGAAGAAAATTATGGCAAATGACAAACTTATCAAAATTGCTTTAACTGATCCGAAGCATGCAAAGAGGTATGCGTTAATTATGTTATTTTCTGATTTACTTAAATTACTTCGTTTATTGCTTTTTAAACTTGAGAAATAAATTTACTTCAGGATCTTGGCAAACCATCAGTCTGCTGCTCGATCAAAAGAATTAAAGACGTAGTATATATCTGAGTTCGAACACAAGGTTCAGACTCTTCAAACAGAAGCTACCACTCTGTCTACCCAACTCACATTCTTACAAGTAGAAATCTTGAGTATTGATGATTCTTTTCTATTTCATTTTCCTGTTGCTAAATTCTTGGTTTTTCCATAATTGCTCTATATTCAGAGTACCATCAATTAACATTATCAACTTCTATTCTCGCCTAAAAATGATTGAGTTATCTACTTCTATCCATTTTAGATACTGGGAGTCTTGTTAGCAATTATGAAATCAATTTTAGATACTAGTATCCTAAGGTATGTTGCCACCCACATTTTACTAAGTTTGCTTTGGCTGTTGTGGCTGACAAATAACCAATTGCTTCTCTTATACTTAATACAGGATTCGAGCAAGTTTGTTGTCAATGTGGTTGTGTCTGCTACAACAGTTATTGAGAAGAAAAAGGAAGAGTCCACTAGGAGTCTAATTATGACATATGGGTTTCAGCTTGTTTGATTAATTTGTAAGTTGGAGAGATAATAGGACCTTTTATGTTTTTCATTTTTAGATATGGGGTAGATGGATAGTTTTAATAGAAGTTTTTGAGATCTAATTTTTGAAACTGTTCATATTGGGTTCACTATTAGAGTTATGTTCCTTATATTCTTTTGGAAGGGAAAAATAAAAAGGATATTGTCCTTTTAGAAACTATTTAGAAAAATATTTTTGTTTTCAAACTATTTGTAAAAATATTGTTTTTTTTTTTTAAATAAGTCGAGGATTGAAAATTCGACCTAGATAGGTCGAATTTTGAACCCTCGGCCTTCCTTTCATTTGTACGTCAAACTTTGAACCCTTGACCTTGTCCTTTCTAACATTATTATTGAGTCTGTTTAATTATCATTCCGGAGACCTTCGATCGTATTTCTAAATTTTCATAAGATCCCCCTGGAATTCCTTCCAAAGCTTATTGAATAATTTTTACAGATTCTGTCATCTCAACAAGTCTGACTAAATAACGAGCTAATGAATCTCCTTCTTTTTGCCACTAAACTTCCCAATTAAATTCGAGAGCGAGATTTTGAGCGTGAGCGAGAGCGAGAATACCGTACAAATTTCCCTTTTTTCTTTTTTAATTATTACACATTCCACTTTCTTTCTTTTTTTAAATTTTCCATTTTATAAAAACAATTTCTAAAAATATTTTATTGTTCTATTTAAACTCTAAAAAGAATAAATTAAAAAAATAATAACTCGTAAAATATATATATATATATATATATTAAAATTGACTATAATTGAATAGTAAAGAAAAGTATGAGGGTAAAGAATAATGTAAAACATTATTGATTATAATAAAAAAAAATTGAATACACAATAGATTATTATAAAAAAAAATTGAATATACAATAAATTATAATAAAAAAATGAATATACAATAAATTATAATAAAAAAATTGAATATACACTAAAATGAATTATAATAACAAAAATATTTATTTTTCAATCCCTAACTATCTGGAGTCCGTCCAAAAATGGATTTGACCTAAAATTTCAGGGTATGTCCGACCAAAGATTTTAGTAAAGGATCGAAACGAGGAAACGTCTTATGCCACTAATAATAATGAAGGGGCTTCTTTCTGAAAATATCCTATCAATTTGGGGCTCAGGAGGAGTAGAAAGTTGCCACAACCTAGGGTGGGGTTTGCTTTCTAGTCAGCCCTTAAAGTGAGCACTGCCATCTCTTTGAATCACCCTTCTAGTTGACAACCCAGGAAGCTTGGTAGAAAGCCTTTCAATTCCATTTCTCTCCTCTTGGGAATACTTCTTTCTTAGCAATGAAGGACACTTCCTTCGATTATGTCCTAATTGGTTACAAAATTCACATCGTTGTCGAGTGGCTGGTTTTGTCAAATCCATCTCGTTGTGATAACGTGAAATTTTCGGTTTACTAGGTTTTCTCAACAACGATGGATCAGGATGTAAGATCGGCATATTAGGGGAGGAGAGTAACATTCAGCATGCATTGACAATTTGTAGTAGTCTTCAATAAAATCTTCGTAGTTCATGTTAAAATGTGAGCAAACGGCCATAAAATGTGAGCATGGAATGCCCAATGCTTGCCACTTGTTACATGAATAGTACGCTCGGACCTGTTTAGCCTCAATATTTGAACGTTTGCTCATTTGGCATTGAGACTATGACGTCCGGTATTCATATGAAACACACCTTCATACCAATCGTATGATTGTACTTCATATTTATTAGATCGTGCAGCCCATTTATTTATTTTGTCGTGTGCATACCTAAATTTTTACTCCACTTAGTATTATAAAATATGTTTGAAATAAATTATTAATAATATATATATATATATATATATATAATAATAATATTACCGGGTGTATTTATGTTGACGCTCTAATGCATCCCTTATTTCTTCTATTCTTTTCTCGAAATAGTTCACGCATTTAAAGAATGTTTTCTGAGTAAGAGCATTTATAGGCAACCTTCGAGCTCCTTTAAGGACTCCATTTATGCACTCTGATAGATTTGTCGTCATCCACCCATATCTGAATCCTCCATCATGTGCTTGAGTCCATTGCTCTAAACTAATGTTGTCAAAAAAACTCAGAACGCTCCGATTTATTCCTTTGATATCTTCAATTGCTTTGTTGAACTTTCAAATTTGAAACTGACACCCGACACGATAAACATAATTTTTCAATGAATTAAATTTATACTTTTTATTGAAGTTGCTGACGATATGTCGTAAGCAAAAACAATGGTGACATTTCGGTCCCGTCCAATCATTTGCAGGGTTGTTCACTGCTGCAATTATACCAACATGTCGATCTAAAATTAAACACACCTCTTCGTGTGTTACAATTTCTCTCAGGTGTTTCAGGAACCATCCCCATGAGTCTACGGACTCTTTATCAGCAACGGTAAATGCGAGTGGAAGTAGATGGCCATTCGAGTCAACTGATGTAGCAATCAACAGTTTTCCTTTATATTTGTCGTACAAGTGTGTACCATCTATCTGAATGATCGGCCGATATTTATTAAAAGCTTCTATACAATGACCAAATGCCCAAAATACAGAAGTTAGGATAACATGGCCTTCAGTAAGCGTTTCTTTAACTCTCCACTCTACTCATGTTCTGGGATTGGTCTGCTTAACCATATATAACCACCCAGGCAACAATTTGTAAGACTCATCCCAATCACCGAACACTTTAGCCGACGCTTTTCTTTTTCCCTCCCATACCCTATGGTAAGGAACATGATATCTAAACTTTGATTTGATGTCGAACTGCAGTTGTACCACACTAATAGATAGTTTTTCTCTTACGGCGCCACAGAACTCCAGTGCAATTATTGATGAATCCAATTGCACGTGACTTTGACTTAGTTCTGAATAAAAACATGTATGCTGCTCATCATACCTAGTGATCTCGAACAAGCCATGCGATTTTTTCTTTATTGCACGAAGTCTCCACTTGCAACCTTCCTCCCACTTTTTATACCGAATTGTCCAAATCATCGATGTAGATTCAACTACCTCATATGGTGCGTGACATTTTATTGCAAAATATTTGACCACATGTTGTAGCATTTCCTTGTCTTGACAAATCATTCCTTTATACAATTGCATATTGTCAACGTCCACAAGAGCTACAATTGGGTCATGTTCCTGAATGCTATCCAATATATTCATATCCAAATCATTGAATGTATCTGAAAGCATCTCATGTTCACGACCATCAAAATCCAACTCTTCAAATTCATCATCCGTTTCTGTTCTGAAGTCTCTATACAGGTTGTTAGCCGCCATATCTTCATTATCACATGGCAATGCAACTGACTCTGGATCAGGATCGATACATTGAGTTGGATCTTCAAACTGGTTAAATGATGTATCAGGATCCACCCCTATCATATTTACATTTACATACAAATGCACTACATTTGGCACTGGCATTGCCATTGAGAACATCAAGTTCATAGCTTGTGCATTCGAAATAGGGAATGGCATATATCTTATTGATCCTGATGGTTCTAGATTGGGATGTCTATATATTATTTCTATCTGATTTGCTCCTATATCTACACTAAGTAACATCCCAACCATTTGAATGAATTATTTAAATACAATTCCACTGTTCACATTTATGGTAAAACTCCCACTTGGTGGTTGGTCATACTCAACTCCATCAATACCATCAATCATATTACCATTTGTAAACAACAAAAATCTCAAGCAATTGCCTGGCATTTTCTAAAATTTAAAAAAAAAAAAAAAAAAGACAAACATCAATTTTTTGTATTATACTTTTTATAAGAAGTATATTAAAAAATATTAAATTTTTTAGTTTATAAACATAAACTTTTTAAGTTTGATGAATATTAACTTTTTAAGCATAACAATAAATTAAACTTTTCATAACTATTTTTAAACATAGCAATAAATTAAACTTTTTATAACTATTTTTAAAAATAACAACATATTAAACTTTTCAAATTAAAATGAGGTAAACTTTTTAAAACTATTTTTTCAAATTTAATACAAAATAAAAAATTAAATTAAATTAAACTTTTTCAAACTATTTTAAACTATATTTTCAAAGTTAATACTAGAAAATATCAACTTATCACAATAAACATAACAACAATAATTTGCATATGAATAAACTAAAATTTTCAAACTATATTAAACTTTTGGAACTATACTAAACTTGTTAACTATCACAATAATTTTGTATTAAATTATAAATATCAACTTCTTAAACATAACAATAAACTAAACATTTTAACATTATAAACATCAAAGTTAATACTAAAGAAATCAAATATCATATGAATAAACTAAAAATATCAACTTCTTAAACATAACAATAAACTAAACATTTTAACACTATAAAAATCAAAGTTAATACTAAATAAATCAAATATCATAAGAATAAACTAAACTTTTCAAATATCATAAGTTCAACTCATAGATTTGACGGTCGTTCTCTTTTTTCCTTCAAAGTGACAATGTTCACCCTTTTTTCCTATTATTTGTTATCTGACAACAATTACAAAAAAAATATAAAAAAAAACTAGAATTTATAAAAAATAATAATATAAGAACAAAAATAAAATTTATAATTATTCTTAAAAAATAAAAATTTAGTAGAGTAACGAACCAGTATAGTTGTGTGAGAATAATTTGTATTAAACAAAATACAAGAAGAGAAATGGAAATGGAAATGGGAGGAGAGGAAGATGATTTCGAAGGCTTATTTTCGAAGGCAGTGAAGGGGCAGTGAGCTATGAAGGGGCAGTGAGCAAATCAATGGGAGAGGAGTGAACAAAATCAAGGGCAGTGAGTCTTCAAAAATTATCGAGGGAGTGATTGAGGAAAAATGAAGAGGATGGTGGTTTAAAAGGATGTAGGTCAAGTGTTTAACACTCGACCCACGGGTTTAGGGTGGTTGAAAAGGCATTAAGGCTATGGCAGAGGGGCATGAATGCGTCAATGAATGCATGGAATCAGAGCAGGGGAATCAGATAACATCAATGCATGCAGGGAATCGTGCAGGGGAATCAAAGCAGGGGCAGCTTGGTGATATATATGGACTTTTCCAGACTTATAGAAAGTAAATAAAGTGAAGACGATTTCCATGTGACAGATCACATCAGCTGACTGGTTGACCGTTTAATCCATGTGGCAGACTCAATCTCACTCTCGCTCACAATCTCGCTCTCTCCTACAATCTCGCTTTCAATCTCGTTCCCTCCTAATCTCGCTTTTAATCTCGCTCTCTCCTACAATCTCGCTTTCCATCTTGCTCTCTCCTACAATCTCGCTCTCTCTTACAATCTACTTCACCCACTTATCTTCCTTGTCGAGGGTTGAAGTTTCGACTTATGTATGCCAGAACTTCAACCTTCGACAACCTAATATACAAAATTAGCGAGATTCCCTTCTAGAGCGAGATCCTCCTCACAAAATTAGCGAGATTTCCTTTTCCTTTTTTAGGGTTGAAGTTTCGACTTATGTATGTCGAAACTTCAACCCTCGACAACCCTAATTTACGTATTGTTTCCACGTTTTTCTTTGTTTGTCAAGTTCTCAACGTTCGACCTCTACATTAGTCGAATCCTCAACTCTCGACTTCTAGCCTCGAAATCCCAAAACAACAATATTTCTCTAATAAGTTTCAAAACAACAATATTTCTCTAATAAGTTTTGAAAACAACAATATTAATATTAAAGGTCCCTTTTGGAAGTGTCCATATGGGTCCATCCATATTCTTCTAGTGAACTTAGAAAATCCTTCATGGAGTTGTAAAGTTTTTTTATAATAACAATGTTGAAGAATGTTATCTTTTGTCATATTGGAGAAAATTTGAGTTCATAAGATTGAAAATGTGTTTGGTTATTTATTTGTTTTAGTGGATATTTGTCATAATATATCATAAGTGATTATTGGATTAAAATACATGAACAATTTAGAGGTAACATCCATATTAATCTTCTAAAAAAAAAAAAAGCACAAACATACTTGACATTTTATTCTTGTCAAGAACACCTATATTCTTGACATTTTTCAGTATCAAGTAAAGTATATCTTGACATTTTTCACATATCAAGTGAAAATGTTATTGACGTTTTTTATTTGTTAAGAATGTCAATATTCTTGACATTTCAAAAATGTCAGGTATCACTGTTCTTGACATTTCAAAAATATCAGGTATCACTGTTCTTGACATTTCAAAAATATCAGGTATCACTGTTCTTGACATTTTTTCCTAGTCGAGAACATCAACATTCTTGACACTGGATTCCTTGACATTTTTAAAACGTCAAGAAAAATGATACTTGACATTTAAAATACGTCAAGAAATATTGTTTTGTAGTAGTGGTAGGACATATTTGCTGGTGTGCTTGCTTATCCTCTACAACATGTCATGTTGTTAGGGCATTTTCAAGAACATCTATAATGTGAAAAGCAATTGATTTTGTCGAATATTTTTTCTCTATCTGTTAACATGATTATGCAGATTTCGTGGTCTGTTGTTTTTTTTTTTTTTTCTCCTTCAAAAGATTATTTGTTCTTTCTAAAAAGATATTCTCAAAGTTATATATATATAGTGTTTTGTTCAATTTTTAGGGTTGGTCGTTTTGAAGATTCTTTGAAGCCACTAGTCTTATGTGTTTTTTTCTCAAACCACAATTGTATGTCAATCTTACATTGGAGAAGATTGTATTGATATAGATCTTGAGACTTACACTAATCATGGTGGTTTGTTCTTCAACAACTTAAGAAGAGATTCTCAAACTTAGATGGAGCCTAACTTTATCAAGTAGAATGTCTTCATTTGAAGGTGGAAAGGTAAACATCTTGATGAGAGGGAGTCTCACATTTAGGGGAGCCTAAGTGATTATTCTCTAAATTAGACAATTTTCAAAAACATGATAAATAAACATATAAAACTAAAGCTAGAACAAACACAAAATTTGGTAATCTATTATTTGGGAACAGTGCATGTGTATAACAAGTTTTGTTGTGTGTTAAATAACCTTTATTTCAAATACAATTTTATAAATCAAAATAATAAATCATTCTTTTCTTAAAAAAAAAAAAAAGAAAAGAAAAGAAAAGAAAAAAGAAATAGAATTTTGAAATACAGTTGTGTTTTTGGAATATTGGGCCATCATGTGGAAACAAAAAAGATTAAATTTAAAATTGAAAAATAGTAAAAAGAGAGAAAAGAGAGGGAAGGAAGGAAGGAAGGGATGAATTAATGAAGTAGTTGGTGACATGGGTATTGATGATTCATCAATAATTGAGTAAGTATTTGTTTTGATATGGAAGAAGGAAAAAGAGTAGCACTGAAAAAGCCCATCATAGAGATGTGGAGTTGATCAGTTTTGGAGTAGAGAAGCAGAAATAGAATAGGCTCAATAACCCAAAAAATGCTAAACCCACCATTCTCATTTATTAACCAAAGCCCAATGCCCCATTTGCTACACCTTCTGCCATTTTCTCAGACATTCCCACACATTGCTACCACTTTTCCCCCCCCTTTCTCTATCCTCTCATTTACTCATTCTTCTACACCCAACACCCTCCTCAAATAACATCATTATTACCTAATATCCCTTTTTCATCCCTATCTTTTCTTTTAATACCGCAATCTTATCCTTCAATTTTCATTCTCTTCCGATGTTTCAGTATTTTACACTTCTACTTTTGAGATTTTACTCATAAAAAAAACTTTCGATGCTATCTACAAACGACTCCACTTATCTTTATGTAACCATTTGTTCAATAATATTTTGTCATGTGACAATTTTTCTTTAAAAATTTGCTTTTTTTTTTTACTACTTACAAAGGATGGTTGCATAGACTAGGAACACTTGACTTAAAATAATTATGATGTGATGTTTTTTCAATCAATTAATTAATAGGGATTAACACCCAAAATTGAAATTAAATATTTAGTGAAAAATCAATGTCCATAGTGTAAATATTAAAATTTAAGAGACCAAATTGAAACAAAACTCAAAAGTCAAAAAGTAAAAATGAAATATTTTGAAACTTACGACCAAATAGAATATTAAACTTAAAACATAAGGAATAATATAACATTTTAAAACTTAGGAATTAAATATAAACTAGAACCAAAACTTAAGAATCTTATATTCAATGAAGCCCTCACACCTTTTAATAATCGTTGTATATAGATTCAAAATTTTGCAATTTCTATATGTCAACATTCAACGGTGAAGAAATTTCAACCACAACAAATGGAGTTACCATATATATTTTTGAATCTACATGGAAACGTAGTAGTATGATGGAATAATATTTGGAGGAATGAAGCCAAGAAAATCCGTAACACACACTCTATGTCTATCATTCTCTTTCTTTGCACATTGTAAGTTTGTAACCCAGAATTTGTCTTTGCCCTTCTTCCTTTTTCCTTTGACATTGACCCTTCAGTTTCCATGCTAACCCTATTTCCCTCTTCAAATTCTGCTACCCTTTTGCCCCTATTATTTACCCCCAATTCTCATTACCCTTTACTTTTTAAGTAACAAACTAACCAAAATTACTGACTTGAGATCACCACCATGTGATCATCCTTCTTTCCACACCTACCTTTTATATACATTCATTTATACTAATAACCCATTTCTGACTACCCACTTTTTTAATATTCCTAAAGCTCTTTTTTTATTATTATTATTCATTTTAAAATTCTCTCTTCTCATTAACACCCTTTTCCTAGACAGGAGACATCAAATCAACTTTTTAGAATAATAATAATGTATAAATTACTTAAAACAAATCAAAAATCAATTATGCTTTGCTGCTGACATTGGCTTTTTGTTGAGAGTTCAATGTCTCTTGTGATTGTTTGTTGGGTATACAAAACCAAAAACAAACCCTTGTTTATGTTTTTTGTTTGGAAATAAAACAGCTTGTGGGTCTTGGCTGGGTATTTAGTTCAAATAAAATTATATCCAATACCAAAGACATGATTGGGTTTTGTCTTGTATTTGTATGGCAAATTACATAAAAATTTAACATTTTTAAGTGTTTGATCTTTGGATTATTCTTATCCATTAACCTCAACCATCTAATAATTCATAAATCACATCTATTTTTAAGTCAAACATATGGATATGTTATATTTATTATTATTAAATAGTTTAGGTTTGTCTTTAGCCTTGTTCTCTTTTGTGTTTTTGAAAACAAGATCCCCACGGATCTATTTTACATACCCTTTTTAAATTTATTATTTTTTTTAAAAAAAAAAAAAAAAAAAAAAAAAAAAAAAAAGTTAAAACCCTATTGAAATGAAAATTCAAATGGGTTAGCAAAGCATGCATGATACTGGCAAACACAATGAATGGTTATTGTGAAGAACAAAACAAGATTGGACACTGTTTTTCATATATATGATGGTTGTTTCTTGATTGACATTTTTCTCAAATTTGTATTCTTTTCTTGGCAGAAAAAAATTGAAGTGCAGCCCTTGCTATATCCAATAAAAAGTTAACATGGATCAACTTTTCTCAAGTAAAGAGAGTATCAAACTTAGGTGCTGCCTTATTATTACTGGTTTGTGGCAAAGGAGAGATTCAAAATATAATATCAATGTTACAACTCAGAGAAACCTGCACAGCTTTATGTCTTTTTTTTTGTTTTAGTCATTGGCTTTTCCATCTTTCAACCCTTTTTGTTTTGACAACTCTTAAAGTGTGTGTGTTTGTGAAGTTACCAATTTAAAGAAAATAATATATATATATATATATATATATATATATATATATCTGTACCAAAAGTGGCATTATTGAAAGTCTCTATCTTATTATTCTTCCCTCCAAAAACTCCATTTTTCAAAAGTTGCATCTGCAAAAATCTTCATCTCAGAACCAAAAACTCTTTTCTGTCTTTTCACTTTACCCCATTTTTTTTTTCTATTTTTCCATTCATTAGTTAATGCAAAACCCAGAAATGGAGTTTGATTATTTGGTTAATAAGCAATAAAAGTTAGGCTTAATTAATTTACTAGTCTTACAAACAAAAGAACAAAACAAGGGAATCAGATGAGAGTTTTGTTGTAGATCAAGATCCCCAATCAGAAAACAGAGCTTCCCAAATCTCAGTGAAAACCTCAAGAATCACATTATGGTGATGGTGGGAATTCAAAGAGAGAAAACATTGCAAGAGTTGCTCAAGATCCTTAGCTGAAAATATCTGTTTCTCAACAATCATCTCCAACATCGAGGTTCTAAAATCATTATATGGGTCGCTCGATTTCTTCACCACCGCAAAACTATCTTTCACTTTCCCTTTCAACGGCAAAACCCCCATTTCAGAGCTCCGGCTCCGACCTCCTCTTCTCCGACGAGACTTGTGCCGCCGGTGAGATACCGACGAATCAGAAGAACGCGATTTAGAAGAAAAAAGGGTGTCTGTTTCATCATCGTCATCCTCATCCTCGCTACTGTACCACCACGTACCGCCGAAATTCGCCGAACTCAGCGGGCAGATCGGACTTTGTTTCCTCTGTTTCCTCTGTTTCTTCTTCTTCTTCTTCTTCTTGGTCGTTGTCGTCGATTTTTCGGAAAAGGGTTTGGAGGGGGAGATCGGGGACGCCGGAGGGCAAGTCCGGCCACCGGGAATTGCAGAGGGGAAAGGGGAGAGAGGAAATCGGTGGGTGATTTTCCGTCGGGGGAGAAGGAAATCGCGAGAGGAAGAGAGGGTTTCGTCGGCGGATAGGTTCTTACGGAAACTGGCGTCGTCGGAGGAGGGAATGAAGACGGCTTTATGGAGGATATCGGAGAGATTACGGGAACGGCAAGAGGCGAAAGAGGATTGGAAGACGCGAGAGAGACGGAGCTTGAAACGGGTGTCCATTGGAGAGAGAAACAGAGGAGGAGGAGGAAGAAGAAGGAAATGGCAGAGAGTGTAAAAGAGAGTGAGAAATGCATGACAAACCAAAAGTGGGAGTGCTTATTTATTTAAAAATAAATTCCCAAGTGTGAAAAATTAAAAAGGCTTCAACAGAAAGATTGGATTTTTTATTTTATTTTCTTTATGAAACTTGCCACATACAAAAGGTCTTATGGTATTTTATCTTTTACCATTTCTTAGTTGTCATCTTCCCAAGGAAAAAAAAAAAAAAAAAAAAAAGGGAAAGAATAGTTAGCTCTTTCATGATACCAACAAAGTTCAATGATATGTAATCAAGTTTCCAATTATTATTGTTAATCACTTTTTCATTCTCACTTTACTTATCAATTATTTAACCTATGGAATAAAATACTTAGCACATTAATATTTCATGTTATAAATTCCTTTTATTTTGTTAAAATAAAAATAAGTATAATAAATCATTGGACAGTTTTCAAATATTAGAAAATGAGTCAACTTATTTTCAAATATAACAAAATGTCAGTAATAGACACTTCATTCTCTTGTACACTATTTGAAAGAATCTTCACTCATAGATAGTGACATTTTACTATATTTAAAAATATTTCTAACACTTTTATCATTTAAATAATTATATTAAATTATATGATATAGTAAAATAATAACTATACACATTTTACGACATACAATATGTCCATAAATTAATTATCAATTATAGATATTTAGCTTAATATAAAGTTTTTTTTTAGTACGACAAGTAACAATATGAGAATTTAAACATTTGACTCCAAGAGAGAGAATGCATGTCAATTACAGAGTTAAATTTAGCACCTAATATTTAGTTGGTAATTATAACTAATTTTATGGTTTATAAATATATGGTTATATTATAAGAAAAAAAGACCTCATTTGTCTATTATTTAAAAAATATTCTTATTGTTTTAAATGTTGCAATATTACCATTGACTTTTTATAAAGTTTCAAAACTACCTTTATAATTTAGCCTCTGTATATTACTACACATTTTAACCAACTTTTTTAATTGAGATCTATCTAATTTTTAAATTTACTACCAGACACATATTCAAAATCATTAAACATGAAATACGATTTATTTAACAATCAAACCCCTAAATCTACTCAAATCTACATTACGTTATCATATAGTGTTTAATTAATACATATATGTATAAAGATTAAAATAATAAAGTTAGGAACATCTATTAAGCGTGTGTGATTGAAAATTTACCAAATTCGTATTTGAAGTATAATTGAAAATTTCAAAATTTAGGGTTGTTTAGGAGCCCAACATGAGATGGTATATCTCCACATCCTATATCATTTAATGTTTGGAGACCCATTATCATTTTAATTGTTTGTGGGCCCATTTTCATAACATGTTTCGTATCTCACCGTTATTTTTCTTCCGTGTATCGTATATGTTTGAACATACTCGATCGTTCATACTCAATTAGAACTCACCATACATCAGAACTTCCCACATCCTATATCATCTCAACATCCCAAACAGCCTCTTAAGGACTCCATTGACATACTCACAAATTTGTCGATTAAAATTATTAGAAAGTTTTTAAACCACAAGAATTTAGATTCAAACTTAAAATTGGAGGGTCAAACCCTTCCTTTGACAAGACAATCCACCGTATAATTCCAAAATGCAAAGACAATCCAATGTATAATACCAAAATGCAATGTTCTTACTTCTTACTTTTTTATTCGTCCGAGGTTTGCTTGAAATTTTGTTTCAATTATTTTAACTAATGTATCAAAGTTTAAAAAATCATGTGAAATCTCCGTTGTTCATATTTATTCCATCATTAAATCTAGTTTAAATCTAAAATATGTTATCTATAACTTACATCAAATGTAATGTGAAAAGCTAATGAGAAGCATTGAAAGAGATTTAAAATTAAGTTTGAAGATGAATATAAAATTTTAAAATAATTAACCCATCAAAGAAAAGGAGGCACAGGGCTCGACTACACCATTTTCTACTAGATTGAAGATTGTTAGGTGAAAAGATGTTTAATTTATTAAAAACTTGTTGGTGCGTTAGTTATGATATTTCAAATTCAAATTTAAATTTGAATTAGTGCTAACATATACCACACTTTTGCCCTAAAATTAGTCAGATTTTTCCATTTTCACACAAACATTGACAACTAAATCAACTAAAATGCCTATGTGTTTCATAAAGTTATAAAAACTATTTCTTTAATCATCATATTATTAACCATTTTCTTAATAAAATATTAGGGGGAAAATCATTAGTGGGATTCCAAATTTTGAATACAATAAAAAAAAAATGAAAATCATCTTTTAGGTTGGGATCTTGATTTTCGGTGAATCTAGAAAAGAAGGTGATGTCGAGTACTATTAAGCTAAACCCACTTTAGCTTATAGGAAAACGTCAAATTTTAACTATCAAATCTTTATGAAAAATTTACAAAAACATTAAAAAATATATATATTTAAATTAATAATTAAACATTTTACCCATTCTAATTTAGTTTAAATTTGATATTATATTTGTTTTAGTGACATTTTGTTGCTTCTTTTTATTTTTCATCGATATTTTTACGATATAATGAAAATGTTGATTCTATCGTTATATGTCTATATCGAACACAGAAAAAAAAAAATATATAAGCAAAAACATCTAATACATTAATGGCATATTTATTTCATAGGTTAATCATGGATTTCAGACAAATATTTATATCCTTGTTTGTTTCACATAATTTTATTTTATAAAACTCTAAATATTATTATCTAGAGAATTTTAAAATCTATCTAAGATGAACTTTTTAATGTCCTGTATAATGGTGAGATTTTTATGCTTGGTAGATAAATAGTAAAGAATATAATCTAATTAAATTTTAATTAATTATTAAATATAGATATACTATTTAAAACATATACCATTAATAATTTATGTTATCTTAACTATTTAATAAAAAAGTATTCTAATTAATTTATATTAATTTAATTATTTTTAGTAATTAATTATAAATAAATTATGTTTAATAAATTATTATTTAATATAAAAGTATTCATTTATTTTTATTTCTACGGATTAAATAATTGATTATTATAAAAAAAATTAAATAAGGATAAATTTAATTTATGACTACATTTATGGTCTCCTGCATTTAATTAAGTAATTATTTAATTTTGATTTCTATATAAAGAATTGATAAATTAAACATCAGACATTAATTATCGTAATATCAATTATTCTAAACATTTAAAACACAGGCATTCAAATTCCAAATATTTAATACCTATACGCATTAAACCATATTCTGATCCAAATGTGACCTAATAGATAAACATTTTACGGACTTTAAATTAGTTAAAATTCTATTTATGTAATATTCACATTGACGACATATTGTTACTTCCTTTTTATATTTAATTGATATTTTTATGATATAATGAAAATATTGATTACACGTTAATATTATTTTATATTGATATAGTACTCATACAAATGAAAATATATATATATATATTGATAGATATACAAAATGAATCATTTAAAGGGGGAGAGAGGGAGAGAGAAAAGTGATATATTTGAGTTGATTTTGGTGAGAAACTTGTGTACTAATTTTCAGGTAGACAGAGAACTTTTAGAAGGATAAAAACAGGAGGGTTGAGACAAGTAATTCAGCCACACCAACACAACAAACATTGAAACCTGAGATATTTCAGAATGGAAGAAAGTGTTAAAAACCCCATTATTTTTCAACTTATTTTCCATAACCTAAATAAATTAATTAACCAATATTAATAATAATACTCTTTTTATTGTTTTCCATTTCAATTCTCAAACTTTCCTTTGTCCCATATCATTGTCTTTTTGTTTTGTTGAAATCAAGATCATCAAAACTTAAAAACTCTTTGCTTTTGGTTGACCCCAAAAACTAGAAATCAAAGTCCATGCATGTTTTAATTCATTTTTTTTTAAAAATAAAAAATGTTACAAAGAAAATTATATAAAAATAATTAAATAAGTAGTTTTCTTTTTGCTAGTGAACTAAGTTTATATTTTATATAAATTTAAAGATGAGAAGCTTAGTCTATGTATAATGATCATCCAAACATACACTAATTCAATTTTATGCTTTCTGACTTTAGGCTTAACAAATATTGGAAAACCATGAAAGCTTAAGACATTTATCGGAGAAGTTAAAAAAAAAAAAAAAAGCTAGAATATATACATATATAAATGAAGCTCGGAAGAGAATCTTTACGTTCCTATTTTTTTTTTAGAGTTCTTTTTTAAATTTTCTTTGTGACAATCATTTAGGTTGAAGTGATTACACAACAAAGTTTTAGTGAATTCTTTTGTGTATAAATGTAATTTAGATCATAGATATGAAATATCATGATCTAACATTGGAGATATGTTTGAATGAATAATCACATCATTATCTGCACCCATTACAACCATTCTAGTCAAATTGGTATAGTCTTTTGTATATAGGTGTGGTCTAGACAATCACCTCATTTACTCCATTACATTTATTTGGGTTGAAGTGGTGTATCTTATCGTATATAAGTGTGATCTAAACCATATATATGAATAAATATCATAATATAATAGTAGAGATATGTTTGAACAAACAACCTCATGTTATTTGTACCTTATAGCTATAAAAGCCTAAAGTAGTTACTTGATGAAGTGGTGTATATCTTTTCTCGTATGGGCGTGAGTTGTGTGATCTAGACGCATAGACATGAAAAATCACGATATAACTGTGAAAATAAGATTGAATAGGCAATCGTGACTTTTACCTTATATATGGATCAAAAGTAGTGTATCATTTCGTGCATGAATGTGGTCTACGATCTAGCAATAGAGATATGTTTGAATACACGATTTGGATCAAACTATGTAAAAGGTTATTATATTAATTATAATTTTAGTAAAAAGTGTGATGAGGTAATTAATGAAATTCTCAAGGTCCAATGCACATTGAGAATGGTAGAGGAAAGGGTTGGGAGAAGAGCATCTAAGATTGAAAGAAGGTTCCAAGCAGAGAAAAACACATGAACGAGTGCATATTTAACCCTTTTTTTGCTTCTCATTTTTTTATAATACCAAATTCAAAACCAATAGCTAACAGACAGTTAATACAGTACTTTGATTCTACTTTTCTACTTGAATTTTGCTTCATGACAACAACAAAATATACGCAAACTATGGACTTCCTGACCCACTTTTTCTCTTTTTTTCTTTCCCCATATTCTTAGGCTTTTCTTTTTCTAGTTTATAATAATTACTACCATTGACTTTGACCAACATTGTTCCAAACTATTTCAAAAATCTAGTTTAGATTTTGGATTTGGATTTGAATGGTTGAGTGGTGGGATTGGGAATACCTCAAATAGGTGTTAAATCACCCATTAATTAATAATTAATTCAAAAATTTAAGACGATATTACTGTTCTAAGAAAGTCGCAACAACATGTTGAAAAGATTCAAGAAAGTGATGAACTTCAAATATTACAGAAAGAAACTCATGGCTTTAAATTCAAATCATCTAAAAATGAGGAAAAGAGTGTGAGTAATACAAAATGTTTTTTTTTTCCTTTCGTATCCACTAGTTTAAAAATGGGGGAAAGAGAGTGAGTGTGATACAAGATGTTTGAGAGAGTGTTCTTGAAGAGAATTATGTGTGATTGTAATAATTTCATGTGGTGGATTTCTTTTCTTGGGTTTTGAAGCTTTTCACATAAATTCTTGTGTAACTCATTTTTATTGTTTTTTTTTTTAATTTTCAATTATTTTTGTTTATTCTAATGATGGAAGTAAGAGGTTCTTACCTACACTCTCATATTTAGTCATCAACCAATCCAAAAGTTTAAGCTGACGTTTCATAAATAAATTTAATACTCCAATAGAAATTATATTGATATAAAAATTAGAACATGAAGAAAGATGTTAAATTATCAATCGATTTAAAAGCTTAAGTTTATGGGTGAAAATAAATTTAGTATCATATTAACACTCTAACACTCTCCTCACTAGTGGATTTGAAATATGTAGAAAAATCCAACAAGTAGAAATCAATATTAATCGAAAAGAAAATAGCATTACAAAAATTTGAACAAAAGACCTTTTACTCCAATATCATGTTAAATGGGGATACGTGATTGCGTGTGGGACTGGTGAATGCAAAGTGGCCTGAATGGAAAGAAGAAAGAGAGAGAGTAATGAATATGAAGAATAAGTAATTGTCAAAAAGCTAAATGTGATCTCTTTGTTTTTGTTTATTTTAAGACTGCCACCCGTGAGTATCATCTACATACCCACCTTCTTCTAAACCCTTTCCTTTTCTTAACAGATGTTTTTTTTAAAAGGCAAAATTGGACTAACCTATATGGTGGGTTTCAATTTTCCTTTTAAATATTTTAATATTTTCACACTAACTTCTCTTCTCATTACCATTCATTTATTCCACACAAAATAATTCCAAGTAAAGATTGAAACTTTTTACATGCTAACTAATTACTTTGTGGAGGATCAACACAAAATACTATCATGTTATAAGTTTGAAAGTCTTTAATTTTTTGGACACTAGGCATGTTGTATTTCAAAATTAAGTACTATATATATATATATATATATAACACGTAAAAAATATATATATGAAATTTAATAATGTATTTTAAAATATATGTATTTCAAAATATATTTGTGGAGGATCAGCTTCCATTTGAGGTTCTTTCTCGTTTGGTTGCTAAGATGTGAGGTTGTGTGGAAGTGTCATTGGTTACTGTTTTGAAGGATGATTTTGTTATTTTTTAGTTTAAGAATAGGTAACTAGGAATTGGATGTTTTCCAATGGTCTTTGATATATTAGAGGTAACCCTATTCTGCTGAGGAAGTGAGTGTTCCATGTACTATTTTTTAGACCTTCGTGTTTGATCAAGTGTCGATTTGGGTGAAGCTACTTCAAGTTCTTTTGGAATTATAAACACCCCAGGGGGTTGAGTATCATGGCAAATGTTGTTGGTCATTCAATTTATGTGGATAAGGCTACTAAGGAGCATCGAAGTTGTCTATTGCCTGACTTTGTGCTAATTAAGTAAGAGAGGAGGATGATTTTTCCTGTTGTGTGACCATTCAGTTACAAGGAAAGGGTAGGGTTTTGAGATCTCGATTAAGTATGCTTGAAGGTAATGCAAGTGTGCCAATATAGTGGTCTTTGTCATTTTCTCGATAGTTGTAGGGTTGGGGGGATATAAAGGGCCCTTCTTTTCTATAGCTATGCTCCCTCTAGGGTTGGTTTGGTCATTGCCCCTACTGAGGGGCCAAGTTGCAAGTTGGTTGCTCCTCTCTTTAAGGGGGTGATTGTTAAGGCTGATGAGGGTACTTCAATGGTGGGGAAGCTTGAAAAGCAAAGTGCTTTCTTTGGCTTAGATTTTTGTTGGCTTTTTTTAACATTAAATGTGTTCTTTAATGCAATTATTTATATTGATTTGTAAAAACCGAGCATTTATGCAAAATATGTAGAGATTTGAAGAAATATTGAAGAAAAAAGCCTTAGCAATGACAAAATAGTCTTAAAACATGAAAATAGGCTAAAACGAGCGAGAAAAGAAGTGCACAAGCATCTCAAGGCTAGAAGGTCTAGAATAAAAGAAAAAAAAGTTGTGACGTTACAGGTTTTCTAGTGCGTAGGGAGTTTTGAGCACAAAATAGAGAGTCTTTAGAGTGGGAGATCATCATTGGAGAGCATTAGAGAGGGTCGATTCCTTCGCAGAGATGGGATCAGATCATCTGATATCACCTTTCTTTTTCTTTTGTTTCTTCAATTCTTATTTTTGTTTACTAATGTTGGTTCTATCTATGGAGGCCATGTTAGGTTGATCTTTCATTGTTCTAGGAATTAGATTAATTCTTTAAATTATTTCTAGACACTTTTGTGATTGTGAATTGAATTAGCATCAATACTTTTTGGCATGTTTGTACCTAATGTTTTTGAATTTCTTACACTATTTTAATAATTCCATGGTCTATTATCTTGATGTAAAAAGAGGATTTTAGATAAAATCGTGCACGTAAAACTATCATTTGAATATACTAGCGTAATTGAAAAACGATGGAGATTTTTAATGAAAGGGTTTTAAGGCTTTGCCTAATTGACTAGTTCCGAAAGATTAGGAATTAGTAATTACTTGAAAGAAAATATGGATCTCGAAATGGGCAATCCGAAAAAAAGAATTCTAGTGTGACGTCCCAAAATGTTAAGGTAAATTCATATTCGTTTTATCTTGGGTTAATTCATTTTCGATTTTTCTAAAAGGTGTAGAAGATTGGAATTGGAGTTTGGGTTTGTTGGTAGAGAGGTTTGAGGTGGGGGGTGGAGGGAAGGGGATTTCTTTTTGGATTTGGAAAAGAAGAATAAATATATATTATATATATTATATATTTTTTATGAGGGAGTTGAGGTTAAAGTAAATAATATAGATATAAATGTGAAACCTTGAATTTCACTTAAGTGAATGAAGTTAAAACTTGGTTAATAAGGAAGCTTGTAGAGGAATAAAAGAAGAGGAAAATGTCTTAAGTATTGAAAATTGGACCTTAAAGACTAAAACATAAGTTGTAGCTAAGTGAGGTTTTAAAGGACAAATTTGGCTAAGTGAAGGAAGCAAGCGTTGGTTCCATGCATTGGGATGAGGTTCGGAAAGCAATGGCTTTGCCATTGCAAGGTTAGGCGATGACATTGTCACTGGAGATGTTTAGTTGTTAGTTAAGGGTGGAAGAAGGATATTGAGGTTAGAGGATGCTTGAGGTATGCAACCATCAAGGACCTTTTGAGGTTAAATGTGAAGTAGATGGGGTCGAGTCTTGCCATGCGTTGAGACCATGCATTGATGTAGGCATTGAAGGGTTAAGGGCTTGCGGCAAAGCTTGTCAATACCAAGGTAGTTGAGGTTAAGTTGATCGCATGAATGGCTGAGGAAGAGGGAGCCTATGCATTGAAGCCATGCGATGGCTAAGTCATTGTGAGGTTAGGGAATGCCCATGTGATGGCTAAGTCATTCGAGGTTAGAAAATGCCTCATGGATGTATGTGGCAAGATTGGCTTAGGTGAGGAGTCTTGGTGTTGTTTGTGATGGCATACGATGAAGAAACCATATGACGGCCTAAGTATGAATGTTGAGTTCATGAAGGTATGTGTTGGCCGATGAGGGCATGCGCCAAGGGAGAGTCGTGCATAGGGAAGAAGTGTGTGGCCAAGGAAGGACATGCGATGGACTTAAGGTTAGTGAGGGCCAAGAAAGAGTCAAATGTTGGACAAGACCAAGTGATCAAGAGAGCATGCAGTCATTTGGTTGAGTGATGCATTGACAAGTTGTGACTTGGAGAACAAGGCTAAGTTAACAACTCATCTGGACAAGTAGCTAACCAAAGGTGATTTGGGTTTCGACCAAAGTGAGGTGGCCACATGAGAGGACATGCAAAATTGGGGCTTTTCGTTGGCTAAGGGAGATGAAGCCACTTCAAGGTAAAGGTGGCAAGGGGGAGTCGTTGGCACCACAAGAGGAAGCCATCTGGACATGCAAGGAATGAGGAGGTGTTGAGCATTGGGCAATTCTGGACGCCTATAAATAGGGCAGCTTGAGGAGTTTAGTTCTCACAATTCACTCGTGCCTTTTGGGTAATTTTAGTGTAATTCTAGTGAGAGACCTTGGGTTGCCATTTGAGTTGGAGTTGTGAAGGAAGAGGAATTGGCGTTGGAAGACAGGAGGTCTAGCTGATCACATAGGTCAAGCGTGCCCAACAGCCCCATCGCCCAGCCCTGTCCGTGCGTCATCACCAGCGCGTAGACATTCCACGCCAAGTGCACGTGGGCGCCTAACGCAAGAGGCGCGAACACCCAACGCACGCTCGACCGCGTGACTAACGCCCCAGCGCACGCTTGTGCGCGTCCCACTGCCAGCCTTGCATGCGCAATCACCCAGGCGCATGTACAGCCTAGTTCGATGCCCAGCATTGCGTTCCTACCCACCCTGTGCGATGCCTGACACCCAACAGCGCCCAGTTGCGCCTGTCAACACCCACTGGCAACCCCAGTGGCCATCAGCCCACCTAATAACCTCCAAAGTCTGTTTTGTTGGAAAGTTAGGCCTATTTTGGTATTTCTAAAGGGGGTAAGCTGGTTATTTTATCTTTAAGTTATTTTTGGATTAAAATAGAATTATTGGAGGAATTTTTGGACTAATTTGGGATTTCTTGAAAAGAAGAGAAATTAAAGGAAACCCGGACTAAGAGTTGTGTTAGGAAAATTCTTGAAGGATAAACAGAAGGACAGTGAGTGGTTTTTATTATTTTGTTATGTTGAATTCTATATATATGTGTTATTACAAATATGTATAAAGTTTGGAAATTGGCATGATCTGGAAGTTTGTTTTCTGAATTTTATTGGTTGATTTAATTCATGATATTTTGCTTGTTGTAACTTGCATTGTAAACTAGGATTGTACCTTGGGGAATTGTTAGCGTGCCTACAGCACGTCTAGCGAGGTAATGCCGACATGTGCACACTCAGTGAGCTACAAGAGTACTGGAATTGTTTCCACATCATTCATATCGGGAATTCAAGAAATACCTGGGAAAATACATGATCATGTCAAGGTTATCCAGTTACCAGGCTGGAAGGGTTGCATTGTTGTGATGGTTATCTTTGTGTGAAAATTGTTTCCCTACAAATTTGTTCCTTAAATCAAACTTGTTTTTATTTTTGAAAGGTACCAGTCACTGGGCTTTCTAGCTCACATTTTCCAATGTTTTACTTCCCCCCCAGGTAGTGGAAAGCGGAACGGTTTAGGAAAAGCCATCCAAGGTCTAGAACTGCTACTCTCTCACAGTGCGGGACTCGGATTGGGGTTATCTTTGAAAGCCATTAGGATTGTTAAAGCTAATATTGTATAATAGTATGCACCTTCGTAACTGTTCATAAAAATTAATTAAGTTCTCATTTATTAACTATTTGTGGAATGGTATGAAGTTGGGCAATTGGTATTATAAGGGTAGTATCAACTGTCTTCACGTCTTCTTCCAAGTCTAGAAGACAAGGCTCAGGAGGGGATGTGACAATAAATATGTTTATTTTAAGGTCTAAATATATTTATATATATATTTAGAGTTGCCTTGGGAAACATGGCAGAGAATTTTCTTTCTTCTCCATCTCTTCTAGCCCACGCTGTTGGAGCCCTCTCTCATCTCTTCTGTTTCATCTGCACTGCTGAGAGGGCAGTGTCGTTTGTTGTGGTCGTCGTCCAAGCCGTCTCCAGTCGCATCGATCGTCACCTCCCACATTCGGTCCGAGTCGCGGAAGATTTGCTCCAACCGCGACGCTTCATGTCTGTCTGATGCCGAGTTCCAAGTCGCGGCCATCTGCTACAGCTGCTGAAGCCTAGCCGCATGGACCTCTATAGCTTGTCATCGCTCGTCCATGGGTGTCGTCCGACGAGCCAAGTTCGTCGCCACTAGACGACTGCCATTGGTTTCACCTCGTGTCGTCCCTTAGCTTGTCGTTTGGGGGTAAGTTCTTAGCATTTAGTTAATTTTTGGGTTTGGTTCTTGATTACCCAACAAGTTTTTTGGCCTAAAAATCTTTGTTCTTGGTGTTTAAGGGTTAGATTGGGGTCTTGAAAGGTATTGGGGTGTTGTCCAATGAATACGAGACTGTTTTCAGCAAGTTTATGGTAAGGATTTGAGGTTTTTTTGGTCGGTTGGAGTGTAAAGTATGCCGTTGTTGGGGTGATACCCTAAACTCTCATTGGGTCCTGTAGTTTGTAAATACAGTTTTGAACAAACGCTTGTGATATAATAATATATGATATTTTCTTCACTTTTGTCTATGAACATTGAATGTTTTATTTGCTTTACCACAAACCAATAAACTAAGATCCTTGGTTGTCGTTTGTAATTTAAGCATGTATGTGGAGACATACAGGTAGATCATGCCTTAAATGATAACCAAAATGGTCTGTAGTATATGGATATAAGAGGGAAACCTTATCCTGGTAATGCTACTGGACACGGCCCGCTTCGTAGAATAGTTACAAGTGTTGTGACTTACTACAAATGGTCTGATCCTGATCATTCATGTGGAGACATGCGAGCGGGGGCATCCTATGCAAAGAAGTTTGTATAAGACCAGACCACGAAGTGTTATAGTATCGTTATATAACATCGTTCATGACAGAGACTTCACTTCACTAGGATGACCATAAATAACATGACCTCAATCCTGATTGAATTAGGAACTCCAGCCTTTGAGGGCAGTCCTTTGATTTGCATGGGTGCGAATGGCCAGATCGCCGACTTAAACCTACCACTTTGGGGATTCGTCTGATTTAGGAGCTGGGAACTCAGCTACACAAGATGAAATTCAATCCTTCCTCGAAACAGGGGTAAGTATATAGATTGCTCCCTTAAAGGATAATTCTAGGGCTTGAACGATGTGGAACCACACACCTTTTCATGGCCCGAGAGATGTTCACACATAGTAGAACTATGTTGTATTGTTCATTAGAGGGATCAGTGGTACTTAAGAAGTTAGATGTAACTACATGGGCAAAACGGTAAATTGGCCCATCTATACTTACAAGCCTCTATGAAGTGTTATCGTACTGTTGATTGATTATATCCAATAGGCACATAAATATATTTGTGGTGAAAAGTGTGCAGCTATTGGTCTTTAGTGGAATGTTTGGCAGTTAACGAATGGTGGATCTCGTGGCTAAAGAGTTTAGTCAGCTATTCATGTACTGTTGAAGCTTCGAGCCATAGGTCCATAATGTCCCCTTGGTAGCTCAATAGATTCAAGTTGAGAAACAATTTTTGGGTCAATTTGAAGTGTTCAAATTAACAAGAAGGAGTTCAATTATATATGATATAGTTGACATGATGTATAAGACACATTAATTGAAGGAAAATGATATAAATATGATTTATATCTAGTGGAGGAGAAAAGACTATAGTTCATATGTTGCATTTGATGTGATATTAAACCATAGATTAATGAATATAATATGATTATATTTATTATTTAATTTTGACAATTATAGGATAATTATGCTGGTTTTTTCTCCGTAACCGAATGATAGTGGGAAGTTGCATTCATTTTTCGTAATTGAAGGATAAAATGAAAATTATTTTTATTTTGCAAAGAGATCAGTCATTCGCTCACGAGTGGTGTATACTGCCTATCACATAGCAAACCAAGAGCCTACACAATAGCTCAAAGTTTCTAAACGATCGTACACACACGCGTGGTTTACTAAACGATAACATAGGTTTTACTAAACGATCGTCTATCTTTTTCCTAAAAGATATCGCATCGAGCGTTAGTAAACGATCGTCTATACGATCGCGGCCCTTTTACTAAACGATCGTATACTTCTACCTAAATGATCAAGTATCTTCTATACGATAGACACCCGACTTCTCCCACTTGCTTGGTCGTGGTATACGATTGTGCTTTCCTCCTTCCCTTTACCAAATCCAACAGAGCCCACACCTCTTGGATTCTCACACCAAGAATACCGAGGGTTCCAAGTGGTGGTGTCTTGCTTGCTGCCGAGTTCGTGTGGAGTCCGTTCATGGGTAAACGATCGTGATTTGGGGGACGATTTCTTGGACGTTCTCAGCGAGAGCGAGAGGAGCAGTCCGTTGACAAGAGCGAGATTTCGGTGAAGAAGGGTTCTTCAACTGGTATGTATTTCGTTCTCTTGTTGTTTAAAGTTTCAAAGCATGTCTGTAATTAATTGTTAATGCATATCTAGCCTGTTAGATTGTGAATACAGTAATTTTGTCACAATGAGTTTGAAACGATCTTGCTTCCACTCAGAGATACTCTTTAATAAGAGTTCCTTCAGCTGTAACTTTAGTTTATAATTATTAGTTGTGGCCTACTTTCAGGTTGGGTTGCTCAATTGAAGTTTTTGGAGTGGTTTTGGAATAAACTGCATGTGGGGTAAGGGGTTTGAATTTTGTGGTTTAAGGTTGGGATGTAGAAATTGAAGCTAAATGTTAAAAATTAATTTATGGTTCATGCTTTAGGGATGATTCAAAGTGTGTGGTAACTGGAAGGGTTGGCTTGCTTGAATAACAAAGTTTAGGCCTAAATTTAGGTAAGTGATTTACTACCGGTTCGCCCTCGAACCCTAAGTTGATGTTAAGATTATGAATACACTGAAAGCATGTTTCTATTGTAATGGAATGTTCTCCCACAATTGATTGATAGATGACCGTTGAGACTATACTAGAAACTCATGAGTTATGCTACTACGTTTATTATAATATGTTATGGTTTGTTATGAACTCGGACGATGTATGTTGCATGTAGATGAATGGTGGTTGTTAGCACCCCCATTGGACTGTGTGCATCCCCTGAGTATGTTTTGGCATCCTTATGGGATCGCCACCCACGACTACGATATAGTGGCTCTTCGGAGTTACTTTCTATGAAAGTGTGCCCTTAGGTTCGCCCCTTATGCCTATGTTTATGTTTATGTCGAGATGCTCATTTTAGTCGTGATAGGGGTACCAACCCGCTCACCTAGTGGGCCCAGTAGGGGGTCACTTACGGGGTATTTTTATACTTACTCTTTTCCCACATTTTTCTTCTTTAGGCAAAGGAAAGGAAAAAATGGCGAATGATGAGAAGAATCCGTAACCGGGCCTGGGGACTTATCGCTTCCGCATATGTTTTTTTTTTTTTTTTTTAATGTTATCAAGTTTTAGTTTAGAAGCTAGGCAATTAAATCATTTGTTCACCTGACTTGGTTATTTATTTAAACCATCATGATTAATATTATTAATTCTCCCTTTTAAATTATAGCTAGGGTACCCCGAACAAAGATGGTATGTTTTCCTTCTCTAGATTTTATAATAAAATTTTATTTCATTATTTTGAATTTGGTCGTACTTTTGGTGAAAACATCATTTGAGATTTATACGTGCATTTAATATTAATTTGATTCGCACCCAAGAAAGTCAGGTCGTTACATCTAGATCTAGATCTTGTACGATAAATTGGCTTAAGAGTTAAAAAGGAATTAAGTTGAGTAGATGTATGGATGAAATCTATACCTAAGACATCTCCTTGTTAAAAATCCCCATATTTAATCACTTTAATTAATTTAATTTTGTATATAGATACTATAAAAAGTTCTTAATTTTGCCAAAGTTAAAAAATCTAAGTCTTGTTTAATTGAATTTGGATCCTCTCGTTGTACTCGTTAAAAGAAAATATTCAAAAATCATAAATCAGAAGCATTTAGTGTGATGTACAAAAGGCTCATTCAATGATCCCAAAACCACAAAACAAAATCTAAACATAACAATATGAAGAAGAAACAAACTGAACACTGGGGGAAAGGAGATTACAATGTGTATTCAATCTGGCAAAGACTTATTATCATTATCATTACTCTGTTTACTATTCTTATCCTGAAATAGAATTTCCATCTCCTCCAAGCTTTTTCCTTTAGTCTCTGGCAAAAAGAAGTAAAAGAAAACTGTAGCCACTGCCATTATTCCTGATAACACTAAAAACATCCCTCCAAATGTTATCTCCTTTGAAATACTCAAAAACGTCATCGATACAACTCCACTCACCAATCTATTCACTGATACCGCCAAGCTCGAACCTTGCGCTCTCATTCTATTAGGAAATATCTCTGATGAATATACCCACGTTATGGGCCCAAGCCCAATTGAAAACAACGCCACGTCACCACATAATGCTATTATACTCAATACCACGGCCCATGTCGGCCTGCCTTTTCCCCTTTCCATTACTTTCGAGCCCAGGCCCAATAACGCTAGCGCTACCGCCATCCCGGTGGAACCCACTAGTAACAGCCGCCGTCTTCCGAATCTGTCTAAATAGAGGGCCGAGAATAGAACGAAGCTGATCTTTGTAACACCCATTACTACGTTCACGCCGAAGAGATGCCGTTTCTCGCGGATTCCGGCTGCTCGGAATACTTCCGGTGAGTAGTACATTACGGCGTCGTTTCCTGATGCTTGCATGAAGAAGTTTATCCCGACGGCGGCTATTAGCATTCGCCGGATTGGCTTTGTGGGGTTTATCAGTAGTTCCTTCCAAACCCCTTGTCCGTGCCAGCCTGCGGCGGCGGCGGCGGCGGCGTCGGTTATTGCCCTCAGTCTCTCCTCTGCTTCGATTTCGTTTGTTGAGATTTTGAGTAAGACCTTTCTGGCTTCTTCTGATTTGCCTTTCATGACGAGCCAACGAGGGGATTCGGGCATTGATAGAACGCCTAATCCGACGCCGAGCGCTGGTATTCCGGCGAGTCCGAGCATGATTCTCCAGTTGATGTGTGGCGGCAGGTCGGATAAGGCGTAGTTGATGATGTAGCCGAGTAAAATACCGAATGTAATGAAGATTTCCGGGAGGGAACTGAGGAGGCCGCGGGATGTGGCTGGAGAGAGCTCGGCTGTGTAAACAGGGGCGATCATTAGAGCGTAACCGACGCCGATGCCGGCGATCATTCGGCCGGCGAGGAGGAGAGGGTAAGATGGGGCGAGACCCATTAATAAGGCGCCGATTAGAAATGTTGTAGATGCGAGGAATGTTGTGTATCGGCGGCCGATTGAATCGGAGGTTCGGCCGGAAGCGAGAGAGCCGATTAGAGAGAGAACGTTTAAGGATCCCACAAGGATTTCGACTTGGGTTGATGAGATATTGAGATTCTCTTCGATGTAAAGCACAGCCCCACTCATTACTCCGATATCTTCACGAATTGACTCAAAATTCAGAAACCCAAAACGCGGAAAAGCAAAAGAGATTAATCAGATTAAAGAGAAAAGGAAGAGAAGTTACCGTAGCCCAACAAAATGGAGTTTGTGGAAGCCAAAATTGAGCAAATGAAAGTGTACTTGTTGATCCCAAATCCCATGGATGCCACTTTAGAGCTTCCTTCTTCCTCTTCAATGGCTTCAACTGCAGTTGCTGCAGTGGCAGCCTCCCAGTCCGAGGGTTTGTTGCTGTTCTTCGGCGGCATTTTGTTGAGAATATCAGTGGGCAGTTATTTCAATGGGCAAAAAGAAAGCAGATAAGAGGCTTTAATTGTGGTGAGTTTGTTAGGTGTGTAGGGATTTAGTTCTTGTGGGTTTTAGAGATGGCCAATTCTTCCATGAATGCCATCATTTTAGGAATGAATTACACGTCAGCTCCTAGTTTCATATGACGTGGCACTTGAAAGATTCCTTTATTTTTAGGCCTTTCTTGATTTTTTTCTCTTTTTTTGGAAGTTAGTATACAAATTAAGTATCAATTGTTATGGCCAATTGGCTGGCAGAGTCATGGCTTCTTAATTGTCTTTAATTAACCAATGTACAAATCCTAAAGATTCCTACTCATTGCAGTAATTTTGTGAAGTTAAAAGATTCCTTAATTTTCATTTTTCAAATCTGTAAATCCACTAACCAATATCATTATCGTTACCCTATTCAATATCATTATCGTTACCCTATTGTTAGAAATATAAATCTATAACAATAAATATGACAAATTCATAAATTTTAGTAAATGTGATCAAAAATCCAATTACGTTTGTGATTGTGACTCGTCACGAATCAATAAAATCTTATTATAATTATACCAATTTTCATTACAAATTAATAAACGTGGCATAAATATAAAATAATTTCAACATTTTTCACTGTACTACTTTCTGAGTGACCCATGAAACAACAGCCGACAGTTGAATTATTTACAACGGCAAGGAGACAACTTACAATTGGCTGAAATGCATTAATGTTTTTTCACATCAGCTGTACATTATCAATATACCGATAGACTTCTAAAGCGAATTCAGAGATCCAATTTGCTGCGGTGCCGAAAAAGAGTTCCCAAAACCAGAGATCCACGGCTAGGACTGAGGAGAATATTAGCAGTGCCAAGGTTTGATAACGGTTCAATGGCCAACCTGAGACATCAGCCAGAGCCTTGAGAAATGGGAGAGAACTGCTGGCTAGTTTTCGTTTTGTAATTGACCATGCTGTTATCCACTTTACACGACATGGGATGAGATCGAACTCCTCTCGCAACCGCCTCCCCAAGTCGGGCATGTGACCACCGCCGTATAGTATCGCGATTCTGTTGTGTCCCTTGTCAAGGGCATCTCTAAGCGCTTCTGTAGCAGCTTTATTTCTCTCGCCGATTATAACAGAACTCTCCTCCACCTCAGCAGTTACTTGAGTAAACCTTCACCCACAATGAATTACATCAGATTCATTCAAGCATTTACTATTCAATTCAAAAATACCCTCCAGACTTGGCTTTCAAATAGAAATAAAGTTGTGTTGGAATGAATTAATAGTCCAAACTCCAAAGTTCCAAACCAATAAGGGAATTAACGTCCTAAAGAATTTAACTTGTACATACTCAGATGTTAGACGCTTCGCCAGAAAAACTTTCATTGCGGCACCTAAATCAAGCCTTGACAATGCTTCAAATTCTGGGAATTCTGATGCTTGACTTCCCCCATCTGCACAAACACTTCCTATGATAAGAAGACCAACAAGTGGCATAGGAAGCACACGAGACGCCCAGAGGAGCTTCGACTTCCAAGGTTCAAGATCTTCTGGTACTGCAGTTGGCTGAACCATAGCTTTGGTGGATCGTATAGTCATATCTCTTGCAAATGTAAAGAAGTTTTCACCTTTTTCAGTCTGTAACATGATAACATCAGATCCAGTGTTAAAATATCATTATATAACACCAATCTTCAGGTGTCAAAAACAACTGAGACCATGTGAAATTGTAAAATTGAGGAAGCAAGGCCACCTTGGAGTTGATAAAGAAATATGCTCTTAACTTTAAATGGCCCTATACCCACTCTAAAAGGCACATATTGAAAGAAACTATTTCAACAGAAAAATTGTTGAAATATCAAATGGGGATGTTACTTTTGTTGTAATTGATCATAAAAGATTCTCATCGGATGCTACGATTCGACTATTCGGAGTATATTCTGTCAATTAGACAATTTCCACTACATAATTTAGCATACATTGCGTAGTTAAGTGAAAAAACCAACCAGAGAATGGAAATGGGCATTTCCAATCGCATGCACCTTGTCATCCTTAAAAAATATATTTCTTGCTCAATCTATTGTGTTAGAAGGTAGACAGGGAATAACCTGAAGTATTCTGAAGGTTTCATAGTCTAGATCGGCATGGTACCAATTTGAAGCCTGGTAATCAAGACAATCTAATTGGAAGTCAAGCGTAAGAACACGAGCCATCTGCCGTTGAATGCAACCCAGAATATTAAGTCCTCGTGATCGTGAACTTTTTAGTTTTTTTGTGGCAACTGGATTTCTTCTGTTTTCTAAGCTCTCCCTACTAGCGACCATCTCATAAAGTATACAATCATAGGACTCGAGTTCTTTCTGAAGGGCCTCAAAATAGCTATGCAAAATGGATGGCAGCATTTTTAGTCAATCAAAAAGCCATGTAGTAAGTCCACTAATAAGCAAAATCAAAGTTAGCAATCACTATGAAAGGACAGTTTCTATTCTTGAAACCTTTATCATAGTAACACCCAATTGAAGCACTGCATCAGTTAATTTAAAACGGAAACTACCCACATAGCAAGGAAAATAGTATGAAAAGAGAGTTCATACCGTCACTGGAACACAAAAAGAAGACAAACGGGACAAAATGACAGTTACAATGCTAGAAAAATCTGCTCAATTGATTCGATAGAGGAAAGTGTCTGCTATCTTCCAATGCTAATTTTATCTTATCCCTTCGATTTTCATTGCAGATATAGAACAGTTTCTACAAAATGTAACTCTTTTCTTTTTCTCAGCCGCATGTTTAGGGGTGATTTTAGAATAATTAAAATCACTTGTAAACTCAATCTAAAATACACATTTAATCACTTGACAATTCAATGTTTGATTTTTTATACTTTTATTCGCATTTTTATACTATTAAAATTAATTTTGAATTATTAAAAGTAATTTTTTTTTATAATTTTGAAATTTAAAAAATAATTTTAACCAATAACTCCAAACATGCTATTAAATTGTTGCCAATCCCTAGTTGCGACATAAACATATATTTGGTCCCATTTCCCTCTCGGTATCAAATTAACTTGCGCTCATGACAGCAAATAATGACTAACGAGTAAGGCACTACCTTTCAAAGTAAAATCAAATTGCATGATTATATCTCCTAACCACAAGGTAACAGCCAACAATAAACAAGCAGACAAATAGGAAACTACAGAAGATGATACGAAATTGATAAAATAAAAGAGAATCCAATGAGTAGGCATACTCTTTGTCTGCAATATGAATTGTTGATACCAAATCAACCTGAAAAAGAGCAGAATCCACAAATAAAAGAAACCCCATGTAAGAAATAGCAATACCCATTTGAAGCAATTCGAATTCGAGACGAAACCTGAACAAATGGCTGCAGAATAGACCATGGAAACTTCTTTTTGTAACTAACGATAGCAGTCTGAAGCTCCGCACTGGTTCCATCCCGTTTGAACCTCATGAAATCCGCAATTGAATTATTCTGGAAAAACAGGTCGGGCGAGGCATCTTCGCGTAATTGATTGGAAGCAGAAGAAGAAGAAGAAGAAGAACCAGGAACTTGGCACCGGAATAACCTAAAACGCTTTGGGAATCTAAACCTTGGGTTGGAAGAATCTGAGAAGGGCCCAAATTTGGTGGGGATTGAAGAAGAAGATGATGAATCAGTTTTGGAAATGGAACGAATTGAAGTGGGCAAGAGAATTGATAGTGAGTTAGCGACCATATCCTCTCTGCTCTGAGAGCAACTGAGCAAGCAAGGCGCACGAGAGAGAGAGTGGCAATGCACAGCCCAAAATCTGATAATGTTAACAATTAATAATATACTCTCCTTTTTACCACCATATTATCTTTTCACTACGACTATCTCTAAGATTATAATTATCCACTCTAGTGGGAATCTAATAGTAATTTAGTCAACGTCTTTAAAAGATAAATAGTAATTCAGTCAACGAAAAATAATAATAAATTATAATTTTTATATAAAAAAAATCATCTTGCGGACATATATTTCATAAATGTTCTTAAATTTAATTCTTTCATTCAAAGCTTTTTGAATAATTTTGGACAAGTTTATCCTTCTTTCCATTTTATTAATATATCCATTTTTTTTTCTTGTAATTGATGAGCGGCTTTTTCCTTTGGTCATTAATTATTTTTTTTTTTTTTTTTTTTTTTTTTTTTTTACTTTTTGTAGTTTTATGTAAATATTGATTTTCATTTTAATGCATTTATTATGTTAATGTTCTTTTCCTTAATTATAGAGGTATTGTTTCATCTAGCAGATGTGTTGACTTGTCTTCTTCATCTAATCGCAGAATTACGATTTCAAATATCATTTTTTCACTTTTTATGTATATATAAGAAATTTGTTTCAAATATATACAATGTATATGAAATTATTTCAAGAGTCTTTTTAAATATAAAAAAATATTTAAAAATATTTACACTTTATAGTAAAAAATTTTAAAAATACTTAAGCACTTTTGAAACTTTGTTATAAAGTGTAAATATTTTTTGATTTATAAGAATTTCTCTTATTTTCAAATGTATTTAGAAGAAATACATAATTAAGGTTGTTATACAACATATACTTCATATTTTAATTTTAGTCTCGTTTCAGTTGAATTATATATTCCACATACTTTGTTATATATACATATGTATATTTAATTATTTTGCAAATATATCTCATATTATATGCTATAAATTAGATCATAAACTAAGATAGATATCATTATCAAATTATTTTAAAAAAACAAACCAAATTTATAGAGTTCAAATTCTTAACCTAATGCTCTGAAATGTGTTGGTGATTTTTTTCCCATACAATATTAATATTTGTATATATATTGTATGAGGGAAACCATTTGAATATACAAAATACAATCGAATATCATAGACTAACTAGTATATATTTAAATAACAGTGGTAGACAGTACTACGACGGCAACCATGGTAGTTTTTGTTGCTCTTTCCGTGACAGTTTCGATTGAAGAAATAGACTGAGGTTGAGAAATATTTTCTGAGATTTTTGAAAGAGAAACAATTGAAGAATCAAATTTGAGATTGGAAGGGTAAGAAGAAGAATTTGAAGAAGTTACTATGAAGGTTCAAGAGATGAGTTTCCACTTTTGGCCTCACACGTAGAACTCGTTCTTACCGCAATTGATGTCAGCGACCAAATATTTTGTAACGAAGTCTTCGGTGGTGGCAACATAGCAACGACAACCATCATTGCCAGTCGGAAGTTGAAGAATATTTATGAAGAAAAATTAGGATGCATAGATTGAAGAAGAAGGGAGAATTTTTGGGAGAATTTATGGATTAAGAATATGGAATTTGAAGAAGATTACCTAGAGACAATTTTGGGGGATAAGAGAAATATGGGGGATTCAAATGGTTTTTCTTGTTGTAATTTTTTTTTTTTTTTAAAAAACATTAATGGGTGCATCTATATGTAGAGATGTCCACAGGACGTGGCCGGGGATGCCATACCCCATCCCGTCCCCGCTCCTCATTTCATTTCCCATCCCAGTGAAATTCTCCAGGATCGAGGCGGAGATTCCCTATGGGGAATTCACGGGGATCGGGTTCCCCACGGAGAATTTTTTCCCGTTATTTTTTTGTTTCTTTTTTTTTGTAAAAAGTCAATTAATTTAAATCACTAATGTGAGCACATTTTAATTAAATAATTAACTTTATCACTAAATTGTTTATTATGATTAGTTTTATATGACAATTTGAATTTAAAGATAAATTACTCAAATTTTGGCTTAAAAAGGCTAATTAATTTTTTTAGTAGAAAGAAATAAATATAAATCAAATTATATATAATCTAAATTTAAACATATTCATTATCTTTCACAATAAATAATGAAATTTAAAATTTAAATGTAATATATATATAATAATAATAATAACGACTTAATATTAAATAACTATACTAAATAAATATGTAAAAGTTAATTGGGGCGGGGTCAGGACGGGGAATGCATTTCCCGTCCCGTCTCCGTATAGTTCACGGGGAGTCTTTTTCCTCCATTCCTCACCTAATCGGGGAATCCCCGTCCCGTTCGGAGCGGGGCCCGTGGAAAAACTAGACATCTCTATATATACGCGAAACCTTAGACTGCATGGATGAGGGAGATACACAAAACTTGCTATGTCATCCACATCAATACTAAATAGTCTAATCAATATTTTTTGAATTTAAAGTTAAGTTAGAGGTCATTTAGAATCATTTGCAAACTTTGGGATTAAATTGTATCTATTTGAAACCCCGTAGACCAAATTGGCATTGAGTTCAAACTCGTGTCAAAAATGCATTTTGCCCATAAAATATTTTAGAATTTTTAATAAAACTCCATACTTGGAACGTTATGTCAATGATCTAGAACGATGTGGTGATCCAAATTTTCTGTCTAGGTCACTATCGTATCATTTAGATCATAATTTTAGTTTGTAATAATTCTGACCCTCCATTTGAATTCAAGAAAGTTTAAGAAATGATTTGAAATCTGAGAAATTATTTTGAATTTTTTTACTTCGTTTGGAACGAAATTTTTTTGAAATGAATATATTTAAAACGTTTTGGATAGATGATAATCGAAGAAGAAAGTTAAAAAAATTATTATACGTTTAATTATAATTTGTTAATAGAAAATTAGAATATACCAAAGTTATATAAAAAATTTATCTCGAAATCCTATGAAATCAGGGAAATCCAACCATTTTAATTTTTTAAACATAAAAGTGACATTTGAAATCACTACAACTTCAAGTCAATTCCCTTTCTTGTTGTAACGGACAACGAACTCATTTAAAAGCCTTATGATTTGCAATTTGAAATTTTCAAAATCATGAAGTTTCAAACAGAGGATTTTTATCACACTTTTGAAATTACAAAGATCAAAATTAATATTGCAATATAAAAGAATATTAGATAGTTTTTTAAACAAGAGCAAAGTTTGCAGTGTTTTTTAGGTAACGACTCACAGAGACAAAAACAAAACAACCGCTCCCGATAAGAAGGAAAAAGAAGGAAAAAAGTGTGTTCGAAATTTGTTTTTAGTATTTGAACCAAAAAAAAAAAAAAAAAGAAAAGAAAAAAGAAGAAAGCAAACACGTTTCTTTTCTGCAATAATTCATGTCTGAATTTTTCTTTGAGACAAAAGAAATCAATATATGAGTTCGTTGAGCTTAGGGGACTGACAATCTAACGTCAAACTTTCTAGCTTGCACGCAACAGTACACAATATTTCAAAGATTGATCATTTGATTAATGTAATGTAACGAGATTATAATCCATATTTCATTAGTGAATTTCTAAATAATCATAGAGAACTGGTCAAAAATAGGAAAAAACTAATACTAACTATTTACATATTATGGAAAAAAATCATATCAACCAATATTTTTTAAAGAATTCCAAGACTACCATCGATTTCCTATGGTGATTTCCAATCTTCTTCTTCTTCTTCGCTTCATTTTCATTCAATTCCAAAACAATTTCGTTCAATTCCGATCATTCGGCGATTTCAATTCATTTTCTTCTTCTTCATTGATGTTCTTCACCACACAGCTCAAAGGTTTTCATTTTTCTTAGTCGATTCCATCAATCACACAAGTACAATTCTTCTTCTCCTTCTTTCGTTGACTTGTAATGTCGCACATTTCGTTGCCGAGTGAAGAACAATCTTTCTTCTTCGAATTTCACAGTATCCATCTACTACAGACCATTTAGGTTATCATTTAAACATAATTCACCTGTATGTCTCTACATACAAGTTTAAATTACATAAAAATAACCTAGAATCTTTGTTTATTGGATTGAGTTTATGTTCATAAAATAACAATTATTTTCATAATAACAATTTGTTTATATAGAGTTTACAAACTACGAGAATACAAGAGAGATTCAGGACACCAATCCCACCAGTTGCTACAGCATCAGCTACCTCTCGTGAACTCTTGTTCAACCCATCATAGAATATTTCCATTTGCACACTATCTGGAAGACCGTTATGCGAACAATTTCTTGCCAGTTTCTTAAATCGTGCCCATGCGTCACAGAGTGTTTCCCTCTCCTTTTGTTCAAAATTTGTAATGTCATGCCTTTGCTTGGCATTCTCAATAGGAAAGAAGTACTTCTTCATGAATTTTCAACCATTTGATCCTATATGGTTATCTCTTTCTGTTCCAAGGAATAAGCCCATTGCCGAGCTTCTTCCTTTAGAGAAAAAGGGAAGAGTGTTAACCTAATTTTCTATGCGGTGATATTTGATATAATGAACGTGTTGCTTGTTTCGAGGAAACTTTTCAAATGCCCATGAAGATCTTCTCTAGGAAACCTTCAAATTGACCAGCAGTTTGCAGCATCTGAAGTATCACAAGCTTCATTTAGAATTTGGTTTCTGCGTTGGCAGGTCACATAATACCTAATGAAAAATCATAAAAGTTAGATGATACATACTTGTTGATAGGTCTGTTATAATCATGAGCAAGAAGTATTAGATGAGTTGGCGCCAACACATTGTATGCATTGTTGGTCGCATTCTGTACATGCATTCTGTACGTTCCGATTTTTGTCAGCAATGGGTACATTAAGGTTATTTTCATTTTGTTGGTCTACTATTCTTCTTTTCCACTGTCTTCTTTTCTTATTGGCTTTGTTTCTTTTTTGAAAGGTTCTCTTAATATTTTAGTGAAATACAAAGGTAGGCAAATTGTTGTCGCTCATGTATTGTTTGCGACACTCTTCTGGCTTGAGTGCACAATGCACCTTTGATTAAGATTTTGCAAAAATCAAACACATTCCAAACACTAATTAGTTTAAAGTCCCAAGCAATGATGCAAGAACTTGTTCACTTAATTTTCTATTGCATGCGTCAACACAATAATGCAATGGCTCAATATTAAGCCATGCCTAACTTGATGTATGAAAATGATTGAGTACAAGTTTTCCTTATCTAAACCCAAGTATAAGTGTAAATAATGTTTCCTGGTGAGTCCAGAGTCGATCAAAGGGACTTATACTGATTCTGTGTTCGGACGAGAGTGATCAATGCAATGGTTGTTTGCTCAATGCGTAAATATGATGGTTGTGAATGGTAATAACTACTTTTATGTGTGATAAATAAATGAAAGTGAATCTAGGTGGAAAATGACAAGGAGTGGAGATATGAGGCGATGAGAGTGTATAAATATGGACGAAGTAATGGATGATGTTCAGTGCGATATGGAAATAGGATGTAATCACACAAAAAACAATTTATGATGAAGTGAAGGATAAAGCAATGCGATAAAATAGGGCTAAGGAGGTTCACTAGCATTCTCTTGAATAATACATAAATGCGCGTTCATGTTCTCAACTTCTTAAGGTGAAAAGCCAACCTCTCTGTTTCTAAGTCACATTTATCTTATCTCTAAGACGCATGCTCAAGTTGTTCTTAAACAAAAAATCTAACTTTATTTCTCAAGCTATTTCTTTCTTCATTTAATGATGTATACAATTTTCTTCTTTCTCAATCAGGTGATTACTACTACTTAAACCAATCTCTCAACAGATTCAAGCAATAGATTAAGTTTGCATTAAACGAAATGAACGCCTACTCATGCATATTTTCAACAATGCTAGATCATTCCCCTTAACCCATTAGAAATTTAGCTACTCATGATGGAGGAATAAGAATGCATGGATAGAGAAGAATGATTGGAAATCATAATTGAATTAAATAATAACAAGTTCTCAAACATAATGACTTTATATAGAATGAAATGAAAAGAAAAAAGATAAAATGTAAAGATAAAGAGTGTCAAGTCGTCAGTTGCAATGTCTTGCTCCCGTTGGCTCTAATATGGTTGTTCTCCGTGTGATGGCTACAGTGACGATGGAGTTATTTTCAGAGAAGAACTCTAAGCTCTCACTTAAACATCTTCAGAAAAAAGCTTGAAGAAGTGATGGTAATGGTTAATTTGAGGTGGAGTTTGAGCAGAGCTTTAGTCAATCTCTTGGAGAGAAGTCTGATACTTTGTTGATTCTTTAAAGGGCTATTATAGGCATCAAGAGGAAGGATATTTGCTTCTTTCTAATGATTATGCTGACACCTTACACTATATTCCATACCCTGTCGCGCCACCTGCTTCGCATTAGAGATTCATTGGCTCTGCCATGAATTTTTCATATCAGCTATCAACTTGCTCTTTTGATTTGATTTCCACCATCCACGCGTCTGGCATATTTCTAATCAAGTCTCGGCTTATTGTGTAGGATTATGCGATGCAAAGATAGGCGTCATATGTAATTTGTGCGATCACGATTGCGACTTGCTTCTCTTTATCGGTTTTCAACGTAATCCTATGTCAAAAAGAGAAAAATCTTATATTTTCAAGGATTACTAATTTCGTAGGTAGCGATCGCAAGATATGATTAATTGCATGTTTTTCTTATCAAGCAAACACATTTTCTTATGAATTTTCCTAATTGTTCTAAATAAAAAGATAAAATAACTTGTATTTCTACACGTTATTAGTAGCCTTGTCTTCCCATCTACGTTAGTACTTAAAGATCTAGTCAACATTTTATTAATTTAAAATTAAGTCAGGGACCATTTAGAATCATTTTGCAAACTTGGGGGACTAAAGTGTATGTTTTGAAACCCTGGAGACCAAATAGACATAACTTCAAACATGTAGACCAAAAGTGGATTTTACCCTAAATTTTAAGTTTAAAATCTTTTTTATATTCTTCATTCTTTAAGGTTAAATCTCTCTACCTCCCTCCTTCAAAACATAGGGACCAAAAGTGGATTTTACCTTAAATGTTTTTTTAAAATCTTTATTATAATTTTGACCTTGTACTTTAAATTTTATCACATTTCAATATTTATTCTTTTAAATATTCAATTTTAATCCTTATATTTGTAACAAATTTTAAAATTAGTCCATGATGTTAGTTTATTATTGATTTTTTTAAGGTTGTTCTCTATTTGCATTCTCTTTTTAAATTTTGGAAATATAATCACATGTGTCTTGTCTTGCAAGAAGATTAATATTATTCAACCAATTTTGATACAATTTAATATTGAAAGACTAAATGTAAGATTTATTAAAAGTGGATAACGCTCAATTTGAACAATTGTAAGTACAAAGACTAAAATGGGAATCACCCAAAATAAGATCCATAAATTTTATAAATATCATATACATCAAACACCTATTAGTCAAAACGAGACATGAAATTAGTAATTTCGCCTCGTAAAGTAAACATAGCTTAATTGGTTAACATCTTTCCTCCACTCTAATGTTTCAAATCTCTACCTCTACATTATCGAATGAAGAAAGAATATCCAAGCTCAACATATGATTCAAATTATGACATCACTACCGGTATACCTTTTATTTTTTTTTAAGAACAATATATCCCAAATACAGAAAGTAAAAGATTAAAATGTAACACCTTCTAAAAGGAAAGAGAGATCTTAATTAATTGAACATTCAGCTCATGTTAGCTACGTCTCTTGATTTTGCAATGGGATATTAGAATAAGAAAAAAATAACAGGGCCACTACTTAGAGACAAGATTCATAAGCATGATACGTATAAGGCTCCATCACCGTCCCTTTAGGACTAATCTCTATCCAGCTGGACGTTCCCAACATTGAGAAACGATGCTGACATCGACCCACAACGCCACGTGTCATGTTTGTCGTACAAGGATTGGGTTGCTTATCGTGTGGTCATCACAGTCCTTTCTTCTCGAATTTACCCACAAACCCCACCGCCCATTTGATATTTGATTGCCTCTCTTATATAAGTTTTCCGAAAATATCGCAGATTTGAACAGTACCCATTTCCCAGAAACAAAATTCTTTGGATGCATTCTTCTCTTACATGAATTCCCACTTTTTCTGCAACTCTATCTTCCACCAATGACTACACTTACGAAGCTTCACGTGTACCCACAAAGTTTTGAGGGTCCAACTCCAAGTACGAGAGATGGGCATCTGATCGGAGCTCTTGGACGGGGAATTCATCGGTTCGGTGTTGGAGTATCGACGAGCCGGAGTGGGTTGTGCTTGAGAAAGTGTAGATCCTTCAGAGGAGGGGATGGTGGGGATTTTGAGAAGGAGGATAGTAAAGGGAGGAATCGGAGAAATTCGAGGTTAAAAGAGGTGAAAATGAAGAAGGAAAGTCAGTTTTGGAAATTTTTGAGGTCTGGTGTTTTGGGTAAGTTTAATTTGCTTTTGGGATCGGATGTTGATCAGGGGAAACTTATGGCTAATATGGAGGGTTTGCTTTCTTCGGTGAGTATTGCTATTGCTGTGTGTTGGTCTTATCTTCTTCTTATACCTTGTTTAAACTACATGTATTCTCTATTCATGAGTAATATTGAGTTGTTTAGAACGAATTTGTGTTTTTTTTAAAACTTGTCCCCCGATGCTTGGTTCATTATCATCAGTTGGCTTGTTGAGCAAATGTGCCTGCAGTTTTAGCTTAAACGATTGTAAATTGATGTTTCATTTTGGTTTATATAAGAAACCAATCTTTCACTGAGAAAAATGAAAGAATATAAAAGGACATTAAAAAATGGTCTACAACTACCTACAAGAATGGCTCCAATCCAATACTAAGCTGATAATTACAAAAAGTTTGACAAACGGATGCCAATAAGGAGGCATTCAATCTCACCCCTCCTTATTTGTTGTAAGAAGTTTGAATTGGAAGTTTTTGCTTTGTTGAGATATGTTGTTAGGAATTCGGATTTGAATTTAGGATAATTGGATAAAGATATTAATAAACAGGCTACTGTGGCATAAAATTGAAGCAAAGTCAACTTAAGCTGTAAATACATAGATCAATTATGTTCTATGTGGTAGTTTTGATGTATACTCATGGAGCAAGGGCACGTGCTTTAATCTTCATTGGAAACTGTAGTAGCATCACTAACTGTAGCTCCTTTATTATCTATAATAAATAGGCTGCAGTCCAAATTGGTAGATATATCGTTACAATGATGAGCACTGGCGTCGTACTTGCTGTCGGATTTCAGTTATCAGGTATACTACATTTTAAAGGTCCAGAAAAAAAAACAAGTGTGATTGTCGATGTTAATATGAATTCTGTTTCTTGAAAATTTTGAAGGTGGAGACAATCAAATGAACGCACTGATTTGGTATAGTTGGCTCGGAGGGGTTATTATTGGAACTATGATTGGTGCGAACATGGTATTAGAGGAGCACTGCAGAGCTGGTCCGCGCAATGTTGTTATAACTGGAAGGTAACTAATCACTCCTCAGGAGAATGTAGATCATTGGCACATTGTTTCAATGCATTACGTGGTGATAAGATTGATTAATTTATCTAATGTTCATTGTTGGCTTGTACTGTCTTCCTTTCTTATATCATGTGATTTAAACTGCCTGTTATGTTCGTAATATGAAGATCTATATATGACTCTGTTGTTACATGGATGGTTGACTATGCAGCACAAGAGGATTGGGGAAAGCACTAGCCAGAGAGTTTCTTCTTTCAGGAGACCGTGTGGTTGTGGCTTCTCGCAGGTGGTCTTCAGAATTAAAATAAAACTACTGATACTTAATATCTCTACGTTTTACATCTTGCTCACATCACATTTCCTTGCCCAATCATTTTGTGAAGACAGCCCTGAGTCCGTTCAAGAAACTCTAAGAGAGCTCGAGGAAAACTTAAAAGGTCTAATGGTCAGAAGTGGTTCTTCCAATAAAAGCCTGGCATGTGCTAAAGTTGTTGGCACAACGTGCAATGTTTGTGACCCTGAAGATGTTCATAATTTAGCCAATTTTGCTATAAATGAACTCGGTTCTATTGACATTTGGGTGAGTCATGAACTTACATTTCGGATGCACAAGCTGGTTCTTATATGCTGACTTTCTCGAAGTTTTTCGTAATTATATTTAGATTTTAGATCTACTGATACATTCTTAAAATAGCTGTTTCCATGCATCATTGCCTTTCAGGGATAAAATTGATCCGACTGTCAGAAAATAAGCTATGCTTATTTAAAAACATTAAAATTTTATATCATCAAGGATAAAGAATCATGTCTATTTTCAATCTTTAGGGGGAAAAAAATCTTGAATTTGTTTAATGTAACAAATTGTGGACAGATAAACAATGCGGGCACAAATAAAGGCTTTAGACCATTACTGCAGTTTACGGATGAAGATATTACTCAGGTAAGCTAAAGTTATTAATTCTGGATTTTTTTTCCCAAAACTTCTCTTCTCTTCTCTTGATAAATTTGAACATAATTTTCTCCAATAGATATGAGCTCTTAGAATATGTTTAGCACTTGGCAGTTTATTGCATGTTTGAAACTATGATATTACTTATAACTTGGTTTAATTTCATACACTGGTTATTTGATAGATTCTTTCAACAAACCTCGTTGGTTCCCTTCTTTGTACTCGAGAAGCCATGCGTGTAATGAGAAATCAGGCTAAAGGAGGGCATATATTTAACATGGACGGTGCCGGTTCTGGAGGTTCAAGTACTCCTTTAACGGCTGTGTAAGTTCATTGGCTCATTGCATACAGTGAAATGTAAATGTAATTTTGTATGGATCGGAGGGTTTCATTCAAATTCTGGCAAATTCTGGATTGTATTTTCGTGTCTATGAAATCAACAGTTGGTTTTGGTGTTTATGCCATTTAGTTTACTGAACTTTTAGGTATGGATCGACGAAATGTGGTCTTAGGCAGCTTCAATCATCTCTTTTAAAAGAGTGCCGGCGGTCCAATGTAGGCGTACACACTGCATCTCCTGGCATGGTTTTGACAGATCTCCTTCTTAGGTGAATCAAGTTTCTTCTTAATATCCTCATGTTTCCATATGCAGCAGATAAATTGCTAGAAATGCACAAATTTTCTTATCAATGTTTTTGGTCTTGCACTCTCCCAAGAAATATCTCAGCTTGTGTTATACTTGGTTGATATACATTTTTCTGTGGATAAGCATTATCCATTGGAACAATTCTTACTAAATTTGTAATACTTGTGGCTTGCATACAGTGGTTCAACTGTGAGGAACAAACAGATGTTCAATATCATTTGTGAGCTTCCTGAAACAGTTGCTAGAACATTAGTTCCTCGGATGCGAGTCGTGAAAGGAACAGGAAAAGCCATCAACTACTTAACTCCTCCAAGAATCTTATTAGCTCTTGTCACTGCCTGGCTGCGACGAGGTCGGTGGTTTGACGAACAGGTAAGTTCATTCCATCATGGGAAGTAGTAAACCCAAAACGCCTCATAAGTTCAATGATTAATAGAATTAAAAAATTCATCAAGAACCCAGATGTGCAATTATGGAGAGTTGTTATTCATCATACTATTGCAGGGGAGGGCTCTGTATGCAGCTGAGGCAGACAGAATCCGAAACTGGGCCGAAAATCGCACGCGTTTCTCCTTCACCGATGCAATGGAGATGTACACAGAGAACACCTGGGTGTCTGTCTTCTCCCTTTCGGTCGTATGCGCCTTCATAATTCTCTCTACCACGAACAACACTTTCCCCGGAACTTGATTCCTTTCAACTACGGCAAAGACCGACAGCATTCGAAATTCATCGGCAAAGCATCGTTACCGAAGAAGAAGCAGCATTGTTAGGTACTGATGGGGGAGAAAAGAAAGGAGAAGGTGACATTGTTAGTTCACCTGGCATCCTTAAACACAAAGAAAAACCAACCCCCACTACCACTAGCTAATGTATTGACTGCCTAACCGCAAAGCAAAGCCCTGAAGGGTGGCTATTTATTTATTTAGTTCAATGGATGGACTAATCTGTATTGAAAATGTAGTATGTAAAAAATCTACAATAATTTAGGTAAAGTTTGTGTCTTTTTTTATCTTTTTTAACAGCCATCAGCTTTCATTTTTCACTGTGTGTGCCAGCAAGACTTTGTCAAGTCAAATGCTTTGTTGGTCCACAAATGACAAATGGCCTCTCTTCTGTTTTGTTCAGCCTTCCCCATTTGAATAAGCAACCACCGTCTTTATCTCCATCCCAACCTTGGCTGGCAGCCGGTGGGATATTATATTTATATTGTAAACATAACAAACGTATAATTTAAGACTAAGAAATTAGTAGAAGTTTGTCTTAATCATAGAATCTTATTGCTAATATTTAAGTTTAATAAGCATTGACATTTTGATACCAAACAAATATCCACCCGTTTTTCTTTTTTGGTTTACAACTATGTCATTAACCTAATTATAATAGGGAACACTTTTAAAACTAGTAATTAATAAAGTAACATATTTAAAGAATTGTTAAGAATGGTAAATATAACCAAATCTATCTATTATATATTCTATGGTCGATAGATTCTTGCTAAAATCTTTTTCATTGTGTTATATTTATAGTAGATCCGATTGTTATATTTACCATTGTCCTTTTAAAAAAAAAAAAGAAAAAAGAAAAAAAGAAAAAAAATCATTTTCATTTCTAACTTCCAATGTTCCTCACTTCTGCATGTTGAAATTAATCTTTTAGGAAGATATATGGAAAAATTCGTCAATTTTAATTTTGTAACTTCTATTTAAAAAAAAAAAAAAAATTAAAATTGTTTTCAAATATGGGAAAATGAACCAGAATATTTACTAATATAGTAAAATTTTAGTGCTTATTTGCGATAGACTGCTATAAACTGTGTCTATTTGTGTCGTGATAGACACATATAGTAGTTTATCGCGATTTATCATGGTTTATCACATATAGATTGTGATATTTTACTATTATTTGTAAATGTTTTCAATCATTTAAAATAATTTTTCAAAAATTAGTCACAATATGTGGTCAAATCATAAGAATATTTATGTCGGTATTAGTTTTTATAATCCTACAATTTTTGCCTTAGTTTGATGGTTTTTATATACTCAAATTTGTATTTAGGTTCGGATATTTTGGTAAGAGGGTATTGATAATTTTGGGCTCGTTTGATAATGTTTTTGTTTCTTGTTTTTTATTTTCTAAAAACTAAAAACATGAATATGTTTGATAACTTTTTTGCTTTTTGTTTCTTAGGGGAAGAAATAGAAACAGAATATTGTTTGATAACTATTTTTGTTTCTTGTTCTTTGTATTTTTTTTCTTTACTTTTCTCATTATTATATAGTTTAGAAATAATTTAATGATGTAAAATATAAAAAATATAAAAACTTTACATTATCAAATATAAATAAGTCTCGATGAAAAATTAACAACAATAATAAAATTATTGTTTTTATTTTTCAAACGTTGCTCAAATTTGATATCATTTTTCATTCAGGTCATTCGTCTTAAATGATGTCAACTTAAATCCAACTCAATTATATTATTATGTAAATGTCATAGTTATAAAATATTAAAGTGAAACTAAATGAATGCTTTAGTCAACAAAATTTATATATTATAAAATTTTAGTAAGTTTCAATGTACTAAAAATAAAATTTAGAATTTAGTATAATATATAAACATGCATATTGAAAAATTCAAAATTCAAAAAAAATATTTCATATACATATTGAAAACTTTAAAACTAAAAATTAAAGTAATATAAATCTAAATATTGAAAAATTTAAAATTCAAAATTAAACTAACATATTAATATAGAAAATAAATAAATATAAAAGAAATAAAGCAAAATTAATATAGAAAAGAACTGAAAATAAGGGGAACGGAAACAATGTAATTTAACTTACTAGGGATTCGAACTCACAACCACGAAGGGTTGGATTTTAATTCATTTATGAAACCGCGTTACATGTAGTTGTTTTTCAAATTTGGTCCTACTTTTAGATACATTTCTTAAAATCTAGAAATAAAAAACAAAAATATTATCAAACAAGTCATTTCTTTAAAAATAAAAAACATTAAATATGAAATAGGCAAACAAGTTCTTTGTGACTTGATTTGAATATACTTTATTCAAATTTATATGATGTACAGAGTGGTTTATAAGTAATTTTTAATTTCGACTTAAGAATATAATTTTTAACATGAACAAAATTTAATGGGTGAGACAATGAAATCTATATGTATTCACAAATGTATTACTGCCCCAAAGAAAGAGTTAGTGGTATAATCTTAAAGTTAATTTGGTTGACGAAAGACTTAAATAAAAACAAACAAATAGCTTAGGTTTGTAGTAGATGATAATTGACGAATATGAATTGAAATAGTAAGGAATAAGGATGAAAAATTTAGACCACAACAAAATGGTACATGACGGACCTTCTACCTTATCTATGTATTGGATAATTATCCATATTCTTAATCTTTAACTCCTATTTTACTTCCATCAAACCTAACCTCACTTCACTTCAAGGGAATGTGACATTTTCATTTGTGGGATCCATCATCAATTTAGGAATCTCATTCCCTTTTCTCATTTATTCTTATTCCTAATTCCGTGATTATATTATTAGTCTTTCCCTCTCATCTACAAATGATATCTATAATCTCTTTAATAGAAAATTTATTTCTTAACTAGTTAGGTAAGGATTCATCTTTATTAATACTTTTGTAATTTTCTTTCTCCCTTATTTCCATTAGTTATTATTATCTTTTCAACAAAAAAAAAAAAAAAAGTCATTAATTTTTTCATTTATTACAAGTAACTTTTTATCTATAGAATTGAAACTTTCTATTTAAGTTTACTTAGTAAATAGTTATTATTTTAAAATTTTTTTAAAAAAACATTTTTATTAAATATCATATACATATAAAATTTATTTGTTTTTTTTTTCTAATACAAATCTATTTTACTATTTTTTTTAGTCGATGTAGTTTTATTTTGATAAATAATTATTTGTTGAAATCTATTAATGCTAAAATTCACAGATAAAATACACATGACCTCTATGTGACATTAGCAGTGAATTTGTTTGTAGAGAAGAAGAAGAATATGATCGACAAAAATGCTAGAATTTATTTTACTCTTCACTCCTTTTTTTAGTCGATATAGTTTTATTTTAATAAATAATTCTTTCTTGAAATCTATTAATGCTAAAATTCAGATGGAGAAAATACACCCGATCTCCACGTAACACTAGCAGTGAATTTGTTTCAAGAGAAAAGGAATGTGGCCTGCAAAAGAGAAAACATGCACATCAATTTGGTGCTTGTCACATATGCTCTAATGCTTAATTGAGTGAAAGAATGTGGAATTTAGAGATCGAGTTTGAGTGTTAAGATTCTAGCTACATCATGTGAAGCTTTAATTATGTATTTACAGAGGAGGTTGACCCTAAGTCTTCTCCTATTCCTTTTCAGAATCCAATAATCTGATAACCTATTTTGATCTTATATGGGATTTCTGGGCTTGAGGGAGTGTCTATGCGAATGGGCTCCTCAGCCTTGGAGGCCGAGTTCGAGACCAATGAAAGGTTGACTCGAGCCTAATGGGTAAAGTAGGAAACTCAGCCTCGACCTTCGAGGGCAAGACCAATAGAAATTTGGATCCAAAGGTCCATTCCCCTTTTTTTGGCCCGTCATGATCTTGTCTTGGTCTTGATTTGTTTCTTTTTTCCTTATTGATTAGGTTTATCCTTTTGGTCTAAAATCACCCATAACAAAATCAAATAAATTATTCGAATAAAGTTTATTACAATTAAATATCAAAATATTTATATGTTTTAGTTAATTTAATTTAATCTAATTTTAGTTAGTATTATTTGTTCCTCTTACAAAATATCACTATAAAAAGAGATCGTATTAGTTAGTAATGCATTTGGTTATTATTTTGTTAGTTAAAAATTTTATATGCATATTAGTTAGTAATGCATTTTAATGATGGAAATAAATTTAAAATATGAAAGAAGTTCCTATAATACATTAGTTTCAGCAAAATAAATAAATAAAAGTTCATAATATTCTTAATAGTTCAGAAAAAAAAAAACTTTTTATTTCCATCATCAATTTAATATATTTGATGCCTTTTAACTTAATAGAACATCTTTTTTAAGTACGAAAACTAAATTCACATCAACTTAACCTAAAATTATATTCTTTTTAAGTTTAGTTATAAATTTGGTTCTCATAAATTGAAAAAAAATTAAAATTTAGTCCCCGTGATTTTTAAAGTTAGAACATAATTCTTATGATTTCATAAAACTTTATAAATAGTTCCTATGATTTGATAAAATTATCATACATAGTTCTTATCGTAGAGAATATTTTTTAGGGTTTTATCAAACTATATAGACTAATTTTTAATTATAAACCATAGTAATTGAATTCTAACTTTCTTCGAATCGTAGAGACTAAACTTACCCTTTAACCTTCTTTTTGTAATAGAATTGACATTTGAGATTCAAAAATAGGAAAACTCATCTAGAATGAAAGATATTTTTAGATTCTTTTAGTAAACTTTTTTTTTTTAGTTTGTGGGGGGAGTTTTTAAATTTATTTTTCTTTTTCTTCTTAAGTTTGTTATTTTATTTATATGCATTTGGTTTTCATGTTTCAAATCATTTTTTTGTTTTAGTTTATTTATTTTATTAATCTTTGAAATACTTTATGGATCTTAAGTTAAAATCTTACTTTACTTATTGGATTGTTTAAGTTATGATATTGTTGTTATGTTGTCAAATTTTTACGATTTTTTAGAACTATTCATTTGTAAATTATTTTTATTGAATTATAAAATTCTCGATATAGGAAATTTCTCAAATAATATAGGGTAGTTTAGTAATCTTGACATCCATTCAATTATCAAAATGAGTGGAATTAACCCTATAAACAATTTATTTTAACTTTCAACCTCCTACATGAGCTTAGCATTGAAAAGAAAAATATTTCCACTTTAGGCACATGCATGTTTAATTTAGAGATAATTATATTACATCATCCTTAGATCTCCTTTCCAACTTTAATTAGAATGCGATATGCATGAGACAAAATAATAATAAAGAAGTACGTGAATGTGGTGTGTCTCTTTATTTTGTTTTTTCTTTTTAAATCACACTAAATCAAATTAATTTATTGTTGCTGTCACGGGAAGATCATGTACATTTTTTCTTTCTGATATTTGACATCAGCATCATTGATAAATCAATTATATTTCTAATCTAAAGTATATTATTAATATATATATATATATAACTAAAATATGAGTTCTTATACTTGTGCCATTTTTACAAAAGATTATTTCATGGGACAAATCTACTTTATCTCCTATATTATCCCATAAAATCCTTTTTATCATTTTTTTGCTTGTTTATTCAAATGCTAAGATTCAAAGATGAAAAATGGTTGAAGATGGAAAAAGTTAGATACCCTTATTTCAAAAAGAAAAAGGGGCCAAAGTAAAGCATGTACTATACCTTTTTTTATAGATTGCATTTGTTGTATTAAAAATATTATATATATCATAGTAAACTATGGCTCAAATAATATAGGGTACCTCAATGAATGTATGAGACAAAATAATTATAAAATAAATAAATAAATAAATAAAAGGGTTTTTTTTTTTTTTTTAATGTATATAAAACATATTGTGAATGTGGTGTGCCTCTTTGGGTTTGTTTGTTTGTTTGTTCCCAAATGGAGGTTTTGTGGGGCAACCAACACTATACCTTTTCTATGAATGCCAATGCATTGTGATAACCCAATATTGAATCCTTCCCCTCCCACTATTTCTCAACATCATCCTCAAATTTAATATTCCATTTTCCCTTCATCTTTAATACTATTATTTCTTTATCATTATTTGTCTATTTTAGAATTTTTAGAGATAATTTATTTCAATGTTTTCATTGCAATAATTGACTGCCTTATTCAAAAAGTCTACTATGGATAGCTGGAGAGAGAACCCAACTTCCACCATTATTTCATTTTTCGAAAACAATCATCAACTAACTCTATTTCTTTCCTAACCATTTTATTTTTTATTTTTAAGTTTTGAAATTTAAGTCTATTTCTTTCAATCTCTTACAATAATTTGCATCTTTCTTTAAGTATAAATGTTGATTTTTTAACTAAATTCCAAAAACATTAAAAACTAGCTTTTAATTTTTAAATTTTGGCTTTGTTTTTTTAAACCATTGACAAAAAGAAAATAACAAAGGAAGAAATTTGAAAGTGAAAGTAGTGTCCATAGACTTAATTTAAAAATAAAATAAAATAAAATAAAAGACCAAATGGTTAACAAACAAAGCTTAAATCTTTATTTTTTGTTTGGTCCATAAACTTTAAGAAGCATCGAAGAAATCCAACTTAAAAATGTTTGATAAATCTATGAACTTTTAAAACATCTAAAATAGATCTATATACTTTCAATTTTGTGTTTAATAGGTAATTTGTACACTAAAAGATTTTAAAATTTATCAATTAATATAGAATCGAAGTTTGTGTCTAATGAGACAACTTTCAATTTTGTGTAGTAAGTTTGTGAATTTTAAAAATATTGAGATAATTCAAGATTTGTCTACAAAATTAGAAATTTAAAAATTTATTTCACATAAAATTAGGAATAAAAAAGTTAATGACCTATTGGAAACTTTTCTTTTATACAGTTTTTAGAAATATTCACACAAAATTAAATAAATTTTTAATAACATATGAGTTGGAAGAATTCAACCTCTAATCTCGAAAACTATAATAGAATATTATTTATTATTATTTTGTCAATTGAAGCTACACTCATTTTCACATACAAACATATACAAGCTTATAGATTCAAAGAATAAATTTATAATTTAATTGAAAAAAAAAAAAAAAAAACAATTTGATTATTACTAATTTATCCTCACTTTTCTTTATTTTATATATACGAGAGAGGGTTTAGGATATTATTATATTTAAAGAAATCTTCAATTATGGGGACCGATTAAGCATATATACTCCAAATTAAAAATGTATATATATAAATTATAATTGATATTCTGATTTCTGTCCTAAATAAAAAAAGGAAAAATCTGTAATTTAATTTGACATCCCACTTTCAGTTCCGTTGGAAAATAAATAAATAAATAATCCAATGCGAAAGGAAAGGAGAATTAAACGGAGAAACTGGCGGGCCGTGTGGGTCCCATTTATTTATATTATATTATTATTATTATTTTTCTTTTTTCTTTTTTTTTTTTCGTGTTGGAGTCGACAGCTCACACAGTGCAAATTATGTGCAATACAAATTATACATTGTCTATTGCTAATTTGTTTGGTACTGTATCCCAAAAGGAAATTTCTTCTTCTTCTTTCTTCCTCCTAATTCCGCCATTACTAACCTCTTCAATTTCCAGTTTCAAAGCAGGGATTTTTTTTTAATTCTTTCTTTATTTAAGCGAAACCCATTTCGTGCTTTTTGATTTCTGACTCTGTACACTGATTTTTTTTGGGGGAGAATGTCGTCTCCGGCTCCGACCTCGCCGCCGGCGACTAATACGACTTCACCCCCACCTCCAACCACCGGCGCACCTCCCCCGGCACCTCCGTCTCTCTCACCGCCGCCTCCCGACGCTGCCTCTCAGCCTCCACCTGCTTCATCTCCGCCGCCTACCACCACTCCTTCGCCGCCGCCTCCGGACACTTCCGCTCCATCGCCGCCTACTTCTTCTCCTTCACCGCCGACCACGCCTTCGAGCTCTTCGCCGCCGCCGCCGTCTACCAACTCGACTGCTCCCCCGCAGCTGCCAAGTCCGACGCCGCCGTCGGGTTCTGGTACACCAGCGAGTCCTGGAGGAAATCTGTCTCCGCCGTCTCCCCCATCGTCATCGGGAGCTTCGGCTGGACTTGTGGCTGGAGTTGCCATTGCTGGAGTGGTGGTGGTGGTTGTGGCGTTGATTGTTATGTTTTTGTGTTTAAGAAAGAAGAGAAGACGCGACGAGGAGGCTTACTACCGGCCGCCGCCACCCCCGGCGTTTAAAGGTGAGAACGGTCAAATATTCCAGATATCTCAACTAAACTCTAAATGAATTATGGAATTTGAAATTAATTTTTATGAACAATTGAATGTCAGATGGCCCATATGGTCCACAACAGCACCACTGGCAATCACATCAGCCGCCACCGGCAGATCATGTCGTGGGGGCAGTGCCGAAGCCATCTCCTCCGCCATCATCACGGCCACCGTTGTCACCTCCGATTATAAACAGCAGCGGAGGCTCTGGATCTAATTATTCAGGGTCTGAAAATTCGCTTGCTCCTGCTCCATCTTCTATTCCCTTGGGCTTCTCACAAAGCAGCTTCACTTATGAAGAGTTAGCAATGGCGACAGATGGGTTTTCAGAAGCCAATCTCCTTGGACAAGGTGGGTTTGGTTATGTTCATAAAGGAGTACTTCCAAATGGGAAGGAAGTTGCAGTGAAGCAACTTAAAGCTGGAAGTGGACAGGGTGAGCGTGAATTTCAAGCAGAAGTGGAAATAATCAGCCGAGTTCATCATAGACATCTTGTTTCCTTAGTTGGATATTGCATTACTGGCTCCAAAAGGTTGCTGGTTTATGAATTTGTTCCTAACAACACATTGGAGTTTCACTTGCATGGTACGTTATGATTCAATGGAATCTACCCTGTTGCTATATGGGTTGATCTGAGGTGTTTATTGATGGGAGATTTGAGGATCTTAACTTATAGGTAACTGTCATTTTGCAGGGAAAGGACGACCCACCATGGACTGGCCAACGAGACTGAAAATTGCTCTGGGATCTGCCAAGGGATTGGCCTACCTTCATGAGGACTGTAAGTATATTGTGTTTGTGATTAGATGTGTTCTGGGTTTGTACAATTCACGTATTGAAGAGTCTTGTGATGTAATGTGCAGGTAATCCTAAGATCATTCATCGTGATATTAAAGCAGCAAATATTCTTTTGGATCTCAAATTCGAAGCAAAGGTAAAAATGGGAGCTTTCTGAATTCTTGAATTTGAATCTATGAAGTTAACTCTGTTCAAGTAGAAGAGTAAATGAGATTTCTTCTCTTCTATTCCCTTTAAGCAAATGGGTTTGTTGCTGATATGTTGAATTTGATATCTTTTTCCAGGTTGCAGATTTTGGGCTTGCCAAATTGTCTTCTGATGTTAATACTCATGTTTCAACCCGAGTCATGGGAACTTTCGGGTATGCGCTTTTGAACCACATTCAAATTCATGTCATCAATCTGAGGGATGATTTCGTGATAATTTCATGTTTCTGAATTCTTGAATTTGCTTACTCCATTCAGATACCTTGCTCCTGAATATGCTTCAAGCGGGAAACTCACTGAGAAATCAGATGTCTTCTCCTTTGGAGTGATGCTTTTGGAGATGATTACTGGACGCAGACCTGTAGATACAACTCAATCATTCATGGATGATGGATTGCTCGATTGGGTAAGCCCATCAGCCATTAGCCATTTATGTTCAAATAAAACATCTCTGCAAACCTTTCTCAGACATCTAAAATCTAAATCAACCCATCTTGTCAATTTCAGGCAAGGCCATTACTATTACGGGCCACCGAAGATGGGGTGTATGATGGTCTAGTAGATCCAAAGCTGAGAGATAACTATGACCACAACGAGATGGCTCGCATGGTTGCTTGTGCAGCCGCCTGTGTGCGCCATTCGGCAAGACGCCGACCACGGATGAGTCAGGTGGTTCATGCTCTTGAAGGTGAAGCCTCACTTTCTGATCTTAACGAAGGGATTCGACCTGGACATAGTACTGTCTACAGTTCGTATGGAAGCTCTGACTATGACACAGCTCAGTACAATGAGGACCTGAAAAAGTTCAGGAAGATGGCATTGGCGAGCCAGGAGTACGGCAGTGAGTACAGCGAGCCGACGAGTGAGTATGGTTTGTATCCATCTGGGTCGAGTGGTGATGGCCAAACAACCAGGGAAATGGAGATGAGAACGACGAGGAAAGAAAGCGGAGGTTTTAGTGGAAGCTCATGAGGAGGAAGCAAAAAAGCATTCATTCTGTAATGTGTACAATCTACAACACCTTTCTTTCTTTCCTTTGGGTTAGTTTTTGGATTATAGGAATTCTTTCAAATGTAAGTTGACTTTGTAAAACGGAAGAGCATTAAAAATTAAATATTGGATTAGATTTTGTCTACACAAAACAAAACAAGTTATAATAAGATGGATTTCGATTCTTTTATTTGTTCTCTGCTGAATTCTGGATTTGTGTATTGTTTTCTTTCTACTTCTAAGTTGCACTTCTTCAAATCTTCAACTGACTCTTTGTTTCTTTCTCTACTTGTTGATAACAAATATCCTAAGAATTATTCACAGGTTCATTTAAGAGTTCTTTTACTCAAAAGTACTTTGGTGATGAGCTGTTTACACTTTTTATCTAAGTCTACAAATGACAGCTTGCCAGTCCTTCAGTACGTTATGGTATGTCATCGTTGATCAACGGATACTACAAAAATTCAGTAACTCAAGTTAACGGATGGATTATAATGTTAGTTTATCATCAAATATGTACGATGACCGTTAGGTATGATGTTGGTAAACAAAGTTTATACCTGTGTCATCATATATCTACGATGACAGTTAGTCATAATGTCATTTAGTAACCAATACTGTATACCTAATGGATGATGATTGTACACTAACATCGTTATTCAATATGTTTCGTTTAGATGATGTCTAATTGTCTAATTTGCATAATAACAATTCAAATCTTACATAAATTCATTTTTTGCAATAATAATTTTCAACCTTGGCTTCAATTAATTTCATATATTCAACACAAATGTTCCACAAAACATTTATCATTTCATGACATAATCATTCACTTTATTTCTATGGATCAATTCACACTTGAGTTTAATACAATGCTACAAAATATGTTTTAGATTTAGCAAAGCTACAAAAAAAATAGCCTAACAACCAATAAAGTGCACAATATGTTTCAAACCTAGATAAAATACCTAAAGATCTACCAAAATTTAAAAAAACTATAAAATGCTTAAATGCTATCAAAATTAAAAGTCCTAAATTTATAATTCTTTTCATAGTTGGCAGTGTTGTCACTGGACCCAACTAAGGAAGAAATGAGAATGTCATACTTCAAACCCTTCTTACATAGCTAACAAAGTGTAACCATATATTGAACAACGAATGAGCTAACAAAATGGAGAGCGGTTCTTTGTAAGCTCATCATGAAACGAGCAACAACGGGCTATAATGGCAAAAGAAACAAGATTATTTGAATGAGAAATTTGAAGGTATTATTAACGTAATTAGTTAAAAACTTAGCTTGGTTTTTTAAAACAATTTCAACATGTAAACATAAATTCTCAAGCCATGATAAGGGCATTAATATTTCAAATCAATCTTCTATAACTCAATACTATAATTTAATAACAAATGCTCCAACTAAAAACACCATAATTCATGTTTTGGTTTAGGAAAAAATACATTTTTTGTCCCTTATTTTTTTAAAATAAATATGTTTGGTCCTTAAAGTTTCAAATTTATCATTTTAGTCCATGAGCTTCAAAAAAATGTTTAAAAAGTCCCTCAACTTATAAATCAGTTAAAATCAAATATAAAATTGAGTAGATATTAATAGACGATGTTGGAAGATGAGTTTGGAAAAAATATGTATAATTTTTAATATTTGTCACCCGCGTCTTCTTTCCCTCCTCTTTACTCCCTCTCTATCCTCTTGTCAGTTGTTTCTCTCTCATTCCATCCATCCCTCTTCTCTTATCTGATGACTCCATCTCCCTCCAACCTGTAATTGCATGAAAACTAATCCCAATTTCAACATTCTCTTTCCCTTCATTCTCTCTTCAAACTGTGTCCTCCCCTTTATTCTCTATTTCATCCAATCTGATGTTAAACAAATTAAAATATTGCTGGGATGTTTTGGGAATTGAACAAGTGGCTGGGATGCGAGAATGAAGCTGGAAGATGGATCAGACATTTTAGCAAATGAGTAATAGGGAAAGAGAGAGAGCATTGTAGCAGAGGAAGTAGAAGAGCACGTAATCAGGTATTAAGAAAGGGAACTTAATGGCCCACCATGCCGGCACTTGGGAGATTTGGTGGCCGGAGGGTTGATCGAAACTTGACATTTCCCAGCATAAATAGAGAAAGAAGAAAGAAAATTAAAGAGTGAGATGGAGTCATCAGAGAAGAGGAGAGATGGATAGGATAAGAGGGAACCAGAGATGAAAGAGTAAAGTCGAGATAAAGAAGTCCTTATTTCCAATTGTTTTAAATAACAAAATTGCTGAAAATAATTTCAAATATAACAAAATTTCCTATCACTATTAATGACAGATACTTACGATCTATCACTGACAGATAGTGACATTTTGCTACATTTATATATAAATTACTCATTTTTCTATATTTAAAAACAGCCCTATCACCCAAAGTAGAAAAATCCAAGTAATCATCTAATTTCTATTTTTTTCCCCGAAATTTCATAGGCTTACTGAGTTGAATCCTTGCATTTAAGCCCTAAACGAGAAAGAGAGAGTAATTGCTTCTCCAAATTGGTCTGTGCCGGGTAAGAAGAGAGGAATTTCGCCCTAATTTCAACTCTCCATATCACATCTATTACTACGGGTGGTACGGTACTACACAACATTTACGCGTCTAATTTTACATCAAAAATTCCTTCATGGAAGTATATTATACCTCGGAAACTACAACATCAAAATTTTTCCTTAACTATATATTGGAAAAACGTGCAGATCCAGATCCTCTTCGTCGCCGTCGTCGCTTCTGTCTAATCCGCCAAAAACTCAAAAGGAGCAAAAGCCCTAAAAGAGCAGAAACCCAATCAGGTATACAATTCGTAAAAGGAAACCAAATTCAGGAGCAATGAGGAATATATCCTGACCTGTTAATGCAACTACAGCAGGAACAAGCCATTGATTAGGAACAATCAAAGGCATGTCAGGCTGCAAGGAAGAACAATTCAGAATCATATTGATGAAATAATATCGTAACTTAAGCCTTGAATCATCAAGAAAGTTGACCTCACCTCATCTCGATAGAACAAGCTTAAGTATCGGTTTCCATATGTATCTCTTCGGTCTTTTAACGTCAACTTTGGAGGTCCCATCGAAGAACTTTCTAGAGTAGAATTCAAGCCTCTTCCCAAGTCGATTACAGGGAATCCAGGCAGCCTTCGATTTCTTCCCCTGACCTGTATACTGTATCCCTTGGTCCCCCACACTTCAAACCTAGAATCACTCCTGCATAACAATTCCTTCCCGGCAACAGCAGAATATAAAGAGAAATTTACATCACTTCTTCGAGATGGTAGTTTGTTGTCTTCCAGATACAAAGGTGAATCTCGTTTGGAAAACTTGGTGAATAGTACAGGATCTCTAATGTTTCCACTGGTAAAATCTAATATTTTTCTCAACAGCCAATAGCAATTTGTAACCATATGGCTGCTATCCAGACAATTTGAATCTCCATAAACTGCTACACGGCCTTCTATTGCCTCTAATAGGCCAAGAATCGGAAAATCTGCCTGCATTTGTCGATGAACAGTTAGGTTAAAGGTATTACAAAGATCAGAGTAATTTCATGGAAGGATGAATGCAAGACCTCTTTCTGAAAGACTCCTAATGTCAAGAAGAATACAGAACAGACCTATAATTCAAGCATTTAAATACATTCTTTCTGACAGTTTCAAAATATTTAAATATTAAAATGTTCTTAACACGTCTTTAGTGGTGTCATGCTCCTTTCACTGGAATCAAGAAACTAACTTCTCGAGCATCAAATAGATATGCTTCTGCTACAACTTACTAATTCCCCCTAGTGCATGATTGTACTCTTTTAAGTATCTTATTCAACTAAAATACAGAGTTGTCCATAATTACTTGTACTTCCAAGATAGGAAACTGGACAATTCAAATTTGCAACGACTTTTGGTCACCACAAAAATTATTTTAAGAGGGAATTTCATAGAGAAGCTTGCAACAGTTACCTTACTCATGCTAGATGTTAGTATGCTCTGAGCCGCCCCACTCTCTGAGCTATCAACGAAAGGGAAACTATGCACATAACCACCTTGTGGAAACCTCACGATATCTGTTCCTGATGCAAACCGACTCTGTTCACCATCAATAGAAAAGTCACCGTTCAAAATCTTATCCCCGAAAGCAATACCAAATGGGGCTAAAAGATCATTGAGTGCAGGAATATTTGCACCTCCAGTAACTGGTGTCCACCAGCTTCTTGTGTTATCATCAAAAAACCTCATCTTTACCATTGTTTCTACATTATACCATTCAGAAAACACAGCCAATCCCAATCCAGTAATCATAACATCGTCCCTCAACTTTTCAATTTCCTCTTTGAAGTACTCATCTTCAAGATCCACTAGTAGAAGTGTCCCATATTGGCGAGCATCAAAGCATGTAAGAGGAGAACCAAGCGTTTCAACATAGTACCCAGCATCACTCAACATGTTAAACATGATATGAAAATTTGTATGCAGGTGGTCTCCATGCCAGTCCAGAATGTCATTGCGTACATCCAAGGAATCTCTAGGAATATAACCAGGAGGATATTTGATATTATGAAATTGATCCCATAAAATTCGTTTTGATCTTGGAGGTGTAGGAACTACTTTTAACTTCAGCTGTAGCACACAAGTACTAATCCGACGGTTCTTCTCTCCTCTAGATGGAGGACTATATACTGTTAGAGTCACATTGCCCTCAATTTCTCCAGAAAACTGTGCACCTTCTTCCTTAATTTGCATATGAAGTGCAATGTAACCAGTCCAAGGCCAAATGACCTTAGAATAAGTGAAGTGAATACTTAAGAGATTTCCTTCTTCATCCAAAGGATGCCAAGTTGGTTGACCTTCAACATATCCAATTACACCCATCCCATTCAAAATGGTAGCATTGAAAATAATAGGCATTGCGCCTGCATAAAGAGGTTGGCGACAAAAGGGCCACGTATAAGGGCAATCTGTATAGTCAAGAACATCGGGGAAGATACTTGCCCGGGGTTGGTAGCTCTTAAGTATTTCATACGATTCTAACCTGGGAATATTCAGAGAAGTAAGAAAACACTCTAGAAGCAGAACACAAAAAGAAGAACAACAATGAGAGTTTAAACCTACAGATCAACTCTGCCAGCACCTTGCTCGTACATATTAGGACCAGCAAGCTTTGCAGCTCCCTCAACAAGTGCTTGTTTCATGCTAGCTGGATTTAAAATAACCTTCCGCTGGCTTTCAGGGATGACACTAACAAGTAGACATACCACACCAGCAACCACAGGACTCGCCACACTAGTGCCCGATAAACTTTTGCACCCAGTACTAATTTTGGATCCCATAATTTCCCGACCATATGCAACAACATCTGGCTTCACACGACCATAACTGTACAAAATGACATGTTTGAGAGTGCCGATATGAATGGACAAAAAGAGGCAAAAAAGAGAAGAAAAGAAAGAAAATGTATAGTAGTATAATGTGAAAAATTTTTTGCTCAATAATTGAGGGTGTGGAAAATCAAACCATGACCTTTGTGACGGTAATTGGAGCCTTATTCATTGAGCTTTGCTCAAATTGGCTAGTAGAAGGTGAAAATGAACCCATTTATAAATACATTGTGGGTTTAAGTTTGAATTTCGATGCATCCAATACATCTGCTTCATCATAGGCCAAATTCCAATCAAAGAAAGGAAATAAATCATTTGCCCAATATTACCATGGAAGCAATAGCTAAAATATTTTGGAACTGCTCAAGATATCATAAGGAGATAGGAGAAAAATATTGAAGGAACTTTAAGAGTCTAAGCAAAGTGTAATTCTAATTTACCCATGAGGCATCTCCCAAGTAGTCATGCCACGTGAGGAAAACGAAGCAATATGATCATTGTAGTCAATACCACCAACACCAATGACGTCACTCTGATCTGCAGGATTGTTTAAAGTCCCATAAAGTGGTCCATCATTTCCAATTGCAGAAACCATGATGATATTATTTGCTGTTATTTCCCAAATCTGGCAGACAAATAAAAGTTTAATATATATTGATGATGTCATAATTACACTCATTAGTTTGTGGCCACACACATGATTATGTTAAGTCTAATGGATAGAAAATTCAATGAATTGGAAATAATTTTCTGAGGCATGGATCGATAGACCTCTCGCATTATTAATATGTTAAAACCATAAACCCGAAAGTTTAAACTACAAGATACAATAATATAAAAAACCAAAAACTCAACAAGCTAATAAATTTTCGAAAGAAACTTTATCAAGTAAGAGATTCCTTCACATGAGAGAGTCTTCAACTGCATATTCGCCAATGATCATGTTATGTATAATTTTAATAAAACTCCAGATTATACAGGTCATTCAATAGTGGTGAATATATAAGTTAAAATTACAAGTTTAGTCCCTAAATTTTTAACTTTCAAAACTGTCTAAATAGGTCTCCAAACTTTTAAATTTAAGTCTAATAGGTCCCTAACAAATACGAAATTTTTAGAAATTAATCGATCAATTAGATATAAATTTGAATTTTATGTCTAATAAAACTCTAAACTTTCAATTTTATGTCTAATCTGTGAACTTTATAAGATTCAAAAGTTTATGGACTAAATTTTATATTTTAACCTAATATATATCATGAAGAAAGAATAGCAGTATCCCAACAATGACACACATTTCATTAATCAAAAGCTCTTTGTAATAGCAATGCTGGGAAACTCTAACCTGAAAAGAAGGTAAATAATTTAATCTAATGGCCAACTCACGTGTAGGAAATATTTGTTTGAACAGACATATTCAACAATTAATTAACCTCAAACCAAATAAAATTAAGCCGTATTCTTTTCAAGTTCAGAACTTATTTTTCCAGACCACCAAATTGCAATCAGGCGATCAAAGAAAACTTACCTTCTCCACAAATGGAAGATCCAAATAATCTGGTCCACCAATGCTTAAATTTAATACATCCATATTGGTAGCAATTGCATAGTTGAATGCATCAAGGAACCATGAAGTGTATGACACCTGCAATAGGCTGAATACATACTTTTCATAATCCTTCTTTTAGATGAAAAAGAAACAAAAAACTTCCATAATCCTTCCACTGTGTTTGAAGATAAACCAAGGGAAATTGACATAGAGCACATTTTTGCAGTCAAAAGCTGTAATAAACATGTTACTGTTGAGAAATGATCACTGTGCATTACCTGTGCATCTGTAAACACACGAAAAGCATATATCTCCGTATCTGGAGCAAACCCTAGACATTCTTCATCTCCACCTGCGATGACACCAGCAACAAATGTCCCATGTCCAAGATTATCATTTAAAGTATCTTCATTGGTCCAATTTGTTCGCTCCTGGAAAATATTCGAAATTCAAAATCTATCAGGTGAAATGAATCTTGATGGATGGAATTTTTCCTTCGATCTAATAATTAAACAAAACGCATGTGGAATGGGAACAGATTCGATAATTTTATTACCTTGATATTCCTAAAATGTGGGTGATTAGAACGAATACCAGTATCGAATATAGCCATCTTGACTTTAGAACCGGTATACCCTTTTGCCCAAAGAGAGTCTGCTCCAAATAGTGAGGTAACTTGGGATCTCTGAAATCAAGGACTGTTTCTCAGTGAAAGTTAACTAGAACCAAAATTAGAACAGGAAATGATGGGGAGACATCTAGTCATATTTCATTTGGTTTTTCCATATTGAATATGAAGTGTATTAAGTGAGATATGCATTACAGTAGTTATGATTGAAATTTGGCTTATAAAAATGAAAATTCTACTTTTGAGTTACATTTAAAAAGTACAATACATATATCTGTTCACTGAACTAGAGCTCTTCCTACAATAAATTCAATCAGTCTGGTATCCAAATTCATTCTATGAAACACATGAAGCGCCCACTGCATCGTCCTTTTCCTCATAGTTGATGGCCCAAAACCGAATAGATAAACAGAATAAATAAATCAGCCACTGAAAGAAAATTACCTCCATCGACAGATGCCGTCCCCATCCATTAGAGGCATTGCTAATAGCCGTATAACGTTCCCCACCTCCTTCTTTAAACGACATGGAGGTGAAAATCTTCCCCGGACGCTTCTTCCCGTCGACAAAAGCCCCAACTCTACCCCCATCCTCCATAAGCAAACCCCTGACGTGAGTTGCATCTACATTCACATCCTTGACAAACTCCAGTTCCTCAATCTCCTTAATCAGCTCCCCTCTCACCGAGTCCTCAATTGACACCAAGCCGAAATCTGTTGGATACTTGGACGCAGGGTTCCGCCTCTCGATCCATTCCCAGCCGCCCGATCTAATACGAGATTCCAGATAGAACCGATGCTCTTTCGCCTCCCTGTATTGAAGGAAGCGAACAATGTAGCTCTTCCGCAAGACGTTCCCGTCAGTGAGGTTCTTGGACGGAGATGGATCGACGGGTGAGTAGTTTCGAGTTAGGGTTTGGAATACGGTGTGATCGGAAGAAGGTTTAAATTGGAAAAGAGAGATGGAGATAAAGATTGGGACAAAGATGACGATGAAGGAGATAGAGGAAGAAGCGATCATGACTGCGATAACAAGAAATAATTGGAATTCATTGATTTGGCGGTAAATGATGGATGAATTGAGTATGAAGAAGACGAGGGAAATTGCCGGTGTGAACTTTCTCAGGACTTTCCCCGTCCAGAGCCTTCTCTGCGATTGAACTTGCTTCTTCAGTCTTCTTTTGTTTCCGGTATTTATAGACCCGCCCCGTTTATTGAAAAATAAGTCCAATATAATCGGTGATGAAATCAATAACCCCATGCACTGAGTTTATCATTATATATTTTTTTAAGCTTAAAATACAATTTGTCTTTGAAATTTGCTCAAAACTAAAATTCAACCATTTGTTTCTCAAAAATAAAAATAAAAAAATTGGACCAATTGAAAACTTAGCAAGTAAAATGAGACGAATTCATATAAGACTAAAATGATATTTAAACTAAGAAATTAAATACTAGAATAACATGTATTTGATCGTCATAGAATGTGCTTCTAATCAAAGAGTTAGATTTAGAGATTTGACATGCTATATTTTAAAAAAAAAACTCAAATTTTATTTTAATCCTTGAACTTTGAAACTTTTTCTATTTTTGTCCCCAAACTTTAAAAAACCCTTCATTTTAGTCTCTAAACTTTTAGAAAATGTTTATTTTAGTCTCTACTATTAAAATTATGTTAATTATTCAATAGACATTTTAGGGAGTTTGTACTTTGGGATGACAATAACCAACGCACCAAAATACAGAATGATCAAAATTTTGAACTAAAAATGTCTTTTAAATTCTCTTAGTTTTAGTGTAGCTAACTTATTTTAGCCTAGTCATCCAAAAATACAAATCACCTCATCATTTTGTTAAAGAATTAACAAAATCTTAATAATGAAGGGACCAAAATAAATAATTTTTAAAAGTTTGGGACTAAAATAGATAATTTTAAAAATTTAAGGATCAAAATAAAACAATATGCAAAGTTCAGAAACTAAAACATATATTTTTTATAGTTTGGGGACCAAATAAAATTAAAAAAATATATATGAAATTGCTATTCAAATTTATGCACCTAGTTTTAGTTTGAATGCAATCTATATATTCATAAATGGAATGATCTTTATTATCGGTATTAAAAATTCATTGGTATATTAGATACATTTTATAGATGCTTGTACAACATAAAAAAAAATGTCATATATATATGTATTTTTTGAAATAACACATCCATTAAAAATGTCTGAAAGAGAAGAGAAGAGAAGAGAAGAGAAAGAATCATGGTGTTTTATAACCAGATTAAACATTCAAATGGAAAAATCTCATAAACAGACATTACCTAGCTGAGCTCTCTTAGCAATACAATCAGAAAAAACATTACACTCCCTCTATACAAAAAAATGAAGGACCTAATTGTATTAGCTCACATTTTTTAGGTTAAACTATGTAAAATACCCCTAAAGTTTGTGGTAGATTTTGAAAGGTTTGATTTTTATTTTATAGAAGTTACTTTTTTTTTTTTCCTTTTAACTTTTGAAATTTAAAATATTCTTAAAGAGTTTAAATAATATAAAATTAATTTAAAATATGTAAAATACCCCTCAAACTTTGTGGTAAAGTTTGAAATGTTTTTAATAATACATTTCGTGATTGTTCCACGACATTTTCTCATAAATTAATTTGTATTATGAGCTTTATAATTGTATTGGTTTCAGTATAGTGAGGATAGTACAATCTCTAATATTTATCCTTGGATTATTTCTCTCTTAAAATAAACTTTGTTGTGAGAGTTTTGCACATTGTTCTCAACGTTGACTTGACTTAAGAGCTGAGGAGTTTGTTCTCAAATGTGAATTTATCTCAAGAATTTTGGATCTTGTTTCTCGAATTTGAGTTTGTCTCGAGAGTTTTGCAGCTTGTTCTCAATGTTTGTTTTGTCTTAAGTGTTTTGCAGCTTGTTCTCAAAACTAAAGTTCTTAGATTTGGATGTCGTGTCTTTGAAGTTCTTTTGGTTTCAAATGTTTGGGAGTGTTATGCTTTCTGAATAGAATTTCTTCTAGAATCTTTGATTTCTCTTTGGAAAATCTTTATAGTTTCTAACTTCAAGAGCTTCATAGAGTACATAGCTTTGATCTTCAAATCTTTAAAACTTTAAGAGTTGTATTTTTCATGGTTCGATCTCGAAGTCTTCGGAACTTTGCTAATCAGTTCTTTAATATCTCCTCAAAATGAAGTATAAGCCTTCCTATTTATAGAATTTAGCTTACACTTGATCAATGAGATCTATATTCGCTTACTATCTCTAGCAGTTGAGTATGTCTACTTAAATCAATATCTCAATTGAATTCAAGCAATGTAACATGCATACATTAAACAATATAAACTTTGGCTTATGCAAGACTTAGAGAAATTTCAGTTTATTATCATCAACCCATGAAAAATTTAGTTGCTCATGATCAAAGATAGAGAAGACGTGAATGGATGAAATGTGAAGGGCATCATATTTATATTAAGAATATGAGTTTTTCAAACTCAACTCAATTACTTAATATAAACGTAGATGTAAAGAAAAAATATGATAAAGAACAGAGAACGAAAGTGCTAAGCCACTACATGTAACCTCTTGCTTCTTTTGGCTTGTATGGTGGCTACTTCACAGTGGTTGCAATGGAGGCTGATGGTGCTCTCTCTTTTCAGAAAAGAAAACTGAAGTGTCACTCAAAATACTTTAAGGATAAGCTCGAGAGGTTGAAGACAATGGTGGAAATGTAGAGGTTTTTGGGCAGAGTTCTTACTAATTTCTTCAAAGAAAGTCTCACTCTTAACTTCAATTTCAATAGGCTATTTATAGGCGTTAAGAGGGAAGCTTCTTTGCCTCTTTCTAATGATGCACTGACACCTTTGCATTTAATTTCATGTACTGTTGCACCGATTACTCACTTCACAGATTCATTGGTTCTGCCACGAATGTCTTAAATCAGCTACCAACTTGTGCCTTGATTTATCTTCACTGTCCACACATTTTGTTGTTTTCTTTCATGTTATTGAAACCCTAAATTCTTTATTTTTGACCTTGCATGCTTTATATCTAAAATCAATGAAATTAGACTGCTTACGATCCAAATTGCTACCACGTGTTAATTGTGAACATCTAAAATTAGTATCAGAGCATGAATTAAGTACTCAATTTACGTTAATTTTAGCTTTGTGGGTGTTTTTCATGAGATGAATATTGTGGCTATTGGAATGTATATAGTCGAGTTTTGGCATGTAGATTTACCTTCAATTTTGTTACAATTGTTGTAATTGGATCCTTGTTTATGGGCCTTAATGTGTGAAGAAGGGTCTGTAAATTTGCTAGAGTCATTAGAGTTGAAATTAGGTTGTAATTGGAGAAAATTTGAGCATTGCACAGTAGAAAAATGAAGCTGGAACCTGCTACTGTTAAACGGTGTTGCGATGCTTCTTTAACAGTATCGTAGCGCTGTTCATCATTTTTAACATAATAATGGGAGCATTGCGGCATTGTTCTTCGTCCAACCCAGAAATATGCGCACACGAGGATTCAGTCCGACTAAACTGGTTCAGCTATTTTCGATCTGGTTCAGCGGTTTCAAGCCCTGGCGGTCTGCTTACCCTATTGTAGCCTTGGAGGTCTGGTTCAAGCTGGTTCTAAGGGTTCGAAAGCAATTAGGAGCAGTTTGTGAATTATTATTGTAATAATTTAGGTGTTTGCTTGATTAGGATGCCAAAACTGGTCCATTTCAGTGTGTGTTTAATTAATTATGCATTGTGAATGTATGTATTAATTAATTTGATCTTGTATGTGCATAAAGTATGATATGTAAATTTAAAATCTCACCATAGGAAAACATGTTACATGCATTGAAAGTATGTTATAATTGTTATAATGTATAGTATGCATGTGTAGGGTTTCATGAGATTTAATATGAGTTGTTATATTAGATTATGAATGTATGATGTATGTTATGGAGAATGTCTAAGTTATAAGTGTGATAAAATGAATTAGACATTTAAAATCTATAACAAAGATAAATGCATGCTCACCTAGGGTTGACAAATAACAACTTGTTTTTAATAGTTAAAATAGGTCGTTATCTTGTAAAACTTTGGTTACAAACTTACACGACAAGATCCTATCTAAGGCTAGAGGTACTTAAGTTGACAGTTTACGAAACACCTTTTACCTAGGGATCGAGCCAGTTCTTGTGTAAACCTCGAACCCTATTTTCCCTACTTAAGTAAGTTAATTAACACGTTAATCAAGATTAAGAACAAGTTATTATGCTTGTAGGGAAAAGCTTAAATATTAAACAAGGTGACTCTCGGGTAGCAAGACAATTGAGGTTTTTGTAGGGAAAATTTTGCTAAGTGTTGGCCGCATGAGGTGCCTTGCATTAAGCAAGGGCATGTGTTGGTAAAAGCCCATGAGAGGTTAGATGGGCAAGGATGCATGCGCGAAAGCATGAAGGCCTTAAGCATCGGGGGCTACGCATATGCATTGTTGAGCGTAGGTGCATGATGCGCCAAATAAACCGCTTCCAAGTTGAGTTTATGCGAGGAAGGGTGTGCGTGCGTTGGCTTGATGCACGACATAGGCAGGTGAGTCTATATGATGGCAATGGCACTTAGGCTATATGATGGCAATGGCTAGGGAACTATGCGATGAATTTTGAGCCATTCATTGGTGAGTTATGTATTGTTCAAGTAAAGGCCACGACAAAGGAGAGCAGGCATTGGCACTAGACCAAGCGTTGGGCTAGATGCGTTGAGGCCATGCATGAGCCAAGGGTTATGCGCTGATTGTGCCAAGCAAAGATGAAGCCATGCGTTGATCAAATGGTGATTAGCAACTTAATCACCTATTATAGTGGGCTAGTTGTCAGAATTAAGGGAATTAATCCCACTTAATGGATGATTTGGCAACCTAAGAAAGTTTGAAGACATGCATAGCAAGTATAAAAGGGGAGCTTTAATTCAAAAGCTCAGTTTAAGCTCTTTACTCATGATAATGAGGTAATTTCAGATTCATTCGAAAGCTTGATGTGTGTAGTTTAAGCTCAAGGGCTGTTAAAAGGAAACTCTAAGGAATTAAGGTTGAAATCTAAAGAAGATTGCAAGAAGGTCAAGTTATCAGATGCATTTGGGCTAGTGATGAAGATTTAAAGTTTTCAGATAAACCACAAGGAATTAGGGCCTAAAAAATTTTAAGGTAAGCATGTTAAGATGTTTCTAAACAAGTTTGTAAAAGGAAATTTTCTAAGATAAAGTCTAGAAAATAAGTTAATTGAGCTCAAAATGAAAACTGGGTTATAGTTGAACAAGTAGGCAGCTGCAATCTTTGAGCAAACAGACTGCTCAAACCAGGTAGGTTGCAAGCGCACACGAGGGGCTGGTTGGGTGCAAGGCATGCACTGAAGCTGTGCGCGAGGGAATGCGTTATGTTGAATGAGCACTATGCAGGTGTGGTTAAAGCTGTGAGCGCAAGGGTTGTTGAGCGCAGGTAGACACACGAAATGTTGGGCGCAATGGGTGTTGGTCGTACATTGGCGCGTTGGAAAAACGTATAGGACAGGCAATGGGTGCATGGATTGCGATGTTGGTCGCATGACTAAGGCTTGACTACTCAAGATTTTTCTAAGTTTTGGACGCATAAGTGGTATGCGTTGAAAAGGAAAGAGATGTTTTTAGTTGAATGTTAAGATAGTTTAGATGAGTTAATCTCACAAGGAAGCCATAAGTATTGGCTAAACATGTTTTTTTTTATTTCCACAGGGTTAATGCCAATAGGAAAGGCTTATCAACCCTAGGAGGAATGTCCAAAGGCTGTAAGTGACAAAGTTGATGTTTTTCAAATTTTTAGTAACACATGCTTAAGAAATGTTTAGACTTATGCTTGTCTATATGAATGATTAAAATGTTTCCCAAGCAAACTATGTTTCATAAAAGCCATTAATGCATGCTAGGTTTTAAAGAAGTTTATAAGCATGACATAAGTATTTCATTACTTATTAGTTCAAAGAGCATGCGTTAGAAGTGATGCTTATTAGCAAATATGATAAAGCATATGATTTGTGATGTTATGCATTCAAAGTATGATTTACTTTAAGTATGAGTTTTATGATGAATGTTAGAACCCGATAGTGAAGGACAATGAGAGGGCATTTGGGCAGTAGTACTTAAGGTATGACGGTACTTAGTGATAACCACATGCATGTAGGTAGATTCGACATTGGTTGTATTGAGAGCACTCCACACCAACTAAGGTTTAATGTTGAGGGATTGAGCAAAATGGTTCTCTCTCAACTCAAAGATTATGTAAAGCAACAATTTAAGCTATCTTATGATGAAAGTTTTAAGTATGAGTTTGCTTGGCAGTTTTCAGTTTTAAAGCATGTTGTTTATGATTTATTAGTCATTCACTTGGCTAGTAGCTCACTCATTTAAATGTTTTTCTTCTCCCAGGTAGTGGTCATTTCCCTAGAGGATAACTGCACTGCTGCTCTGCCACTTAAAGATATAGTTGAAGAAAAGTCTTGGTGTTTACCTTGTAATTAACTATACACATGTGTTGCATATTAGGGACTAGTTTTGAGGATGGGGTCCATTGAACTTTGTTTCTGTATATATATATTGTGAGTTTGCTATGTATGGAATCTTGAGGTTTTTTTGAATGTTTAAAGTTCCGCTAGCTTTTTAATGTTAAATATGTTATTCTAGGATTTCTTGAACAGGCTTAACAGGTTAGTTAGGTGGTAAGTGCCACGAAAGGGTTGGTAACTACTACCGCCACATTCTCTTCTAGATTAAGAGGATAATCTGGGAAAGGTTATACATCTTGAGTGTTGTTAACCCAGTTTTATGAGCATGCATGAGCGATGTGAGGTAATAAATGGTCTATCAATTAGACATCGTAGGTTAAATCCAGTACAAAAGTTATACTCAGATAAACACCTAGATTTAGGTTGTTTTAGTTAGTCAGATTATACCTGTCACATCCCCTCCCAGATCACCCTTCTTAATCCATAAGTGAATGTGACGATAGTAGTTACCAATCCTTTTGTGGCACTTAATGCCTAACTAACATTCTTAACTTGTTTAGATCCTTGGAGTACATATATAACATTCACCAAACTAATGAAACTTTAAAAATAACCTCAGAACACCAGGGATCAACAATAACATAATTACATCATATTAACACATACAGAGTTCAGCGGTCTCAATATACTTTACTAGTCCCTAATATGAGTAACACATATGTACAAACATTTACAGAGTAGACACCTAAAATTCTCTCTAGACTTTGGACTTTTAACTAGAGTCCTTGAGTGGCAGAGCAGGATGACAGCTAACCTCTGGGGAGATGACCACTATCTGGGAAAAGAAAAAAATTTGAAAGAATGAGCTACTCGCCCAGTGAGTGACTTAATAAAAACATAAATCTCATGCTTAAACTGAAAGCTAGAAAACATAATACTGGAACTAAAACATGCCAAGCAACGTGTACATAAAACTTTTAAAACCATTGTATCTGAAAACATTGCTAAACTGATTCCCGGTTGAGAGAAAACCCTTTTGCTCGATCTCTCAACGTCGGATATCATGTTTAAGAGAGAACCCTTTTGTTCGATCTCTCAAACATAAGCCTAGGTAGAGGTGAGAACCCTTTTGTTCAACACCTGAGAGAGAACCCTTTTGTTCAATTTCTCAAGCATTAGCCTGGCCTGGGGTGAGAACCCTTTTGTTCAACACCTTCTAGCCAATGCTAAGAAAGAACCCTCATGGTTCAATCTTATCGTCGGGTATCATGTTTAAGAGAGAACCCTTTTGTTCGATCTCTCAAACATAAGCCTCGGCTGGGGTGAGAACCCTTTTGCTCAGCACCTTACAGCCAATGCTAGGAGAGAACCCTTTTGTTCAATCCTACTGAACTGATTAACTGTCATACGTGCATGTAGAGCAAACTGGATCCTGATGTCAAGGATCATAACTGAAGCAGGGTACCACTGCTTATCACTGAATTGAGTGAATTATTCTGATACTTTCTCTAAGTACTTCAGTACTAGAATCATAACATAACTAAAACTAGGCAGTACAGCTCGGATACCTTCTCCTTGTACTTCAGTATTGAACTGAAAATACCTGATAGAAAAACATTTTCATAAAACATGCTTACTAAAATCTTGATCTCATAAATCATAGTTTTCACAAGAATATCATTTGCTAATGCATGCTCAACAACATTAAGAGCACATATGCTTTAAAACATAATACAAATACTTGTAACATAAACATGTCATAGAATCTTTTTTTGAAAACTACCATGGTTCAACCATTGTACCAAAGCATATTTCATAAACTTCGTAACTAGCATGCATTTATAAACTTTAGAGAAATGCGTTGCTTGGAACTTCTTGTAAAATAACCAACATAAAAGTAACTATCAATAAAGCATGGATTATTAAACTATTTATAAACCATTTATAAATCATTTATAGTCACTCACAGGTCCTTCAAGTTTGCTTCCTTAAGGCTTGATAGGCTTCTCCAATGGGTGTTGAACCTACACATATAAGCATACTACTTAGTGTTTACATTAGCCTTTCTTTTAGGCCTACTCAATAAATCAAGCTCACATGCCAAACCATCACATTGTGCCTCCTACTATTCACTTTGAGGGTCGGACACTTAGCCAATTTGGAGGGATTGGGTGTCAAAAGAATGCACCCTTTGATCGCGCACACTCCCCACACTTAGAAAAATTTTGGAGCATGAAACTGCAGATTCAATTCCAACAATTCATAACTAAATTTCCAAAACTGATCTCAAAGAACTTCCTTCTACAAACTTTCTTAGAATCAAGTTAGAAACATTAATTTAAAATTTTAGCTCGAAATTCCTCGTCCTTTTATCTGGAGATTCAAAACTTCATCATTGGCCCCAATTCAAGCAGCTATCTGCTTGTTCAACAATTTCCAGTTCAAATTTAAAAAATATATAACTCAACTTCCAGGTCTCATCTTAAAAATTTTCATTCTACAAAGTTGTTTATAACTGAGTTAACAATATTACCTCAAAAGTTTAGCTCAAAAATCTTCTTGATTCGTCCTGGAACTTCAATTCTTCACAGATGACCTAGATTCACCCAAGAAATAAACCCTTCATATTTATTTTTCTCCTCCGGCCTTATTCCAGCTAGTTTTCCCTCTAGCAGTACAACCACAGAAAATAGACAGACAGAGCTTTCGAATGCCACTAAAATTACACCAATAGCTCAAGTAATTTGTTCAAACCAATTAAATGAAGTCGGCCTTCCTGCTTACCACCGCCCAAAATCCTGCATGAAATCTCCTTGGGCCACTTATCCCACTAATGAAGATTAATGGCTGAGATTTAATTAAAACATTAAATCTCAAAGGATAGCATGGTCTCCTCTTGGTTTCCCATACTTAGCCAAAATTTGACCATTCTTTCCTACATAGCCATCCGAGAGTTCTCTTGTTCTTTAGTTTACTTTCTTTCTCCATCACTCCTAACCAAAACATAATTCATTACAACTCATTAGAAGACATCACATAACTTACACTTGCTTAGGGTTCGGGTTTTACACTACCTTAGTAAAAGTATACCCAAACTGTCTAGAATACTTCTGTGGAAGATTAATAATATATATGATATATTATTTTTAGCTCTCACGTCCCTAAGAATTCATACTGTGAGATTCATGCTCGGTTTTGTGTCATTTTTAGGCGACCGCTCCATTTGAAAAGTGTTTCCATGGGTCAATAGTAAGATGAATAGGGGAAGTTGTTCATAGTAAGTGGGAGAAAAAATGTGTCAACATATCCTGCGGTCTCTTCCATTAAGTTGCACCGTGAGATTCTCATGTTCCGCCTACGTGTCGTTTTTAGGCGACCACCCATTCGGAGGGTTGTGACTTAGCGATTGGAACACCACAAACTCTATAAATGGATAGGATCTCTTAGTTCTGTCTTCAGCATTGTCTGCCCCTCAGTAGCTTGTTGATATTATTCTCTGATATCTGAAAATGGAGGGTTACACTTACAAGAATTTCTAAGTGTTAATAAGTTCTTAACCAAAAAACGATAACCAAATACTATAGAAACAAGAGTTATTTTGATATTAGTATTTAATCAAGAATGCCTTGATTCAGTGAAGGAGTAATTGATTGCCCCTCGATAGCGATCATTCTGACTCACTGAAATATCGTTACAAATTAATGAGATATAGATACCTTGTTACTTTTGCTAAAATTCGATTAGATTTAGTTACTTTTCCTCGAATAGAATCTGTTTATTTTTTAGCATGTCAAACTATTTTATACAACCACCCACTTCCGAAAAGTTTAAAAGAGATAATTATTCAACATGAAAATCAAATATTAACACAATACTAGTGATAGATGATCTGAGATTCGTTTTAGCAGAGGAATGTTCTCCAGTTCACGATTCGTCAGCAAATTTAAATGTTCGAGATGCCCATGAAAAATGGGTAAGGGCAAATAAAAAGGCTTGATCCTATATTTTGACTAAAAAAACACGAGAGCATGATCACCACTAAGGCGATCGTGGATTCGTTGTAGACGATGTTCTAACAACCGTCCACATCTATCAGGCACAATGCTCTTAAGTACATTTACAACTGTCGCATGAAGGAAGAAATTCTGTTAGAGAACATGTTCTGGATATGATGGTCCACTTCAATGTGGCGGAAGCAACCAATGTTGTCATAGACAAAAAGAGTCCAGTTAGTTTCATAATGGAATCTTTTTTTAAGAGTTTTCTACAGTTTCGAACTAATGCAATGATGAATAAGATTGATTACAATCTAACCACTCTTTCAAACAAGCTCCAGACTTACTAATCTCTTATGAAGAGTAAGGGGCATGAAAAAGAAACAAATGTTGTTACCTCCAAAAAGTTTCAAAAGGAATCATCCTCAAGAACAAAGTATGGACTTTTACTTCACAAAATAAAAGTATTCCAATGAAGAAGAAATGAAAAGGGAAAAAAGGCTACTGCAAAGAAGGGCAAAGGAAAAGCTGCAAAAGGTAAATGCTACCATTGCAATGAAGATGAGTACTAAAAGAGAAACTACCTAAAATACCTTGCTGAGAGGAAAGCTAAGAAGGTAAAACAAGGTAAATATGATTTGCTCGTTGTTGAAACATGTTTGGTGGAGAATTCTCATCTGACCTAGATATTAAATTTGGGCCCCACTAACCATATTTGCACTTTTATTCGGGAAACTAGTTCTTGGAGACAACTTACAGAGGGCGAGATCACTTTCATGGTGGGAACAAGAGAGATCACCTCAACCAATACAGTGGGAGATCTAGAGTTATTTTTTGGAGATAGACACATTTTACTTAAAAATGTATATTATGTACCTAATATTAGAAGAAACTTAATATCTATCTCTTGTTTGTTAGAATAGTTGTACAAAGTTTCCTTTGAAGTCAATGAAGTGTTCATTAGTTCAAAAGGTGTTCAAATATGTTCTGCAAAACTAAAAAATAATTTATATGTATTAAAACATACTGAGGCAAAAGCTATGTTGTATATAGAGATGTTTAAAACAATTAAAACTCAAAATAAAAGGTGAAATGTTTCTTCTAATAGCTATCTTTGACACTTAAGACTTGGACACATTATTCTTAATAAGATTAGGAGATTGGTCAAGATGGACTACAAAGTCAGTTAGTAGATAACTATTTACCTCCATGTGAATCTTGTTTTGAGGATAAGATGACCAAAAGATATTTTACAGGAAAAGGTCTTAAAGCCAAAGAACCCTTAAAACTCGTGCATTTAGTCTCTAGGGTCTGATGAATGTCAAAGCACGAGGAAGGTATGAATATTTCATCACTTTTATTGATGATTATTCAAGGTATGGCTATATTTACTTAATGCATCATAAGTCTGAAAACCTTGAAAAGTTCAAAGAGTATAAGACAGAGGTTGAGAACCTATTAGGTAAAACAATTAAAATACTACGATCAGATCATGGTGGTGAGTATATGGACTTGAATGTTAAAGACTATTTGATAGAACATGGAATTCAGTCCCAACTCACAGCACTCAGTACACCTCAACAGAATGGTGTATCAGAAAGAAGAAATAAAACCCTATTAGACATGATTCGCTCAATGATGAGCTATGCTCAGTTGTCTAATTTATTTTGGGGATACACAGTAGAAACTGCTATATACATTTTGAACATGGTTCCTTCTAAAAGTGCCTTAAAAACACCTTACGAATTATGGAGATGGCGTAAAAGTAGTTACGTCACTTAAGAATTTAGGGACGCCCGACACACGTGTTAGTGCAAAACCCAAAAAAGCTGGAACAACGTTCAAAATTGTGTCTATTCGTAGGATACCCCAAAGAAATTAAAGATGGTCTATTTTATGATTTTCAAGATGACAAAGTATTTTTATCAACAAATGTTACATTTTTAGGGGAAGACCATATCAGAAATCATCAACCTCGCAGTAAGCTAGTATTGAATGAAATTTTCAAAGAAGTTACAGATAGACCAACAAGAGTTGTTGATCAGGTCAGTTCTTCAACATGAATTGTTGAAGAGCCGGAACATCTAGTCAGTCACATCTTTCTCAAGAGTTAAGAGAGCCTCAACATAGTGGAAGGGTTGTTCAACAACCTGATCATTACAAAAGTTTAATAGAAACTCAAATCGTCATACTTGATGATGGTTAGAGGATCTGACCTTTAAATAGGCAATGGAAGATTTAGACCGAGACCAGTGGATAAAAGCCATGGACCTTGAAATGGAGTCTATGTACTTCAATTTGGTCTAGGAACTTGTAGATCATTTGCATGGGAAAAAACTATTGATTGCAATGGATCTATAAGAGGAAACGGTGTTGGGATTGGTGTCCTAATTCTCCCGGAGTCTCGTTGTTTTATAAAGATGCACATTGTTAAATGAATAAAATAAGTGTTATTTAATTCTAACATTTACTCATACCCAATAAACAAAGCTCCTTGGTTATCTTATGTGAACTTAAGCATGTATATGTGATATACAAGTAGATCATGTCTTAAGTGATAACCTAAATCGATCTATAGTATAAGGATTAAGGTGGAATACCTGATCCTAGTGATACTACGGATATGACCTGCTTTGTAGAGGTTTGCAAGTGTTGTAAACTACTACAGATGGTTGATCCTGACCATTCGTGTGGAGACGGGGAGTGGGGGTGTCCTATACAAAGAGTTTGTATAAGACCTAGATCACGAGATGACTAGACTCTGTATATAACGTCATTGATACTAGAGACTTGCATCTCACCTAAACGATCATAGGTGACACGACCTCAATCCTAAGTGTTTTGTAAACTCCTGCCTTTAAGGGCGGTCCTTTGATTAGTATGGGTGAAAGTGGCCAGATTGCTAACTCAACATGCCTACCTTTTCGGGGACTTGTCTGATCTAGGAGCTGGGAACTCAATCCACTATATGGAATTCACTCCTTTCCCAAAGCAGGGATAAGTAGAGAGATTCCTTTAAGGGCTGATTCTGGGGCTTGAACATAGTAGCCACAGCTTCTCTTTGGAAGAGAAGGCTCAGTCATAGTAGAACTATGATTTATGTTCATTAAAGGGATCAGTGGTACTTAAGAAGACAGATGTAACTACAGGGGCATAACGGTTATTGGCCCAGCTGTACTTACGAGTGATCTGTGAAGGGTTGTCGCACTGCTCATCGGTTAAGATGGACACATAATATATCTGTAGTGAAGAGAGTTTAGCTGTCGGTCTTTAGTGGAGTGTCTGACAGTTAACGGATGGTGAATCCCGTGACTAAAAAGTTTAGTCAGTTATTCACGTATCGTTGGAGCTTCTGATCTACAGGTCCATGAGGTTCCTTGGTAGCTTGGATTCATGTTGAAGGATCAGTTTTTGGTGTTGATTTGAAATGTTCAAATTGACAAGAGGTATTTTGATTATATGTGATATAATCGGTATGATGTATAAGAAACATCTAGTGGAGGAATTTATGTAAATGAGATTTGCATTAAGTACCATGGAATAGAAAAATAACTATGGTTTATATGTTTCATGAGATGAAATATTAAAACTATAGGTTATAAATATAGTATGATAAGTTGGTTATCATTTATATTTATAACAACGACTCAACTCTGAAATTTTTTTCCTATTTCTAGTGAGAAAGAAACTAAGTATAAAAATCTCTCATAGGTTCATTAATTGCTATCCTTGGGTTGGACAAATTATCCGAAGAGGATCGCTTTTTTTTTTGGAGTAATGCGAACATTCCATTGCATCCAAATCAATTAATTATTAGATAATTAGTACTTTTTCTTTTAAATAACCAAATGTAGTGGGTGGTTATTGATCATGGTAACCGTGAGGTTTTAAAAGGAAATCGGTTTCCTATTTTGAAAAAAAAAAGAGGTTTTTTACAAAGTTTGAAAAGTATTTGAGTTTTCTCTCCGGCAAGAAGAAACTCACAGAAGTCGTCAAGTAAATACAGATTTACTAAATGATCATGCAGGTGCTAGCTAAACGATCGTGCAGTGTTTACTAAATGATCGCATAGCTTTGCTAGACGATCGCTGGCCCAAGGTAAACGATCGTGTAGAATCGACCGAGCTAAACGATTGCATAGCTTTTTCTAGACGATCACATAGTTTTATCTAAACGATTGGGCATCGACCTATACGATAGGTTTTCGACTTCTCCAATTTGTCCAGTCGTGTACACGATCGTTCTTTCCTCCGTTCGTCTGCCTCACACCAAGTCCGAATAGAGCCCACCCTCTGGATTCTCACACCGAGAATACCAAGGTCGCCTTATTGGTGGTGTCAGCTCAACTCGACATCGTCGAGGTTTTTCGGAGGTTGTTCGTGGTGCTGCAGAGGTCGTTCATTGTTGCGAAGGATTCGTGACTGAGGAGATCGTTGAGAACGAGCGCGAAGTGTTCGTGCTGTGTTCGTAAGATTTTGCGATCGTGTAGATCGGGTGCTCGTGGTTGCTGTGATCGATTAGAGTGTGCATCAGATTGTGGAGACGCTTCTACCTTTGTTATGACAATTTTGCCTTCTGTACATTTGATGTTCATGCTGTAATTTCTCTGTATATTTGCATAACTGTTTGTATTGAAGTCGACTGTAAATGATTTGTTGATTCATGATTGTAATTTGGAATAATCTTGCTTCCACTACTCACAGAAATCTCGAGTGTCGATTTCCTTCAATTGGTATCAGAGCCAGGTTCTCTGATATTCCAAATCACAGATCTAAATCGAACGTTTTTTACAGTCGCGGTGGATTTCTGCATTTGTAGTTAACCGTTTTCTGCATTTATGGATGATTTGATGAATGTTTCGGGTTTAAAATTGCCTTTTTGTTAAAGCTTTCGGTATTACAAAGTGTTAATTGTAAGAGCCCCTGCGTTTTTGGGCGAAATGAACTTTGTAATCGAGTCTGTAATTCGAAAATATTCGAGTTCGTTGAGTCATTCATGGTGAAGCTTCGGCACATGGCGATGCAATTCTCAACAAAGAAGAAGATCAAGCATTGATTGGTTTGTGTAGCCTCAGGTTAACGATCATAGGGATTTTAATAAGCGATCGTTTAGATTTATTTTCTAGATGATCATGTAGTATTTTCTAGATGATCATGTAGTATTTTCTAAACGATCAATTAGCTAATGCTGAGCGATGGGGTAAATCATTTACCATATCGTGTAGCGCTGGTTGTGCGATCGCGTAGGCGCTGGAGGTAGACGATCGTAGTGGGAGCACGCAATGCTCGTCGTTTAGTTGAAGGGGCACACTAGACGATCGTGTAGTTAGCAAGCTTCATCGCTTAGTTATTACCTATGTGATCGCAGGTATGGGATACGGAGACGCTAGCTAAGCGAGATCGCTTAGGCGATGGTGCTTCGCAGCATCGTAGTCGCTTAGACGATCGCAGAAGGCGAGCGTCATGTGGAGCGCGCTAAGCGATCATGTACTTCAGGCTTCATCGCTTAGTAAAGGTACACGATCATGTTGTAATGGCTAAACGACCGTTTGGATTTTTCTAGACGATCGTATAGTAATGCTAAATGATCGTTTAACTCTGGAGCGCTGGAAGCGATAAAACGAATGGTTTGTTTTATCGTGTAGACGATCGTAGGGTGCTTTGTACACGATGGATGGTTGAAGAAGCGATGCTTTGCCAAGTGGTTCAAGACCTGTTTTGCCTGTTTGAACCGGAGACTCCTTGTCTTTGTAATAGTTAGCTTACCCTTTTGTGATTTAAGGCAATTTAACCCAGTTCATCAACTTTTATTACTTATACATGTGATGTATGGTTTTTATATGTCAAAGTATTTGTCATATAGTTAAAAACTCACCTTAGGTTGTGCAATTACTCATGCATCATGTATTATAAATGTTATAATATTACATGAAGAAATTACTTGAAAGCATGCGCATGCATCATGAAATATGAAAGTTATATTTTGCATGCATTGAGCATTATCATGCATCATCCTTTTATTATAAATGTTATAGTCTAAGGGTGAATGAAAGCATGCCTTGCTTATTTCATTGCGATTTTTGTATAAGTATTATATAAAAGAAGTAGCAATGAATGGACAATGCATTGAGCATGACACTTATGTCGTTTATAAACGTTATGAATGCCTTGCATGTGTTAGGTTTGCATTGTGGTGGTTGTTTCCGTTTATAAGTGTTATAAAGGAAATTAGACCTAAAATCAATAATTCAGAGTTGCATGCGAACTTAGGGTGAACTCAAGTTTTTTAAAAGGGTTTTAAAATTGGATTGAGATAGACCTAAGCTCAAATGGTTCTAAAGAGTTTAATAACCTAGATTAATCTTTTAAAATCAGTTTAATAGGATTAAATTGGTTGGAATAAAAGATTAAATTTGTTGTAAACCTATCTATAAGGGACCTTTTGTCTAAGGCGGGTTCTGACTAGGCTAGGGTTCTTAAGTTGATGGAAACATAATACCCCTACCTGGAAACCTACCTGAAAAGGTGAATTAAATAGATTTTCAACAAGCATGCGACGTTTTGGTCAAAGACTCCATTAAAGAGTTTAATGAATGATGATCAAAAGGTTGTTTCAACTATCCAAGGTAAATGTTACTCTTAGGAAAACCTAAAAGTCACTTAGTTAAAATCCTTAGCCATGTTTTTTCTAAGTAAACTAAACCCTAGGTTATAAAATACTCAATGGGAGGAGGAGGCGTATCAGATATGTCTATGATTCCACTCACGTTTCTCTTTGTATGTTCACACTGTGAGATTCATGCTTGGCCTCGAAATGCCCCAGGTTGCATCCCCCTTCGGATGGTGTTTGCATGAGTCAATATCAAGGTGGACGGGGAGAGTATTTATAGTAAGTGGATGAAGGGTGTGTGCCAACACGTCCTATGGTCTCTGTCATTGGTCCACACCGTGAGATTATTCTGTACGCCCTCGTGTCGCCCTTGATGCAGCCCCCTTCGGATGGGTTTTGTGTAGTTGGTCAATATCAAGGTGAACTCCAGAAATGGATAGGATTGCTTTAGGTTTTGCCCCAATCGTATTTTTTCCCTTCGGATTGGCCTTTTGGGACGGACCTCTAGGGCTTAAAATGATGGGTCACACTTACGGGAGATTATTAAGTAAGTTAATGATCTCTTGGCCAAATCAATGATGACTAGTCGTTATAGGAACAAGAGTTGTTCTGGTATTAATGACTGGTTGAGAACTTCTCAATTCAAAAAAGGGATAACTGACCTCCCTTTAGCGGCTTTTGTCCTAAATCTTTGAAGCGCCATTGCGAAACTAGATGTCAAACGGGGTTCATGTTAGTTTTGCTAAAACCTTATCGGTTGTTGTTTTTTTTTACAACGGGTATTTGCTTAAAACTTCACGTAGGTCAATGTGTTTCTTTTCAGCAACTCGTTTGTATTTCCATTTAAAGCTTTTAAAAATGACCGATTTATTACAGGGGAAAGAATCGTGTGAAACGAATTTTGTGGCAAACGACCTCCATCCCATTACTCTCCAAAAGAGGAGACAAGACAGTAAATATGATTTATTGGTCTTGGAGATATGTCTGGTAGAGAATGATGATTCTGCCTGGATCCTAGATTCAGGTGCTACTAATCATGTTGTTCCTCTTACCAAGGATTTAGTTCTTGGCAAACGTTGCCACAGGGAGAGATGACTCTTTGAGTCGGTAATGGTGAGGTTGTTTCAGCTGTTGCTGTAGGCAAGCTGAAGTTATTTGTTGACAACATTATCTATTACTGGATAATGTTTTTGTAGTTCCTTATATTAAGAGGAACTTAATCTCGGTTTCTTGTCTCATTGAATAAGGATATACCTCTCCTTTTCTGAGAATAAAGTGTTTATTTTCAATAATGGAATGGAGATTGGTTTTGGTTCAATGGAAAATAACTTATATGTACTAAGGCCGTTAGTCATAAAAGCCTTGTTTAACACTGAAATGTTCAGTACGACAACAACAGCTAAACGACCAAAGGTTTCTCCAAAGGAAAATGCCCATCTTTGGCATCTAAGATTAGGTCACATCAAGTTGGTGAAAAGTGGACTTCTAAAGAGTTTAGAAGAAAACTCCTTGCCGGTATGTGAATCATGCCTCGAAGGCAAGATGACCAAACGACCTTTTACTGGAAAAGGTTACAGAGCCAAGGAAGTCTTGAAGCTTATACATTCAGGCCTCTGTTGTTTGATGAATGTTAGAGCTCGAGGTGGGTATGAATATTTCATCTCTTTCATGAATGATTATTCAAGGTTTGAGTATCTCTTCCTAATGCAACGTAAGTTTGAAGCCCTTGACAAGTTCAAGGAGTATAAGGCTGAAGTTGAAAACTTGTTAGGTAAGAAGATAAAAACACTTCGATCTGATCGTGATGGAGAGTATATGAACCTCCAATTCCAGAACTATATGATAGAACATAGGATTGCGTCTCAACTCTCGGTCCCTGGTACACCTCAACAGAGTGGTGTATCAGAAAGGAGAAACAAGACCTTGTTAGACATGGTTCGATCTATGATGAGTTATGCTCATCTTTTAGACTCGTTTTGGGGTTATACAGTGCAAACTGCATGTTATATCTTAAACAACATTCCCTCAAAAAGTGTTTCTGAAACACCTATCGAGTTATGGAGATGCCATAAAGGTAGTTTATGCCACTTCAGGATTTGGGGTTGTTCGACCCATGTGCTAGTGACTAATCCAAAGGAGTTCAAACTGCATTCGAAGGTTTGCCTCTTTGTGGGCTATCCCAAAGAAACGAGAGGAGGATATTTCTATGATCTAAGTGAGAACAAAGTGTTTGTTTCCGCTAATGTTATCTTCTTGGAAGAAGATCACATGAGGGATCATAAGCCATGATGTAAGCTCGTTTTACGTGAGATCTCAAGTGAGACTGAGACTACTGAGGGTTCAACAAGAGTTGTTGAATAGGCCGACAAATCAGCAAGAGTTGTTGAGGTCGGGACGTCTAGTTAACCAGCTCAAGAGTTGAGACTGCCTCGACATAGTGAGAGGGTTATGAACCCACCGGATCGCTACATGGGTTTAATTGAAGCCTAAAACGTCATTACGAATGATAGGGTCGAGGATTAGTTGTCTTTTAAGAAAACAATGGAGGATGTTGACAAGGATGAATGGGTTAAGGCCATGAACCAAGAAATGGAGTCTATGTACTTTAATAACGTCTGGGAGCTTGTTGATCCATCTGATGGGGTAAGACCTATTGGGTGTAAGTGGATTTATAAGCGAAAGAGAGGTGTAGATGGAAGGGTGCAAACCTTTAAGGCTAGACTCATGGCAAAGGGTTATACCTAGGTTGAGAGAGTTGACTATGAGGAAACTTTCTCACTTGTTGCATATTAAAGTCTATCAGGATTCTCCTGTCCATAGCCACATTTTATAATTATGAAATATGACAAATGGATGTCAAGACTGCCTTTCTTAATGGTAATCTTGAGGAGACCATCTATATGACTCAACCAGAGGGGTTCGTAGTTCCAGATCAAGAGCAAAGAGTTTGTAAGCTTAATAGGTCCATTTATGGGCTGAAACAAGCATCTCAATCTTAGAACATCAGATTTGACACTGCTGTTAAGTCGTTTGGTTTTGACCAGAACGTTGATGAGCCTTGTGTTTACAAGAAGATCATCAACAACTCAGTAGCATTCCTGGTACTATAAGTGCATGATATCTTACTCATTAGGAATGATGTAGGATATATGACTAACATTAAGAGTTGGCTAGCTGCCCGGTTCCAAATGAAAGATTTGGGTGAGGCACAGTATGTTTTTGAGATCCAGATCATTCAGGATCGCAAGAACAAACGGTTAGCCTTGTCTTAGGCATCATACATTGATCAAATGTTGATCAGGTAAAGAATACAGGATTCCAAGAGGGGTTTGTTACCTTTCAGGCATGGAATCATTCTGTCTAAGGATCAATATCCTAAGACACCTCAAGAGGTTGAGGAGATGAAACGGATTCCCTATGCTTCTGCTATAGGAAGCTTGATGTACGCAATGTTGTGTACTAGACCCGACATTTACTATGCAATAGGGATTGTCAGTCAGTATCAGTCCAATCCAGGATTTAATCACTGGACGGTGGTTAAGACGATCCTCAGGTATCTTCGAAGAACGAGGGACTACATGCTTATGTATGGAGATAAGAATCTGATCCTTACAGGATACACAGATTCTGACTTTCAGACCGATCGAGAGTCTCGCAAATCGACATCAGGGTCAGTGTTTACTCTGGATGGAGGGGCTGTAGTTTGGTGAAGCATCAAGCAAGGATGCATTGCAGACTCCACTATGGAAGCCGAATACGTAGCGGCTTGTAAAGCAGCTAAAGAAGCTGTTTGGCTGAGGAAGTTCCTTACAGATTTGGAATTTGTTCCAAATATGGATTTTCCTATCACTCTTTATTGTGATAACAGTGGGGCTATGGCAAATTCGAAGAAGCCTTGGAATCATCGTCGAGGTAAGCACATAGAACGGAAATATCACCTGATCAGGGAGATTGTGCATCGCGGTAATGTGATAGTCGAGCAGATCGCATTGGAACACAACGTTGCTGATCCCTTTACAAAGGCCCTCATGGCTAAAGTGTTCGAGGGTCACCTAGAAAGTCTGGGTCTGCGGGACATGCGACATCTTGTCTAGGGCAAGTGGGAGATGATACTGGGGTATGCCCTAGTTTATTGTATATTGTACATTTTTATGTTGTATTATACATTAGTCTCCTGAGTCATTAGGACAAGTGGGAGATCGTTGGGATTAGTGTCTTAATTCTCCCGGAGTTTCGTTGTTTTGTAAAGATGCACATTGTTAAATGAATAAAATAAGTGTTATTTAATTCTAGCGTTTACTCATATCCAATAAACAAAGCTCCTTTGTTATCTTATGTGAACTTAAGTATGTATATGTGATATACAAGTGGATCATGTCTTAAGTGATAACCTAAATCGGTCTGTAGTATAAGGATTAAGGTGGGATACCTGATCCTGGTGACACCACGGATACGACCTGCTTTATAAAGGTTTGCAAGTGTTGTAAACTACTATAGATGGTTGATCTTGACCATTCGTGTGGAGACGTGGAGCGGGGGTGTCCTATACAAAGAGTTTGTATAAGCCCTAGACCACGAGATGACTAGATTCTATACATAACGCCGTTGATACTAAAGACTTGCATCTCACCTAAATGACCATAGGTGACACGACCTCAATCCTGAGTGTTTTATGAACTCCTGCCTTTGAAGGCGGTCATTTGATTAGTATGGGTGAGAGTGGCCAGATTGCCAACTCAATATGTCTACCTTTTTGTGGACTTGTCTGATCTGGGAGCTGGGAACTCAATCCACTATATGGAATTCACTCCTTTCCCGAAGCAGGGATAAGTAGAGAGATTCTATTAAGGGCTGATTCCGAGGCTTGAACATAGTGGCCACAACTTCTCTTTGGAAGAGAAGACTCAGTCATAGTAGGACTATGATTTATGTTTATTAAAGGGATCGGTGGTACTTAAGGAGACAAATGTAACTACAGGGGCATAACGGTTATTGGCTCAACTGTACTTACGATACTTACGAGCGATCTTAGAAGGGTTGTCGAACTGCTCATCGATTAAGATTGACACATAATATATCTGTAGTGAAGAGAGTTCAGATGTCGGTCTTTAGTGGAGTGCCTGGTAGTTAATGGATGGTGAATCCCGTGACTAAAGAGTTTAGTCAGTTATTCACATATCGTTGGAGCTTCGGATCTACAGGTTCATGAGGTTCCTTTGGTAGCTTGGATTCATGTTGAAGGATCAGTTCTTGGTGTTGATTTGAAATGTTCAAATTGACAAGAGGTATTTTAATTATATGTGATATAATCGGTATGATGTATAAGAAACATCTAGTGGAGGAATTTATGTAAATGAAATTTACATTAAGTGCCATGGAATAGAAAAAGAACTATGGTTTATATCTTTCATGAGATGAAATATTAAAACTATAGGTTATAAATATAGTATGATAAGTTGGTTATCATTTATATTTATAATAATATTAATTATTAGATAATTAGTACTTTTTCTTTTAAATAACCAAATGTAGTGGGTGGTTATTGATCATGGTAACCGTGAGGTTTTAAAAGGAAATCGGTTTTCTATTTTGAAAAAAAATGAGGTCTTTTACAAAGTTTGAAAAGTATTTGAGTTTTCTCTCCGGTGAAAAGAAACTCACGGAAGTCGTCAAGTAAATACAGATTTACTAAACGACGGCTGGGCTAGGTAAACAATCATGCAGTTGCTAGCTAAACGATCGTGTAGTGTTTACTAAACAATCACATAGCTTTGCTAAACGATCGTTGGCTCAAGGTAAACGATCGTGTAGAATCAACCGAGCTAAACGATTGAGCTAAACGATCGCATAGCTTTTGCTAGACGATCGCATAATTTTATCTAAACAATTGGGCATCGACCTATACGATAGGTCTTCGACTGCTCCCATTTGCCCAGTCGTGTATACTATCGTTCTTTCCTCTGTTCATCTACCTCACACCAATTCCGAACAGAGCCCACCCTCTGGATTCTCACACCGAGAATATCAAGGTCGCCTTGTTGGTGGTGTCAGACTCAACTCGACACCGTCGAGGTTTTTCGGAGACCGTTCGTGGTGTTGCGGAGGCCATTCGTTGTTGTGGAGGAGATCGTTGAGAACGAGCGCGAAGTGTTCGTGCTATGTTCGTGCAGTTTTGCAGTCATGTAGATCGGGCGCTCGTGGTTGCTGTGATCGATCAGAGTGCTCATCGGAGCGTGGAAACGCTTTTAGCTTTGTTAGTATAGTTTTTCCTTCTGTACATTTGATGTTCATGCTGTAATTTCTCTATATATTTGCATAACTATTTATATTGAAGTCGACTGTAAATGATTTGTTGATTCATGATTGTAATTTGGAATAATCTTGTTTTCGCTGCTCACGGAAATCTCGAGTGTCGATTTCCTTCAAACGAGTCTAAGCCGGTAAGGTACAAACCTTTAAGGCTCGACTTGTGGTAAAAAGGTTTATCTAAAAAGAGAGGGTGGACTATGAAGACACCTTCTCTCCTGTTGCCATGCTAAACTTGATAAAGATAATTTTGTCCAATAGCCACTTTTTATGATCATGAGATCTGGCGAATGGATGTCAAGACCGCCTTTTTGAATGATAATCTTAAAGAGAGTATCTATATGGCTCAACCAAAGGGGTTCATTGAATAGGGTCAAGAAAAAAAAGGTTTGCAAGCTAAAACAATCCATTTATGGGTTAAAACAAGCATCAAGATCCTGGAATATAAGATTTGACATTGCAATCAACTTTTATGGCTTTGAACAAAATACTGACGAATCTTGTGTTTACAAGAAGATTGTCAATAAAACCGTAACATTCTTAATATTGTATGTTGATGACATTCTACACATTGGGAATGATGTAGGATTCCAGTCTGACGTTAAGAAATAGCTAGCAACTCAATTCCAAATGAAAGATTTTAGAGAAACTCAGTATGTTCTTGTAATCCAAAGTGTTCAAAATTACAAGAATAAAACGCTAATCTTATCTCATGCATTTTATATAGACAAGATGTTGTCTAGATATAAAATGCAGAATTCCAAGAGGGGTTTGCTACCTTTTAGACATGAAATTCATCTATCTAAGGAACAGTGTCCTAAGATACCTCAAGAAGTTGAGAATATGAAACGTATTTCCCATGCATCAACAGTTGGTAGTTTGATGTATGCCATGTTGTGTACACGACCTAACATATACTATGCAGTGGGAATCTTCAGCAGGTTTTAGTCCGGTTCTGGATATGATCATTGGACTGCCATTAAAAATATAATCAAGTATTTTCGAAGAACGAAGGACTATATGCTTATATGCTTATATATGGCGCTAAGGATTCGATCCTTATAGGATACATGACTTTGATTTTCAAACTGATGTAGATTCAAGGAAATCAACTTCAGGATCGGTGTTTACTCTAACGTATGAGCTATATTTTGGAGGAGTATAAAGCAAAGTTGTATTGCTGATTCCACTAGGGAATAAAGATGTTCAATTTCTCCACGGGGACGGGGCCCCTCCTAGAACGGGGCGGGGATTCCCTGATTATGCGGGGAATGAGGAGGGAGTGGGGGAAAAAATTCTCCGTGAGCTAAATGGGGACGGAGACGGGGAATGCATTCCCCGTCCCCGTTCCTCGTCCCCTCCCTGATTAACTTTTACAAATTTATTTAGTATAGTTATTTAATGTTATGTTGTTATTATTATTATTATTATATAAATATTACATTTAAATTTCAAATTTGATTATTTATTGGGAAAGATAATGAATATGTTTAAATTGAATGTTTAAATTTGGATTATATATGTGAATAATTTGATTTATATTTATTTCTTTCTACTAAAAAAATCAATTAGCTTTTTTAGGCCAAAATTTGAGTAATTTATCTTAAATTTAAATTGTCATATAAAACTAACCATAATAAACAATTTAGTGATAAATTTAATTATTCAATTAAAATTTGCTCACATTAGTAATTTAAATTAATTGGATTTTACCAAAAAAAAAAAAAAAGTAACAGGAAAAAATTTCCCATAGGGAATCCCTCCTGATCTTTATGGGGAATTTCACGGGGATTGGGAATGAAATGGGGAGCGGGGATGGGGAATGGCATCCCCGGCCCCGTCCCGCCCCGTGGACATCTATACGAGGGAAGTAGAGTACGTGGCTACATGCAAAGCAATAGAGGAAGCAGTATGGCTTAGAAAGTTCTTAAGAGATTTAGACGTGGTTCCAAATATGCATCTGTCTATCACCCTCTATTATGATAACAGTGGAGCAGATGCAAATTCCAAAAAACCCATAAGTCATAAGCATGGTAAACACATTGAGCGCAAATACCATCTATCAGGGAGATAGTACATTGAGGAGACGTGATCATCACGCAGATAGCCTTAGAATCCAACTTAATTGATCCGTTTACAAAGACCCTTTCAGCTAAAGTATTTGAGGGTCACCTAGTGAGTCTAGGACTACGAGTTATGTAAATCTAGGGCAAGTGGGAAAAATTATGAGTATGCAATACCCTAGCTTATTGTATTTACGTTCTTTCTCCCACACGCAACATTGTGTTGGGTTGTAAAACTCGCAGTTTGTAATGTTAGACATATTCTATTATCAGTAAAGATATTATTGACATTTATTCAATAAAACTGTTGTTGAATATGGGAATTGCACTTGTAAAAACTAAATTCAATAAACTAAAGATCCATGGCTTTTATATGAATACATGAACTTTATGTGGAGATATAAGAGTGGATCAAGTTCAGTAAATAAGCCAAAATGGTCTATAGTATACGAATAAGGCTAGGTACCTTATTCTGGTAACATTATCGGATGCGGCCCACTTTATAGTTGTTACAATTTGTTGTAAAATGCTACAAACAAAGTTTCCTGATTTGTTCATATATTGACATGAGGAGCGGGTGCGGCCTATGCAATGAGTTTGCATAATATCAGACCAAGAATTAAGTCACTCTTACTTTGTAACGTTGTTTACTATTTAAGACTGGCTATTTCAAAGTGATGACCTAGGTAACTTGACCTTAATCATGAGTTAACTATGAACTTCTGTTATTCGAGATTATCCTTAGATTTGCATGGATGGGAGTTGGCTCAATAACACCGGCTCAATAAGCCTTTCATTTCAGGGGTAAGACCGGGTAGAGAGATGGGGACATAGGGTGCAAGACGAAATTCATTCCTACCCGCTTTTAGAGATAGTAGAGAGGTTGTTCCCTTAAGTGCTGAATCTGGGTCTTGAACAAGAGGCCTCACCCTCTCATTGGCCTAAGAGGGACTTGGTTTTGTGATTGGATCACAAATCAATTGTTCATTAGATGATCAATGGGACTTAAGGAGAAAGATGTAATTTCGGGGGTAAAACAACTTTTGACCTAGCCGTTATTATAAACAACTTGTGGAGGGTTAACTTACTAATCATGGTTATATTGAGTGGACATAATATATCTACAGTGAGGGGAGTGCAACTACTGGGCTTTAGTGGAGTGACCTGGTAGTTAACGAATGGTGGTTAATTAGGTTAAAGAGTTTAACCAATTAATTGTGAATCATTAGATCCCATGATCTGTAGGTCCATGAGGTCTTCCTATTAGCTCATATCGGACTAAACCTTAGAATAGTTTGACAAACGAATTTGAAGTGTTCAAATTTGGTTTTTGGAGCAAAGCATTAAATATATACGATATATTTAACTTAATGTTTAATTGTGAATTAAACATAAAGAGAAATAAAATAGGAGATGTTTAAATATCAAGATTATGAATCGGGATTCATATTGATTGGGATTAGTATTTGATTTAATATTAAATTAGATTGATTAAATTTTTTAATTAATTATTTAATATTAATTTATTTTAAAATTAATTATTATAATTAATCTTGAAATTAAATGAAATTGGTCAAAATTGCAATGAACGTCAAGTTGTTGACTTTTGACTTTCAAAGTCAAAAAGTCAAATTTGTTGACTTTGGACTTTGAGAGTCAAACTTTGACCATTGACCAAGTTAGTGGAAAGATCCAATATTTGTGAGAAGAAAATGCCAACTTTTGCATTGCTAAGTGTTGTCTTCATTTGAAGACCATTAAATCCCACTTTGAGTTATTAGATTTTTTAGTATCAAATTTTCATCAAACTCAAAGTTGCATGTTTTGTATGTAATGACATTTAAAAGAAAGAGATTCTTGATTTTTTTTTTTTTTTTTTTGTCATAGTGGAAATTGATGAGATTATGTGATAATCTCATTACAATTTTCTCTAAAAAACTTAACATTTTCCTCTCCAGGTTAGTCACTCACTGGATTCCAACATCCCGTTCTAAGGTTGGAGAATAATCGGGAAGACTATCGTGGTGATCTACGAACTGTTCGTGAGGAGATTGGAGCTAATTAGGAGAATCTTTGGGACTGTAAAGTTTGTATTTCTTCTTCCCTTCCTATTTATTTTTAATTGCTTGCTTATCCTTTGTGATTAACCTAATTATAGTACTTTAGATCCGTTTTTCTTCCACTACGAATATGTTTGTTCCATCACATTGTATATGTAATCTACTGAAATTTCAGTCCAAGTGGGAGTTTGTTGGGTTGTATGTCCTGAAACTTGTGGTTTGTAAACATTTAAACATATTCTGTTTGCAATAAAGATGTTATTTATTCAGTAAAAATGTTATTGAATGTGTAAATTGCACTTATTAAATCTAAATTCAATAAATTAAGAACCCCTGGCTATAGAATGAATACTTGAACTTTATGTGGAGACATAAAAGTGGATCAAGTTCAAGTAGTAGTCAAAACGGTCTATAGTATAGGATAAGGCTGGATACCTTATCTTGGGGATACTATGGATGCGACTCACTTTGTAATTGTTAAAATAGTTATAAAGTGTTACAAACGATATGATCCTAAATCGTTCATGTGGAGACATGCGAGTGGGAGCATCCTTTGTAATGAGTTTGCATAAGACTAGACCACAAAATAGTCACTTTTACTTTACAATGCCATTTATTGATGAGACTGACTATTTTAATTCGATGATCTAGGTAACTCGATCTTAATCCTGAGCTACTATGAACTTCTGTTTATTTGGGATTATCCTTTAATCTGCATGGGTGAGAGTGACTCAATATCGCAAACTCAATAACGTCCCATTTTAGGGGTAAGACCAGGTAGATAGCTGGGGACATAGTCCTGCGAGACGAAATTCACTCATACTCGATTCTACAGTTAGTAGATAGATTGTTATCTTAAGTATTGACTCCAGGTCTTGAATAAGGGGTCCCCCCTCTCTAAGGCCCGAGAGGGACTCAATTTAGTGGTTGGATGAAAAACCAATTGTTCATTAGAGGATTAGTGGGACTTAAAGAGAAAGATGTTATTTTAGAGGTAAAATGGTAATTTTGACCCAACTATAATTACGAACGATTTGTGAAGGATCGACTTACTAATCATGATTAAATCAAGTGGACAAAGATATATCTACTGTGAGAAGAATGCAGCTATTGAGCTTTAGTGGAGTGTCCCAGTGGTTAACGAATGTTGGTTAATTGGATTAATGAGATTAGTTGGTTTATCTCGGATTGTTTGAGCTCATGATCTATATATTCATTAAGTCCCCTTGCTAGCTCATATCAAACTAAACCTTGGAACAATATGTTGAGAGAATTTGAAACGTTCAAATTCGGATTAGGGAATTATAATTAATTATATGTGATATAATTAACGTTTAATTATCGAATTAAACAAATTGGAGGGTTGTAAATATTTAAATTTGATTTAAATATTACATACATGAATAGGGATTCATGTTCCGAATATGTGTTTTATTAATTTAATATTTGATATTAAATTAATTTAATTAATTAAAATTAAAAATTGGATTTATGAAATTCATTTTTTAAATCAAATTCCCTTTTTAAATTGATTTTCAAAAATCAATTTAAAAAGGGAAAATTTGAAATAGTGAGAAAATCTCACATTTTTCATTATCTATTACACCTAATCCATCTTGTTAGTGCTTTGATTGGTGCCATTATGTGATTAAATTCATTTGCATGTAATTCATCTATAAATAGATGATTTTTAATTTGATTAAAACTGCATGCAAAAAATCAGAATTTAGAAGAAATTTGTTCTTTCTCAATTTTTCACCAAACTCTCTCCAATTCTTCAAATTTTTCTCAAATCTCTTCTCAATTTGGGTCCAACAATCCATTTCAAAACTGGAGAATAGCAGGGAAGGCTCTTATGGTAGTCCACATTGAGTTCGTCTTCATATTCCTTGGAGAATTTGGAGCAACTAAGAATTCTACAAAAGTCGTGTTCATGAAACCCTAAATTCTTTATTTTTTACCTTGCATACCTTATATCTAAAATTAATGAAATTAGATTGCTTATGATCCAAATTGTTTCTGCATGCTAATTGTTAACACCTATAGTATGCATTCTCATTTTCATTATAGAACATAACTCTTATATTATAAAGTAATAAAAATAAACACACATCTATCATCCAACTACATAATATAACAATTACAATATAGTATGATGCACGGTATGTTATTAATGCATGCAATCATATAATATATCATTTATATTAAATATGATGCATGAATATGCTTAAATTATCATGTAACCATATAATATAATACTTATATTAAAAAACGATTAATTCTGTTTCTTTTGTATATGTTAGGATAAATTTAAATTTGTTAACTCATGAAGTTGCAAAGAGAGCTAGATGTTATAACTCTCGGGTATTTGGTGTAATAGTTTCCCAAATTGGGTGATCTCGCTTGTTATGAACGATATAAATGTTTCTATATGCTCTTGAGATTAAATGAAATATTATTTTTTTTGAAAAAAGATATATCTATATTAAATAAATAACTTAAGTCCTCATTTGGTGACTAATTTGTTTTTAAAATTAAATCTCATTCACATTTCTTACCATAATTTATATTTTTTAAGTATAATGATTGAATTTTTAGTCAAATTCTAAAAATAAAAATAACTTTTTGAAAAATATTATTTTTAATTCGTAAAAATTTGAGTCAAAGAAGTTTGAAGATGGAAGATAAACTTAATTTAAAAAAACAAAAACAAAAATTACCAATGGGGCTTATAAAATAAATCATCTATTCCGCCGTCTCCTATTTTTGAATCCAGCCGCACAAGAAAGGTTTTCAATCCTCACTCCTGCGGCAGCTAATCTCTCACATCTTTGATTTCTTTATTCTCTTCATCTTCACATTTGTCATTTTTTTTTTCTCTCCTTCTCTTGTCTCACTCAGTACTGCAATCTCCTCATGCTCCAAGCTTCCAGCTCCTGACGATGCGACTGAGAGTAGACTGGGGTAGATGCTAGCCATGGCGCAGGGCCTCATCCCGAGGGCGCAAACGGGAACAAACCACTCATTCTTCCTCTTATCTTTCAAACCCAAATTCCCATTACCGAGATGCAAATTTCCCTTCATGCTACCGCCTCTTCGTCTTCTTCCTCTTCCTCGCTGTTTCTGCAGGTATTCTTCTTTGCAAGAACCAATCGACCTGTGCAAGTACAGGGAAGCTTTTTCCAAGCGCATGGATATGGCTGGACTCAAACCCCACCACCGTATAGGTCAGGTTTCTTTCTGCTGTTATAATGTCTAGTTCGAAATTATGCTGCAGAAGAAGCGTTGTTTGTAACTTGTTTCTAGAATTTTGTTTCACAACATACAAGCTGGCGTGTTGAATTTATCTGACCCTCATGCAATTTTCTTTATTTAAATTCCAAATAGGACTAGGTTCTCTCCAAAAGTAACCGAGAACTGAAGTGGCAAATGATAATGCTATCTTCCAATTTCAAACTGACATCATTAACGTTTATTCTTTGCTTCTTTTCAGCTCTGGGAGTCAGTGGAGGCCCCGATAGCATGGCTCTTTGTGTTCTTACGGCGGTCTGGAAAATGGATGGCCTGACTGCCACCGGTAGAAGTAGTACTTTTATCGATGGACTCCTGGCAATAGTCGTGGATCACGGTCTTCGTGCTGAGAGCAGAGACGAGGCAAAAGTTGTCAGCAATCGAATTACTCAATTGGGTACGACTCTGCGCGTGTATAATCTGTACGATTGCTTAGTTATGATAAAATCAGTTCAATGAAGTTTCCGATAGAAATGTTTAGCTTATATATTACTTCTGTAGGTATCAGATGCGAGATTGCGTCTTGCGATTGGCTAAACGGTAAACCAAAGCAGGGTCACTTGCAAGAAGCAGCTCGTGATATGAGGTGGTTTGCATTCTTCAAAATATGCTTAATTTCTGCTGTGAAGATTACTGTTCATGGCTTTGCTTTTAATATTTGCTAACTTTTTAATGCCTGCTTGCTGCCATATTGATTAACTAATTTGTGATTTTAATTCGTTTTCTTTGACGTCAGATACCAAATGTTGCAGAAAGTTTGTGTCCAACATCAGATTGGAGTGATACTTGTTGCACATCACGCAGATGACCAGGTTTAATTCTCTGATATCAAGCATGCATTTTCAGTTTAAGCTCTGGTCTTATTAGTTGTCCAAAGTTGTCCCATTTCCCAAATCTTATATTTCCATGTTTGCTATAGTTTGTATTGTAACTTCACTCTTTAGGGCTATTATAAACTGAATTAGTCACAATGCTGGAAGCTTGTTACAGATGCTAGAAATGTAGTGATTGCTGAGACACAATGCAGGCTGAGTTATTCATTCTGAGGTTGTCTCGCAGTAGTGGTGTGCTTGGACTTGCGGGAATGCCTTTCACTTCTCAGATTTTCTCCTCACATACATATTCTTACAGTGAAGTTTCCAAGAATTATGGCGTTCTTCTTGTGAGACCACTAATGGATTTTTCTAAAGATGACATGTACAAGGTTCAAAGTTTAAATCACATAAAAGTGTCTATTAAGAGGGTGCTTTCATTCATTTGGCAATGACTACATGTAATGTTATTCTGTCTGCACTTTGCAGATATGTCAAGGTGCTAATCAAGATTGGGTTGAAGACCCAACAAATCGAAGTTCCTTGTTTGCTCGAAATAGAATTCGAATGTCATTGGGAGATTTGTCATCTGGTGAGTTGCTAAAAAGTTAATATTTATGAGGTGATCTAAATGCATCTTGTTGTCATTATTGATATTACTATCCAAATACAAAAGGATTTCACTAATCCATAGTACTAGAAGGAAGATAAGATATTCTTCTAAGCGAGAGTAAAAGGATTTAGAAAAAGATTTCATGAAAATGCTCTACCCTCTCTCTCCTCCTCTTCCTCCTCTCTCCCCCTTATCGACATGCAACAATGACCATTTTTCCCAACCATCTCACCGGCGCCAAATACAACAATGCTGATCACCGTGGCTCAACCACCATACAATTCCATGTCGATCGAGAAGAAGTTTTCAAGAACAAGCAATCTATCACTTCATCTACCAATTCTTTACCTTCCACACCAGTCCATGTCGATTGAGAAGAAAGTTTTCATAAACAAGCAACCTATCACTTCATCTACCAATCCTTTACCTTCCACACCGAATCTCTTCATCTTTCATTCCAGGAACCAAAAATGCCACATCCATCATCCCATTACCATCTGATGCTAACTCCGAAACTTTTTTTCCAGTCCACTTATATCTCCTCAGCACCTTTCTCTTCCAGAGCCCATTGATGCTCCCTGGTACGATTTCATCCCTCCTCCGCCAGACTCGGATGCTTTTAACCCCATGTCTCACTTGGCTGCTCTGTCTCCATGGTTTCAAGATTGTGGTTTATGTATTATGGCCATCCCTGCTAGGAAAACAAAAAATAAATACTCGGGAAAACAGAGAAAAGGGATCAGGAAAGCGTGGATTCTTAAATGCTCTATATCTTATGACAAAAAAGCAAAAGTGTTGCTTAGAGATGGGTCAACTCTTTGATGATGATTTTATCTGGGAATGTTCGTGGCTTGGGTTCTTGGAAGAAGAGAGCTGTTATAAAAAAAAAATATGATTCAAAGTACAACCCATCGATTGATATTCTTTAAGAGCCTAAGAGCAAGGTTATCGACCTCATCTTCATCAAATCTCTTTGGAGCTCTAGAGGCATTGAATGGACATCATTAGATGCCAGCCGTTCATTTGGAGGGATCCTCATCATGTGGAATGCATCATCTTTCACAGCATCCACAATCACTCAAGGTGCATTCTCTTTTACTGTCCTTTTATCTTTCGCTGATGGCTACAGCTTCTGGGTTTCGGGCATCTATGGAACGTCCTACGACTATGATAAACAGAGCTTTATTCATGGACATTTTTATCTCTACTGCCTCGTTGATGATATTTGGGGTTTGGGAGGAGATTTCAATATCATTTGCTAGCCAAACAAAAATTCTACTGGTTGTCGCCCCACTACTGATATGGTCAGTTTTAACTCCTTTATTGATCACTGTGAACTCACTGACATGCCTCTCTCCAATGGAAGGTTCACTTGGACTGACTTTCGCATTCCTCCTACTCACACAAGAATTGACAGATTTCTTTGCACGGATAATATCCTCGATAAATTTAAAGATGCTTCCATGAAAAGCCTCTGACCATCATCCCTTGCTACTAAATTTTGGAAAACAAAGATGGGGCCAACCCCTTTCAAGTTTGAGAATATGTGGTTAGATCATGAAAGTCTTCTGTCGTTTATTGAACATTGGTGGAAAAAAAAAATCCACTCATGGGTTGGCCGGGCTACAGTTTCATTCAGAAATTAAAAGGAAAAGTTGTTCTTCGAGCATGGAACCATCGGACATTTGGGTTCATTCAAACCCAGAAAGCATCATTATTGAAAGATCTTTATGTTATTGATATGGAAGCTGAGGAAATCTCTCCCTCATGGTGTTACCTCAGCTAGATTAACATTAAAACCTTGAACCATAGTTTCTTCCATGGTCCTTTTGCAAAGGTCATTTGGGATGAGATTTTCAGCGCATTCAAATGGCATATTGTGCCCCCTCTCGCCACCTTGGATTGGATTAGGTTGATTATTATGGAACATCCTTTCAAAGACCACAAAGCACTGATTTGGCCAAACATCATATGTGCGATTTTTTCTAGGATTTGGGAGGAAAAAAGTGATCAGATCTTCAACAATAGTTTGAATCTCCAAAGGAAATCCTTGAATCATCCACCTTTAATGCTTTTTTTAACGTCAACACTTAGTTGCAAATTGGAAAATGATTTTGTAATCTCATTGTATGGGCTCTTTTATATGTCTTTTGGATTATTATTTTCTTTCATCAATGAATTTATTTCTTATAAAAAAACCCTTTGGGGGCCATTTGTTTCGCGGGCATCCTAGATTCCCATGGAGTGGGCATCTGGATTACTGTGTTTGTTTGTGAGATGTCTCGGCATTTGAAGATTCTCGGGCATCGAATGGAAGGCATCTGGAGAGTTTTGGATGCCCTCTTGAAACATGGATTTTCCGGATTCCCGAGTTGAGGATATCCCCATTTTACTTTTTTGTCATTCCTTTTTATTTTATTTCACATGTATATATTAATCTTCATTTGCATTATATAATTAAAATAAATATTGTCAACCATGTATATCATATAATTGTAGTTATATCATAATTCTTATTATTTTTTAGCAATATATTTAAATTTAAATTATTATTTATTTTATAAAAATATTAAATTATGATATATTATTTTGTTGAGAAAAATAACATATAAAAATAATATAAATGGTGTTAATTTTAAAATAAATTCAAATTGATAAAAAACAAATATATTATATAAGTTCAAATTATATCAAATTAATTATAAAGTAATAAATAGTCGTAAGGGTATTCTTGGAACTTTATATAAATTTAAGACATTTCCGAGTAAAAATCGTACGAAACAAACACATTTTTTAAAATATTCTCAAATATCTACAAAAACATTCCTATAAAACAAACATGGTAATCTAAAGATGTCGGATATCTATAATTCCTAATATATATAATTCCGAGCATCTAAGATTCCGGTTATCTACCTTCTCAAAAAATAAATGGCCCCAAAAATTTATATAAAGAAGAAGATTTAGGTCATTCTAACTCCAATTAGAGGTAAAAAAACATCACGATGATTTTCCATTTTTCAACCCATCTTAAAACTGACATTTTCTTTCTGACACAACGCCTGAATAACAGTTCAGCATAAATAGTCCATAAACACACTTGTTTTTCCCATAAACCATGGCCCATAAAAATTTGAAGCTGAAAGTCTTGAATATTAGAGTTATTAAGATTTATGATTCCTATAGATGGTTCCTCAATATACGAGATTTATGATTTCATCTCACCATTTTTTGAGTTTCAGGTACTCTCAACTCCGAGCTACATGCCATTATTTCTGCCTGTAGGAAAACACGCTTATTTGTTGATCAAGTCTGTTTAAGCCTGGCAAATTGGACTTTGACCATAACGGAGGTGGGTAGATTCTTTATGTTTGTGTGTATCAACTGATAGTTTCACATTCATTTTTTAGGGATCTATTCAGCAGTTCTCTCTCTTTGCCCTCCATTTTTTTTTAATGTAATATTATTGAGTTTTGATGGATGAGAATTTGGGTTTTCTTGTAGTTGGGATATGCCATTATTGATTTGGAGATTCTCAATCAATTGAAACCTCAAGATATTTGCCTGTCAAAGTTCGTGTCCTTAGTTTTGCAGGTAAAACATTATTAAATATTTTTTAACGACAACTGTTATCTTTTGGAGCAATTTACTAATTAACATTGATGCGAGTTCATCTAAAATTTTCAGTTCATCTCTCAAAGGCACAGGCCGGTTAGAGGTAACACTGCAAAACTGGTGTTAGACTACATTCAAACGGTTCCTTGCAAGGTAATAATATACAAGTCAATCCCTTTATTAAGAAACCAAATTGTTGTTGGCTCTGTGTCATAAAATGAACTATTCGGGTAAAATGAGTACTTTATGGCAAGAGTACATCTATCCGAACTTTCAGTATTGTTTGTTGAGGAACATTACAATAACTCGTAGATCCTTAAATTCAAAGAAATAACAATAGGCATCAACAAGCAGGCAGGCCCAATAATCAGTTTCTTCTCCCTTCTATACTTTATGGTTACATTTAGTATTCTTATTAAATACCATGCACATGAAGTTCAGAAGCAACCAGTGTAGATCTCTTGCACGTTTAAATGTAATGGGGTTGACCTGCTATGCACCAACAACCTTTTTCTCAAGTTTTCATCAATATTCAAGAGATGGATGTCTATGTGAAGCTATTCTTTGTGTTGATTCTTGGTGTAATTTATTTAATTCTTTTTTGTAATTCATTGATTTCTTCTATTCTTCGAATTCTTATTAATTATATGTATTAAAAAAAACATGCAGACTTCACTGACAGCAGCTGGCTGCTACGTTTGTCCAGCTCCTGGGTCTAAGGGCACCAGGTGCGTAGTCTGTTGTTCAGTGGATTGCCCTTTGCCTTCCGAAATAGAAGTTTTCCATGCACCCTCTTATGAAGAAGAGAGGAACGGTGTTTCTGATGGGTTAGAACAAATCATTAATGATGGGAAATCATATTTAGAACATTTCATTCCTAAAGCTTCTGATGTACACTTCTTGGATGCAACGCCTGAATCTGTTCTAGATGAAGCAAAAAAGCTAAATATTATCAGTGAATCAACCTATAGGATCATTGTTTCACTGCAGATGCAAGAGACCAAGCTCTTCAAAGCAGAACCAAAAGTCACTCCTGGACATGAACCAAAACATGGTTCAAACTCTGTAAGAACTTCATCCGGTCGATTGCTTAAGCCAGGGCAAATATGTAACTATATGAACAGGTTCTTCATCACTTGGAAAATAAGAGATGAAATTGAAGACAATTCTACTTTTGAGGCAGCTAATCGTAATACATTTTGCAAGTCATGTGTGTTAGGTTGCAACATGGAGTTAGAGGTGCGGCACATGATCGAATCTGATTGGCTTTATCTTTCCAAGTTGTCTGAGTGCACAGTGGAGAATTTTCAAGACCAAAGAGATACTTTAGCCAATTTGGAGGAGCAGACCATGGAGAATACAAATAGATGTTTAAATTTTGCCAGATCGTCGGCTAGAGAAGCATCAGTGCTATTGAAATTGATTCCAGTTGCTGCAAGAAGAAGCCTTCCTGTTCTAGTCAATCAACAAGGGCTGCTTCTAAGTATTCCTGTACGTATACATTTTACAATTACAAAAGGAACTGGAAATTGCATGTTTAAAGGGATTGGATGTCTCCCATTCAATAGAATGGGATTGGATCCATTGCTTGACTTGTACCTTGGAACAACTTAGACGGCCTAATTTATATCTACTCAACTGCTCTAAAAAATAGTACTAGAAAGAAAGATTCGAGGCAGTGCAAAAATTTGGGTGATCAATGTTATAAGAGCAAACCCCATTCTCATATCCCAAGTTCCTAACATATTACAGTACACTATTTTGAACTAGTGACAACTATTTTGAACTAGTGACAACATGAGCATATTTCGGTAGTAATTGACATGTACTCCTTGATCAAGTTGATCAACAAGCGTGTGCCTAATACATCTTTCTTTTGTTTTCTTTTTGTCTGGTGACGTTTTCAGAGCGTTAGGTTCAGCCATTGTCCATGGCTGATGGCTTCTGCAGTGTTCAAGCCAAGGGTACCGTTCGGTGGAGGCCATAGTTCATTCATGTAGATGCCAGTAAGCACACATGCTGTACTTTTCCACGAACAGCCAGGCTTGTATAGTATTCAACTTCGCATGGGAAAAAAAGGGAAACTGTACTCCAAACGAAGTTGTAAGTTGTAATTAGAGAGGATATGTTGACTTGATTTTAATCTATAAATTAAATGATCTAGAATTTCAGTTTTTTTTTTTTTTTTTTGAGAAAAAGAAAAAAAAGAGAGCAGGAATTTCATATCTCGTTTGATATCTATCTCATTTTTTATTTTTGATTTTTGAAAATTAAACCCATATTTTCTCATTTTCTTTTCAAGGTTTGCTTATTTCTTAAGTATGAGAGTTGAGTTCTTAACCAAATTTTTAAAATACAAAAATAAGTTTTTAAAAAATATTTTTCTTAATTTTTAAAATTTGACTTGATTTTTGAAAACATAAGTAAAATGTAGATGAGAAAGCAAGAAATTTAAAGATAGGAGTGTTTGTAAGCTTAAATTTCAAAAACTAAAAACCAAAAAACCTATCTTCGCCTATTTTCGTTGGGGGATCGGGTCTCTGTAGGGAAAGATCCCTGTTTTCTATTTTTATTTTTTAATTATTTTTATTTAAAATTGATTAAATTTTGGTATTTATATGAAATTGTAAATATTTTTGTAACAAGTTAATACTACTATTATTTATTTATTTAAATGAATAATTAAAAAAATATTTTTAGTAATATTGTAAATTTAATAAAAAAAATTGGAGTTATATTAAGAAATGGAAAATTATTTCTTATTTTTTTATATTTAAAAACAACCTTTAAGAAATTATAATTTTAAAAAATAAAAATAAAAATAACATTAAAACAGTAGTTTTAGTTATATGTAAATTACTAAATTTTAGTTATATAAATATATATATATATATTCGGGATGGGGTGAGGATCCTCATCCTGTTTTCAATCGGAAATCCGATTTAAATCTTTGATTTGACCTCATATCTGGTTAAACGGGGGAATTCCTATCTCAATCTGGTCTCCGACTTGTGGGAAATTTTTCTATCCTCAGTGAATTTTACTTTTTGTTTGGCCTATAAAGTTAGTGGGTCTCATTACTAAAAAAAACATCAATTTTAGATCATCACGTGAGTTTCAGAGTTCATAAAACTTCATAACTCTTTATTTTTTTCCTATTCCACTCCTTCACACACTTCCTAAAAAATTATAATATTACTTTTTATCCTTCCTAAACTTTTTGGAAAGACAGATAATATTACAACTTATAAAATGACTAGTTTGAAACTAAGTGCAATAAAATTTAAAATATAATTTTACTAAAAAGTTGAAATGTGAATTTCTTAGATATGATTCAGGTGTGATGTAACTTTATAACTATGACATGAACAGTGTCAACTGAAGTTAGAGTTGGATTTTTTTTCTAAGAAAAATTATCTGGACTCATGTTATCACTTTTCAAATGGATTTTGTAAAGAGCCATTTATATATTTATAAGAAGATTGAGTAGTCAAATTTTTATCTAACGTCATAACTTCATTTTAAATTCTCTTAAGATATCTTTAAAAATTTATAAATGAATCCTAAAAAGAACTAGGTTAAAAAACGATTTTAGTCCTTAAACTTTCATGAAACCAATGATTTAATCCCTGAATTTTAGTTTGTAACGATTTTGTAGTGACCCGACCTTTTGAGTACTCTGATAAGGGTCATTACTCATAATTACACATTTACATTCAAAACATTTTGACCATTGAGAAAAATAAATTTTATTAAAATAATAAAGACAGTTTTCCAAAATAAATAACAAATGAGTAAAACATTTGTTCGGGGCCCCTAAAATAATGAAAAAAAAAACTTAAACAGATAAAATTTTGACCAACATTGAGTTTCTAATCAAAACCCGACATGCGTGACGGTGTGCCTACGGGCCGCTAGACATGTGTGAGTCGACGGGTTTACGCTCATGTTATTTTCATGTTTGACGGTGTGCCTACGGGTTGCTAGACATAAGTATCAAGGCAAGATAGTACGTCTTTTGGTTTTCCTTTCATCATCAAAAATTGATGTAGCTGTATGAGCCACAGGCTATTTTTCTTTGCTCGTGGATGCATAAGGAATGGATCGACGAGTGATGAGAGGGACTTGTGATCGTGCCATATGGGACATGTAAATCGTTTCCGCTCAGTTTACGTTTTCAAGTTATTTAAAAGTTTTGATTTGAAACTCAATGGTCCAAGACAAATTCCAAAACCTGATTCAATTAGCCAATCTGATCGAGAATTGATTTTTCCACTATTACTCTCAATCTAAAAGAATAACCATCCAACAATTTTCTGTAAAACAAAATGGTCTCTAGCTTGATGGTCAATGCCTCAAAACTTCAAAATCTTGAATCTAAGTTTCACACCAAAGAGAGGTTACTAATTTAACCTAAAATCAAATGGGTGAATTTCACCTCCCAAATTATAAGGAAAATAAGTTTTACCCAAGGTTTTTCTCAAGATTCCGGCAAAGATCGGGCAGTGGGGGTAGATGGCGCATCGGCTCGTGGATACTATAGATAGGCAGCGGGTGTTGCTGTCGGACATAAATTGTTTAGGCTAGCGGCTGGTAGCGAGGGTATTGCATGAGGAGGGTTTGTGAGGGTGGGAGAGAAGGGGAATTTATAGTTTTATAGATTTTAATCGGCAACAATTACGAACAAACCATGTGAACCGTTGGATCGTGCTCAAATTTGGCCAGTCTGTTCGAGACATATGGAGTTTCATTTTGAACGATTGGATCGTTGTTTGAAGCTATGGTTTGTTCGTAATTGCTGCTGAATAAAATCTGTAAAACTATAAATTCCCCTTCTCTCTTCCACTCTCGTGGATACTATAGATAGGCAACGAGTGTTGCTGTCGGACGACATAAATTGTTTAGGCTAGGCGAGGGTATTGCATGAGGAGGGTTTGCGAAAGTGGGAGAGAAGGGAAATTTATAGTTTTACATATTTTATTCAGCATCAATTATGAACAAACCATAGCTTCAAACAACGATCCAACCGTTCAAAATGATACTCCATATATCTCAAACAGACTGACCAAATTTGAGCACCATCAACAGTTCAAACTCTGACAATTGATAATTTTGTGAAAGTTGTCGCTGAAAAACCGAATTGCTTTCTCCACTTTTTTTTTTTTTTTTTTTGTCTCTTTTCACTCTCATTTAATTTCGATAAAATCTCAACTCTCTTTTATTTTTTTAAAATTTTTAAAAGATAAATAAAATATTTTATCACAATATATCCAAAATCTCGAAAGATTTTATTAAATTTATAAATCAATTAACTTTTCAAATTATCTTAACTTAGGCTTCAAAAACCAAAATTAGAGGGCATAAAATCTATCCATTTGATATAAATTAAATCCTTCCAAATATTTAAATCAATTAAACCACATGAAATTAATTATCTCTTTAATTTTTTTTAAGTTGGCCCTAAAATCCAAAATCAAAAGGAAATAAAATTCAATATTTTCAAGATAATCAGTTCGAATATCTAATCAATTAAATTCGATTTAATCAATAAAAGTTTTTCAATTATTTCAATTTAACCCCAATTTTCTAAATGAAAGAGAAATTTAAACTCAATAATTTTAGATAATTAACTTAAATTTTTCTGAAATTTGGGAGGTTACAGATTTAGTCCCCGTACTTTCAATTTTGTGACAATTTAGTTACTAGTTTGAAAATTTTAGTTCTTATACTTTAAATTTGTTTAAATTTTCCCAGACATAAAAAAATAATCAAAATTAGATGTCAATTTTTATTATTTTATGATGTAGATTTTTTATTTTATAAAAATATTGAGTTTTGAATTAATTTATCAATTTATTCATACAAAAAATCTCATTTAACTATTAACAATAATTTCTACTATATGGACTAAATCGTTACAAATTTTAAAATTCAAAGACTAAATTATTAGATAGTAAAGTTTATAAACTAAATTATTACAAAATTAAAACTACAAGGACTAAATCTTAACCACAAAAAATCAAAGACTAAATTGTTATTTTTACAAAAATATGGGACTAAATGTGATTTTAATAAAAAGAAAAACTATATTCATTTCACTTACTAGCAATTATTGGCACATTTAATTTTTCATTAACATCTCTAGTCTAATATTCAATTTTGTATTTAATTTAATCTAAATTTTAATCAATTAATTTGTTTGGTGTAATTATAAGATTCAATAAATGATCAAGTTAATTTGAGTTGGTTTCAAGATCTACAAGATTGAGATGGAAAACAATATTATTTTTTAAGTTGTAGGAAATTGAAGAGTTCCATCACTTTTCAAAATTTTAAATTAAACTACATAAAGCTACTTTTCAATCATCATAAAATGACTCTAAACATTTTCACATTCCTATAAAAAAAAATTCATATTCTACCTCTTTACATTTGTTCATCTACTAACAATTTTGAGTTTATTTAAATCTTCACATTCATATATGATATAAAATTTCAATTTTTTATTACAAACTCTGATGGATCATCAAGTTAGTTTTTACTATTTTTAAGATATACAATTTTTAAAAATAAGTATTATTGTATCTTCAATTTTTAAAAAGTTACTTAGTTAATCTAAATATTGTGTGTTAGTTTATCTAAATATCGTGTTGTATTTTAGTTATGCGTATTTGAATGTTATAGTTTTATAAAATATAATTTATGAATTAATCTACTCTGAGCTAAGATTATTAAATAAAATGCTATATTATATGGAATAATAGTTTTTCCAAAAGTAAATATATTCACAAATTTTTTTATTTAATTAATTTATAATTTAATTTAAATAATGTATTTATTGTTGATAAACAATTAATCGTTTATGGTGTATAATTTTTAAGTTAAGGAATTAAATAATAATAGTTCAAAATGAATTAAGAGACATAATATATTTGAAACTAGGAAATTAGCATATGATATTAATATGACATGATGTGAAATATGACAAATGATGATAATATCATTTATTGTCGTTGTGATCTTAAGGAGAAAATCAATGAACATATTTATGTGCTATGGATATATATAATTATTTAATAAAAAAATACAATGTATGTAAAATTTCATAGCAATAATAATCTATATTTTTATAAAACAAGATAAATACATTTTAAAAAGAGAATAACTGTGAACTTAATTTTAAACGTAATTGCCATTAACTTCAATTGGCAGCATATCGTATTATCATCTTCAAACTTCTTCTTCCTCCTTTTTTTCTTTTCCTTCCTTTATCTTCATCTCAATTCTTATATATTGAAGATTTATTATAGAAAAATACTTATATAGGTATAGGTTATATATTGATTACAATGTGAGAATGTGAAAAGAGGATAAACAATAATTAATGTTAATTGTTGATTTTATTGTGTGTATATATACATATCGATAAATCTAAAAGACTCGAAGGTCGGACATCTCCTGACCAATAAGGGTGTACAATGGGTTGTTGAAGTTATTTTTTTGGACAAACCAAAAAATTTGGGTTGGTCGGATTGGCTAGCTAAATGATCTGAATGAGATCTCTCCAACTCAATCCTTAAAATTCGGGTTGAGTTGTCGGGTTATTTCTTTTTCTTTTACTTTTTATTAACTTAAAATACCTAAGTTTATGTATAACACATATAACTAAAATTTCGTAAAACTTTGATGTTGAATATCAAAATCCAAGATATCTATTATAAACTTCAAACAATCATCATAAAGATATATATAAGTTATAATATATATATATATATATATATATATATATATATATATATATATAAAATATTAGAAATTCGGATTGGGTTAGGTCAACCCGAATTTTAAAAGTATAACCTAGACCCAACCCAATCCGAACACGAGACACTCCTCCTCTTCTTCCTCCTCCTCCCGTCCATGTAAAATGTCTAAAAAGCCCATAACCCATGCACACGACTCAAAATTAATCGATCAAACCAAAATTTAATCCATTTCGTTCATATAACCAATTGCCAATTTACATAAAACGCAAAAGTTTAATTAATTAATAAAATTCGATCTCTAATTCTCTAAACAAAAATCTCAGGCTCAACTAATGGAACCAAGCCACACACTTTGAGAAATCACCAATCTGAATTTATTTTCACTTTTAATTTGGCAACCAGAATAGAAACATAGCTATCTCATTTCCCATAAATAAGAGAAGCAAAGAAAGGGAAGTTTATTGTGAATAACTTTCTATCACTGTAGTGATAAAAGTGTATAACTTTTTATTACTGATAGACAGTGATTGACTTCTATCATTGTCTATCACTGTTTGAAAATTGTAAACTGAAACACACCTGAAATGTACGTTATTTGCCTCTAATTTAGAATCAATTTTATTAGATTTAATGTGTTTGCTAGTATTTTTCAATGAATTATCATAAAAATGAGCATTAGAAGTCAAAATGATCAAACAGAGCCAAAACCAGATCAAAATCATCAAGAAAGCTAGAAAAAAATAAAAAATAAAAGTAGCCCTAAAGATAGGGCAATGTCATGGCGCTAGGTCAGCGTTGTAGACCAGAGAGCCTCAAAATCATGCAATTGCTTGAACATAGCTACGCTACGATAAAAGAGTAGAGCGCCGCTACGTTGCCTTTAGTGCAACCCTACACTACGATTCCTACCCTAGAGCACCATTGCGCTTGCTTTTCTTTTTTGAAAAATTGTTAATTTTGCAAATTTCTTAGTGACCAAGTTTGGATCCTCTATTTATTTGGAAGTTCTTCAACACTCAAAGGACGATATTTTGACCTAATTTCAGACCTAAAAAAGTGAGTTTTGTCCTAAAAATTTTAGAGAAAGTGGAGAATTATTTTGGAGACCATTCGAAATTTCGAGGTGCTGACCGAGAGGAGATTGGCAAGTTCCATAAAAGGAGAAGTATCACGATAATGCTATTTTCTAGTTCTTTATTACTCTTTATCTTAATGTTATTAAACTTGTATGCTACTATGTATTTGAGAACCATGAGTGGCTAACTTTCTTGTTTTAGGGTGTTGGTAAATTTACTTATGGATTTAGAATAATACTTGGTGAATTCATGGATATTGTAGCTTAAATTCTATTGATTGACATTCAATAATTATTAGATTAAATGTTCAATTCAATAGGTTGTATATTTAATCGGATCTATAACATTGGATTACTATTAACCTTTCATGAAAATAGTTAGGGGAATAGTAAAAGTTGTTGATGATAAAACTTAATACGATGATTCTTTATTTGGTTTCAAGATGTTAGTTATCATTTAAGATTGCATGAGAAAAAATTGTTTTCGAAAGAAAATAATTTGGATTTTGGTTTCAAGATTTAGGCATATTGTTCATGCAAAATTTCATGAGTAATTTAAGATTGTCTAATGAAGTTTATGATGAAATCTAACACTTTAGAACGCTTTTACTTTGAATTTACATTTTATTTGTCAAGTTTATTTTGTTTTACAATTGTAATCACTTAAACTCAATTTCGATTTTTTAGCTAGAATTGATACGATTCTGAATAGATAAGTTGATTCATGAGGACGATACTCGACCTCTTATGTCGTTTTAACTTACTATGATCGTGTTCACTTGCATGCATGATACACTTCTATTATTGATAGTCACTGATAAACTTCTATCAGTGATAGAAAATTATACACTTCTATTATTGATAATCAGCGATAGACTTCTATCAATGTTTATCAGTGATAGAAAGTTATACATTTCTATCACTGATAGATATTGATAGACTTCTATCACTGTCTATTACTGATAGATATACACGTATATTATTGATAGAATTCCATCACACTCTACTTCATTTAAGTTTCCCTTAATATTTTCTTTTATATCACCATGACATAAGGCTGGAGATTACTTTTGTTGCTTGCAAAAAGAATCTAAGGAAAAGAGTGAAAATGATATGGGATTCAGTTTGTTTGATTAGTTTAAGATATGACTTCACATATCTAGTTATAGATTGATTATCTTTCGAATGCTCAAGCGGGGTCTTGTTATTTTACAGATATATAATATTTATCACTGACAGATAATGAATAGAAGTTTATCACTATTTATCAATGATAGAAATGTATCACTTTCTATCACCAATAAGCAAAGATAAACTTCTACCGCTATCTATCAGTGATAGAAGTGTATCACTTTCCATCATTGATAGATAATGATAGAAGTCTATCGCTGGCTATGAGTGATAGAAGCTATCACTATCTATCATTGATAGAAGTGTATAATTTTCTATCACTAGTTGACACTGATAGAAGTCTATCACCGACGATCAGTAATAAAAGTGTACAACTTTCAACATTGATAGACAACAAAATGTAATTCATTATCACTAGTATTGTAGCATTTTGCAATAATCATAGTTCACAAAGATGTAGTTAAAAAATCTATCATTTTCTACCATTGATAAACAATAATAGTGGTTATAATAGATATGGTTGTTAAGTTTGATAGTGGGTGATAGTGATCTATCATTATCTACCATTGATAGACAGTGATAGTGGTCTATTGATAGACAGTGATAGAATACTATTACTCACTATCAAACTTGACAACTATATCTATTATGATATCAACTATCTACAAATATCTAGCAAACTATCACTCTCTGTCAACCTTAAATTTTTGTTGTCATTCTCCATTATGAGCTCATGTTCCATCTATTGGAAAGATATATTGAAACAATACGTTAGCAAATACATTTTCAATAACATTATTTAATATATGTATCATAGGAAACTAGGAACAAAATTTTTATCTATTCTCTATTGATAGACAGTGATAGTAGTCTATCACTGCTTATCAATGATAGATAGTGATAATGTTTTATCACTTGATCTATCATTTGGCCTTCCATTGTTTATTATTGTCATTTTAATTAACATATTTATAAAAATAAGAAAAATACCAAGAACTAGCAACCAAACTATCAATAAATCTGTAAATAATAGACTACGATAGAACAATATCACTCTCCATCACAAATAGACAATAATAGTAGTTTATTAGTGTCTATCTGTGATAGACAATGATAGAAGTTTATCACTTGATCTATCATTTGACATTCCATTGTTTATTATTGTCATTTTAATTAACATCTTTGTAAAAATAAGAAGAATACCAATAACTAGCAACAAAACTATCAACAAAATTATCATCTATTGATATAAACTAATGGTAGTTTATCAATGTTTATTAGTGATAAAGAGTGATAGAACACAGTCACTATCTATCATTTATAGACACTGATAATAGTCTATCAGTGTCTATTATGATAGATACTAATAGACAACTATTAGTATCTATAGTGATAGACGTTCAATTGAGAGTATATGTACAAAGAAATCCCTTTAGTTCTTCACTCAATTCAAAATTTCTTCTATGTTCTCAAACCTATTTCTCTAAGTTTCATTTTCTTTCAACAAAAAAAATTAAATGCTCTCAATTTGATAAGTCTAGAGTTCAATTCCACCAAACCCAATCTTCAAACCCTAAAAAACTAACCTAAAACAATGGAATTCCATCAAAATGAAGTTGTGAAGAAGAAGAAAAAGAAGAAATTGTGAATTTGATAAAACACTATCATTGAATATCACACTAATATCATTGCTTCCTTGTTTCTATCAAGAAATTATGATTTTTGGTTCAAAGAAAACATATTTTAAGAAGAAACAACCACCAAATTACACACCCGGAGGAAGAGGAGGAGGAGGAGACAATTAATTGGGTAATCGGGTTGCCACACAGGTAGCGTGGGCTTTTTTGAAATTTTATCTGGGATATACATGGACTCTAGTTGGGCTCTAGCGAATTTGGTAAATTTTGCTATTATGTAAGTAGTTTTATTTAAAAAGATCCCTATAATGTGTAATAAAAAAATATAAAAAAAACATAATAAACTATACGATTATGGTGAATTTTTAATAATATATTTTTTTCAGTTTAAAAAAATTAATAAATATAGTTTATAGATGGGAAAATTATACTAATATTATTGTTTTCAGACGTATTTATAAAAATATTGTAGTTTTTTTGTTTAGGTTGTCGAGTCTTCAAAATTCGACCAACCTAAGTTGAATTATGAAGATCTGACCTCCATTCTTTTTTTTTTAAAAAAAAAAAAAAAATTCCATTAATTCGACCTCCATTTTTTCTATTTTTTTAACTTTCCATTATGTTATTATTTAGTATATTCCATTTTACATTTTTTTATATATATATATTTTTTAAACCATCTTAACTTAACTCTAAAAAGAACAAATTAAAAAAAAATAATATCTCATAAAAATAATAAAGTGTAAATTAAAATATCTTATTTATATAAAAATAATTACAAAAATCAATGTGTCCCACAAGGCGGACGTCGTCGACTTCGAACTTGAGGTTGCTCTGGTTCTTCTTGATGTTGCTTTGATATCTCTACAGGCGCTTCATAAAATAAATATTCATTATGCTCTCCATGACCCCGACCATGTCCATGCACGTATGATGACGATGGACTAGCCTCTGAGTCATAATGTCCTAAACCAAATGCTGGCATCATCATCATCAGACTAACATATCAGTTTGACTCCGTGTCTTCATCACATAGGGCAACTCTTCCACATTGTGGGTAACCTCAAACTCATCCTCTTCCTAAACAAGTCTTCTATGTCTAGGAGCTGGTGGAGAAACAATAAGTATATCGTACATATAATGTATCTCCTTCACATAGCTCTGGTTGTCACTGCATATAGCAAGAACCTGGTTTGGATCATTCGCAACATGACAGAGTCTACTGTTGTTTAATCATTGTGAATTATAAAATAATTAGATAATATTTAAAATAAATTTAAATTAATAATAATTATATAGTATTCATTCATTTACCAGATGACCTACAGCTGCTCCTGGACGAGTGATATAGTGCCTTATGATATTATTATACCAATGAATGTAGTCTTGAGTGACATCCCTGTCAAACTGTTCAATAGAAACCCTTATTGCAATAAACCTTGCACGATAGTGCCATCGCATTACCAAATGTGCAACTTTTTCGGACCAATCTCCAGTCTTTAAGTCAATATCATGTCGTAAGGTTTCAGTATTATAAGGCGATAGGACATCCTGCTGAAAACCGAATTGTCTCATCACCCTGTCAGGAAGACGCCATTCACTAATATGAAAACATATGAGAGGACTTATCGTCCGCCATATGTTTTGACCATTTGTACAGAAATTGGACAAAGTGTGCATAATAATTTTGTAGGGCTCCCAAATAACTTGAAACACAATAAAAATGACTTAAAGACAAATACAATAAAAATGTGTATAAAATAAACATGCTAAACATGTTAAACAATAAAAATGTGTATAAAATAATCAATTTGGTTCAGTGTTAATGTACATGATCAAGTTGAAGCAGATCAAACATGTATTTGTACTGGCTGACTACATGTGTGGCTGTCCTAGTCACACAAAATTTGTCTCTCCACACTAAATTTTTTAATTTATAATTTAGATTCTGAATTAACTAGACCAGTCAAATAAAAATTAAATTGAATTAAAATAACATACCGAGAACCGTAGGCTCGTCCAACTAACTGAGCGTCATTTACATGTTGTTGCTGTGGAGTCATTGTTGGAAATCGCTCCGAAGCCCATGGTTGCAAAAGTATGAGAGGCCCAACTATCTCACGAACTTCAGGTCTTGTTGCTTTGCATAGTTATTTATACAACCATGCTAAACATGTTCCACCACACGAATACCGTCCCGCATCATAGAGGTTAGCTAATAGTGGCAGGAACATCAAGTGAATAAAATGACTTTATTTGTCGGAAAACAAACTTCCACCCATCATTTGTAGTATATATGCTCGCGCATATCTTATGACAGTTTCCTCGTCTGCATCATTTGCGAGCTCATGAAATTGTGTCTCTAACCATATTAAACTTAACCTCGATCCTTTAATTTTGTCAGCAGGTGGGGTCACACTGAGGTACAGTCGACAAACTTGTGACCAGTCATCATACAGTGCACTCTCCAACAGACATATGAAATGTATGCGTCTCAAGCCTCCATCTCACGACCAAGGTTGTGATCAGATGCCAATCCAACTGAATAAATCCCAATCTAACAACCCCATAGAATCCAGATGTATGGAGTAATGATAGTATTCGAGGGTGGAGTGGGATAGTGTGCTGGACAACTGCCTCTCGATGCCTGCAAGATATTTCTCTAATAGTATGATCTTCCCATACAATAGATGATTGATGAATGAATTGGTCGTACAAAACATCGGGATCAATAGATCTTGGGCTTAAAGCCATGATTTGAAAGAAAAAAAAAATATTTATTTCTCAATTAGAAGAATAATGTACAACTTTTTAAATTGTAACAAAAAAATTGAATATACAATAAAATTATCCTCTACACTTAATTAAATATACATGATAAAAAAGTATTTATTTCTCAATTAAATAATGTACAACTTAATTAAAAGAATAATGTACAACTTTATAAATCATAATAAAAAAAAATTGAATATACAATAAATATATCATCTATACTTAATTAAATATACATGAAAAAAATATTTATTTCTAAATCCCTAACTGTCTGGAGCCCATTTTAGTAACGAATGACACTTCCTTCGATTATGTCCTAACTGATTACAAAATTCACATCGTTGTCGAGTGACTGGTTCTGTTCAATCCATCTTGTTATGATAACGTGAACTTTTTGGTCTACTAGGTTTTCTCAACAACAATGGATCAACATGTAAAACGGGCATATTAGGGTGTGTGATCAAGTAATCCTCATGCGGTACAGGTTGAAATTAAGGAGAGTAACATTCAACATACGTTGACAATTTATAGTAGTCCCCAATAAAGTCTTTGTAGTTCATGTTAAAATGTGAGCAAATGCTATAAAATACGAGCATGGAATACCGAACGCTTGCCACTTGTTACATGAACAGTACCGCTCGGACCTGTTTAGCCTCAATATTTGAACATTTCCTTCTTTAGCATTGAGACTATTATTGGGGTTGATACCCTAAAAGTCTCGTGTCCTGTAGTTTGTAAACAGTTTGTACGAACGCTTGTGTTGTATAATATATGATATTTACTTCACATATTGTTTTTTGCTTAGTTGCATATTTTATTTGCTTTACCACAAACCAATAAACATAAATCTCTGGTTATCTTTATGTAACTTAAGCATGTATGTGGTGACATACAAGTGGATCATGTCTTGAGTGATAACCAAAATGGTTTGTAGTATATGGATATAGAAGGGAAACCTTATCCTGGTAACACTACGGATGCGGCCCGCTTTGTAGAATGGTCACAAGTGTTGTAACTTGTTACAGATAGTCTGATCCTGATCATTCGTGTTGGGGACATGCGAGTGAGAGTGTTCTATACAAAAAGTTTGTATAAGACCTGATCACGAAGTGTTAACGTCTCGTTATATAATACCGTTCATGACAGAGACTTCACTTCACTAAGATGACCATAGGTAACATGACCTCAATCCTGAATGAGTTGGGAACTCCTGCCATTGAGGGCGGTCCTTTGATTTGTATGGGTGCGAGTGGCCAGGTCACCGATTCAAACCTACCATTTTGAGGATTCGTCTGATTTGGAAGCTAGGAACTCAGCTACACAAGATGGAATTCACTCATTCTCCGAAGCAAGGGTAAGTAGATAGATAGCTCCCTTAAGGGTTAATTCCAGAGCTTGAACGATGTGGCGCTACACACCTTCTCATGGCCCGAGAGGTGTTCACATATAGTTGGACTATGTTGTATTGTTCATTAGAGGAATTAGTGGTACTTAAGGAATGAGATATAACTACAGGGGCAAAACGATAAATTGGCCCAACTGTACTTGCGAGCATCTGTGAAGGGTTATCGTACTCATAATTGGTTATATCTGATGGACACAGAAATATATCTGTGGTAAGAAGAGTTCTGCTGTTGGTCTTTAGTAGAATGCCTAACAGTTAACGGATGGTGGATCTCATGGCTAAAGAATTTAGTTAGCTATTCACATACCGTTTAGAGCTTCGAGCCACAGGTCCATTAGGTCCCCTAGGTAGCTTGGATAAAGTCGAGAATCAGTGTTTGGGTTAATTTAAAATGTTCAAATTGACAAGAGTGAGTTCGATTATATATGATATAATTGGACTGGTTAATTATATATGATATAATTGAATAAATGTATGAGATATATTATTTTGAAGGAAATTAGATATAAATATAATTTATATCACGTGGAGGAGAAATTACTATAGTAGAGGTGTGATATCAAACTATAGGGTAAGAATATAATATGATTATATTTATTAATTATTTAAATTGATTAATTATATGATAATTGGCCCAAAATTTCTCTCGGACGTGCGTTAGTGGGAGCAGCTGCATTCGGTTATGGTAACTGAAGAATAAAATAAAAATTTGTGGTCATTTTGCAAATCGTTCGAAAAAAATTAGCATTAGTGTGGAAATGTAAACGTCGCATAATCAAGAGCCTATACGATAGTCGCTCAGCACCTAAACGATCGCACACCTCGCGCCTAAACGGTCGCACGCTAGTCCTAAACGATCACTTAGCCTTCCTAAACGATTGTATAGTGTGCCGTGTTTTCTAAATGATCGTTTAGTAAAATCTATACAATCGTGTAGCTTCTTCTAAACGATAAGCATTTAGCTATACGATAGCTTTCTTTTCTCTCCCATTTGCTTATCGTCTACACAATTAGTTTTTTCTCCTACCTCTACCAAACTCACTAAAGACCACACTTTAGGTTCTCACTCCGACAATACCAAGGGCTCCATTTTGGTGGTGTCCTCCCCGCTGTTGTTCACTTGTTCGTGATAGTTCGTGCTATTGCAGACGACTTATTTGCTGGGCGATAGAGATCGCGTAGAGGTCTTCCGCTGCATCAGAGTTCATCATTTGAAGAGGGCCTTCAACTGGTATGAGAACTCTTTCCCTTCGTATTTTTATTATTCGAAGCATGCCTTTAATTAGTGTGAATTTGTATAACTGTATGTTAGAATGTATGTATTGTATTTCGGTCATGATGAAATCGGAAAGATCCAAATGCGCTCATAGATGCTCTTCGTTAAGATTTCTTCAACTATGACGTCCGGTTTTCACATGAAACACATCTTCATATCGATCGTATGATTGTACTTCTTGTTTACTAGATCTTGCAGCCCATTTATTTATTTTTCATGTGCGTATCTGAATTTTTACTCCATTTAGTATTATAAAATATGCTTGAAACAAATTGTTAATAACACACACATATATATATAAATAATATTACTGGGTGTATTTATCTTGACGCTCCAAAGCATCATTTATTTCTTCTCTTCTTTTCTCGAAATAATTTACGCACTTGAAGAATGTTATTTGAGCAAGAACATTTATCGGCAACATTCAAGCTCTTTTGAGGACGCCATATAGATTTTTTGTATCCACCCATATCTGAACCCTCCATCATATGCTTGAGTCTATTGCTCTATACCAATGTTGTAAAAAAAAACTTAGACAGCTCTGATTTATTCCTTTGATGTCTTCAATTGCTTTATAATTTTTCAATGTATTAAATTTGTACATTTTATTAAAGTTGCTGACGATATATCATAAGCAGAAACGATGGTGACATTTTGGTCCCGTCCAACCATTTGCTGAATTGTTCACTGTTGCGATTATGCCAGCATATCGATCTGAAATTAAACACACCTCTTCGTGTTTTACAATATCTCTCAAGTGTTTCAGGAACCATCCCCATAAGTCTGCAGATTCTTCATCTGCAATGACAAATGCAAGTGGAAGAAGATGCCCGTTTGAATCAACTGATGTAGCAATCAACAAATTTCCTCGATATTTGCCATACAAGTGGGTACCATATATCTGAATTATTGGCCGACATTTATTAAAAGCTTCTATATAAGGACCAAATGCCCAAAATACAGAAGTTAGGATAACATGGAAGCGTTTTTTTCACTCTCCACTCTACACGTGTTCTAGGATTAGTCTGCTTAACCATATACAGTCACCTGGATAACAATTTGTAAGACTCATCCCAATCATCGAACACTTTAGCCAACACTTTTCTTTTGCCCTCCCATATCTTATGGTAAAGAACATGATATCCAAACTTTGATTTGATGTCAGACTGCAGTTGTGCCACGCTGACAATTGGGTCATGTTCTCGAATGCTATCTAGTACATTCATATCCAAATCGTTGAATGTATCTGAAGGTAACTCATGTTCACGACCATCGAAATCCAACTCTTCAAATTTATCGTTCGTTTCTGTTTTGAAATCTCTATACTGATTGTTAGCCGCCATATCTTCATTATCACATGGCGATGCAACTGACTCCGGATCAGGATCAATACATTGAGTTGGATCTTAAAACTAACTAAATGGTGCATTCAAGTTTATATCAAACTCTATCCTATTTACATTTACATACAAATGCACTAAACTCCAGAGTGAAATCACGATTGATAATATCAAGTTCATAGCTTGTGCATTCGAAATAGGGAATAACATAAACCTTACTGATCCTATTGATTTGTTCCCATATTTACACTAAGTGACATCCCAACCATTTCATAAATGGTTAAAATACAATTCCACTGTTCACATTTATACTAAAACCACCACTTAGTGGTTGGTCATAGTTAACTCCATCAATACCATCAATCATATTACCATTTGTAAACAACATAAATCCCAAACATTTATCCGCCATTTTCTAAAAAAAAAAAGATAAACAATACATTACTAATTGTTCTACTAATTATCAAACTTAAACAAAAACAAATCACAATAAAAATCACAATAAGAAAGATAAGAAATATATTTAAGAAATCACAATAAAAATCACAATAAGGTAAACTTTTTAAAACTATTTTTAAACATAACAATAAATTAAACTTTTTATAACTATTTTAAATATAATAATAAATTAAACTTTTTAAAATTATTTTTAGACAAATAATAAATTAAACTTCTTAAAACTATTTTTAAACATGACAATAAATTAAACTTTTTATAACTATTTTTAGACATAACAATAAATTAAACTTTTTAAAACTATAGCCAAATCACTTTTTCAAAGTTAATACTAAAAAAAATCAAACATCATAAGAAATATATTAAAAAAATCACAATAATTTTATATTAAACTAAAAATACTAAAGCTTTTAAACTATAAACATCAACTTTTTAAACATAACAATAAACTAAACTTTTTAACACTATAAACATCAAAGCTAATACTAAAGAAATCAAATATCATAAGAAATTTATTAAAAAAAACACAATAATTTTGTATTAAACTATAAATACTAAAGTTTTTAAGCTATAAACATCGACTTTTTAAACATAACAATAAACTAAACTTTTAAAACTATAAACATCAAATTTAAATAAAAACAAACAATAAAGTAGTAAAAAAACAAGATATAGAATATCAATAAAAAAAATAATATTTAAAAATTAACATTATCATTAAAAAAAAGCAATACTAAAATATAGAATATCATTAAAAAAACGAAAAATAAATAAAATTACTTCTTGATCTTCAATTAAAAAATAATATCTAAAAATTAACATTATCATTAAAAAAAAGCAATACTAAAATATAGAATATCATTAAAAAAACGAAAAATAAATAAAATTACTTCTTGATCTTCAATTAAAAAGTAATATTTAAAAATTAACATTATTATGGTAGACATCAATATAAGGAATAAAAATGATATATTTAGCAGAAACAAATATTAAAAACAAAAAACTACTAATAAATAAAAGTTAAAGTTTAACTCACAAATTTGACAGTAGTTTTTTTTTCCTTCAAAGTGACAACGTTCACTATTTTTTCTTGTTATTTGTTATCCGACAACAACTACAAAAAAATAAAATAAAATTAGAATCTATAAAAAAAATAATAATATAAGAATAAAAATAAAATTTATAGTTATTCTTAAAAAATAAAATCTAGTAGAGTAACAAACCAGTATATTTTGTGACCAAGGGAGAAGTGTGAGAACAATTTGTATTAAACAAAATAGAAGAAGAGAAATGGAAATGAAAAGCAGTGAGGTAAAAAATGGGAGGAGAGGGATTTAGTTTCTGATCCGGGAGGAGGAAGAAGGAAAAGGATTTCGAAAACGTGAGGATGGCAAAGGCAAAGAGATTTTGAAAATGTAAGCTGAGAAAATGTGATATGAGAATGGGAGAGGGAGCTGTTTAAAAACTCATAGGTCGAGTGTCAACACTCGACCCATGGGTTGAAAACTAAAGTTGTTTAATAAGTTGGTTGGGAGGCACGACACGGGTTGAAAATTAAAGTTGCCTAGATTCTTGGTCAGCAATGCAGGCGTCAGCAGCGACAACGGTTGGTAGTGGGAGTGGCGGATGGGTCGGGACGTTAAACATTTGTCGAGGGTTGAACTTTCGACCTATGAAGGTCGAATGTTCAACACTCGACAAGTCTCAAAGCACAAGCAGACCATCGTCGAGTTCTCAACCTTTGACATCTACCATCGTCAAGTTCCCAACCTTCGACAAATACCATTGTCGATTTCTCAACCCTCGATTCTCAACTCTCGACAAACGCCTCGAAAATAAAAAAACTACCACAAATCTCTAAAGTTTTAAAACAACCATATTTCCCTAAAAAGTTTTCAAATCTACAATATTGAAATAAAAGGTCCATTTATAGATCCTAAAAACTTTTCATATTCTTACTTTTTATATTAATTATTATTAGTGGCAAATTTTGTAAATTACAGATTTGTCCGTGAGTAAATTGGTCTAGAAATGATTCTCGGACAAGTCAGTTTCTAGGAAAGTAAGATGGTAAGATAGTAAGATAGGATAAATAGTACTTTAGAAACAAAGGTAAAATTCAAGGATATATATATTATATACCGATTATATAATAATAGAATTCTTCAACCTCAAATGTCAGGTTCAACTTCAAAAGGAAAAGAAAAATTAAACAAAAAAAAATCAAAATTGTATGTTCCAAAAAGTTCATGTAAAATATCAAAGGTTTCATTTCCTTTTTCCCTCTTATAAGACTTTGGAATGGTTTTTCAGGAAAAAAAAAGATACTTGATTTTTTTTTAAAAAAAATCTTAAATTAGCCAACCCCATATTTTTTTTCTTCAAATTAAATAAGCAATATATAATTATATTTATATACATATAAACACACATATACATGAATGTCGAGTGTAAATGCTATCGTGGCCACTCTTGCTTCCTATCAGCCATTCGGCTCTAATTTTATTTAATATTTTGACAGCCTCAAAAAGGCATCCAGAAATCTCAAAATGATAAAAATTTGTGGATAAGAATCTCCAATGGATTTCACAACACAAACTTTGGCCACTAGAAAACAATATTGGCTCGTTTACATGGACCGGCTGTTTCTGCTGCTCGGCTTCCATGCAACTTCCATCCATGCAAATCCACCGCTGTCGACCGCTCCTCCTCCTTCTGCAGCTGCCCATCTGAAGAGGTACCTCCGCATCTCCTTTGGCTCCTTACTTGAACGCAATTTCAATTCTGACCCACTTCTCAAAATCTAGATGGGTGTGTTAGTGATCATCAATTTGATTGAACTGGATTTAGATTTTTTGTTGTGGGTTTTGATTTTCACCTTTGGAAATGTGGGTTTTGAAGAATTTGGTTGGAGATGGAAGAATCTGAACAGAATAGGGGGTTTGATTTGATATATCTTTTGGATTTGAAGAAATCCCATTTGGGATTTTCTTGCTCTTCACTTGATTCTCGATTCCTCTGGTGTTTTTAATTGTAGAATTCATATTGGAGGAGCTTTATCTCCACTCATCTTCACTTATTCAGAGACAGTGAAAGACGATGCTGTAATATGTTGGAATTTGGTGAATATTGATTTTGTTGAGGCATGGTGACGGTTGGATGAAAGTTTGACGAGTGAGCCAAGCAGAACTGAGAGAGTCTGGTTCAGAAAAGACCAGAGTTTTCATGGGTGTTCATAAAGAGGGAACGATAGCAAGCAAAAATCTATCTCAAGGATCACCAGAAATGGTACTGTGGCAAGCACTTGCACTATTATTATGTTTTCATTGTCCATGTTTCAATGTTTTGACCACACAATCATCTAATTCACTGCCTGAACTTGGTAAATCATCCGCTTGGTTGGCTATGCTTGTATAATCAGATGGCTCTTTTTTTAATAAGCCTGTTCACTTACTGTTTGACGAGTCTGGTCCTTTCATTTGATTTTACTCAAAAATTTGATAGGTTGTCTTGTGCAGTGACTGGGAATTTGGAGTTCTTTTCTACCTACTAAAACACTTTTCATGTTTTTCATTATGTTTCACCGTATATGAAGATTTTTGTTTTTAGAAAAACTGAATAACGCGGAAAAAATCATATTGATTTTTGGAAATATATTGAATGGAAGTCTTGCACATATTTTTCAAACAATTCCAGAGTCTTCTGCTGTCATCCTTAGAGATCTATAACTTGTTTTCACTATATTATGAACACGGTTCATGATATCCTTTGTTTGTTGAATTGGTATTTTTGAACTTTGTAGGAATCATGTCTCCGCAAGAATCAAGTAAAGTTAGTTTCAACTCCGGTCGATTCACAAATTCAATCCCGTTGTGTTCTCTGTTTGGGTAACAATAGCTGCCGAACAGTACGTTCAAGAACAAAGCTAATGAACATCTTGGTTGAAAGAGGGAAGCCTCAAGAAGGTCAATTCATTTTCAATAGTTTAGTAGAACAAGGACACAGGCCTACTACTGTGACATACACTGCTCTTGTAGCTGCTCTGACTCGGCAGAAGCGTTTCAAGGCCATTTCAGGACTTCTATCAGAAATGGAAGAAACTGGCACTAAACCTGATTCCATACTCTTCAATGCCATAATCAATGCCTTTTCTGAATCTGGCAATGTAAAAGAGGCCATGGAAACTTTTCAGAAAATGGAGGAGTGTGGGTGTAAGCCAACAACTAGCACTTTTAATACCCTCATCAAAGGCTATGGAATCATCCGTAAACCTGAAGAATCTATGAAATTATTAGAGTTAATGATGAGGACTACAAATCTCAAACCCAATAACAGGACTTATAATATCCTTGTTGGAGCTTGGTGCAAGAAGAAAAATATAAAGGAGGCATGGAATGTAGTGCATCAGATGATTGCATCTGGAGTTCAACCTGATGTTGTCACATATAACACATTGGCAAGGGCATATGCTCAGGATGGGGAGACTAGCAAGGCAGAAAGTATACTAGTGGAAATGCAAAACAATAAGGTAAATCCCAACGAGAGAACGTGTGGAATAATTGTAGGTGGTTATTGTGAACAGGGGAACTTGGCTGAGGCTCTAAGGGTTGTCTATCGAATGAGGGATCTCAGAATACACCCAAACCTTGTTATTTTCAACTCTCTTATCAAGGGCTTCCTAGATATTGGGGACTCAGATGGAGTCGATGAGGTACAATATTTTTCACATTTTCACCATTCATTTTCTACATCTATTTTTGTGATCGTCTAATTCCCCCTTGTTGATGAACTTCCCCCCCTCTAAAGTGCTTGTTGTTCACATGGATAATGATTATAAACTTGAGCAGGCATTGACAATGATGGAAGAATCTGGGGTAAAACCAGATGTGATAACATTTAGCACCATTATGAATGGTTGGAGCTCAGCTGGACGTATGGACAAATGCCAAGAAATCTTTGACGACATGTTGAAATCTGGAATTGAGCCTGATATCCATGTTTTCAGCATTCTGGCAAAAGGGTTTGTCCGTGCTGGTGAGCCTGTGAAGGCCGAGTCCCTGCTAAACTCCATGAGCAAATACGGGGTGAGACCAAATGTCGTGATTTTCACGACTATAATTAGTGGTTGGTGCACTGCAGGTAAAATGGAGAAGGCATGGAGGGTTTTTGAGCGTATGTGTGACATGGATGTGTCCCCCAATTTGAAAACCTTTGAGACCTTAATATGGGGCTACGGAGAAGCCAAACAGCCATGGAGAGCAGAAAAGATCCTTCAAATGATGGAAGAAAAGAATGTCGTTCCCGAAGACAGCACTCTCAAGCTTGTATCTGAAGCTTGGCGCTCAATCGGTATGGTTAATGAAGCCATGGCTGAGAGAACGGAGGGCAATGAAATTCCAGAGACGAGTTCAGAGAGAATTCACAAGGAAGACCCACCTGCATCTTATTCTGATCTTCTCCAATCAGAAATAGTGATCATATCCAACGGTAATGGATCTACTTATTCCCAAACAAGAAGCAGGACACTCCCAAAAGGAGTTGAACTACCATCTGGACGTCCACGGAGCACCTCTACATCGATGCTCCTTTGTCAGGCACGTCCCTCTCGTCCGCTGATCCTATGCCGTATCCAGAACCAAACCCAGTTTTGGATATGGAGGCAGAATGCTACTACAACTTGCAGAATGATGTTCATCCATTAGTGACGACGAGGAGACGACCAGCTATTGCATGAATCTCTGATCTTAAAAAGTTAAAAAATATGATCATGCTTGCTATCTGAAATTATAAATGGTTAAGCATTACAAATACTTACCCTTTTTTATCACTTTGTGTAATTCAACTGTAGCCAATTCATGTAAAAGATGTAAAGTCATTGTTGAGGACCAAAATCCAAACTACATGACCATGTATATTGCTATTTTGTTAATATCTATACTGTCACTTCATGGTTCATTTGAATTGCCAACAACTCAGGGAAATATGGAGTTCATTTTATGTATTATCTATTTTGAACAAAACAATTAGTTCCAAAACCCACTTCATTTCATTGGGGTTGTAAGATGTAAATTTAAAACATATCAAGAAATTACAACTATCAGAGAAAGGTATTTTTTATAAAAATGTACCGAACTTTTAGAGATGTTCACGGGTGAGATGAAGCTGGAGATGACTTTCTCATTCACGTCTCTGTTTAACTTATAAAAATTCTTTTTCCATCGCTTGGGCTATATCTATTATTTATACCAATAATCTCCATAGAAAGACCATGGTTTGACCATGTTTAGAAATTGCAATATATTCACATCTAATCCAAATAGACTTCCAGCTTTGTTGTCGTCTCCTTTCATCCTCTGTAGAAAAGTATCCGCTCCATCTGCAAAGAACACCCCCAATTACAAACCCAGCAGCTCGAAATCCTTTACAGAGCTGCCGCACTTCTGCCACAGAGGATGCTCTCTCTTCATCTCCTCTCTTCAGTACCATCTTTCGACAACACTTCTCTACAACGTACGCGCCTCTCAAAACCCAATAACCCTTCTAATTTCCCAATTCTCAATCTCCATTCAATCGCCATTTCTCCAAAATTCGTACATATCCACATCGCCAATCGCTCTATTTTCCCTTTTGTAACACGCAGCAAATTGTCGATTCAATCCGGAAGCAGTAGTTTTCTAGCCTTTAAGCCTCCAAGCGATGGAACCCACCTGAAGAGGGGTTGCTGCAGTGCTGTTAATGACTCTGACGAAAAGACTAGGTCGGTTGTAGATAACGGTGGCGGCGGCGGTGGAGGTGGAGGTGGAGGTGGCGATGAACGTGAGGATAATGGGAAGGTGGAGAATCAAAAGGATTCTTCTGGGTTTCTGCCAGAATGGTTAAATTTGACTTCGGATGACGCCAAAACAGTCTTTGCAGCTATAGCAATATCTCTTGCCTTCAGAACATTTATTGCAGAACCGAGGTACATTCCCTCGCTATCAATGTATCCTACATTTGATGTTGGGGATCGACTTGTAGCAGAGAAGGTAGAAATCTTGTTCACTATTGTTAATCCTACTTTGCAAGCGTGTTTCTTGATTAATTGAAATTTGATATAGATTGGGATTTGATATTCATATGGCAACTAGTTTGGGTTTCAGAGTTAGAATTGCCTGATGTTATTGCTCCCAAGTAAAATATGCTTTGCATATTTTCTTTGTCCCAAGTTCTTGGATTGTAATGTTTGACTTTGAGATAAGGGGAGAAGATCTATGATTTCAGTTCTGTCTACTAAAGTTCGGGGGTTGGACCATGGTTTCATGCAAGATAAATACTTATATTTTCTTTTGTAGGTCACATACTATTTTAGAAAGCCTTGTGCTAATGATATAGTGATATTCAAAAGCCCACCAGTGCTTCAGGAAGTAGGATATACTGATGAAGATGTCTTCATTAAAAGAGTTGTTGCTAAACAAGGTGATACTGTGGAGGTAAGATTTTTAAACAAAATTCTTTATTTGTTGTTTGGATCATTATCTGATGTTGCTGCACAATTCACGTGTCTTGGGGCTATTGATTTAGATCACGCAAGAACAGATACTTCTACCATATTTATTTAATGATATTGTAGAATTGAAAAATATAAAATAACAGTATTAAGTCTAAGAGTGGATTTTCGTACACAACTATTGTCAAAAAATTTATGGTTGTAGCCTCCCGCTTTTGATTGTGTGTTTTCAAGCATTAAATATATCTGTGTTTCAGCTTCACTCTTTGCTTGGAACATTAACTGATTGCAGGTTCGGAATGGAAAACTTATCGTTAATGGGGTTGAGAGAAACGAAAAATTTATCTTGGAACCACCATCATATGATATGACTCCAATTGTAAGTGTTATTTTCTTATTCTCTGCATTGGCTTCACATTTTTTTAAGATCTTCCTAGCAGAGTTTTATATGACAATCTTACTGCACGACAATTGAGTACAGGCTGTGATGATTTTTCTTTTCGGTTGGACAAAAAGAGATTACTTTTTCTTCCCTTGGTGAAATCTATATCGAGCATGGTAAAACATTACACCTCTTTCATTCCTTGATGCAGCAAGTGCCCGAAAACATGGTCTTTGTGATGGGTGATAATCGCAATAACAGCTATGATTCTCATGTGTGGTAAAGCCTCCACTCATCACTTCACCAGTACTGGGTGTCTTCTAAAATAAGTGTATTTCAGCATAAGACTTTTGTTCATAAACCAAATATCTTGATACATTTGAAAAGTTCTTTGAATCAGTAGTTAGCACTTTCTATAATTCAAGAAGTCTATGTCGAACTCAATCTAACTCAGGCACCCCTTAGAAATATTTTTCCCCCTGTGCTGATAGCTGGCTATACCAAATTGTTCAGGGGTCCTCTACCTGCCAAAAATATAATTGGAAGATCACTATTCCGCTATTGGCCTCCAAACAGAATCGGTGGAACAGTTTCTGAGCCAAGCTGTGCTATTGATAAGCAAGAGGGCATTCCTTCCACACCAGAAATTTCCAGCCTACAGACCACAAATTCTCAACCATGATGGTTTCAGTCATGTTCCTGTAAGTTCAGTTCGTCCCTCTGCAAATGGCTTTACCATCGCCATTTGTTTCCCTGTAATTTGAAAGCTCTTTTTATTTTTGGTTTGAGGAACTGGCCATTTTGTGTAAGGCCCTAGTTATTGTTGGTCTTAGTTTTTGTGCAAGTTTTATTAGATGACTCTACACCATCAATATCTGTAATTTGAATAGTCTCATCTCTCTTCTGCCTCAACCACAGTCGAGAGATCTGAAGAAGTGACATCGCCATTCTTAGTGAATCCAATTGATCAATACAAGTTAGTTGATGGTATAGAAATATGTTGGTACCCAATCCAATAATAGTCCGATATCTCTGATTGTGATATATATATATATATTAATCATAGATAGTGGATAGGGTAGGAGAATCAAATCTCTGACTACGAGAAAAGAACGATAGTATAAGTTTTATGCCTCACTCATGTTGGCATCTGATTGTGATATTTAAATGTGTATGGATGGAATATAGCCAATCTACAAAAATCACTATAGAGAATTACGCATCCTGAGTATTTTGTTTCTAAAGGGTAGTTTGAAATGACATTCTTACAGTTTTAAAAAGTACTAAGGTAGTCTGTTGATGTTCTAAAACTCATAATAGAAGCATTTCCCATCTTTAAATGGAAGGATCTGTGTATTTGCTTCTAGTTAATTTTTTCTTTCATTATAACAGTTGTTGAAGGGCCCCCTATTGAGGAGAATATCTTGGAGATATACGTTCCCTTTCTTGCCATATGAACATATAACATACTAGAGATGAGAATTAAATAGGGAAGTTGTTGAGGATATTCCTTTTGCTGGGATCACTGTTAATTTTGTTCATATTTGTCACATCCCTCAAGGGATGAACAAAGCCACATTCCATTGTTGCGTTAGCCTCCTCTCAAGGGTGTTCTTTGATCTATGATTTGTCAGTTGGTGTTCTCTCTCCTTGCTTGTTTTAGAGTTTGGGAGTGTTTAGTTGTGTTGTTGCTTTGTTATTTGTCTTTTGCCTCAACAAGAAAAAAGATGATAATTAAAGTTCCATTTGGTAATCATTTTATTTTATTTTTTTTGTTTTTGTTTTTTAAAATTAAGTTTATGGACACTACTTCCACCTCCAAGTTTATTCCTTTGTTATCACTTTTCACCAATAGTTTAAAAAACCAAGTCAACTTTTGAGAACTAAAAAAATTAGTTTTTAAAAAGTTATTTTTGTTTTTGGAATTTGGGTAAGAATTCAACCATTGTACTTAAAAACGATGTGAATCTATCGTAAAAAATGTGAATGAAATAGACTTAAATTTCAAAAACAGAAATAAAAGACTAAATATTTACTAAATGGATCTAAATGAATTACTATTTTAATAGTTAGTAAGTATCCTTCTAAATGACAATTAGATTTCTTTGATTGTCCACTAATTAGTTAATGTGGGTTCAAGTAAGTAAAAGGTTAAATACTATTTTGGTGTTTGGATTTCTATAGTAAGGAAAAAAAAAACTTTATTAACATTCTATAATAAAAATTAAAAACATATTCAATGTTTTTTCTATTTTTATTTATGATTTAACCAACTTATTTTTAGGAAACACTGGTTAAACTGCAAGTTCTTTTTTTTTCTTTTCAATTGGCAAATCATATACAGTAAAAGTGCTTTAACTCATAAAAACAATGTTGTCTTGTCAGAAGTATAAAGAACATATTATTTCATTTGGTCAAATAATTGTACTATCATTGCGCATGCTCTGTTGTTGTATGGAAAGTAGTTGGCAAAACAATAGTATGTAGATGTACCATAAACTGATTCACTGGTCTTTTTTTTCCCCTTAATTATTCCATGGATCTAAAGAAGGAAGAAGTAAGTCAACAGCCTATTTCTACAACCAAAGTATGATCCTACAGGTGGAATCTTTCCCTTCCAATGAAGAGAAAGATGCAAGGTGGAGATTCTCTCTCAATCATATGTACATGAATCAGCTTTAATCTTCATAGGCTTCGAGTTCCGAGAGTCAATCTCCAAAGAACATGAGACACGCTTTCGATGCTTTGATCTTACCAGTTTCCCCACCACATTCCCTCTTGAATGGATTTCAAACACCAGCATCATAGGAATGTTTCCAATTTTATCCAGGGCTTCAAGGCTAGCTCCAGCCCCATACAATGGCACCTTGTTCCCTTCAAGATTTACCAATTCGATTCGATTACTCTGTCTTGGTTGATAGTATTTCTTCAACTGCAAAGCAAGAAAAACATCTCATATATTTCCCATTTCCTTCGAATCAGCCATTTCCATTTCTTAATGCATTTTTTTATGGAAGTTTGTTTTAGGAATTTTACCTGGCCAGAGGCAACTGCAATCTGGGAATACATTAGATTGATGGGGGAGGAACTGACATGAATGCCAAAGAAAGTTGCAGGATTGTGCACAGTAATCCTTAATGAACAGTTGATAGTCAGTAATTTGGTTGGAACTCCTGTTGTGTCTGATCCTTCTCCAAAATAAACATTATGAACTGTCATGCTCTGTAAGAGAAAAAGGACATGGAAACAAACATCACTTCTAAAACCAAATAACTTCAAACATCAAGTCTTAAACTGAGAATTTATGGTGCGGCAGCCAAAAACAGAGTTAGACAGAAGAAGCATAAAAAATTGAAAATATATCAAATTCCAGACATGTGTTATAAATAATATCAATTCACAAAGATCCAAAATGCCAGAAAAATCTTAAAATATTCACGTTTATTGGCAAATATTATTTTAATCAACTATGTAACAATTTTGTATAGTTTCAGAGTATGTATAGAGCTAGAAACACAACCTTGACTTTGATCTCAGTTTTGAAAGGCCGGCTAGCACCCCAAATGATCAAACAAAACAAGAAGAAGATAAAAATAAACGCAAGCAGAGCCATCAAAATCTGGCATCTCCTAGTTAACCCTTCGTCCCCATATAGATCATCATAGTCCCCCTCTTCTTCAATCACATTACACTCCGGCCACCCCTTATCGTTGCGTTTCCGGCTGCCTTTCCGACCAAGGGCGGCCCGAAACGTACCGGAAAACCGACTCGCGGACGAGGAGCGAGAGTGGCGAGTATAAGAGGGATGAGAAGGGCTCTCCATGGGGCTGTTGAAGGCCGGAGTGGCATGGGTGGAAGATTTGTCGCCGTCGTGAGAATCTCTCGAAGGGCTTTGCACGTAGTACAGAGGCCGCTTCGGCGACCTTGGCGACGATGGGGCTAAACTTGTAACATCCGAATCGGATTTAGCGTGCATCATCTTGCAAAAGTGGTAATGGAAAATGGGTGTTCCGGAGATTTAACGATGGAAATTCAAGGGTTCAATTAGAAATTCAGAAGCTAAAAGGGAAAGAAATCAAAAGATTGAAAACCCCAGATGGGTTTGGCTAAGAAACGATCAAAATCAAACGAGATCACTTACAATCAGGAATTGGGAGAGGAAAACCAGAGAGATCGTGAAGAAGAACTTTCCCTTTTGTGGGAGTGACAAAGAGAAGGGAAGGAAGAAAGGTAAATGGGGTAATGGCAGTAAAGCCGCAGTGATGAGCCATCAGTCACCACTGAAAAAGGGCCAGGGAAGGAGATTCGGGTTCAGTGGAGAAAGCTGCGAGTGTAGGTTCGGTAGTCAGGCTCGGGTTACGAACCTAGAGGCTTGGAGATAAGTGTCGGTAGCTTCAGGTATCCCGTTTCTAGTTCCCGGAGTTCCGTTTCGTTTGACGGGGTTACAACTTCCAACTGTAAGGAAAACGACGTCGTCTCATTATTACGTTGGGCAGAATTTCAGTTGTTTTTTCTTTTGAAAAAGACGTTATTAAAATTGTTTTATTAAGAAAAAACGAAACTGAATTGCTCTGGCTTATTATCATTGTAGCCTTTTTTCGGTTTGAGTAGCCGTTTTCTGTCAAAAATTTATACAAAAAAAGAAATTGATAATGAATAAGTGTAAGCTTCACGTAACTATGTACATTTTTTTTTTATCTACAAAGAAAAAATATTAAATAAAATATTTTTTAAAAAGAGATTATTTATCATGTGTCAGAATTTTATTGGACAATCCGATACACCAAGATAGGTGCATCCAAGGGAGCAAAGTTTTTCAATAGAAATTATCTCAAGTATTAAATTGATATTTCCGATGAAATTAGGCCTCTTTGGAATGATTTGGAAAAAAATATTTTTTTTTATTTAAACATGTTTGAAAAAAATTCTTAAAACAAAAACACACATGTGTTTGACAACTCTTTTTCAATGATTTTTTTTATGTAAAAGTTTATTTGGTTTGTTATATACTAAAAGCTAGGAAGCATAGATATTTCTAATTGTTTAGAGAATCGATATCAAATGTGAATAGATACGTGGTTGATATACGTGATTTGAAGTAACTAATTTTTTTTTTTTAATTTTTTTTAATATGCGTATCTACTTTCAGATACGGGAAATGAATATCAAATTTAAGCCCAACCCATAACCAATTTTATTTGAGTGCATGCTTGTGAGTGATTTAAAAATCGTCAAAATTATTTCCTTTTTTTCATTTTTAAAATCACTCGAAAACACACTTTTAATTAGATATTTTATTTAAATATTGCAATTTGAAAAAATAATTAAAATATGGTACTTTTAAAAATATTTAGAGATTTGTGGTAGTGACAACTATTTTTGAAGTTCAAAGTTTTAAAAAAGTAAAAAACTAAGTGAAGGTTGAAATTTTGACCTAAGAAAAATTAAAAGTAAGTCGAAGGTTGAAAACTCGACCTAAAAAAATTAAAAAGCAAGTCGAGGGTTCAAAACTCGACCTCCATAGGTTGAATCTTCAACCATCGACATCCTGCCACCAACAGTCGACCTATGGCCTTTTAAACCCACTCTTCACCCTTCTTAGAACACAAATAACACAAATTATACAGTTTCTCTCTTTTCTCTTACATGTGAATCTTTTATCCCCCCACATTTCATCCTTTTCTTTTCTGATCACAAATTATATATGTTTGTATATTCACTCTACTAGATTTCTATTTTTAAAAAATAATTATAAATTTTGTTCCTATTCTCATATTATTATTATTATTTATAATTTTTATTACTGTTTGGGAAACAAATAACCAAAAAGAAAGTATACGTTCACTCAACTAAATTCCTATTTTTCTAATTAAAAAATAAGTTATAGATTCTAATATTATTCTATTTTATTTGTAGTTTTTGTTACCGGATAACAAATAACAAGAAAAAAGGATTGTTGTCATTTTGAAGAAAAAAATAATATCACTATTGAATTTGTGAGTTTAACTTTTATTTATTACTAGTTTTTTGTTTTTAATACTTTTTTTATATCTATATTATGCTAGATGTATCATTTTAATTCCTTATATATTTATGTTAATAATTTTTTAATATTAGTCTGAATTCAATAATTTTTTTTATCTACTATGTTAATATCTTAGATCTACCATATAGTCTCAATTCGATAATAGTTTTTTAATAGTATGAATTCAATAATATTTATATATTAATGTTAATAGTTTTTTCTCTATAGTTTAATGTTTTTATTTATATTATGTTAAATCTACTATGTTAATGTCTTATTTTGCATTTTAAATAATATTAGTGTTAGGATTTTTAGGGTTTAGAGTTCTTTTGAAGATATTAGATTTTGTTGGTACAATATATATATATTTAACTTTAGTTTTCTCTACATTTTTTGTTTATTGGCTTTTTTTAATAGAAAAAGAAGTATCCTTATTTGTTTGTTTGTTCTTTTTTTTTTTCATACATATAATATTCCCTTTTTTTTTTTTTTTAGTTTTTTTAGTTAAAAACTTTAGTATTTTGTTTGTTGTAATAAAAAGGTTCCTAAGTGAATGAATTTTTATATTTTGATACTATTTGATTTTTTAAATTTAATTTTGATGTTTATAGTTTAAAAAGTTTTAGTTTATTGTTTAATACAAAATTATTAATTTAAGTGATTTTTTATAAATAATTCTTATACTATTCATTTTTTTTAGTATTTAACTTTGATATTTATAATTTAAAAAATTTAGTATTTTTTTGAGTGATTTTTTATACAAAAGTTTAGTTTATAGTTTAGTATAAAATTATTAATTTGAGTGATTTTCTTAATAATATAATTCTTATAATATTCGATTTTATTAGTATTTAACTTTGATGTTTATAGTTTAAAAAGTTTATGATTTTTTTAGTAGTTTTTAATCAAAAAGTTTAGTTTACAGTTTAATACAAAATTATTAATTTGATGTTTAAAATTTTTTTATTAAAAGTTTAGTATTCATGTTTGTTTGTTTTTTTTTTTTTTTTAAATAATATTTGATTCTTTTAGTATTAGTTTTTTAATAAGTTTGATGTTCAAAATAAGTTATTTTTTTAAAATATTTTTTTATATGTTTGTTTGTTTTTATTTGTATTTAAGTTTGATAATTAGTAAAATAATTAGTAATGTATTGTTTGTCTTTTTTTTTTTTAGAAAATGGTGGACAAATGTTTTGGATTTATGTTATTTACAAATGGTCATGTGATTGATGGTGTTAATGGAGTTGAATATGACTAACCACCATGTGGGGGGTTTTAGCATAAATGTAACAATGGGCTTGTTTTTTTTAACAATTCATTGAAATGGTAGAGATGTCACTAGATGTAGATATGAGAGCAAATCAGTTAGAAATAGTATATAGACATCCTAATCTAACACCATCAGGATCAGGTTTATGTCATTCCCCATTCCTAATGAACAAGCAATGAACTTGATGTTCTCAATCGCAATGTCACTCCCGAATTTAGTGCATTTATATGTTAATGTGAATAGGGTAGGTTTGGATATAAACTTGAATGCACAATCCTTTAGTCAGTTGAAAGATCTGACTCAATATATTGACTCTGATCCTGAATCAGTTGTAACACCCTGTGATTATGAAGATATGGTGGCTAACAATCAATATAGGAATTTTAGAACAGAAACAAACGATGAATTTGAGGAGTTTGGATTTTGATGGTCGTGAATATGAGTTACCTCCAGATATATTCAATGATTTGGATATGAATGTAATATATAGCATTCGAGAACACGATCCAATTGTAGCCTTTGAGGATGTTGACAATACCCAATTGTATAAGGAGATGATTTGTCAAGATAAAGAAATGTTATAACATGCGGTTATATGTTTGCTATTAAGTGTCATGCGCCATATGAGTTTGGCAATTTGATGTAAGAAGTGCAAAGAAGATTGCAAACGGAGACTTTGTGCAACAAAGAAAAAGTCGCACGACTTGTTTGAGATCACTAAGTATGTTGAGTAATATATATGTTTTTACTCAGAACTTAGACAAAATCATATGCAGTTAGATTCTTCGATGATTGCACTAAAGTTTTGTGATGCCATAAGAGAAAAAAATTAAGGGAACTCGTTTTATAGAGAACCTTTGAGCGGAAGCAGATCGTCCAAATTCCATTTCGATTGAAACAAACATTTACAGTAAACAGTACAGATTATGCATAAAACATAAATTACAACATGCTTTTGAATTAGATAAAGAGTTTAGAGATTAAACCTTTGAAGAACTCTTCTTAGTGTTAATCCCTCGAACCAACTCGAACACTTCGAACAAGTCATGAACACTCCAAACAGCAGCAAGAACTCGAATCAAAGAAAGGAGACTACCACTTAGTTACCTTGGTATTCTTGGGGTGAGAACCCAAGAGTGGTGGGCTTTGGCTATTTTGATTAGGAGGGAGTTTGTGGTTTGGAGGAGGAAGATGATTGAGAAGGAAACTTTCTATCGCATAGAAAAGTGATTCAATCATTTAGGCGATGAGGCTATCGTATAGCCTCTGCTTTTTTATCGTGTAGTCTTTCAATCGTGTAACACATATTCTATTTGGAATAATAAAATCATATTTCATTTATTCCCTTTGCCATAAAATCACTTAACTTCCCACTAAGGTGGTTAGAGAGAAAAAGGTGATAATTATCAAATAATTAATAATATAAATAAATATGATAACCAACTTATCATATTATATTTATAATCTATAGTTTTAATATTGCATCATATACAATATAAACTATAATTCTTTTTCTCTATTTTATGACATTTAATATAAATCATATTTATGTTAAATTGAACAACTATGAATCTTATTCATAGAAAATATATTTGAATCATATTCAAATATTTGTTCCTCCAATTAAACCATAATATATCAAATACATTATGTCAATTATATCATATATAATTGAATTAATTGAATTATATCATATATAATTGAATTAATTTAATTATATCATATATAATTAAATTCCCTCTTATTAATTTGAACAATTCAAATTAACCCAAAAACTGATTCTCAACTAAATCCTTTTGAGCTACCAAGGGGACCTTATGGACCTGTAGCTTGAAGTTCCAATAATATGTGAATAACTTATTAAACTCTTTAGTCACATTGTCCACCATCTGTTAACTGTCGGGCATTCCACTAAAGACCGACAGCTGCATTCTTTGCACTACAGATATATTTCTGTGTCCATTGGATATAACCAATCAACAGTACGATGACCATTCACAAATTGCTCGTAAGTACAATTGGGCCAATTTACCGTTTTGCCCCTGTAGTTACATCTAACTTCTTAAGTATCATTGATCCCTCTAATGAACAATAGATCATAGTCCCACTATGATTAAACCCCTCTTGGGCCAAGAGAGGGTGTGGCGCCACATTGTTCAAGACCCAGAATCAGCTCTTAAAGGAGCAATTTATCTACTTACCCCTGCTTCGGGGAAGGAGTGAATTTCATCTTGTGTAGCTGAGTTCCCAACTCCCCAATCAGACGAATTCCCAAAATGATAGGTTTATTGAGTCGGCGATCTGACCACTCTCACCCTATAAATCAATGGGCCGCCCTCATAGGCAGGAGTTCACAACTCACTCAGAATTAAGGTCATGTTAACTATGGTCATCCTAGTGAAATGAAAGTCTCTATTATGAACGACATTATATAATGAGACTAAACATTTCGTGGTCCAATCTTATACAAACTCCTTTGTATAAAATATCCCCGCTCGCATGTCTAATACATTAATGATCAGGATCATATCATTTGTAGCACTTTACAACATTTGTAACACCTACAAAGCAAGTCATACTCGTATTGTCACAAGGATAAGGTACCCAACCTTATCCATATACTACATGTAGGAAATCTAATACATATCCTTTGAGTAGTGGAAGTGGATTGTTCCAAATCTCATTCAGAATGAACACAAACAATTACAGTCTTAAACGGAAACGAACAGATTATGCATAATTATAAAATTACAACATACTTCTTAATAAAGAACAAAGGAATAGAGTATACAAACCTTTGAAGAACTATTCTTCAAGTATCCCTCGATCGATTTCCAATGCGTCCAATGAAGCACTCGAATGCAATGAACGAAACAGTCAACAACATAAACAACTAGATACACCTCGAACCCAATCGAGTCCAAATCAATCCTCGAACTAAACAGGAACACCACCATAAGTGTTACCTTGGTATTCTCGGGGTGAGAATCTAGGAGTTGTGGGCTCTGTATGATCTTGGATTGAGCAAGATTTGAGGTATACGATCGAGTAAGTGGGAATGAAGACTGTCTATTATATAGACGATGTACTCGATCGTTTAGAAGATGGAGCCTATCGTATAGACTTTGCTACTCGATCGTGTAGCAACGATCAAGCGAGTAACTATCATATAGTCAACTCATAGCTCGATCGTGTATGCTCTCAATGCTATCACTTAGTAAAAACACTTTTTTCTTAATAGCCTTTTTCATGAGATCAATTCCGAATAAATCATCTTCTAATTTTAGAAAAGTATTTTCTTTTTTATCTCACGTTTACTATAAAACTTCCAATAACCTCCCACTCAATTCGATTATTAGAGAAAAAAAATTAATTATATATAATTACAAAAAAATATAATAACCAACTTATCATATTATATTTATAACCTATAGTTTTAATATTTCATCATATGAAACATATAAACCATAGTTCTTTTTCTATTTATGGTATTTAATATAAATCATATTTATATTAATTTCTTCAATTAATGTATCTAATACATCATATCAATTATATCATATATAATTGAATTTCCTCTTGTTAATTTGAACACTTCAAACTAACCCAAAATTTGATTCTCAACCTGAACCCGTTGAGCTACCAAGGGGACCTCATAAACCTGTAGCTTGAAGCTCCAACGGTATGTGAATAACTGACTAAACTCTTTAGTCATGAGAACCACCATCTGTTAACTGTTGGTCACTCCACTAATGGCCGACAGTTTCACTCTTCGCACTACAGATATATTTCTGTATCCATATAACCAATCAACAGTGCGATGACCCTTCACAAATCGCTCGTAAGTATAGCTGGGCCAATTTACCGTTTTTTCCTTGTAGTTACATCTAACTCCTTAAGTACCACTAATTCCTCTAATGAATAATAAGTCATGGTCCTACTATGACTGAGTCATTTCTTCCAAAGAGAGGGTGTGGCCACTATGTTCAAGACCCAGAATCAGCCCTTAAGAAAGCAATCTATCTACTTACTCCTACTTCGGGGAAGGAGTGAATTTCGTCTTGTGTAACTGAGTTTCTTGCTCCCCAATCAAACGAATCCCCAAAATGGTAGGCTTGTTGAGTTGGCAATCTGGCCACTCTCACCCATAAAAATCAAAAGACTTCCCTTATAGGCAGGAGTTCCCAACTCATTCAAGTTAAGATCATGTCACCTATGGTCATTTTAGTGAAATGTAAGTGATAATTGGTAGAAATGAAAGTTATTATAGCCTTTTATTTAGAATTATGAGGGCTAACAAGTAGAATATGTGGTGATTATACTAAGAATGCATGTGAAAAGTGAGCTTGCGTCGATCAACATTGAAAATCTCGGCTAACCTAATATTATGCGTTATTCTGCGTCAAAATGTCTATTTTTTGTAGCTATCGTAGGAATCAATCGCATGCAGTGAATTCCAGACCATTGCAATGGTGATCGCGTACATTCCTCGCATGGATGTTGCGGCTATTAACTGCATACGTCCACCGTATAGAGGTTGCGACTACAGAGTAATAACCATAATAGAAGAATGAACGCAAGGGTGGTGGAATGCGATGGTACTTTGGAAACCAAGTATGAACGCATACCTTGGGAGTATAAAAAAGATGATGTTGATATTTCACCTACCACATCATTTAGCAGAGATTCAGAGCAGGACTATTAATGTTGTCGGCGATTGAGCTCTATAAATAGAGCGTTAGAGCCCAACTTCAAAGTATCCGAGTTTCTGCCTTAAGGCAGATCCTTGTGATCATAGATGAGAGCGTGGGAGGACATTCTTTGAGAGTTCTTCATTCCTTCACCCATTTCGAATGACGATTGGATCTTTGCCAGAGATAGATCTCGAGAGAGACTACTCCACCGCCCATCCATGGCACCACCGACAACCTTGACACACATCTGATGGAAGCAAGATATTGCCTACATCTGGCCCTCCATCTCTCTTCTATCTCTGTATTGTATTACATTTTGGCTTAAGACATTAATACATTTTGTAATCAATGCATCTCTTTATTTCCTTCAATTCTATCTTCATTTACCTCTTCTCTATCATCCTTTACTTTCATTGCAACGACTAAGTAAGATTGCTAGAGTATTGCATACTTAATCATGCAGCATAGACATATGAAACATGTAGCAAAGCAACGAGAGGTGTGCGTTGCGTGAGTATAGTGAGTAAATCCTCTTTGCCTAGTGTGAGGCTGTAGCAACGCTTGTCTATGAGTGGTCATAATGCTTGTCTATAAGTTGATTAACGGCGACTAACTGCCCGAGAGGGTAAGTAGTGGAACTCATTGAGCAAAGTAAGCAGTGTTCTTAGAGATAGGAATAATCTTATGACAATCATGCTTTATGTGATCATCTTGTCTTATGAGTGCATCATTCATCATTTGGACATACTTGAGAGAGTAGTCTAAAAACCAAATCTAGGCTTGAGAGAGTCAGATTGAATCGTATGAGCAAGAGTAGAGGCTTTATAATAAGTTCTATTTGCTATTACAGAGCGCATGTGCCCTGAAACTAGGATATGGTGGTATGCAGTCACATTGTCTTATGTGAGCTCGCATAAGCAAGAATAGAAACTTAGACATAATTCTATCGACATTATCGCATATGCATCGCATGCGTCCTAGATAATTGTGTATAACATGATTGCATAACTTGTGCTGGCTGGGGTTACCCTTGTAATCAAGCTTATTGATGCGGTGAAGTCATCCCCTCCACCATTTTATCTATTTTACCATGCATCTTATTACGAGTTAACAGTTGCCGCGTCTCTACCAACTCTCATAGTCATACTTTCATTGCTTAATCTGTTTAGTTAGGAGTAGGAGTAGCACATAGTTCTTTAACTTCATTATTCTTTTATTCTTCACTGCAAACACTCGCAACATTTAGTTACAAGTCCCTGAGTTCGACCTCGGATCACTCGAGAAACTTGCGATCTCATTATACTTGGCGAGAGAGCAAGAAAACTTGTGGCAGGAACGCATGGTCATCGCATAGATTCTAAAACATATATTGTATATCCTTAGTCCAACGCATGAACACGACGTATGGAGAACGAACACATATCATGAGACGCACACGTATTTATTTACTCCATTTTCCACGCATTAGTAAGTCTCAATTATCAACTGCGTTATATAAAGAGACTAATCATCTCGTGGTCCAATCTTATATAAACTCTTTGTATAGGATACCCTGCTCGCATGTCTTCACATGAATGGTCAGGATTAGACCATTTGTAGCACTTTACAACACTTATAACATCTACAAAGCGGGCTGTATCTGTGGTGTCAACAGGATAAGGTATCCCTCCTTTATCCATCTGTTACAAACCATTTAGGTTATTACTTAAGGTATGATCCACTTGAATGTCTCACATACATGCTTAAGTTACCTGAATTAACCACGGATCTTAGTTTATTGGATTTGAGTAAATGCATATAAAATAACATTTATTTTTATTAATAATAATGTGTACAAAATGTTTACAAACTACAAGACCATCGGGAGACTTAGGACACCAATTCCAATACTATAGACCATTTAGGTTATCACTTAAACATGATCCACCTGTATGTCTCCGCATACATGTTTAAGTTACAATGATAACCTTGAATACTAATTTATTAGTATATGGTTAATGCAACTAAAATATCATATATTTTATAGACAAAGTGAATAAAATATCAAATATAATAATCACAGAAATGTTTATTCATACAAGGTTTACAAACTATAGAACCCTACATTACTTGTCCAAGAGTAGTTGCAGGTCATCTGGTACATAAATAAATATTGTCTAATTATTTTTAATTTAAATGTATTGTAAATATTATCTAATCATTTTATAATTCATAGAGATCGAGCAATAGTAGCTCTGTGTTGTTGCAAATTATCCAAACCAGGTTCTTGCTATATGTAATAACAACGAGAGCTATACGGAGTAGATACATTATATGTACAATATACCTATTATTTCTTCACCAGTTCCTAGACGTAGGGGACCTACTCGAATAGGAGAAGATGAGTTAGATGAGGCCGTTCATAATGTGGAAGAATTTCCTCCTATGACATAGACGTAGATTCAAACTGGTTATGTCAGTCCGATGATGATGATGCCAACATTTGGTTCAGGATATTATGATTCAGAGGTCGGTCCATCGTCTTCATACCTGCATGGACATGTGCACAACTGTAGAGTACATAATGAATATTTATACTATGAACCACTTGTAGAGGTACCAGAGCAACATCAAAAGGAACTAGAGCAACCTCAAGTTCAAAGTCGGCAACGACAACCAACTCGAAATCAACAACGTCCGCCTTGTGGGACACATTAATTTTTTATTACTATTTTTAAATGAATGAGATACATTAAATTGTTGTATTAATATGAACATTTTAATTTACATTTTATTATTTTCCAATTGAGAATTTATTCTTTTTCATGATGTCTCTTAGAGTTAAAGTTAAGGATGTACATTTTATTTATTATTAAGAAATACAATAACATTCTTTTTTTTTGTTATTATTAAGAAATATAATTGCATAGAGTACCTTAAACAAGGTAAAGGATTAACAGTGTTGGAAAGAAAAAGGAATAACAGTGTGATTTTAAAAGAAAAATAAAAAATAAAAAAAAGAAGGTGGTCGAGACTTCAACACTCGCCATACATTTTTTTTTCTTTTTAAAAAAATCAAACCTTTGTCGAGTGTTGTAGTCTCGATATACTAGAATTAAAAAAAAATGTACAAGTCAAATCGAAAAACTATTGTATCTCTTTAAATAGTTTTGAAAGTACAATATTTGGCTAAATAGTTTTAAAAAGTACAATATTGATCCAATTTTCCCATTTTAATTACTCAAAATTAATATAGTTTTCAATTTTACATTTTTAAATGCAATTTTGATATCAAAAATAGTTTTGAAGGATAAACATGTTTCACAGTGATTTTGAAAATGATAAAGTGATTTAACCATTTTAAAATTACTCCTGAATCTAAAAATCCACTTCAATCGAACAATTCAAAACAAAATAGATTAAAAATGATAGAAACATAAAAAGTTTAAAAAAAAAAAAAACCTGAAACATGATTAAATCTTCATTTTCTCTTTTCTCTCACTATATAAATCATGATTCACACCCCTTCATCCTCAACTGCATTCTTCAATCTTCATCTTCTACTTCTTTTCTACGCCGGCTATAGTCACTCAACCACTTAAAATAAGTATTATAATAATAATTGTGTGTGTGTGTATATTTATATATATATATATATATATATATTTATATATAAAAAAAAAAAAAAATATTATATAAATTATATTAACTATATTAATTATCTATATTATATGCATATCTTTGTCTTTGTTTCTTAGACTAAAAGTATTTTTGTTAATTTCAAATTACTATAAAAGAATTTATCAGTGGAGGTGATGGTCGGAGTTGACCAATAAAGAAGATGGTAGCTAGTGGAAGTCACCAAAAATGATGGTTAGAGGTAGGCTAGCGGAAGTCGTCGAAGATGGTGGGGGGAGGTGCCCAAGGCCAGTCGCTGAAGATGGTGGTCGGAGGTTGGTTGGGGCAGTTGTCGAAGATGGTGTCTAGAGTTTTTCAAATAAATTAGGAATAGATTAACCATTAAATACTCAAAATTCATTTTTCTAAAAGTTTGTTTCAAGTGTTCATCTGAACCAACTTATTTTTTCAAAATCCATTCTAGTTGGTTGCCAAACACATGATTTTTTTTTTTTTTTGAAATAACTTATTTTTTAATATAATCACTTGAAAAGGTCTTCCAAGCACACCCGTTAAATGAATTTCATATATATTGATTTCAGTCTAGTGAGTACTCTAGTAAATAATTATTCGATGTTTTAACTCAAACGTTGAATGAAGTTTTTCTTCCAAGTCTTCTTGGAGCTTCTTAAAAGAAGTTTTGGGTTGGAGAGTTATGTTCTTCGGTTTCAATCTTTAGATCTTGAGAGTTTAGTCTTCCATTCTTTTAGAAAAAATTAGATAATATAGCAAGATTTGAGAATTCATTTGGATATATAGTAAAAATCAATAATAATAAGATTGTTGAAGCTTGATTTACTAATATTTATACACAATCTAATTGTATTGTAAATCTGTAAGTTATAAGTTTTAATTTTAACCATAAATAAATGAACCCCAAGTCCTCAATATTTTTTTATTTAAACAAACAACACTTACTAGTTTTTCTCCCTAAATATTTATTTGATATCTATGCAAATTTAGTTTTATCTAACCATTTTTCAATTTTTTAAAATATTTGTCACATACTATAATTATAAATCCATAAGTTATAAGTTTTTAACCATAAATAAATGGAACTCCAGATCCTCAATATTTTTTCATTTAAACAAACATTCTCCCTAAATATTTATTTAATATATATATTTTATGTGTAGATTTAGTCTTATCTAACCATTTTTCGATTTTTTTAAATATTTGTTACGAGATTCAGTTTTATCTCAATATATATTTTTTTTAATTTCTTCATACATTTATGTGTCTTTTTTCTTTTTACCATTTATTAGTCCACCTTATCACATTTTATCACGTACTGTTTCATATTAAATTCAATTTTATATTTGTTCACCTTTTTTCTAGTTTTTAGTCTATAAGACTGATTTTTCATCTAACCATTTTTTTTTATATAATTTCTTTAATTATTTGTTACAAGATTCAGTGTTATCTAAATCTTTTTCAATTGTTTATACATTTATTTTTTTTCCGTTTACCTTCTCATCACGTTTTATTTCATATTAGATTCAGTTTTATCCTTTTTCATATTTTTTCAAGTTTTTAAGGTATATTTTTATCTTGCTTTATCTCATATTATATTATTATATAATTGTTCACCGTTTTCAAGTGTATGTTCTTGCATATGGATCAAATTTATACATTTGTTTTGTTTTTCTTATCAATTTCAATTTTTGAGATAGTTCTGTTCACACGAAACTTCCGGAGAAACGTGATTCGTGGAGTTGACCTTGAGTTGGTATTGATATTAAAGTTGATTTGATGCGATATGCGATATGGTGTGGTTCGATCTTTAATACTTGATCATCTGATTCTTTCGATTGGGTGAATGTGCTTGACTTGAAGAAGCTTGAAGTAGAAGTGTTGGCTCTAAGTGTTGATGAATTCTCTCGCTCTCTAAATGTAGAAATGAGGAGAGTTCCTCTTTCTATGGTGGGTCTCGTGGGCTTGGGCTTGGTTGGTCCATATGCCTGGTCCTTGGGCCCGATTGGTTGGACTTGGACCTGATTCGACATTTAGATCAAATTCAGCCCATTTTGGGCTTATTTGGACTTTAACCCAAATAATAATATCAAATTTGGTCAAATTAATCTTGTTATTCAATGGTTAGAAACATGTGGCACCATCCGAATTTGTATGTTGACTCCTAATTGGTTCCAAATTTGATGGTTTGGAATTTTTCATGAATGACGTGGTAATTTGTGATTGGTCCAAAATTTCTCATTCAACAAATGCCTTTTTTCGAGATTTATGCACATATATGGCTGGATGAATCTCGAAAAAAAACGTAAAGTTGGAATCGAAATTCAAATATATCTGCTCTTGAATTTGATCTCAATTGATGTGTCAGTCAAATTACGAATTTAGTACATAAGTTTAACTCGAATTTGGGATAAAATTTAGAATATGGCCAAATTTGGCCAAATTTTAGTTTGAGATAAATTTGAGATTTTACCCTCAAATTGATTTGGATTGAGTATAAAAGCTAAAACTTGCTTTAAATTTTAGATAAAATTTGGAATATAGTCAAATTTTAATTTGAAAGGAATTTTAGATCTTACTCTAAATTTGGATGAAGTTGAGATAAAAATTTGGAAGATGCCCAAATTCGAACTTTACATCAATTTGAGGTTTTATCTTTAATTTTATTTAGCTTTAAGGATAGAATGCTAAATTTAGATGGAATTCCGAATCTTTCTTGAATTTAGAATGTTAATTTTATTCCAATTTTGATTTTGCATAAAATTTGGAGTATGCCAAACTTTAACTTGAAAAAGATTTGAATTTTGAACATAACTTGTATTCAATCTAGAATTTTGGTTTGGATTTGGATTAAATTCCCATCTGTATAAAATTGGAATATACTTCAAAATTCTTAACTTTAAATTTATTTAGCCAATTGGTCTTCAAGGCTAAATAATTATGGACTTGCCTTTTAGTTTTGCCTTCGATGATTCCACTTTTTTTTTTTAGTTTCGAATTTGTCTAAATCCCAGACTTTGTGAAACTTGCCTCGACTTTAACTTATTTAGGATTTCATGGAAGATTAAATCCCAATATTAGTTAGGATTTTTTTCCTAATTTCTCTTGACAACACTTCTCCTCCTATAAATTGGGATGGAATTAACCCATTAGAAATCAAGCTTGGGCTCCTTGAAGCTTTTAATTGCTCTGCTCTTCTTTTCTTTTTTATGGTCGAAAGGGGAAATCCACAATCGTTGGTGTTGAGGGTTGTCGTGAATAGATTCTCTACTACTGCCATAACTTTGCCACCGATTCTTTGGTTGCCGATCTCTCCTTTTTTTTTTTTTTTTTTGAGTTTTGCAGTTTCTACAACTTTTGAAACCGCCTCAGTGCACCAGTTGACATTGCTACCTATTGTCGCACACTGTCGCCTGCTGAGGAGTGTCTGTCGACGCGATCGAGCTGCTTCCTCTTTTTTTTTTTTTTTTTTGTTTGAAAGCCAAAATAATGTGTGAGAAAGGGAGAGAACAGAGAGTGAGAAATGGAGAAAGAAAATAGGGGTGAAGGTGGCGGCGGCAAGCAAGAAAGAGGGAGAGATTAGGGTTTTTTTTTGTTTTCTTTCCCTAATTTTTTCTTATTTATTTTTATTTTTTTCTTCTTCACGATCTCCTTTTCTTTTCTTTCTTCTATTTTTTTCTCTCTTTTTTTTTAACTATCTTATTTCCCCCTTTTTTTGTTTTCTTTCTTTCTAGTTTTCTTTTCAGCTTTTTTTTTAAAAAAAAAACTTTTACTATTTATTTATTTACTTATTTTTACTAACTCATCCCCCTTCTTTTTGTAGGAGTTAAAGCGTAACTTAAGGGAGCATAACCATTTTTTTTTAATCTCGCTGGCTTGTTAGTAATCAGGGTGGGTTTCTCCTCTCACGTCCACGTGACTGACTCCTTGGTGTACATAAGGATGACCCTGGCATGGTCTGTCTATTGTATCCCTGTTCCTCCTCGGGTTCGTGCATCCTGATCATCATGGGAGGAGCCCCGTAAAGGCTTACAACTTTCCCATTTGATCACTCTAGGGAGGATCCTCAAAAGGTCTGCCTCGTGCATCCTGATCATCATGGGAGGGGCTCCGCAAAAGTTTACAACTCTCCCATTCGATCACCCTAGGGAAGATCCTTGAAAGGTCTGACTTATAGCGCCGTTCATGCACCCTGATTGTCATGGGAGGGGCCCTGCAAAGGCTTACAACTCTCGCCGTTCATGCACCCTGATTGTCATGGGAGGGGCCCTGCAAAGGCTTACAACTCTCCCATTCGATCACCCTAGGGAGGATCTTCGAAAGGTCTACCTTGTAGCGCCATTCGTGCATCCTGATAGTCATGGGAGAGGCCCGCAAAGGCTTACAATTCTCCCATTCGGTCACCCTAGGGAGGATCTTCGAAAAGTCTACCTCGTAGCACCGTTCGTGCATCCTGATCGTCATGGGAGGGGCCCACAAAGGCTTACAACTCTCCCATTTGGTCACCTTAGGGAGGATCTAGATTTAGCCTTCCTGTGGCAAAATCATTAGTCGGTCCTTTCGCTGATCGCTGGCCAAGTCTAGACGACAACATGATCCTTTCCAAATTTTCGACGGAAGCGCCCTTGACCCGAGAAGAGCGTGCATGGATCTTGCGATCTTCTATTCATGAGGAGACCCCTAATCCAGATCGAGTGCTAACTCTTGGACGTCGCATAATTAAGAGTCAGGTCCATTGGATCGTCATGACGAAAGTCTTTAGAGAATTCGGCTTCGTTGACTGTTACTGGGAGTGGCTTGAGGTTGTAGTAGGTCAAAACGAGCGATTCCTTCGTGACATTAGTTTGCTTGGCGCAGTGCGGCCTCCTTGTACACATATGATCGCAATGGTGACATAGTTCGAGCTTTTTGTGAAGCCGGGTGCCCTTCAACCAACACTCTTCATATTGCTTCGAACGAAGCATCAATTTCTTTATGGGACCTTTGGTTGCTTAGGGGCCTTTTGGTCAAAGGAAGCTTTTACGAGGAAGTGGTTCCTTCCCTCAAATAGCTAACCGCGACAAAGAGAGGTACTTGTCGAAAACGTGTGAACACCTTTTTCAGGCGTATTTTTTTATAGTGCTCGTAGAGAGAAAATTGCATTGATTATCAAATTTGAATCACCGAAGATCTCTATACAAGCTACTCTAATCTCTAAGGCCATTTGGAGACCAATTATCGAGGCTTGGTATTCAGCGACGTTGTTTGATCATAACTCGGCAAGTGTGAAGCTATAAGGCAACATGTGTTTTTTTGGCGAAGGTGGCTTGATTTACTTCAACGAGTATGAGGCACGAGAATTGATCCATAGCGGCGCCAGAATTCAATGGCACGCAATCATTCAGAACAGGAGCAGACATGAATGCCTAACTGATGGTAGAGACCTATCTTTTCTGAAGTCCAGTTATTTCTCTAGCATGCGATCAGACTACTTATCCTCCTAGTGTGGGAATGTCCGAACTATAGAGTCGTATAGTCCCTTTCGCTTCGGTTGATAGTTCGGCTTCCATCAGGATATTCTGAATGATATAGGGGGAATACTTCCCGCCCTTACGCCGAAGAACATTTTACATTACTGGAGAGTATGCACAAGACAAAAGCCTTTGTCTGAGGTATTCCTGTCGGCCCATACATTAGATCCACACACTCATGTTACCCCATAGTTTAAGGATTGGTGGTTAACAAAGCACGGGAACTACTTCGAAGAGAATCGTCATTTTTTAGTGACCAGTGTTATTCCTCCCCCAGCGCCACCAAGACTACCCAAAGGTAGAGGGATCAACCATAGGGGGAAGCAACTTTGCTTGACTGAAGAGGTGGCAGTGATCGCACAAAAAGACTCTTCCAAACCGATTGAGGAGGACAATCATAGTAGTACCAACGACCGTTATTGGAAGTGACCCTCCAAAAAGCGTAGAGCATCGGATGTTAATTTTCTTGAGAGGGTTCAGAATGATCCGGTGGCTCCTAACGCTCTTATCCTACTGGTACGTCATCTTGCTGTAATATATTAATATATATATCAATATATATTATTTTGATATATATATATAAGATTATATATGTATATATATATATATGTCCTTTCATCTCGTCTTTTTAATTGTACGGTTTACATTTAGTCTCCCTTTTGTAGTCACCCCTGAACTTCTCTCTTCAAGGACTTGAAGCATCATGAAGCGAAGAATCTTTGATGGGTCCTTTTGTCGTTGACTCAGTTGTTGAGGGAGTTGGTACCTCCGAAGCACTGGCAGTGGATCTCGTGCCAAGGTCCTGTCAAGTACGTGATATCCTCGGTGGCATCCCTCATGTTAAGGAGGCGGTGGTCAAACATCGAGGCTTCAGATTTTGTAACCAAGGAAACTAGTTGCCCCTTGGTGTCTGCGGTAGGAAGGGTTCTCCAACATGGAGAAGCGTCGAGGGTCTTGGTAAGTCCAAGTAATAGTGAGCTCCCGAGGTGAGTAAATAGGGCAACACCCCCAGCCGTCCCCGAGGTTTCCGAGTTCTGTGTTGCCACTGTGTTTTCCGAGTTCGACGCCACGCAACCTCGACCATGTGGGAGACCATGCACAAGAAGATCATGCGTACTCCTTTCGAGAAGGTTCTTAGTTTGGAGAAAGAAACGCATGAGATATTCTGAGCCATTTCCAACATTTGTGATGCCAACCTCCCTCCTCTCAGAAAACTTGTCGATGAGTACTTCCGAAATGTGGAGAAGTATAATCAGTTTTAGTTATCATATTCCTCTCAGTTAACTCAGACAAGTAAGGAGCAACGTCTGGAGGAGGCTAAGTCTAATCTGGAGAAGATACTCTACGATGAGAGAAGTGCTTTTGCTAAACGAAAAGCGCTACTTGAACGCGACTCTCGGGCCTTACAAGAAGAAGAGAAACTGTTAACCAGGTTGGAGGCCATCAGAGCTGAACGGGCCGAAATATCATGGTTTATTTCTGAGAGCGAAGGCCTTTTGACTCGACATAAGCTTGAAGCCTCGGAGATGCAGGGGGTGATAAACGAGATCGAGACCACCCTCATCCTTTCTGACAAGGACGACAAAGCTTTTGATGTCCTACGCCATATGTTAGAAGCCATGTAGCATGAGCTGGGGAACTACCACTAGGTACCTTGACTTGACGTTGCTTGTCTTATTAGATTAGGCGTACCTCAGTAGGCAGTGGCCTAGGATTTTTTCCTCTCTTTTTAGCTACTGGATTCGACTATTGTAGTGCTGAAATCTCTTATATGGAAGTTTTTTTTTTGTCATTTTCTCAGTGATGTTCTCTGGCGTCTTGTAGCTTCTTTTAAATTTCTGCTTCTCTTATTTGTTTATTTATCTATTTTTTTCATTGCACTCATGTACATGCACACACACACACACACACATATATATATATATATTTTATCAAGTGACTGAACTTAAATTTCTTTAAGCTGCCAACGTACCCTTTATAATGACAGGGATTAAGTCATAACGTAATTCAAAAGAGTATTTTCTTTTTGTGTGCAACTGAACTTAAATTTCTTTAATTTGCCTACGTATCCTTTATAATGACAGGGATCAAGTCGTAACGTAGTTCGTACAACGGGTTTTTTTTTTTTTAACATTTGTTAAGCATAAAACTTTTGAGAAACTTGTCGTTGATTAGGCCAATTCTTAGCCCATCTTGATCAACTATCTTGTATGCTCCATTTGTGTAGACTTCTGTGACGACGTAGGGCCCATCCCATTTAGGTGTAAACTTATTCCCCGTATGTATCTTCGTGATAATTTGTCTCCTTACGTTGAGCACTAGATCACCGACTTGAAAGGATCGAGGCTTTACATGCTTATCGAAGGCTTTAGACATTCGTGCCTGATAACATTCCAATGCTTGTTGAGCTTCTAATTGTTTTTCATCCAGTGCTTCCAACTCTTGGAGTCGTAGTTTGGCGTTGTCTTCTGTAGTTAGCCCTTCTTGCACCACCATTCTTAGCGATGAAATTTCTCTTTCCAGAGGAAGGACAACATCTACCCCATAAACGAGAAAGTATGGGGTGACTCCTGTAGGGGTACGGTGAGTGGTGCGATAAGCCCACAATGCTTCACCGATCTTCTCTTGCCAAGCTCTCTTCGACTTGGAAACAATTTTCTTCAGCAGGTTGCACAATGTCTTGTTAAATGCCTTTGCCAACTCGTTTACGATGACGCTATACATGGATGACTTATACTTCTTGAATTTGAATTTTTCACAAAACCTATCCATCAAATTGTTAGAGAATTGTCTCCCGTTATCTGTCACGATCCGATGGGGAATATCGTATCGATAAATGATATGAGTGCGGATAAAATCCACCACGTTTTCTTTCTTAGCTTCCCTTAGAGCGACAGCCTCAACCCATCTTGAAAAGTAGTCAGTGGCTGCTCATGGAACTCTCGGTATGAGATCCTACAATTGGTATCAGAGCTAGGTTTCTGATACTCCAATTTCATCTGTTGTAAGGAAATAACATATACATTCATGGTGGGTGCATTTTTACGCTATTTTAATTGTTAAATCTTCTGTGGATGTGCCAGATTAATGGATGTTTTCGGGATGAATAGCCTCGGTTTGTATAAATCCTTTTACATTTGCGGTTGTTTGTAAAGGCCCCTGCATTTTTGGGCAATAATAATCGTTATCGAGTTTGTATTCAAAGTTTGTTTGAAGTTTTGAGTCGTTTGTCGAAGTTCTGGGAAAAGGTTGCGGCTCTTGGAGGAAGGAGGCGATTTAGTGTTGATCGTATCATGCAAAAGAAATTCTACGTGATCGCTGTCCATCGCATCGTAAAGATGAAGGAGTACGCGATTGTGGTTGAACGCATCGGTTAAACGATGCGGAATGCGATCAAGAGTTGGTTGCGTCGGGTTAATGATCGGGCACGCGATCATTGCGTATCGTTTAATGCGTGCGCGTGCTAGACGATCGTTTAGGCCAGCAAGCTTCATCGCTTAGTAACTGACTATGCGTGCGTGCGCTAGACGGTCGCTTAGGTCCGTAAACTTCATCGCTTAGTAACTGACTAAACGATTGCTTAGTAAAACAAGGTAAATCATTTAACTATCGTCGCGCTACACGATCGCATGGACAATCAGGCTTCGCAGCCTCGTCGTCATCTACGCGACCGTTTACTTTTGCTCCTATCGTCTAGTGTACGCTGAACGATCGTCTACCTGCTGAAGTTTGCTACATGGTGAAGACCTTCTGGTGGTTCAAGACCCGGTTCGGCTGTGAACCGATTTGCTCGATGAAAAATGTAATAGATAGGGTTTTTCATTCCGATTTTTTTTAAAAATCTCATCCTGGTCCATTAATCCTTTGTTTATTACATTCGATGTATGTTTTATATGTCATATGGTATGCACATGTATAGTAAATCCCACCTTAGGTTATGCAATGAACATGCATCATCTCTTTATTGTAATTGTTATAATTTAGAGAAGCATGATTTTAATTGTGTAAGAGCATGCTCATGCATCATATAATATAAGAGTTATATTTATGCATGCATAAAAAGCATTGACATGCATCATCTTTATATTACAATTGTTATAGTATAAGGGTGAATGGTAGCATGTTTGCTTGGTTGTTACGTGTTCTATAAAAGTTATATATAATAATAACCAGACATTGCATGAAGCATGGCACATAGGTTAATTTATAAATGTTATAAACGCCTCGTTGTGCACACTGGTTTTAGTTGTTTCTTTTTAAAAGTTAAAGAGAAATTAGAACTAAAAGAAATAAGAAAGACATACATGCTCACTTAGATCTAATTCATGGTTTTAAAGTGTTTAAAACTTGGATCACATAGACCTAAGATCACGGTTCTAATATGATTAAAAACCCTAAGGCTTTAATCTTTTAATCAGTTTAATAGGATTAAATTGGCTAATAAAAGGTTAAAGTGTAGCAAATCTATCTATAAGGGACCTTTTGTCTAAGGCGGATTCTGTCTAGGCTGGGGTATTTAAGTTGACGGAAACATAACATCCATACCTGAAAACTTACTGGAAAGGTGAATTAGATAGATTTGAAGCATGCATACAAGTTAAGGATAGTCCATTAAAGTGTTTAAATGTGACTACTTGAACTTGTTTATATATCATGGACAAACGTTGTTTATGAGCAGAGTTTAAAAAGACGACTTAGACTAAAATCAGTAGCCAAATTGTTTAGGTTAATGAATCCCTAGGTAGAACATTCAGTGGGAGGTACTTGGGGCATAAGATGCTTCACTTAAACCTTTCACTTTTCTCCTAAATAGTCCACACCGTGAGATCTATCCTCGGCCTCGTGGTATCTTTGGCGTGTCCCCCCAACGGATGGTGTTTGGGTAGGTCAATATCAAGGTGGATGGAAAAAATGTTCATAGTAAGTGGAAGCGGGAAGTGCGACAGCATATCCCCCGGTCTCCCTCGTTAGGTTGAATAAAGTTACTGTGCATTGCCTCGAGTTTTGCGCGTTTCTTTATTTGATCTCTTGTAAGAGGATAAGGTAACTTAGTCTCTTGTCCTAATCTATCTTTTCCTTACTGTAAGCACATTATGGTGGGAATCTGGCATCGAAATCGAGGGGTTACACTTACGAGGAATAGTTAAAAGTTAATGATTCTGGACCGAAAAATAGTGGTTGTTAGATTCAGTTCCAAGAGTTGGTTCTGCCTAATGGTTAAGATCTTCTCCTCCCAATGAAGGGACAACTGATCACCCCACCAATGATGTTTGTTCTGACTTATTGGGGCATCATTGCAAAATAGAAGTCTAACTTAGGATACTTGAAACTGTTTGGCAAAACTGATTGGTTTAAAAGTGGTTTAGCAAAATCTAATAAAGTTTTGTTCGTATTTTCAGCAACTTTTTCAAATGGCAATAACCACCTTATCGTTGTTAAGCACCGAAAAACTAACTGGCGATAATTTTTCAACATGGAAACACATGATCACAACGATCCTAATCATCAAAGATCTCATGTTCGCTCTCACAGAGGCTTGTCCTCCTATTCTAGCTCCAAATTTCGCTCGAAATATTTGGGAGGCATACGAGCGATGGACAAGGGCGAATGAGAAGGCTTGAGCCTACATCTTGGCAAGTCTTTCTGAAATCTTGGCCAAGAAACATGAGCCTATGGTCTCAGCGCGTGAGATCATGGAATCCATATTTAACTCCAAAATGCAAGAAGGCACCTCTGTTCGTGAATATGTGCTAAACATGATGGTCCACTTCAATGTGGTGGAGTTGAATGGGTCTACCACTGATGAGGGCAGCCAGGTTAGCATAATCCTGCATTCTTTGCCAGAGAGCTTCCTGCACTTTGTTAGTAATGTGATTCTTAACAAAGTGAAGTATAACCTTACAATTCTCCTCAACGAGTTGCAGACATACCAATCTTTACTGAAAAGTAAGGAGAGGCAAAAGGGTGAGGCAAATGTTGCTTCATCCTCCAGGATGTTCCATAGAGGTTTGACCTAAGGAACGAAGTCTGCACCTTCTTCTTCTAACTCTGCAAAGGGGAAGAAGAAGAAAGGTGGTAAGGAAAAAGGGAAGGCACCTGCTAACCCACCGCCTGTCCCCCCAAGGAGGCGTCCACAAGTTGCTAAGAGAAAATATTTCCATTGCAATCAAATGGACACTGGAAGAGGAACTGTCTTTAGTATCTGAAGGAGAAGAAAGCAGCCAAGGCTAAGGCCAGGGCGGATAAAGGTAAATGTGATTTACTTGTGCTTGAAACTTGTTTAGTGGAGAATGATGATTCTGCCTGGATAATTGATTCAGACACCATTAATAATGTTCGTTCTTCTTTTCAGGGGATTAGATCTTGGCGACAGCTAAAGGATGGTGAAATGACGATGTGAGTAGGCACTGGGCACGTCGTCTCAGCCGTGGCAATGGGAGGACTCCAGTTAGCTTTACAGAATAGGTTTCTTATTTTAAATGATGTATATATTGTTCCTGAACTAAAAAAGAACTTTATTTCTGTAAAATGTTTATTGAAATGTAAATACCTATTTCTTTTGATTTGAATAAAGCGTTTATTCATAAAGATGGTGTTTTTATTTACATAGCAAATCTGGAATCGAATTTATATGTGCTAAGGCCGTTAGCCAATAATTCCCTCCATGATACTGAAATGTTCAGAACTGCTGTAACTCAATCAAAACTTCGACGAATTTCTCCAAAAGAAAATGCCCAACTTTGGGATCTACGTTTAGGGCACATCAATCTCAATAGGATTGAGAGATTGATGAAGAATGGACTTCTAAGTGAGTTAGAAGAAATTCTTTATCTGTGTGCGAATCTTGCCTTAGGGTAATATGACTAAACGACCTTTTACTGGAAAAGGTTTTAGAGCCAAGGAGTCTCTTGAGTTAGTACATTCTGACCTTTGTGGTCCTATGAATGTGCGAGCCCGAGGTGGCTATGAGTATTTTATCAGCTTTACTGATGATTACTCCAATTATGGGTATGTTTATCTTATGCAACGGAAGTCTGAATCCTTTGAAAAGTTCAAAGAGTTCAAGGCTGAAGTTGAAAATGCATTGGATAGATGGATTAAAGCTCTTCGATTGGATCGAGGTGGAGAGTTTTTGGACTCGACATTCCAGGACTATTTGATAGAACATGGAATCGTTTCCCAACTCTCAGTACTGGGTACACTTCAGCAAAATGGTGTAGCAGCGAGGAGAAATAGGACCTTATTAGACATGGTTTGCTCGATGATGAGTTACGCTTCCTTACCGGACTCGTTTTGGGGTTTTGCAGTGGAGACTACGGTGTACATACTCAACTGTATTCCCTCCAAGAGTGTTGTAAGAACACCTCTGAAGTTGTAGAATGGGTATAAAGCTAGTTTACGTCACTTCCGCATTTAGGGTTGCCCTGCACATGTGCTTAAGTCTAATCGCAAGAAATTGGAACCACGGTCGAGGTTATGCCTTTTTGTAAGCTACCCCAAAGGTACACGACGGGGTTATTTTTATCCAACGAAAAATAGGGTGTTTGTTTCAACAAACGCTACTTTCCTGGAGGAGGATCATATAAGGGAGCACAGTCCACGAAGTAAAGTTGTGTTGCGTGAGCTTTCCAATGAAACTACTGAAACTTCAATAAAAGTTGTTGAAGAGCCTACTACATCAACAAGAGTTGTTGATGGGAGTTCATCCAGTAGGTCGGTTTCACCTTAAGAGTTGAGGGAACCTCGACGTAGTGGGAGGGTTGCGAACCCACCCGTTCGCTATCTGGGTTTCACGAAAATCCTTGCTATGGTAGAAGATGGCGACGTTGAGGATCCGTTGTCTTATAAGAAGGCAATGGATGATGTTGACCGAGATGAATGGGTCAAGGCCATGGATCTCGAGATGGAGTCGATGTACTTCAACTCAGTCTGGGATCTTGTGGATTAGCCTGATGGGGTTCGCCCTATAGGTTGTAAGTGGATCTACAAGCACAAACGAGGTGCTGATGGGAAGGTATGGATTTTCAAGGCTCGACTTGTGACAAAAGAGTTATACCCAGGTTGAGAGAGTCGACTATGATGAGACTTTCTCGCCTGTTGCCATGTTAAAGTTGATTCGCATCCTCTTATCCATTACAACTTATTATAATTATGAGATCTGGCAAATAGACGTTAAGACGGCCTTTCTGAATGAAAATCTTGAGGAGACCATTTATATGATGCAGCCCGAGGGATTCATAGCCCAAGGTCAAGAGGAAAAAGTTTGCAAATTGAATCGGTCCATTTATGGACTGAAATAGGTGTCTCGATCTTAGAATATACGGTTTGATACTGCGATCAAGTCGTATGGCTTTGACCAAAATGTTGATGAACCTTATATCTATAAGAAGATCTTCAACGCTTCAGTAGTCTTCTTAATGTTGTATGTAGACGATACCCTACTCGTTGGGAATAATGTAGGTCTGCTAACTGCAGTTAAGAATTGGCTAGCGACCTAATTCCAAATGAAAAATTTGGGAGAGGCTCAGTTTGTTCTAGGTATATAGATCTTTTGGGATCGTAAGAACAAAGTGCTAGCACTGTCTCAAGCATCGTACATTGATAAGATGTTGCTCAAGTACTTGATGTAGGACTCCAAGAGGGGCTTACTGCCGTTCAGGCATGGAGTCATTTATCTAAGGAAATGTGTCCTAAGATGCCTCAAGAGATTGAGAAGATTAGACGGGTCCCATGTGTGTCTGTCATTGGCAGTTTGATGTACGCGATGCTCTGTACTCGTCCAGACATCTGCTACACTGTGGGCATAGTTAGTAGGTATCAGTCTAACCCAGGCTAGGTTCATTGGACCGCAGTGAAGAACATCCTCAAGTATCTTCGGAGAACGGGGGACTACATGCTCGTGTATGATTTAAGGGATTTGATCCTTACAGGATACACGAATTCTGATTTTCAAACTGATAAATACTCTCGCAAGTTCACATCATGGTCAGTCTTTACTCTTAATGGAGAAGCTGTAGTGTGGTGAAGCACTAAGTAGGGTTGCATCGCCGACACCACTATGGAGGCGGAGTACATAGTGGCTTGCGAAGCTGCTATGGAGGTCGTCTGGCTAAGGAAGTTCTTGACAGATCTGGAAGTTGTTTCAGATATGTCTCAGCCCATTACCCTCTATTATGATAATAATGGGGTAGTGGCGAACTCCAAGGAGCTAAGGAGTCACCGGCGCGAAAAACACATAGAGCGAAAGTATCATCTGATCCGCAAGATAGTGCATCGAGAGGACGTGATTGTCACGCAGATCACTTCGGAGCACAATGTTGCTGACCCGTTTATGAAGGTTCTCATGGCTACAGTGTTTGTGGGTCATCTACGGAGCATGGGTCTACAGGATCGCTCGTGACTGGACTAGGGAAAGTGGGAGATTTTCTTGTACTGGGCTTTTATACCCTAGTTTATTGTTTTGTACTAAGTTTTTTGTACAACCCACTTCGCTTTAGGACAAGTGGGAGATTGTTGGGGTTGATGCCCTAAAGTCTCGTGTCCTGTAGTTTGTAAACAGTATGTACAAACACTTGTGTTGTTAATATATGATATTTACTTCGCATATTGTATTTTGCTCGATTAATTGTTTTATTTGTTTTACCACAAACCAATAAACAAAAAAATTCCTGGTTATTTGTATGTGACTCAAGCATATATGTGGTGACATACAAGTGGATCATGTCTTGAGTGATAACCAAAATGGTCTGTAGTATATGGATATAGGAGGGAAACCTTATCCTGGTAACGCTACGGATGCGACTCCCTTTGTAAAATGGTCACAAGAGTTGTGACTTGTCACAGATGGTTTGATCATGATCATTCGTGCTGGGGACATGCGAGTGGGGGCATCCTATATAAAGAGTTTGTATAAGACCTAACCATGAAGTGTTAACGTCTCGTTATATAACATCGTTCATGATAGAGACTTCACTTCACTAGGATGATCATAGGTAACATGACCTTAATCTTGAGTGAGTTGGGAACTTCTGCCATTGAGGGCGGTCCTTTGATTTATATGGGTGCGAGTGGCCAGGTCGCCTATTCAAACCTACCATTTTGAGGATTCGTCCAATTTGGGAGCTGGGAACTCAGCTACACAAGATGGAATTCACTTCTTCCCCAAGGTAGGGCAAGTAGATAGATGGCTCCCTTAATAGCTAATTTCGGGGCTTGAACGATGTGGCGCCATACATTTTCTCTTGGCCCGAGAGGTGTTCACACATAGTTGGACTATGTTGTATTGTTCATTAGAGGAATCAGTGGTACTTAAGGAGTGAGATGTAACTATAGGGGCAAAATGGTAAATTGGCCCAACTGTACTTACGAGCATCTGTGAAGGGTCATCGTACTCATGATTGGTCATATATGATGGACACGAAAATATATCTGTGGTAAGAAGAGTTCAACTGTTGGTCTTTAGTGGAACCATTGACAGTTAACGGATGGTGGATCTCATGGCTAAAGAGTTTAGTCAGCTATTCACGTACCGTTGGAGCTTCGAGCCATAGGTCCATTAGGTCCCCTAGGTAGCTTGGATAAAGTCGAGAACCAGTATATAGGTTATTTTGAAATATTCAAATTGACAAGAGAAGTTCGATTATATATAATATAATTGGACTGGTTAATTATATATGATTTATATCAAGTAGAGGAGAAAATACTATAATAGATATGTGATATCAAACTATAGGATATAAATATAATATGATTATATTTATTAATTAATTATTGATTGATTAATTATATGATAATTAACCAATTCTTCCACGTTCGGACGTGGGTAGTGGGCAATGTTAGTTATGGTAACCGGTGGGTTAAAAATTAAAAGAGTTTTCATTTTTCATATAGTGCATTCATTATTGTCATCCGCCCAAAAGAATTCGTGAAAGTGATCGCCTGAGAGCCTATACGATAGTAGCTCTTCCATCTACCTTACGATTTCTCTAAACGATCGTATACGTTTTTTCTAAACGATCGTTCAACTTTTCTTACACGATCGTGTAGCTCTTCTATACGATAAGCACTTCTGCTATATGATAACACTATATTATCTCCCACTTGTTTATCGTCTACATGAATCGTTGTCCTTTGTCCTCTACTAAACTCATAAAAGCCCACTCTTTGGATTTTCACTCCGAGAATACCCGGGGTTCATTAGTGGTGGTGTCGTCCCCATTGCAGTGTTCGTGTTCGTATTGATTGTGCTGTGGCAGTCGACGTTCTGTCGGGTGTTGGTAGATCTATTGGAGGGATCCACTGCTTGGGGCTCAGAAGTTGGAAGAGAGTCTTTAACTGGTATGAAACCCTTTCCCTGTTATTTATTTTTCTCTGAGCATGCCATAATTAGATTTATGTGTATAACTGTATATGTTGAATATATATCATTTGTATTTCAATCACTGTTGAATTGTAGGATCTCATACCGATAGTTCAATGAGCGTGTTCAGATCGCTTCGATTTCATAGTACCGAAATACAAATTATATACATTCAACGAACATGAACACTGCAACGGGGACAACACCACCACTAATGAACCTTGGGTATTCTCGAAGTGAAAACCCAAAGAGTGGGCTTTGGTGAGTTTGGTAGAGGACGGTGGATAACGATTCGTGTAGACGATAAGCAAGTGGGAGATAATACAGTGCTATCGTACAACGGAAGTGCTCATCGTATAGAAGAGCTACATGGTCATGTAAGAAAAGCTGAACGATCGTTTAGGAAAAACGTATAGGATCGTTTAAAGAAATTGTGAGGTAGACGATCGTTTAGACGAAAGAGCTACTATCGTATAGGCTCTCGGGCGATCGTTTTCACGAATTTTTTTGGGTGGTTGACAATAATGAATGCACTATATGAAAAATGAAAACTCTTTTCGTTTTTAACCCGCCGGTTACCATAACTAATGCTACTCATTACCCACGTCCGAACGTGGAAGAATTGGTTAATTATCATATAATTAATCAATCAATTAATTAATAAATATAATCATATTATATTTATATCCTATAGTTTGATATCACATATCTACTATAGTATTTTCTCCTCTAATTGATATAAATCATATTTATACTAATTTCCTCCAAAATAATGTATCCCATACATTAAGTCAGTTATATCATATATAATTAACCAATCCAATTATATCATATATAATATGAAGCACAGATGCTTCATGTGAGGCAAAGAATCAGTATCAGACACGTATCGGATACCGATACTTTCAGATACTTTCCAAATACGTATCTAACATGAGATTTGACGTATCTATACTTTCAGATACTTTCCAGATACGTATCTGACATGTGATTTGATGTATCTATTTCTATGCGTACTTTTTTTAAGGAAAAAGACAAGTAACTCATCTAATCTTTCTCAATCTAAAATTAGGCAGCCTATTTAAAAAGCTCACTACTTGAGTCTAAAACTAAAAGAAAAATAAATAAATAACAAACCAAATCTAGATTAGAACCATCTAATCTCCATCTTCACATTTGAATCCCACAAAGTCAACCAAAATATAAACCATTTGGATATCTTCAATAATAAGTTCTTCGTTTATCTTCATAATTCTTTCTCTAATCTTTTTCTTCTTCTTTGCAATATGAGTCACTTTTCTATAGCATTTTATTAACTATTGTACTTCAACATCTTAGATGTTGCTTTTTTGTATTGTATTTCAGTGTTTGTATTCTATTTTGTACTATTGTTATTAACTTGTATGCTAAATTTATCTATATCCTAAATTTTTTTAAAGGAAAAAAAAGTATCTTCAACGTATCAGTATCTTCGTATTTTAGAAATATATATATTAAAAAAATATATAAAAAAAAGGATGCATCCTTAGACATATCTATATCTTAGTTTTTTAGAAATTTACGAATCACCATATCCGATCGTATTCGTATCGTGTAGCCGTATCTGTGTCTGTACTTCATAGTTAATATAATTGAACTTCCTCTTGTCAAGTTGAATATTTCAAGTTAACCCAAATACTGGTTCTCGACTTTATCCAAACTACCCAGGAGACCTAATGGACCTATGACTGGTACGTGAATAGCTGACTAAACTCTTTAGCCATGAGATCCATCATTCGTTAACTGTCAGTGATTCCATTAAAGACCAACAACGAACTCTTCTTACCATAAATATATTTCTGTGTCCATAGGATATAGCCAATCATGAGTACGATGACCCTTCACAGATGCTCGTAAGTACAGTTGGGCCAATTTACCATTTTGCCCCTGTAGTTACATCTCACTCCTTAGTACCACTGATTCCTCTAATGAACAATACAACATAGTCCAACTATGTGAACACCTCTCAGGCCAAGAGAAGGTGTGTGACGCCACATCGTTCAAGCTCCGGAATCAGCCCTTAAGGGAGCCATCTATCTACTTACCCCTACCTCTGGGAAGGAGTGAATTCCATCTTGTATAGCTGAGTTCCTAACTCCCAAATTAGACGAATCCCTAAAATGGTAGGTTTGAATTGACGACTTGGCCACTCACACCTATACAAATCAAGAAATCGCCCTCAATGGCAGGAGTTCCCAACTGACTCAGGAATGATGTCATGTTACCTATGATCATCCTAGTGAAGTGAAGTCTCTGTCATGAATGGTGTTATATAACGAGACGTTAACACTTTGTGGTCAGGTCTTATACAAACTCTTTGTATAGGATGCCCTCGCTCACATGTCCCCAACACGAATGATTAGGATCAGACCATCTGTGACAAGTCACAACATTTGTGATCATTCCACAAAGCGGGCCGCATACGTAGTACCAGGATAAGGTTTCCTTCCTATATCCATATACTATAGACCATTTTGGTTATCACTCAAGACATGATCCACTTGTATGTCACCACATACATGCTTGAGTCACATATAGATAACTAGGGATTTTTTTGTTTATTGGTTTGTGATAAAGCAAATAAAACAATTAACCGAGCAAAATCAAGATGTGAAGTAAATATCATCTATTAACAACACAAGTGTTTGTACATACTGTTTACAAACTATAGGACACGAGATTTTAGGACATCAATCCCAACAGCTGCGAAAATATAGGAGTGCACTGCTGACGACTTAGGTGTTATAGGGTCGACCAGATCAAGCCTCCATGCTTTGAAAATCCATGAGGCTATGGTTGGATGTAGACGCTCGGGCGGTTGATGAATGAAATTCGCGTGATATTAACAGGCTTCGCACTTCTTTGCATAATCCATCAAGTCCTGGATCATTCCCCGCCAATAGTAACCTATTCTTTTTAGCTGGAATTGTAGCTTCGGTCCAGCTTGATGTGCGTCATATATGCCTGAGTGTGCTTCCTCCAAAGCCTATGCTGACTCTTCTTTATTGAGGCATCGAAGGAAAAGTCCTTCAAGGGATCGACGGTATAGGACCCCTTTGTAATAAATGAAATGTGCGGCTTTCATTCAAACCTCGGTTTTACGGCTGTGGTCATCGGGAGCCTTCCATGCTCAAGGTAATCTATAATGGGTTGCCACTAATCTTCCTTGTCGGTTAGGTAGATTGATGCCACATTTGTTTCCCCACAGCAGTCCCAACCAGAGGTACAACCCATCTTTGCCAGAGCGATATATTAAGGGGCACATTATCCAAGACCGTTAAGGTAATGGCTAGGTTTGCCAAGGCATCCGCTTTCTTGTTCTCCGTCCTCGGGACATGTTCCAACGTCATGCTTTCAAACTTTTCCATCAACTGGCGAGCATAAGTGATGTAGGGTTTCAAGTTGTCATGCTTCACCTCATACTGGCATAATAGTTGATTGATTATCAACTTTGGATCACTGAAGATCTCTATACAAGCTACTCTAATCTCTAAGGCCATTTGGAGACTAATTATCAAGGCTTGGTATTCAGCGACGTTGTTCGAGCATAACTCGGCAAGTGCGAAGCTATAAGGCAACATGTGCTTTTCTGGTGAAGGTGGCTCGATTTACTTCGACGAATACGAGGCACAGGAATTGATCCATACCCGCGTCAGTATTTAGTGGCACGCAAGCATTCAGAACAGGAACAGGCATGAACGGCTAACTGACGGTAAAGACCTATCTTTTCTGAAGTCCAGTTATTTCTCCAGCATACGATTAGGCTACTTATCCTCCTAGTGCGAGAATGTCTGAACTATAGAGTCATATAGTCCCTTTTGCTTCGACCGACAATTCGGCTTCCATCAGGATATTCCGAATGATATAGGGGGAATACCTCCCGTACCTATACCGAAGAATGTTTTATATTACTAGATAGTATGCACGAGACGTAAGCTCTTGTCTCAGGTATTCCTGTCGACCCGTACATTGGATCCACACACTCATGTTACCCACGGTTCAAGAATTGGTGGTTAACAAAGCACGGGAACTACTTCAAAGAGAATCGTCATTTGTTAGTGACCAGTGTTATTTCTCCCCCATCACCATCAAGACTACCCAAAGGTAGAGGGATCAACCATGGAGGGAAGAAACTTTGCCTGACTGAGGAGGTGGCAGCGATCGCACAAAAAGACGCTTCCAAACTGATTAAAGAGGACAGTCATAGTAGTACCGACGACCGTTATTGGAAGCGACCCTCCAAAAAGCACAGGGTATCAGATGTCGATTTTCTTGAGAGGGTTCAGAATGATTCGGTGGCTTCTAATGCTCTCAACCTACTGGTATGTCATCCTTTTTTTAAAATATATATATAAGTCCTCTCATATCGTCTTTTTAACTGTACGGTTTACATTTAATCTCCCCTTTTGTATCACCTTTAAACCTCTCTCTTCAAGGACTTGAAGCATCACGAAGCGAAGAATCTTTGGTAGGTCCTTTTTTCGTTGACTTAGCCGTTAAGGGAGTTGGTACCTTCGAAGCACTGCTAGTGGATCTTTTGCTAAGGTTCTATCCCGTGCGTGCTATCCTTGGTGACATCCCTCATGTCAAGGAGGCAGTGGTCGTCGAGAACATCGAGGCTTTAGATTTCCTATCCAAGGAAACTAGTTTCTCTTTGGTGCCTGCAGCACGAAGGGTTCTCCAACCCAGAGAACGCCATAGATTACCTATTTTGGAGCCACCAGGTGTCCCATCGTGAACGCCAATTTATTCACATGAAGCTTCCAGAGAAACGTGTATTGTGGCATCTTTCACAATTTTCTCGTCGCCCTTCACCTTTTTCTTGTGTTTCTTCGGTTCGTGGCTTAGGAAGTTCCTTGTTCCCCTGTTGGCGATACTTAGCTCCATGTCGTGAGCGCGAGTCGCCAGTTTTTCAAAGGTACGGGGCTTTATTCCCTGTAGGATATAGAGAAGTTCCCAGTGCATACCCTGCATGCACATTTCTACAGCAGATAATTCGGTGAGTCGATCTTTGCAATCCAGACTCAGAGCTCTCCATCGGTTGATATAGTTGATGACCGGCTCTCCTTTCTGTTGTTTGGCGTTTGTCAGCTCCATCATGTTGACAGTGCGTCTAGTGCTGTAGAAGCGATTCAAGAATTATCTTCCAAGCTACTTCCAACTATCAATCACCTCAGGCTCTAAGTCCATGTACCAGTCAAAAGCGTTTCCTTTGAGGGTTCTGATGAACTGTTTGACTAGCAGATCTCCCCTTGTTCCCGTATTCTCGCATGTTTCCACGAAGTGGGCGATGTGTTGCTTTGGATTGCCCTTTCCATCGAATTGCTGGAACTTTGAGGGTTGATACCCTGTAGGCATTCTCAGATTGTGGATCCTCTGGGTGTATGGCTTAGAATATATGAAGGAGGTTTGAGCCGGCCCTCCATATTAAGCTCTTATGGAGGTCATGATCATATCTTGTAGTTGTTGGACCGACAGAGAGACCACCGAGGTTGACTATTGCAGTTGGTTTTCTTGCAGCACGGTCTTCCCCTTGTCAGTTGTTTTGACCGTGGGTGCTTGGCTTGATTCAGCAGCCTCTCGAGACTGCATTTGTTCTCTCAGGTCAGCAATCTCATGGTCTCGCTCCTCGGCAGCTTTCATCAGAAAGTCAATCTTCTTTTCCATTTCCGCCATGGCCGCTTCCGTCGTCATGTCTGCCATCATGACAGAAATCACATCTGGCGGTGAATCTTTTTTCGGTTTGCTGGAGGCGAAAATAGAGTTTTCAAACAGGGGGTTTTCTTTGATGACAACCCCGCCTTGTAGGGATTCTATCATTTGCCTCAAGATGTTGTGGGCAATGAGGAAGCTCTGCTCTTGCTCCTGCGTGACTTCTCTTGAGCGGCTGCGGGTTACAGGTCCCATATACGAGTCGTTTGTGGAGGAAGATTTGGATGTCATCTTCTTAGATGCCATTTGCCTTGTTTAGATGCTGAGAGAGAGATGAGAGGTAGAGAGATCTCACTGGACGTGCCAATTTGTTCACACGAAGCTTCCGGAGAAACATGTTTCATGGAGTTCAACTTGAGTTGGTGTTGATGTTAAAGTTGATTTGATGCGATATAGTTAGATCTCTAATACTTGATCCTCTGATTCTCTTTCGGTTGGGTAAATGTGCTTGACTTGAAGAAAGCACCGAACGTTCTTGAATTAGAAGTCTTGGAAGCTTGAAGTAGAAGTCGTGAAAAAGTCTTTGTGTTTTCAAGGGTCTTCAATCTTTTAGGAGTGCGGCTTCAGGAGTCTTGGGAGTCTTTTGCTTGTTGATGAATTCTCTCTAGGCTCTCTGAATGTAGAAAATGATGCCTCCACAAATGAGAAGAGTTTCTCTATTTATAGAGTTCTCTGGTAGGTCTCGTGGGCTTGGGCTTGGTTGGTCCATAGGCCTGGTCCTTGGACCCGATTGGTTGGACTTAGGTATGATTCAACATTTAGATCAAATTCAGCCCATTTTTGGGCTTATTTGAACTTTAACCCAAATAAATAATATCAAATTGGGTCAAATTAATCTTGTCTGATTCAATGGTCTGATGAAACCATATGGCGTCATTAGAATTTGTCTTCAATTCCAATTTAGGACACATGTCGACTCCTAATTGATTTCAAATTTGATGGTTTGGAATTTCTTCATGAATGACGTGGTAATTTGTGATTGATCTAAAATTTCTCATTCAACAAGCTCTACAACTAATTAGACTTCTATTCGATGATTTGCACTCAATGTAATTGTTGAAACTTGAGTTATTAACATTTATACATACAGTGTAATGGTAAAATCGTGAATTATTAGATTTCAAATATATTGATTCAATAAAAGACTAAATAAATGAAACCTTAGACTCTAAATATTTTTCCATTTAAACAAATAATCCTTATTGATTTTTCTCCCCAAATATCTCTTTGTTATTATCTTTCTTTGCATATTTAGTTCTATGTAGGGTTGTTTTAAAATATAGAAAAATGAACCAAAATATAGTAAAATTTTAGAACTATCAATGATAGACGCAGATAGACACTTGTAGACTTATCTATTAGTGACACTGATAGAAGTCTATCAATGTCTATCAGCGTTTATCATTGATAATTCTAAAATTTTGTTATATCTTGTAAATATTTTCAACAATTTTACCATTTGAAATAATTTTCCTTTATCTAACTATTTTCGATTTGTTTAACATTTTGTTACAAGATTCAATTTTTATTTAAATATTTGTTTTTCATTTTTTTATACATATTGTTATTTATCTGTTTTCATCTTTTTTCAATTTATTGTTTATATTCTTTAATTTTCACATTTTATTTCACATTATATTATGATATTATTATTTCATAATTAAGTGTTTTTTTTTTTTTCATTTGTTTATACATATGAAATAAACATCATTTTTCGTGATTCCTGGTTAGAATATAATATTATATCTTATTGATTTTTCTTTATCAATGTCGGTATGTTCTGGTAATTAACTAATATACATTCAATACAGTGTAATAGCAATATGAAGCTATAAGATTTAACTAATCTACATTTATACATACAATGTAATTGTAATATCAAGTTATGAGGTTTTAACCATCATTTTGATTATAATAGAATATTGCATCTTCTTGATTTTCTTTACCAATATTGATATTTTTCTAGTAATTAACGTACTTCTTTTAATTTTGAATTTTTAGAGCGAAAATTAAATTTGTTGGAGACGATAATTATTTTATAAAAAAAAATATAGAGAAGGTATTGGGATATTTGGAATTTAAGAGTGAAAGAAGAAAGTTTGACTTGGATCAAGATAATTGTTTTTGTAAGTTTTTTATTTTATTTAAAAAAAAACCCTAATTTATAGCTACATCATCGCATAGAACACCCACCCACCCCCCACTTTCTTTTCCTTATTCCTCCTTCAGTTCTTTGTGCTTTAAGCCTCCCTCAACCTTCTTCTCCTTTGCGTGAAAACTACCGCTAGCATCTCAGTCTACCACAGGCCACCATTTGTACTGAGATTGCCGCCGTCACAGAGGAGGATAGCACAGGAAGTAGCCGTAAGGAAGCAACTCTCTCTTGAATTCTTGTTGTTGCCATGGAAATCCATTGTTGTGGCTAGCTTCCGACAATCGTTGCCGCCATGTCACTGACCTCCTTGCACATACACTTGTTTTCTATTTTTTGTACTGGACACCATTTTCAACCATGATGTTCTGGATGAAGTTGCTTTCAAGATTCTTTGGCTAAACTAGTCACATGGAATGAAGGGAATAAAATTAGGAATGTCTATTTACCTCCTAGATCCGGGACCGGGGACCCGTCTCGAACGGGACAGTAAATCCCTGATTAGACGGAGAATGGGAGAGGGAGTGTGGGAATAATTTTTTCTACGGGAACGGGAACCCATCTCCATTCGATGAATAATAAATAATAATAATAAAAAAAAAATGTTAGTTGTTTTTTAATTCTTATTTCAACTTTTTCGTACTTTAATACATTTATATTATTTTAACATTACTATTTAAATGAAAAGTTTGACTATGATATTGTAAATTTTAAATTTTAACTTTTAGAAGTTATAGGATTAGATTATATTTTTATACATATAATAATATTATTTTTATGATAAATTTTTATACTATCTTCTTTGAATGAAAATTTTATTGAAAATAACTCATTTAATATAATAATTTTATTTGGTTGAGAATAAACAAAATTGCTAAAATGAATATATTAAAAAAAATAAATAGAGAAATTTTTCCCACGAGGATTTTCCGCCCCGATCCCCACGAGAAATTTCGCAGGGACGAGGAATGAAATAAGGGGGGCGAGGATGGGGACATGAAGTCTTCCCCGTCCCCGCCTCGTGGACATCACTACATGAAACTCCTTGCAACTGGATGGGTGATTATTAATTTTTGCTACTAGAATGTTTAGATTGAATGTATTTGCGGTATTCGAGTTTTTTTTTAAATTATTCCTTTACATTCTCATTTATATTACCTTTAAGGTAGTTTGGTCATTTACTTATTATTATTTTCTGTTATTTTTACAATTTTGAAACTTTTATACCATTTTTTTTATTATTGAAACTTTCAAATTTACTTGTCAACCCTTCTTTTAGTCCCTTTCTCCCAAATGAAAAAGTGGGTTCCTATCTATGGCATGCTTCAAAGCCTTAGGTGGGCTTAAGCCTTATTACCTCTTGGGCCCACAATTAGATGTTGGACTTAGCCTTCATGCCAAAAGTGCGTGTTTTTTAACTTGACCAAAGGTCTTGGAATGCATGTTAACTTGTAATTAATTCTAAATTTGATATTTTGTAATCTTATCATTAATTGAAGAAATGACGTGATGATTTATGATTGGTCTAAAATTTTTTATTAATGAAACTTCTTTTTAGTTTAGTGAATATCAATATAAGTTATATGTAATACCTTCTTCGAAGTTAGAAGATCAAATTCTCCTACCATATGTTTGTTCAATTTTCAATCAACTATCTAATTTATAGCTTTAGACCTTACCTTAGATAACCCTCCACACACATCAACTTAAGAAATATTTTACGAAAATAAGAAGAAAATAAAAGAAATATAAGGAAAAAAAATATATTTTTTGTCCAACATAGAAGGGAGGATTTGAACTTTACACTTTTTGATCGAGAATATACACTTTACAATTGAAATATGTTCACTTTGACAATATAATAATTAATTCCACCATCCTAGACTAATAGCCGAATCTTGTGAGGCTCACACTTCTTATAACGCCATTAAATAGCTACCAACTATATTTTAGCCATGGAAAGGAATAAAATGGTTTCTGAAAGGTGAATGGCAGCTACCAAGTTGTCAAGATAATTTTGAATTAAATACTATTTCTTCCTTATATTTTCAATCATGATTCATTTTAGTCTATATACTTTCAAAAAAGTTAATTTTCATTTTTGTAGTTTCATCTTTATTTTTCATTTGGGTCTCTTTACTATTATAAATGGACCATTTTGGTCCATTCATTTTTATTTTATCTCATTTTTTGTCAGCCAACATTTTAAAATGACACTTGATTCAATCCTTAAAATATAGTGCTAAATTTGTATTAAAGGAATTTTATTGGATACAAAATTTATATTAAAATTTTACAAATAAAAAATCAAAACAACCACTTTTTCAAAGTACAAATGCTAATAAACCAAACTTCAAAGTACAGAAGCCAAAATAAAAGTATGAAAATTAAAGTAGTATTTTAATCTATAATTTTGATTAACTCCCAAGTAGTTCTTTTATTGTTGCGAGGATGTTACCAAATGCATAAACTTCCAAAACGTACAAGAATTTGAAAATGTTGAAAATAGAAAAAGGGAATTACTTGGAAACTAGAGCAAAATATAATGTTAAAACAAACATATTATTGGAGGCAACAATGCTACTTAGATTAGCTAGGTAGAGAAAGAAAGCAAAAACATACCTTTTACTTGACGCATTTGATAAGAACCAATGGATAAGATACTAAAGAAAGCTACTTGTAACTGTAAAACGTTCTGCAAAACCACGCAATATGTATGTGTCACATTAACTAGTATAATAATGCATAGATTTGGGGAATTAGGATGCTCAAACAGTCTCATTTGCACACCTAAAATGACAACTTGTAATAGAAGTCCAACAAAACTACTCGTCATTCTCATAATTTTTGTGTTTTTCAATAACATTATTGCTAAGAAAGAGTGGATTAGTGATGCCACTGCTAACCAAACTGGCAAGAGATGGGCACTTCTGGTTGCTGGCTCCAATGGTTATGAAAATTACAGGCATCAGGTACCATTCTTATATCAATCCATTACATAACTATAAAAAAAAAATCATTCGATGAGGCCATCACAATGTGGCTGGCAATTAAGAAGCACAAACACTTTACTTTGACTAGTGTGTTCCTGTCATACACTTGGACACGTATTAGATGACACTTATTAGTGTAGTATATGTGTTAGACACTAGTTGTACAAAAACACGTTAAGTCCAATATTTGTTAAACATGCATCAAATGACGAGTCGTTGTGTCTTGTATCCACATCTAACAGACTAATTTTTTTCAGCATATAAATGCACAAAATCTTGACTTTGAACTTCCTCCTGGTATAAACATGATATATATATTTTTTAATAAACATGTCTTTCTCGTGTCCATATCCTAGATTTAAAGAAAATGTCACTATGTTTGTTATCCATGTTTGTGCTTTCTAGGTTGACAATATATGCATCCAGCAATTATTATATAAAACAATTATGATCTATGATCTGTTTGGAAGCTAGGATGTCATCAGCTGTAATCCCAAATCCACTTTTGGATTGAGGGTTTTGGGCAATCCCTATTACATTCTCTTCCCACCGTTTTCAATCTAACTATCTTTCCTACCATTTTCACGCTTTACGATTCCATTTTGACATTGATTTTAACATTTTATTGTAATCCTAATTTCAAGTAATCTGGATTATATTTCAGCCTCTCAAACAAGTCCTTATACTATAACATAAATAATTTTTTTAAGCTGAGACGTCTCTCATACATTAACTCTCTTTTTTATGTAAAACCAAAACCTAGGCGGATGTATGCCATGCATATCAAATACTGAAAAAGGGTGGAATTCCTGATGAAAACATAATAGTTTTCATGTACGACGATATAGCATTTCATCCAAACAATCCAAGGCAAGGAATCATTATCAACAAACCAGGTGGGCCCGATGTTTACCAAGGAGTTCCCAAAGACTATACAGGAAAGCAGGTGAATGCAGTCAACTTTTATGCTGCCCTTTCGGGAAACAAATCTGCACTTACTGGTGGAAGTGGTAAGGTTATTCACAGTGGCCCTCATGATCATATTTTCATCTACTACTCCGACCATGGTGCTGCTGGGATGCTCGGTAATAAGTTACATTTGCAACTCCTTTTCGTCTCAACAAATTAAGGGTTTGTTTGGATTGACTTCTGCTAAGAGAAGGCAATTCATACAGGTCGGCCTTAAACTCTCCTAACGAATTTGACTATATTTTGTTTCACATGATCGTAGGAATGCCTGAAGATGATTATGTTTTTGTCAATGATCTAATAGATGCACTGAAAAGGAAACATAAAGCCAAAAGTTACAAAAGCATGGTACTAACATATATCATACAACAATAGTTACAAAGTTCAAACTATATATCAAAGTAAAGGTTAAATTAGTTAACATAAAAAACTCAGGTAATATATGTAGAAGCATGTGAGTCCGGGAGTATGTTTGAAGGACTACTTCCAGAAAACATAAAGATATATGCAACAACAGCATCAAATGCAACAGAAGATAGCTGGGCAACATATTGTCCTAAAGAATCTCGAGGTCCTCCTCCCAAAGACTACAACACTTGTCTTGGAGATTTGTACAGCGTCGCTTGGATGGAAGACAGGCAATACTTTTTTTTACACCTTCTATCTGCGTTAAATAATTGATATCAACTTAAACTTTTGAGTTCAATTATATTTAACATGGTATCAGAGTAGGAATTCTTGCATTCAGGCCTCTATAACATCGTTTTCAAGCCTACATAGTCACTCTCCAATCATCTTAAATGAATTTGTGTTGTGGCATGACATGCAGTGACAAGCATGATTTGAGCAAGGAAACTTTGAACCAACAATATCATGCAGTAAGCTTCCTGATTCTTAAATGAGCTCAATTTTCTTAAATCACACTACTGATAAATATTTCCTTTTACATTCCCAAACTGCAGGTTCGAAGAAGAACTTTGGTTGATAAATCTGGCGTCGGTTCTCATGTAATGTTGTATGGAAACAGAAGGATCGGCACCGATTTCCTTAACACCTTTATTGGTAATAGCCCTGATTATAACAACTATAAATCCTCTGTTCAGAGTATTCATACCATTTCTTCACCATCAAAATTATCATCAAATGGGGTAAGCCAGCGTGATGCTAGTCTCATTTATTATCAGTACAAGGTATGATTTGTCCAACGATGTATATATTCTAATTATGATTCCAATCTACTACATATTCTAAATGTGTAGACTTTTGCTTTGATCAGTTTCAGAAAGCTCCAATTGGGTCTAGAGAAAAGATGGAGGCCAGAGAGCAGCTAGAGGATGAAATTCTGAAAAGAAGGCATGCTGACAACAGTATAAATAACATTGGTAAACTTCTGTTTGGACAAGCAAGGAGCTCAAAAGTGCTTAACAAGGTTCGGGAGCAAGGGCAATCCCTGGTTGATGATTGGCACTGCTTTAAGACATTTGTAAGTCCTATTTTTAAAATCTTTACTTATTTTATACCATCAAAAACTTTGTTGATGCAAATAATCTCTATAAGACAGGTGAAAATCTATGAGAAACATTGCAAAAGAATGTCAAGCTATGGGATGAAATACACGCGAGCTATAGCCAATATATGCAATGCTGGGATTACAATGCACCAAATGGATCAGGCCTGTCTCCAAACTTGCCTTGGAAAAACCTGAAGTGGGATTAGTTTCTAATATTGTTAACCTGCCATTGATAGGCACCAGCGTTTATGAATGTAATCACAATCTGTAATGCAAATAATAAACTAATGATATTAATGTTGAACTGGAACCATCAATCAATTCAAACCTTTTTTGCTCTAACCCACAAACTTTCAACTGAAAAATCTTATTTCAACCTTCTGACAACAAATACAATTCTAGCTTATACAGAGGGATAGGTTCTATATAAAGTTTACTTTGGATCAGTGTGGCAATCTGGGTGAATAAGGTTTAGTCAAAATTTATGAACAAAAAATTCTAAGTGGACCTGATTAAACAAATCAATAGATTATTTCCAGCAAATAAATCACCTAAAAATAAACAAGAAATTAAGCATAACAATTTCAACAACCGTATTTAAGTCTAAAGATAAAAAGATTGGCAATAAAGTTAACGTAAGGATTTTAGCCGGAGAAGGCACAGGGTACTTCAAAGAGAACGACCTTTTTATCGGCGGCCGGGGAGTATAGAGGTACTTGTTAGGCTGATCTCCCCGTTGAAGAAGGCTATTGTTCCGTCCGACAACGTATCAAAACAGCAATTGGAGCCATTTGGCGTTGATTTGGATGGATCGCCGGCGGCAAGTACGAAGTGGGAGCTGTGGGGATTAAAAACAATCAAGGGCAGTTACAACTTACAAACGCAGAGCTCCAAAAAAACTGGCGGACTTTGTTATTAAAATAATTTAAAATTATCAAAACAAATTCTTGCTAAGGACAAAAGATTAAGGAAATTATTATACATGATAAACTACCGAAAATATTTATAAATAATAGTAAAATATATTTGTTTACTTATATTTATTGCAGTCTATATTATTATTTATAAATATTTTACATTTTTTTATATTTAAAAATAGTATGAAAATTAAATGACATATCTATTTTCTTTACCTTTCTCAAGTATCCTTAAAAAAAAAAATAATAAGAAATACTTGAAAGCAATAATTTAGTTAGTCTTGTAATTTTAAATTTTTAATCATTTAGCAATTTTTAATCATTTAGCCTTTCAAGTATAATAAATAGAATATTTAATATTTTTAGAGATAATAATTAAGTATATAGTAATATTTTTAAAAAATTGTAAATATAGCCAAATATATTAGATTTCTACTAATAAATTTGGTTATATCTATAAATTCTTTTGTATTGTACCATATATGCTATTTTAGATCTGATGCTATATTTGAATGTCCCTATTTTTTATCTAAATAAAATTAATTCAAGTAATTTCAAGGATTCTTGCTTGAACACTCTAAATTTGGTGAGATTACAAAATTTTTGTTTTATCTAAATTTTATAATTAACAATTTAGTTGTTTAAAAATTTGACTTTTTTTTTAAGCTCGTGAATTAATAAAATACAAAATTTAATTTTCAAAGTTTTCTTAAACATAAAATCTAATTTTATATCAAATAAACCAATTAATTTTTAAAGATTATTTGGAAAGGTTAAAGATTAAAAAAACACAAACTCTAAAGTTAAGTTATAAGTATAACTTTTCAAATATTTTAAGTGATACAAAATTATCAAAATAAATAAATAAGCAATTTGAAAAAACTTCAATTAAGTTTAAACTATTTTTTGAATAAACGAGTTTTCCAAACGTATTCTTTAAAGATATCCAAGTTTTTAAAATGTTTTCTTTTTTCTTTCTTTCTTTCTTTCTTTCTTTTTTTTTTTTTCAGTTCTAAAGTGTTTTTTATTTATTATTTTGTTAGTATAAAATATTTATTTAAATTTATCCAAGTATTTTAAAGTTATTTATTTATTACTTCTTTTTAGTACATACTTTAATCATTTAAAATAACATAAAAAAAATATACTCAAATTAACAACTAACATAGTGATTTAAAAAAAAAAAAAAAAAAAAAACTAAATTAGTACATACATACATCTTACTTCTTTTTAAGTTGAAAGTTTGATCTTACAACATTATTTTCGTTATGATATTACTACTCTTTTTGTTGCTAACTTTCTTAAATTATCAATTGACTCAAAAGTTTAAACTGGTAAATAAAAGTAGATTTTATTATATTATCATACATTTTTTTCTTTTTTTGCTTTTTGATAATTTATGATACATACACCAAATATTGTTATAGAAAATTTTGTTGCTTATAGATAGTTGTGATAGACATTGTTATCATTATAAAAGTTTATCAATGTCTATTAATGATAGAAAAGTCTATAAGTGTCTATTAATTATAGAAATTGATAGAAGTTTATCATTGTTATTATCAATGATAGAAACTGATACAAGTCTATCATTGTTACTATTAATGATAGAAATTGATACAAGTCTATCATTGATGGAGATTGATAAAAGTCTATCCATCTTTTTTTACTACTTCTATAAATAATTTAACCTTTCTTCTCATATGTGAAAACTTCTCTTTTAAAATATGACTTTCTTTTTTAAAAAATGGCATGTGTAATAAAAATTTATCAGTTATAAGATGAGAGATCAAATCTTCTTTCAAGTGCATGTCTAAATCAAGCACCGAGGATGGCTTCTTCTTCAATGGCTTCCTTATCATCCCAAACCCTACTCTGTTCCATTCCCTCCTCCTCATCTCCATAGAACCAACTGCAAATCAAATAATACAACAAATTAGCCACACCCATCAAGCTCAAAACCCAGTAGTAGTAATCATAATGCCCCTGGTTCAGATTATTCGAAAGCCATCCCACATTCCCATTTTTCGTCGTCCTCTTCTTCACCACGCTCACAATCAGTGCTGCAACCAAGCTTCCTCCGCCCATTCCCAGCGAGAACATCGCTACTGCAATGCTCGCCATACTCCTCGGCAGCTGCGAGTAGAAGAATTGAATCTGCCCTATCGCATTCAACGCTTCAGCCAGCCCTGCCAGGCAGTGCTGTGGCACCAGCCACATTGCCGACATCTTCACGATTCCTTCCGGTACATTGGCTAAACCTTCATGAATTGCTCTGTTTCTTCGTTTTCTCTCGATTTCTGCTGAAACTACTGAGGCCAAGCATGAGATTGCGAGTCCGATTCCCATTCTCTGCTTTAAAGTTAGTCCATTTGATTTTTTGGTGAATTTCGTTAGTAGTGGGACGATGATTTGGTCGTATATTGCGACCCAGATTGTTAGGGTTAGGATTGTGAAGACGGCAAAGGAAGCTGCTGGGAATTGGAAGTGGGGTGTTATGTGTCTATCCATTGTGTTTGCTTGGAGAGCGGAGAAGGTGAATTGGTTGATGGTGGCGCTGATTATAATGCCAGTAGACCAAATGGGAAGTAATCTGATTAGTGCTTTTAGTTCCTCTACTCGTTGAATTGTGCTTAATCTCCATGGGAATTTGGCCATTCCATTAGAATCCATGTCTGTTTCTTTGTTTCTTATTATGCAAGCCTTGTTTAGAAACCTTAAAACAAGATAGAAGAATCAACTTTGATCATGTTAGAAACTATAAAAGCGTAGTGAGCAACAATTGTGAAACGTTTTGACTCTTAAAATACCTCAATTTCGGCGTTGGGGTGACGAGTTTTGAGCCTTTATGGTAAAACCATTTATCAGAAGCTTGTGGGGGGAATTCCAAGTTCCTATTTCTCCAAGCTGCAACGATTACCTGAGCCAAACTGCTAAGCAAACTCTTGTTTGCCATCAGTTTAATATACAATGAAGAGCCAAGAAAGAACATGGCTGTGGATAACACCATAAGTCCAACAGGAACTCCGTAACCCACAACCCAACCGGCAGCGTTCTGGAGATAAACCATAAATACCACTGAAATGGTGACTGAAATTCCAACAGTAGCATAGTACCAGTTGAAGAAGCTTTGCATAGTTCTTTGGTTTTTGGGGTTGCCTGGCTTTTCTAGTTGATCTGCCCCAAACGCCAAAGAGCATGGTCGAATTCCCCCAGCTCCGATCGCCATTAGAAGAAATGCAAAATACAGAAGCATCAGCTGGGCAGTGTTTGCTGATACACAAAATTCCTCAGGTGGTTTACAGTGTGGAGGCCTTGCTTTTGGAAATATGGCTGTTAACCATAAAACCACCATTCCCTGAAGTTCAAAAGAATGATCAAAGTTGAAGAAACAGTTGAAACAAACAGATATTTAAGTTGGAAGTTGAAGGAAATGAATCCTTGCTTACAAGAAGTGTAACCACTGTCCCCATGGCGATGACCTTAAACCGACCCAAGTAAGAATCAGAGAGGAAAGCTCCGGCAATGGGCAAAAAGTTTGTCAGTGCAGACCACAGAAACAAGACGATTGCTCCTTTAGCACTACTCAGGTGATACTCATTTATCAGGTAAAATATCATATTTGCATGAAGACCAATATTTGAAATCTTCTCAAATATCTCGTTTGCTGCAGAGTTTAGAGTTCTTTTGTCAATGAACACATTATAAATGGATGCATCAGAACTTTTAAAACTTGGTGAAGAATATTACCTAAAATGAAAGGCATAGTTCGAAGACCACCCTTTTTTCTGGTAACCTTTTGAGTGGTTTCCATTACTTCCTCTGAATTCTGCTTCTCCATTGGCTTGGTTCTGGGCACATGTTCATAGCAGGAGAACCTAGCTATAATGATCTAAAAACTTTGTTGAATCCGCAAGTGAAAACAAAACTAAGCTGATTTTTTTCTTCTTTCCTTTACTTTTCAAAAGGTTATTCCAGAATTTGTATTTGTTTGGATTGCACTAGGTTGGGTAGATTTTTTTTCCTAAAATAATCTTAGGATGCTTTTTAATTTTATACTGCTCAAATGATTCCATTCTGTTCTATGCCATAAGATTTCATCTTTGTCATGTAGTATACAATTTTTTCTGCCAAAGCTGAATCCTTCTGTTTTCCAACTCAAAAGAACTTACACAATCGTAAACTAGTCCTTACTATCCAAAGGAGATTAATAATAACCAACTCAATACTTACACTCAAAAGTTAATAAAAAAAACCATAAGGCATTTATGATACTAGATCAAAATATCTATTAATAAAATAAAATTTAAGGATAAAAACAGTAAGGGTGTATTTGGCCCAAGCAGTTGGGCAATTGACAAAAATGACCTATTTGAAGTTTTGGTTTTAAAATTTAGACCTTTTTTTAAAAAAATTGTTTTTTTACCCCACAATTTTGCAAATAATGTAAAATTACTGTAACTCCCTTCAACATTTCAAAAATCACAACCCTTGGAAAATTGACAAAAATGACCTTTTTTTTAGTTTGTTTTGTATTTTTGACCTATTTTTGAAAACCAAGTTTTTTTTTACCTCCTTGATGATGAAAATGATGTAAGCATAGAAAATTTTGGTTATACAATTACTCTTATGCCCCTTATTAAATTTTTACTTTCAATTTCAACAACCAATCTACCAAATTAATTCACCAAAAATTCTCCACTACAAAAATTTATTCACAAAAAATTAGTTCATCCAAAATTAATTGACAAAAAATTATTCACATTCTAACACAAAAAATTACCCACAAAAATTAATTTGTTTACAATCCCACAAAAAGTTCTCTTCACCAAATTATCTTTGGAAAGAAAAGTCTTTCATCAAGTACAAAACTTGTATTTCACGAAGTTGTAATTTTGTACACTCCGTAAGAAGGTATGTATTTCATTTTGTATGTATTCAATAGTTCGATAATTTTTGGAAAAATTGACAATAATAAATGACCTTTTTGGAATTTGATTTTTCATGTCAGAATTCATTTGTTTGTATATATGTTTGCTTGGTTGATTGTTTCTCTTTTTTTTATAATGCTTTGCATTTGATAGTTATAAAAAAATGAAAAAAATAGCATTTTTTTAAAGATACTCGGACGGGCTTCATCGGATATTCACTAAGTAGAAAGAAATGAGTTAAAATTACTCGGTTGGATTTCACTGGGTACAAAATAATTGTTGAAATAAGTTTGATACCTGATCGGGCTTCACTGGGGATGAAGGAAATTGATTGAAATCACCTAGTCGGGCTTCACCAGGTATGAAAGAAATTGATTGAAATCATCCAATCTTTTTGGATTCAGGATAGGAATCGGGCTGAGACTGGTCTGGGGCCCAATAGAGTTAACCCTAACCTGGACGGGCGCACATGGAAAATATGTACATTGTTTTAAGGTCTACGATGGAGGAGAGTTGTAGGGGTTTGACATTGAGGTTAGCACAACGTATAATGAATTCTTGATCGAAGTTTATAAGATAAGTGATATAATTTCATGAGTATAATCTTTTTATAAGATGTATACTTCAATTGAGATCTAAAACCCCTGCATTTGTAATTCGGAATGATGAAGATCTACACACATTCCTCACATGGAAAGAGGTTTCAATAATACCTTTTACGTATCTACGTTTCCAAAATGTTCAAGTAATCAAGGATTTCATCCAAACAATTCATATATCCGATGAATTAAGAAATCCCTTTAGCATCTTGGCTAGTACATTGCAAGATGGAGTCAGATAGTCCATTTTTCCCCACATATTTTAACCCATCACTTACTTTGTGCCTAGTAATTTGACAACTCATAACTTAGAGGATGATGTAGACCAATGTCAACATTTCAATGATTGGTCTTGGAGGGAGAAGGATGATGGAGAGGAACCCAAGATTAATACCCACCATACACCTCATGCAGAAAAACGAACAATTGAAGACTACGGAGACTCGTCACACGTAATGGGTCATGACTTGTCACATCCATCTAGTAGCAAAATCATCATGACAGGGGTCTTATTCTTCTGAAGATGTACAAGTTGGTGACATATTTATATCTAAGAAGGATTTAAAGATGCAGTTATCTATATTAGCAATTAGAGAAAACTTCCAGTTTAGGGTGAAGAAGTCGACCACAACATTATAACAAGATTCAATTTAGGGACGGGTGGCTTCATAACACGATTCACAAGCTGAATCTCTTTTTTAGATGGAATGAGTTGCAATGTGATCTTACCTACAACAAATTGTAATAATGAACAAATAATCTAAGAAGCTATAATCATGAAAAAAAAATTAACTCAAAAAACTTAAAAAGGAACACACTACATCTGATCCGAAGACTTCGTCTCTAGTCACTCCATATGGAGGAAAATGTGAGCACGACCATCTCAAAATGCGTGGTATCGCATTGTCATTCAATCTGTTTGCAACGCGACTGGATAATTATAAAATAGTTTCGTATGCTCATACCTATATGAAATGTAGGTGTATTTTAGTAGTGTACTTCAATGAATATTCAATAAATCGAATTAACTAAATTACCTGAAAAGCACGGGACACCCGTAAATACTGTACATCAATTGTTTTCCATCTGCAATGCCTTTATACACCTCTGCTTTAGCTTTCAATCCTTGTTTGAATTGTGTAATTGTATTTACAATTTTTTTTTGCTCCAGTCCTCATTACAAAATCTATTACAATCATCTATGATCGCTAAATTTTCAAAATTCATTTGTTTTTTCCTCTCTCTACCCATCATGGCAAACTCAATAAAATAAAACAATGCAATTTTCACTGCATCAACATCGTTTTCGAACTCAAGTGATGGAAAAATAGAGTTCAACTTATATGTCTTCATACTCTTATCGTCATTTAGATACTTAGCTCTAAGTCTAACAAAAGAATTTTCTCCCTCATAGTTCTAGTTTGATGTTTCAATCCTGTAATAAGGTTAAACTCTATTTGGTTGAATGAAACCTTATTCCTAGAAGATTAAAACTAATTACATCTCTCCTAGGTTCCTCTACCTCTCGAAGAAAAATATAGTGAATTAGTAGTCTATTAAAGATGATGTTTGTGTCAAGGAGAGGACCAAAACATAGCTAATTGTGTCAGAGTTAGTTTTTTCTTAATTTTAGGAATAAACTTTCCTATATGGGAACAATATGAAAGGGCTGCAGGAAAACAATCGTTAGGATGAAACTCCATTGCTAGTTTCATTATAACTTACATTTTTAATCAAATAAATAAATTAAAAGTCAACACAACAATGAGTTGTAATCAAATATATATATATATATATTGTACCTAACTGGACTGAAGATCGGGCCAAAAAAAGTAAAAAAACCTTCCCGGTCCCCACTCGATCTCACCCCCTTCCTGATCTTGCCCCTTCCCAATCTCGGTCGGACGCCCAGTCCCTCTCTTCTTGCCTAGCCCATAATATTTTTTAAAAAAAAATTGTAAACTTTTGTTTTTTGGCCCGGTCTCACACCCAGTCAGGCTGAAGATTGGGCCAAAAAATAGTGAAGATCATTCCCGGTCCTGCCCCTTTCCCGTCTCGGTCGGGCGTCGAGGCCCCCTCCTCTTCTCGCCCACATAATATTTTCTAAAAAAATATGTAAGCTTCTTTTTTTTTATCCGATCTCATATCCGGTTGGGCTGAAGACCGAGCCAAAAAATAGTAAAGCATTCTTCCCGATTTCGCCCCCTACTCAGTCCTACCCCTTCCCCCTTGTCATTTCATTATTCTCGCTTTCCCGTTCATACCCGGTTAACAACTCCATTCATTCGGTCGGTTTAACACCGGGTGCCAATCTTCCCCCAAATAGGTCTTTTCATTAGCCCCGCTCAGTCATGTACCCGGTCAGCATAGTATGAAGCCCGACCGGGTACCTTTCCTCAACACCTTGTTACCCCATCAATTATCATTTTGCGCCCGGTCGGTCTAGTGTCGAGCGCCAATCATTTCCCCCTTTGTCTTACTATTAGCCTCGCCCGGTCACATACTCGGTCACCCCCATATGAAGTCCGACCTGGTAGAGACTGATTTCCAAAAAAATGGTTCAATATTTTTGGGAAAAAAATGATTTTAGGCCCACAAATTGTTCAGAAAACGCCAACCAAGATGTTCTAAGGAAAAAAAAACTAACATCAACATAGATCTAACATAGATTTAAAACAATCATTTTATAACATTTAAAATAAACTAACATTGAGCCAAAAAAAATGAAAATCCATACATGATTAGATGAAAAATCCTAAATAATTTTCAAATGAAAAGGAAAATGGCAAAAACTCCCGAAATGTAGTCGAAATCAAGGTAGAAAATGGTAGCAATCGAGTGAGAAAATTGAAGGCAAAATGGAAAGGTCAAACAAGTAGGTTGAGAGGGTTTGTGACTTTTGAAATCTTGAAGGGTTTTACAGTAATTTTACATTGTTTGCAAAATTGTGGGGTCAGAAAAACAATGTTTTTAAAAAGGGTCTAAATTTCAAAACCAAAACTCCAAATAGGTCATTTTTGTCAACAACCCCAAACCTTCCCAACCTACTTGTTTGGCCTTTCCATTTCTCTCTTCCATTTTCTCACTCGATTGCTACCATTTTCTACCTCGATTTCGACTACATTTCGGATTTCCTTGCCATTTTCCTTTTCATTTGAAGATTATTTTGAATTTTTCATCTAATCAGGTATGGATTTTCATTTTTTCGCTCAATGTTAGTTTATCTCAGATGCTATAAAATGATTGTTTTAAATCAATGTTAGATTTGTGTTGAATGTTAATTTTTTTCCTTAGAACATCATGGTCCACGTTTTCTGAACAATTTGCGGGCCTAAAATTAATTTTTTTATAAAAAAAAATCGAACAATTTTTTTTCAAAAATCGGTCTCTACCCAATCGAGCTTCATACAAGGGTGACCGGGTATGTGACCGGATTGGGCTAATGGTAAGACGAGGGGGGAATGATTGGCTCCCGATGTTAGATCGATCGGGCACAAAATGAGATTTGACCAGTTAATAAGGTGTAGGGGAGGGGTACTCGATCGGGCTCCATACTATGCTGACTGGGTACGTGATCGACTGGGGCTAGTGAAAAGACCTATTTGGGGGGAAGATTGGCGCGCAGTGTTAAACCGGCGAGGCGAATGGAGTTGTTGACCGGGTATGGGCAGGAAAGTGGGGATAATGAAAGGATGAGAGGGAAGGGGACAGGACTGGGGAGGGGGTGAGACCGGGAAGAATTTTTTTACTGTTTTTTGGCTCGGTCTTCAGCCTAGAAGGGTATGAGACCGGGCCAAAAAATAGAAGCATACATATATTTTTTAAAATATTATGTGCAAGGCGAGAAGAAAAGGGGGACTGGGCGCCCAACCGGGACTAGGAAGGGGTAGGACCAGGAAGGGAGTGGGATCGAATGGAGATCGGGAAGGATCTTTACATTTTTTTTGGCCCGATCTTCAACCCAACCGAGCCAAAAAATAGAAGGTTATAATTTTTTTAAAAAAATATTATGGGCCAGGTGAGAAGAGGAGAGGGTCTAGGCACCAGATTGAGACTGGGAAGGGGCAGGATCGAGAAGGTTTTTTTTTTACTATTTTTACCCGGTCTTTAACCAGACTAGGTATGAGATTGGGCCAAAAAACAGTAGCTTATAATATATATATATATATATTTTCTTTTTAAATATTTTGACTCATTGTTGTGTTGACTTCTAGTTTATCTATTTGGTGAAAAATGTAGGTTATAATTAAAGTAGAAATGAAGTTTCATCATAATGATCATTTTCCTGCAGCCCTTTCATGTTGTTCCCATATAGGAAAGACTATTCCTAAAATTAAGAAAAAACTAACTCCGAAACAAACATCTTTTGGCCCTCTCCTTGACACAAACATCATCTTCAATGGACTACAGATTCATTATATTTTTCTTCGAGAGGTAGAGGAACCTAGGAGAGATGTTATTAGTTTTAATCTTCTGGGAAATAAGGTATCATTTAGCCAAATAGAGTTTAACCTTATTGTAGGACTGAAACATCAAACTAGAACTGTGAGGGGAAAAAATTCTTTTGTTAGACTTAGAGCTAAATATCTAAATGACAATGAGGGTATGAAGGCATATGAGTTGGACTCTATTTTTCCATCATTTGAGTTCGAAAACAATGTTGATGCAGTGAAAATTGCATTATTTTATTTTATTGAGTTTATTATGATGGGTAGAGAGAGGAAAAAACAAACGGATTTTGAAAATTTAGTGATCATAGATGATTGGAATAGATTTTATTATGAGGACTAGAGTAAGAAAATTTTTGCAAATACAATTAAACGTTTTAAACAAGGATTAAAAGATAAAGCAGAGACATATAAGGGCATTGCAGATGGAAAACAACAGGTGTTCAGTCTTTACAGGTTTCCCAATGCTTTTCAGGTAATTTAGTTAATTCGATTTAATGAATATTCATTGAAGTACACCACTAATACACACTTACATTTCATATAGGCATGGGCATACATAACTATTTCATCATTATCCGGTCGCACAAATTGAATGACAATGCGATACCACACATTTTGAGATGGTTATGCTCACATTCTCCTCCATATGGAGTGATTAAAGACGAAGTATTCAGGTCAGATGCAGTACATTCCTTTTTAAGTTTTTTGAGTTAGAATTTTTTCCATGATTATAGCTTCTTAGTTTGTTTATTCATGATTACAATTTTTTGTAAGTAAAGATCACATTGCAACTCATTCTATTTGAGAAGAGATTCAGTTATGAATCGTGTTATCCACCCATCCCTTAACTTGCACCACCTGCATCATTGGAACTACTTCTATCTACAAATGATGACGATGATGTTGGATCTTCAAACACTAAGGAGGTTAATCACAATGATAGTGAACAAAGGTATCACGGGAAGACCAAGAAGAAGCGGAAGAAGTAACGCAAATTGATTATGTTAATAAAAGGTTTTGATCATCGCGTGGAAAGTTTGGAACGTGACCTAAAGAGCATTAAAAAGTACTTGCGACGATTATTGAAGGTAAGAATATATCATTACGATCATTGTTATTTGTTCTCTTCATACATAATTTATCCTATCTAATACCTATGCATGTAGGGAAAAGACGTTTATTACACTAGAAGTGGAGACCATGGAGGTACGAGTGATCATGCTGTGACAAATGATGGTGATGGGGATTGTCATTCTTATGGAGCTCTAGGTGCTATAGATGGTGATATGGTACCTGTGGTTCCAGGTAACGATGTTATAGATAAATGGTTTGGCATTGATGGATGGAAGGACGAGGTATGACCTCGTCGAGAAGTTATCAATCAAAACTATTGATATAATTCTTATTGTTGTTGTCTTCCTATTTAGTATGTAAGTAAATTTATTGTTGTAATTCTTATTAACAATTGAAATTTTATTTTCATCTACTATTGTTCTCCAACTTCATTATTTCTTTGATCGAATAACACTATAATTAACATATAAGTGTAGCCATCATCTATAAGTTCACAAGACCTGGAAAATCTAAATGTAATAAAAGGTCGCAGTGGCCGAATGAGGAAAATTTCTTGGAAATTAACTACACCGTGGAAAGACACAAGGAAGTATGAGAAGAGGCAAAAAAAGCAACAAGAGTATGATCCTCTCGTTGACATACCTGAAGATCTAAACATTAAATTTTAGATGTGGATGGACAACGCAGACCCTGCTGCGATGATGCTTTCGTGCCTGAACAACATGAGAATGGTGACGGTGGTATGTTCATATGTAAATTTTTTGAATATAATGTAACCGGGTCCAAAATGGACATCTTAACACAAGATAGAATGACATATTTTTGTAGACAATATATCATTCAGATTTGGGCAAATAGAGCATTATTTTAGAAGTTCGTAAACTTTTTTGTAATTAATGGTTGAAGTTATGAATGAAAACTTATAGTTGGTGTAGATTGTGTTTGTAATTAATGATAAGGATTTATCATAATACACATTTCCCAGGGTTCATGCAAGTAACGCCAATTCTTGGTTGGATTCATGCAAAAATCATCAAAAGTAACACATTCCTAACTAGGCCCATGCAACTAGGCACCAATTCTTGGTTGGGCTCATGCAAAAAATCATCAAAGTATACTAATTTTCAACTAGGCCCATGCAAGTAGGCGTCAATTCCTAGTCAAGCCCATGCAAAAAACCATCAAAGTATATTAATTTTCGATCGGGCCCATACAAGTAGGTGTCAATTCCTGGCCGGGCTAATTAGGGTTGGCAAAAAAACCCGCGGGGACCCGCCCCGTTTGGGTCAGGGATTCCTTGGTTTGACGAGGGATGGGGTCAAACCAAGGAATTTATTCGGGGCCCCATCTGGAGATGAGGACAGTATCCCTGCCCGACCCCGACCCCGATTAATCCCCGACCCCGAATTTATATATATATTTTTATAAATAAATAAATAAATATATATATATATATATATATGTTATAAACTTATCATAAATATATATAAAAAGATCCAAAATGAAAAAGCCCAAAAGCCCAAAATTAAAAAAATAGCCCAAAAATATTTTCCTCTCCTCTTTCCTTTTTCCAAAATATTAAATCTTTTCTTTTGGGTTTTGGCTTTCTTAGTTTCTTTTACTGCTACGACAAGGACAACCCAAAATCCCTAATTCCTAAATCTAAAATCAACACACCTGAGCACCAGCAGCCTTGCCCCAGCCTCCCTCTGCGTCTGTTCCGTCCAGCATCCGCTACCGGCTCCACCAGCGTCCACTTCCAGTTCCAGTCGAGCGTCCCATCCAGGTCCAACGTCCACTTCCAACCGAGCATCGTCCAACAGCTGACTTGCTGAAACACTCTCGTTCAGCTGATTAACCACCAGCGTCCCGTCCAGCCGAACCTACTGCTCCCGTCCAGCTGATAAGTTAAGCAATCCTGAAACACTTCTGTGTTTTCTCAACTCAGCCTCAACTATTTCAGGTAAACATTCAACGCCGCCCGTGTTGTTTTTTTATATATTTTGATTGTTCTAACTTCTATGTTGTTTTTCTTTTGAAAAAAATAGTTTTGTGCTATTTCAAAAGGCAAGATCTATCCGTTCAACTTTCAAGACTTTAAAGTTCAAGCCAGTGCCAGTAAAAATTTTCTTTCGTTCTCTTGTTTGGCCGTTTGATATTTTTGAAAATTATGCTTGAAATTAGTAAATAATATGTTTGAGAAATATGTTTGTGTATGTTTGATTTTTGAATTTTAAGCTTGAATATGTTTGAAAAATATGTTCATGTATATTTGATATTTGAATGTTTTGAATTTTAGGCTTAATATATTTGAAAAATATGTTTGTGTATGAAATTTGAATGTTTTCAATTTTGGGGTTGAACCGTTGAATGCTTTGAATATGTTTGAATGTTTTGAAAATGAAGTCCAAGTCTGAAGAGGGTTTTTCAAATTAAATGTTTGAATGCTTTGAATAGGTTGAAAACAATGTCTTCATCACCTTCTACAAATAAAGATTCTTCAAATCCAATTCCAAGTCTAATCCCAAATCCAACCCCAGATTCAACCCCAAATTCAACCCCAAATTTAACTCCATGCTCATCGAAGGATGATAATTTGAATGTTGATAATTGTGTTATTCTTGATGAGGATATTGAGAAATGATCCTTAAAGAGGAGATTGACATCGGTTGTTTGGAACCATTTTAAGAAACAAAAAAAAAATAGATGGAGTAGACAAGGCGATTTGTAATTACTGCAAACGAAAATTAGGGGGTGAAAGTAAAAATGGAACCAAATATTTGCATGATCATATTAAGATATGCCCATATAAAGGAGAAAATGACATACGACAATCCCTATTGAATCCTAATAGAGAGAAGAACAATACATTGAGTTTATATAACTTCGATTAGGAAACTACAAAAAAAGCATTAGCTAGGATGATAATAAGACATGAGTATCCTCTCTCAATGGTTGAGCATGAAGGTTTTAGGGAATTTTGTAATGTCATCCAACCATTATTTAAGATGGTGTCAAGAAACACAATAAAGAAGAAGATTTTGAAAATTTATGAGACTAAAAAGTTGAAAACCATGGCATTGTTGAATGAGATCAAAGGAAAGATTGCCCTGACAACGGACATGTGGACTTCCAACCACCAAACAAAAGGTTATATGGTTGTCACTGCTCATTTTGTTGATGATAGTTGGGTTTTGCAAAACAAAATAATCAAGTTTATATATGTCCCTTCTCCACACACTTCTGAGATGCTTCATGAAGAAATAATGGAATGTCTGTTAGATTGGAATATTGATCGAAAATTGTCATTAGTAACTGTAGATAATTGTAATACCAATGACTCTATGGTTAATATGCTTGTTGATAGTTTGTGTGAAAACTTAATATTGGATAGGAGTTTATTTCATATGCGGTGTTGTGCTCATATTCTGAACTTGATTGTGAAAGATGAGTTGGCAGTGATAGGAGATGAGATCGAAAGAGTACGTAGTAGTGTGTCTTTTTGGGTGCATACACAAAAAAAGAAAGAGAAATTTGAGGAAACTGCTCGATAGTTGAATGTTTATGATGGTCAGATGTTGAGTCTTGATTATTGTACTAGGTGGAATTCCACCTATTTTATGTTAGCCACTGCATTAAAGTACAAAGCTGTTTTTTATCGACTAAAACAACGAGAACCAAAGTACAAGTGTTTGTCTTTGGATCAAGATTGGGTATTAGCAAAAGAAATATGTGAGAAACTGAAAATATTTCATCACATAACTAAAATATTTTCTGGATCCAAATATCCTTCTGCTAATCTTTTTTCCCCAAAAATTTGTAAATTGAAATTGGTTATTTCTGAGTGGACTAATTCTGGCATTCAAGAGATCAGATACATGGCTTCAAATATGATGTCAAAGTTTGATAAGTATTGGAAGACAATTCATGGGGTAATGGCCATAGCTACAGTTTTAGATCCACGTTACAAATTAAAATTGATTGAGTTTTACTTAGAATTTATGGTGATAATTTTTTTCTTGAAGTGGAAAGGATTAAAAAAATTTGTTCAGATGTGGAAATAGAATATCAGTGGTGAAAGTGATGATTATCACGCTAGAAATTTGGATGGAACCTCACAGAATATCGAATTTGATGATTTTAATGATTATGACTTGTTTGTATCAAATTCCAATAATATGAATCAGAAGCAACAGTTTGATGCATATTTGGATGAACCTGTCTTAGACATTTTGAGTTAGTGGAAATTGAATGGTGTCAAGTATCCAATTTTACAAGAAATTGCAAGAAACATATTAGCCATCCCGTTATCTAGTGTTGCATCAGAGCCTTCTTTTAGTACCTGTGGTAGGATTGTAAGCCCATATCGTAACAAACTTCATCCAAAGATGATAAAGGCTTTAATGTGCGCTCAAAATTGGATTGCAACTGAAGTTTTGACAGGTTAGTTTGTTTATTTTGTTTTACATCTTTCTATCTAATATATTGATAAATATTTTCATTTATTACAAATATTTGACAATGTAAGGTACTAACATGGGAAAATAAATGGTTACATATTTAACAACTGTTTTAGAAGATGCAGACGATTTTGATGAAGATGGCGTGGTGACTAAGGTGTGTTCAAGGATTAACATTATTTCGTGGTCTAATTTTTTTTTTTTTGTGACATTATTTGTTTATTACATTTTAAATGTAGGAATGAATACAACTAAGGATGGGATGATGCCAAGAAAGGTGAAAGATTTGATTGTGAAGTCGTTGAAGAGAGAAGGACGAGTTTTGTTGAATTTTAAGTTGTATACTTATTTGAATGTATAAGACGTTTGCCTTTAATTGACTTTCTTATTCAAACTTTATTGAATTTTAAGTTGTAAAGTTATCTAATGGATTTGTTAGCTTTTAAATTGTCAATTGATTGTCAATTAAAATAGTCTATTATTTTTTGTTCATTTGTTGTGCATTAGTCAAATTTCAAATAAAATCACTTGAATTAAAAAACTAGGTATTCGATAAACTTTTTTAATAGATTTTTTGTAGACTAATCAAATTTTAACTAAAAAAAATGGGGAATCCCCACAAAGAATCCCCGCAGGGAATCCCCACAGAGAATCCCCACGGGGAAACGGGGAATGGGGCCCTGCGGGGACCCCGTTTCCCCGACGGGGAATCCCCACTCCCGTCCTCGTCTTCAAATGGCGGGGACGGGGGCGAGGATGGGGGACAATTTCCCCCACAGGGCCGGGGACGAGGGACGCCCCCCCGCCCTGCCCCGGCCCCATTGCCAACCCTAGGAATAATGCAAAATATAATACAAAAATCATCCAAATCCACAAAAATTCATGAAGATGATGGACATAATTAGTAATAAAAAAATTCATACATCACTCGGTAGTATTGAAAGATTGATTGCATTTTGTTGTGACCCCGTTGCCCATATCTCGAACACCTATAGACTTGAAGAAATTAACCCGCAGAAGGAAATCTTGTTGTTCGTGGGCGACCTACTCTTGGAACTCTTTTTGGAGGCAACGTTTCAACATCGACGAAGGTCGATGATTGCTTCCACTCTAAAAAGTGTCCAAGTGGTCGTATAGGTTCAACATACACAACCAATACCGATTCAACAGAGTATACCCATGAATAAAGAGAGATATGATCAATATTCCAAACCCTGCATGTAACATTCACGTGTGAACAAGGGATTTCATAATAATCAAACTTGCGATAAGTGTATGCTCTTGAGTGAATATTTACAAGACCTCCCAAAACCTTCATCTATCACTTCGAACTTATGTTGGTCAATTGGCCTAACTTTATGTCTGCTTGCTTTGTCTATTGTGTCACGAATTATTGCCATCGCAAAGTCCGACAGTTTTGATGTACTATTTGATGCATCCGTTCGACGTCTGTACTACAAGTCTTGTAACCAACATCTAATATGGTTTAGAATTGACGTGATTGGTAACTGTCGTGCCATTTTTTACACTTCGTTTATGCATTCGGCGAGATTTTTCGTCATTTGATTGTACCTTCTGTTACATTGGTATACCCTAGCCCACTACTCAAGACCAATATCTTTTAAATATTGCATGGACCTGAATACCCTACAAATTGACTCCAATGGTAGTTGAACAAAGACTCATGACTTTCCTTGGCTGCTTTGTCGAAAATATCGAAAATATCTTTATTCTTAAAATCAATTAATAAATTAGCTTTCAAGTGATGGATGCAGATACCATGAAATGCTTCTGGGAAGACCGTGATAATTTCCTTTTTTATGCTAGAGTCTCTATCTGATATGATAACCAAATCATGAACTTGTTCAATTGAACATCTTAATTGCTGAAAAAACCACACCCAAGATTTATCAATTTCTTCACTAGATATATCGAACGTGACTGGGTATATTTGATTATTTCCATCGACCCAGTCGCAAGCAGGAGTTTACAACTGTATTTACCCCTTAAATGTGTTCCATCTAAATTAAAACAGGGTGAATACAGTTCAAAAACCCCCTAATGGAAGTACCAAGAGCCATGAAGACGTTCTTGAAATATTTATCTTCCTGCATATCATATTCACATGTTGAACTAGGATTTTCAATTTGTAAGGCCTCACCAAATTTAGCTAGCTTCTTGTAGGATTCTTCTGATGACCCCCAAAAAAGCACTGACGCTTCTTCTTGTTAGGTTTTATGTCCTAAAACTCGTGGTTTGTAAACATTAGAACTTATTATATGAGAATTCGATAAAGTTGTTGTAGAATATATTGTTTTTTAGAAATCCAATAAACCTAAGTCCTTTGACTATTATATGAGTACTTGAACTTTATGTGAAGACATACAAGTGGATCAGGTTCGAGTAAATAGTCAAAATGATCTATAGTATATGAATAAGGTTGGGTACCTTATTCTGGTAACACTATTGGATGCAGCCTACTCTGTAATTGTTACAAAGAGTTGTAAAGTGCTACATACGAAGTGATCCTAATTCGTGCATGTTGAGACATGAGGAGTGGGGGTGTCCTGTGCAAATGAGTTTTGTGCAAGATCGGACCACGAAACCTGTCATTCTTACTTTATAATGTTGTTTACTATTTAAGACTGACTATTTCAAAGGGATGACCTAGGTAACTTAACCTTAATCCTGAGCTAACTATGAACTCTTATTTGTTCGGGATTATCCTTTGATCTGCAAACGGTGAGAGTAGACCAATTGCCTCTGCTCAATAAGCTTACCATTTTGGGGATAAGACCGGATGAATAGCTGGGAACATAGGGTGCAAGAGGAAATTCACTCCTACCCGATTAGGGTTAGTAGAGAGGTTTTTCCCTTCAAGTGCTGATTCTAGGTCTTGAACAAGAGGCCTCACCCTCTCATTGACCTGAGAGGGATTCGATTTGTTGATTGGATCACAAATCAATTGTTCATTAGGGGATTAGTGAAATTTAAGGAACAAAAGATAATTTCAGGGGTAAAACGAAGATTTGACCCAACCATTATTACGAGCAACTTGTGAAGGGTTAACTTACTAATCATGGTTATATCGAGTGGACATAATATATCTATAGTGAGGGGAGTTCAGCTATGGGCTTTAATGGAATCACCTATTAGTTAACGAATGGGAATTAGATCGGTCTAATGAGTTTAGTCGATTAATCTCGGATCGTTGGAGCCCATGATCTATAGCACCGCGAGGTCCCCCTACTAACTCGTAAATGGATAAGCTCTAGAATAGCATGATAAGTTAATTTGAAGTATTCAAATTAGAATTAAATGAATTTGGAGAAATAATATTTAAATATGATTTAAATATTTGAAGATGGAATTGTATTAAAAATTAATTTAATATTTGATATTAAATTAATTAGAATTGTTTAAATAATTATTTATTAATTTTATTAAAGAAAAATTGATTTATGAAATGAAAATTAATAATATTTTCAGTTTTATTAAATAAAATTGGGAATCAATTTTGATAAAATAGAAAAAGAAAAGAAAAACACAAAATTGGAAAAATTGATTTTCCATTTACTCCATGAACTAGCTCACCAACAACCCACTTTAACTCTTCATTAACTCCAAGCATGAGGTGCATCTCATGCAGCAAGCTTCTTTGCATGAATGTCTGCAATATATAAAAGATTTTGGAGTGTTTTGGAGGAGAGAAACTGAACGAAATCTTGAGAAAAAGTTGAGAGAAGAAGAGTGTTCTTCTCCATGGTTGCTACTGTGAGCTTCTCCAAATTCCCTTAATTCCAGCTTATTTTGAGTCCCACTACTCAATCTTGAGCTCCAAGAAGATAGTAGGGAAGATCTTGAGGTGGTCTACAACAAGATCCTGTGGAGATTGCAGTTGAATCAAAGCTTAGAAGTCCTTCAAAGGTATGTCATGAAACCCATTTTTTTTCTGTTGAAACATGTTTTCTTTTCTGCCAAAATTAATGAATTAGAGTACTTAAAGATCCTGGTTTCTTCCGCTGCACATTGGTACTTTCCAACACTTCTCTTGCCCTCCATGCCTTGTCGTAACTTAAACTCACACCATACTCTTGTTTTATATCCTTCACAATGTCCTTCGGTATATATGAACGACGAACGTCTTCAAACTTTGACTTTGTTAAAATGTCCAAGAACCCAACTAGTAGTTTGTCTATGATCGTTAGTCAATATTTCATTTCTATATGTGTGGACATTGTCGTACTTAGAGATCTTAAATATTTCACAATTTTTCAATTTAACAACTCGATGTCTCTATTTGCATTCTTCAACTAAGCATATAACTTTGTATAATGTTGTGGTCGACTTCTTCATCCTAAATTGAAAGTTACCTCTAATTGTTAACATAGATAACCACATCTTTAAATCCTTCTTAGATATAAATATGTCGCCAACTTGTACATCTTCAGAAGAATAAGACTGACTTGACATGACGATTGTGCTACTAGATGGATGTGACAAGTCACGACCCATTGAATGTGACGAGCTTCATAGTCTTCAATTGTTCGTTCTTCTGTATGAGGTGTATGGTGGGTATTAATCTTGGGTTCCTCTCCACCATCATTCTCCCTCCAAGACCAATCATTAAAATATTGACATTGGTCTACATCATCCCCTAAGTTATGAGTCACAAAATTACTAGGCGATGAAGTAAGTGATAGGTTAAAATATGTGGGGGAAAATGGACTATCTGACTCCAGTTCTTGATTGTGTGTACATTTTGGATGAGTCACAAAATTTCTTCAGTTCGTCAGATATATGAATTGTTTGGATGAAATTCTTGATTACTTGAACATTTTGGAAGCATGAATATGTAAAGAGGTATTACTAAGACCTTTTCCCATGTGAGGAATGTGTGTAGATTTTCATCATTCCGAAGTATAAATGTAGGGGCTTTGGATCTCAATTGAAGTATACATCTTATAAAAAGATTATACTCATCTTAAATTATACCACTTATCTTATAAACTTCGGTCAGGAATTCATTATACGTCGTGCCAACTTTAATGTCAAACCCACACAACTCTTCCTCCATCGTAATCCTTTTCTCTTCCATTCCAAATGCCACCAAAGAAAATCTAAACACGAGGCATTTTTCTACAATTTATAACAAAATGTATTAATGTAGTTAAAAAATAAAAAATAGAAACTAAAAAGAAAAAACATTGGCTCGGTCGTCCACCCGGCCGGGTACAACACTGGGACAAAAAATAGTGTACATATTTTTCATGTGCGCCCGACCAGGCTAGGGTTAACTCTACTGGGCCCTGGACCAGTCCCAACCCAATTCCTATCTCGTACCTGGGAAGACTAGGTGATTTCAATCAATTTCTTTCATACCCGGTGAAGCCCGATCGAGTGATTTTAATCAATTTTCTTCATCCTCGGTGAAGAGCTGTTGGGTATCAAGCCTAGTCACGAATGCTTCGGAGCACAATGTTACTGATCCATGTACAAAATCTCTCACAGCTAAAGTATTTGAGGATCACCTAGAGAGTGTGGGTCTACGAGACATGCATCATTTGGTTTAGGGCAAGTGGGAGATATTACTTGACGTTTAATGTATGCTCTAGTTTATTGTTTTGGTTACTATACTTTGTTTCTACTTTGTATTTGTATACCCCACTAGCTTTAGGACAAGTGGGAGATTGTTAGGGTTGATACCCTGAATCTCTTGGTTTCGAGTTTGTAAATTATTTGTAAAATAAATTATTTATTTAACAAAATAGAGTGTTATTTTATTTGACATTTGGCTTACATTAACCCTAAACCAATAAACTAAGATTCTAGGTTATTAATCTAGCTTAAACATGTATGTGGTGACATGCATGTGATAACATACAAATGGATCATGTTTAAGTAATAACCTAAAGGTCTGTAGTAGATGGATAAGATTGGATACTTTATCTTGGTGACATTATTGATAGAACTCACTTTGTAATTGTTACAATTTTTGTAAAGTGTTACAAATGATCTTATCCTGATCATCAATATGGAGAAATGTGAGCGAGGGTATCCTACACAAAGAAATATATAAGATCAGACCATGAAATGATTAGTCTCTCTTTACAATGCCATTACTTAAAGAGACTTACATTTCACTAGGATGACCATAGGTAACTTGACATTAATCTTAAGTAAGTTGTGAACTCCTGCTTATTAGGGTGGCCCTTGATCTGTATAAGTGAGAGTGGCCAGTTTCGTCAACTCGATATGCCTACCATTTTAGGGATTCATTCGAGTGGGGAGCTGGAAACACAGCTACACGAGATGGAATCCATTCTTTCCCGTTGTTAGGGTAAGTAGATAAGTTGCTCCCTTAAGGGTTGATTTTGGGTTTTAAACAATGAGGCGCCTCACCCTCTCACTGACTAGAGAGAAGGGTCAAGTTATAGTTGGATTATGACTAATTATTCATTAAAGGGATCAATGGTACTTAACAAGTTAAATGTAACTACAGGGGTAAAATGGTAATTTTGACCCAACTATAGTTGCGAGCAATTCATGAAGCGTCAACTTCTATTGATTGGTTATATTTAATGGACAAAAAAATATATCTACAATGCAAAGACTGCAGTTGTCGGTCTCTAACGGAATGATCGACAGTTAATGAATGTTGATTAATTTAATTAAATATTTTAATTAATTAATCTTATATCATTTGGAGCTTCTAATCTGTAGGTCCATAACATCCCCTTGTTAGCTCAATAAGGGTTTAATGAGAATCAATTAATTTTGGATTAATTTGAATTGTTCAAATTAATTAAAGAAAATTAATTGTATAAGATGTAATTAATATAATGTATATGATACATTATAAAATAAATTTTATTGAGAGAGATAAATATCTGATATGATTCAAATATTAATTATATGAATGTGATTTGATTCATATGAAAACTATATGTTAAAATTAATGTGACTATGATTCATATTAAAACTATAGGTTATATGAGAGAATATAAAGTTAGTTTATATGTGATATAATATAAACTATATGTTATATATATATAATTAATGTGATATAATATGAATTATAGGTAATATATTATATGTGATATAATATATGATTTGTTTTGATTATATTAATTCTAATATAATTAAAATTAAAAATAAAATAACTCCCAAGAGAGTCATTTTAGGTGATGAAGGAAGTTATTTTATAACTCCCCTCATCTCTCTCATATACACACAACAAAAGTTTGGTTTATAAAAATACATGAAATTTTTTTATGATCTCTCTACCAAAAAAAATCTCTCTATGAAAGCTCTCTCAAAGCTTTTCTCCAATTCCCTCACCAAAATCCTTGACGAGGTCACAACTCCATCACGATTTCTCACTTTGAGATAGCGAGGAAGATGCTAGTGGTAGTTTCATCTTTGGAGAAGTTGCTGTGTTCGTAAGGAAGTTTTTTTGTTCGTGATTCACCGGAGGAGGAATATGTGAAGAAAGAGTTTTTCAATGATAAGTGTTGTCTCTTTTCCTTTCCTCTATTTTGTTTTTGTACAGCATGCTTTACGTGGTGTTTGTCCCTCTGTACTATGAATTCTTTGTTTTAATTAGTTCCAAAAATAAATTCTTTGATACCAAGACATCATTTACTTCCGCATCAGGAATTCGATTCATTCGAGTTCAAACTTTCTTCGATGATTGCCAAAACTTCTGCCAAAGAAATGGCATCCGAAGATTCCGCCAACTCAAACGAATTGATCTTAACAATTTTAAGGACGTTCTTGATGACATGCTCGCTGAAATTGCACAATCTGGATTGGATGTTGAATCGCTCGATATTCTTAATAAAAGGAATATTCTGGTTGCTTGTTTATAGTCTTAGGTGAATATCTTTAATCAGATGAGTATCTTTCATCAATTTCACTGAAACACTACAAGAGAAGAACTGGAAGGGGTACAGAAAGAGGTAATTTCTTTTAGTGACCATATAAGCATAATTGGATTATTGGCTTACTTTTCTCTGGATAGATGAATATTTTGTTTGGAAGAAATTTTGAGAGATTATATTTTGAATCTCTATTTTATTTTATTATTTTTTTTTTTTTATGGATTGCTAAGAGATATCTAAAATAATTATGATGGATTTTCATTGTAAATTAAAAAGGAAAATAAAGAAAACACTCATTATCAAAATGATTTGTTGGCAGATTTAAGAAATTTTGGGAGACTCAACATATTGAGTTACAACTTTTTGAGTGGTGGATTGATTTTTGTTGATTTATCATATGTGCATGTGATAGATAGCTTGTGTAGTGTGTCTTATGATTGTTGATCAACAAATATGATGACTTTTAAGTGAAGATATTTTGATGGTTTGTTCGCCTTTAACTTTTAAATTTCAAATTACTGTCAATTTAGGTGATGATGTCGAAGATCTTCTCGATGTGATTCAAATCTTGATATAAATGAATACAATTTTCAAATCTATTGATTTTGGTTTGTAATTTGTTCAACGAAAAATAATTTAAATTGTTGAGCTTTCTCTGACTATTTTTTAATGAACTTTACGTAGGTTGTCGGGCCTATAATTTTAAGTTCAATGAAATTTCAAAATTTTATACATGGTATGAATATTTAGCAATTTTATTTCATTGCTATTTTATATCATGATATTCAATATATATTTGGTTAGTACATATTTAAATATTTCATAATTAGCAAATTGTATCGTCTCAAATGGAATGCTATTGTGATCAAGTCTAAATAATGCTACATGTGTTATTTTTTACTAAATTTATGCATGATTCATGTTAAAAATAATATTATGTTTGGTCATTAATTTCCTTGAAGTTGCAAAGTATTATAATTACTTTTAATTTAGTTTGACCATATAACATTATTTCCGTACTACCTTGCTTGTAAGTAAGAAGAAAATATACAAAATTCATTATTTAGGAAGCTTGTAGAATTCGATAGTAATTTGAGATATTCTCTAAGCTATAAAATATATGACATATTTTATAAGGACTTTTCATGGGTATAAGTGAGAATAACTATCTCAATTGCTATAAGGCCTTTTAGGGTTAGACCCAAATGCAAAGCCATGAGGGTTGATATCTAAAGTAGACATAAATCATACTTGTGGAGATATTTGAAGAGTTGTTGTCCCTTATGAGTGGTATCAAGGCCGTGTCGCTAGTTTAGTCATAATGATATAACCCTCAGGGGCCAAACAAAGATGAGTGGAGCCTCGAAAGTAGTTACAGTATGATCCATGGTTGAACTCTATCGGCTAGACGATATGTTCTGGTGAAAAGGAGTTAGCGTAGATAAGAGTTAGTGGAATGCATGGGCTACTTGAGGGGAGGCTCAATTGGTCCTTTGGTGGAAAGGAGGATCGTTAGGAATGCGACCAAGGTCCCACATTAGTTAAATAAGAAGATGATCATGGATACGTGGGTGTACATGTATATAATTTCAATTGATTGAAAGTATAAAGTCTTTGTTTTATTGAGCATGTCTAGGATCTTGAAAAGAAAAAAATGAAAATTGATGATTTATGGTTGTTATGTGATTTAGCAACTTATGAAGAGACATTGTGAATCAAACATGGATTTAGTAGATTTTCTTAAAGGAAATAAACCAGTTAGGTTTAAATAGATCTTCAAAAAGAAAATTAGACCAAATGGTTATGGAGTATACATAAAAAATAGCTACTACAAAGCCTTGATAGTAGCATTTGCATAACAAGGAAGATATATGCATGACACAATTGGAAGACTTTATTAAACAAGTTCTCAGATAATGGTGTAAGAACTTTAACATTACATTATATTATTCGATGCTATTTTAGGCATGGATTTTCTAAGTAAGTATCATGCCTCTATTGATTTTTTTAAGAAAGATGTAGTGTTTAGAAAGCCAGAAGAGCAGGAATTATTGTTTGTAGGATGTAAAAGACTTCTCCCTAGCAGTTTGATATCGACAGTTAAAGCTAGGAAGCTGTTGAGCAAAGGATGTGTTGCCTATTTGGTATATGTGGTTGTTTCACATGATAAAAAGTTGAAACCTGGGGATGTGCCAGTTGTATAGGAGTTTCTTGATGTGTTCCCTGAAGAGTTGTCAAGACTGCCACCTGACAAGGAGGTCGAGTTTACTATTGACCTGATTCCAGGTACAAGACTTATTTCACAGGCATCGTACAGGATGACACTAGGTGAGTTAAAAGAGCTGAAAGTGCGGTTACAGGAGTTAGTTAATAAGGGGCACATTAAACCTAGTGTGTCACTTTGGGGAGTGTCGGTCTTATTTGTAAAGAAGAAGGATGGCACTCTCAGGTTGTGTATAGATTATAGACAATTAAACAAAGTAAAGATAATGAATAAGTATCCTTTACATCGTATAGATGATCTTTTTTATCAATTAAAGGGAGACACAGTGTTTTCTAAGATAGACTTGAGGTTAGATACCATCAGTTGAAGGTAAAAGAAGCAAATATTCCGAAGACTGCTTTTAGGACCAGATACGGGCACGATGAGTTCTTAGTAATGCCATTTGGTTTGATAAATGCCTCTGTGGTATTCTGGACCTTATGAACAGGATATTCCATCCCTATTTAGATTAGTTTGCAATAGTCTTGACGAAATTTTGGTGTATTCAGGTAGCAAGGAGAAACATGTGGAACATCTGAGGATAGTGCTTCAGACGTTACGAGAAAAGAAGTTGTATGCTAAGTTCAGTAAGTGTGAATTCTGGTTAGATCAAGTTGTATTTCTGGGGCATGTAGTATCTGCAACAGGAGTTACTATAGATCCCTAGAAGATAGAAGCAACCGTGAACTAGGAACGACTTACTACGATATCTGTGTTGGGATTGATGCCCTAAATCTCATAGGGTCCTGTAGTTTGTAAACACCTGTATGAACAAACGCATGTGATGTAATAATATGAGATATTTTCTTCATTGTTGTCTATGAAATATAGGATATTTTAATTGCATTTACCACAAACCAATAAACTAAGATCCCTGGTTATCGTTGTAATTTAAGCATGTACGTGGAGACATACAAGTGGATCATGCCTTAAATGATAGTCTAAATGGTCTGTAGTATATGGATAAAGGAGGGAAATTTTATCCTTGTGACACTACGGATACGGGCTACTTTGTAGATGTTACAAGTGTTGTAAAGTGCTACAAATGGTTTGATCCTGATCATTCATGTGGAGACATGCAAGCAGGGGTGTCCTATACAAAGGAGTTTATATAAGATCGGACCACGAAATGTTTAGTCTCGTTATATAACATCGTTCATGACAGAGACTTTCATTTCATTAGGATGACCATAGGTAACATGACCTTAATCCTAAGTGAGTTAGGAACTCCTGCCTATGAGAGCGGTCCTTTAATTTGTATGGGTACGAGTGGCCAGATTGTCGATTCAAACCTACCACTTTGGGGATTCGTTTGATTGAGGAGCTGGGAACTCAGCTACACAAGATGGAATTCACTCCTTCCCGAAGCAGGGGTAAGCAGATAGATTGCTCCCTTAAGAACTGATTCCGGAGCTTGAATGATGTGGCGTCACACACTTTCTCATAGTTCAAGAGGTGTTTACTCATAGTATAACTATGATGTATTGTTCATTAGAGGAATCAGTGGTACTTAAGGATTTAGATGTAACTATAGGGGCAAAATGGTAAATTGGTCCAGCTGTACTTACGAGCGATCCATGAAGGGTTATCATACTGTTGATTGCTTATATCCAATGGACACAAAAATATATCTGTATTGAGAAGAGTGCAGTTGTCGGTCTTTACTGTAGTGCCCGACAATTAATGAATGGTGGATTTCATGATTAAAGAGTTTAGTTAGTTATTCATGTACCATTGGAACTTCAACCTATAGGTCCATAAGGTCCTCTTCGTGGCTCAATGGATTCAAGTCGAGAATTGGTTTTTGGGTTAGTTTGAAGTGTTCAAATTAACAAGAGGAAATTTGATTATATATGATATAATTAAATTGATTCGATTATATGTGATATAATTAATTTGATGTATGAGATACATTATTTGGAGGAATTGATATAAATATGATTTATATTAAATAAAGGAGAAAAGAACTATGGTTTAAATATTACATATGATGTGATATTAAAACTATACATTATAAATATAATATGATAAGTTGGTTATTATATTTATTTATAATTAAACAATTATATGATAATTGTGGTTGGTTATTTTCTCCATTAACCATGAAGGTGGGAGGTTATTTTCAATTTGGATAACTGAAGGATAAAATGAAAAGTGATTTCATTTTGTCAAGAGATTGCTTCATTAGTTGCATTACTAATCGTTTACCCACGAGAGACTACACAATAGACCCCAGGAGAGACTAAGCGATAGAGCGACACTTACTAAACGATCCAACGATAGAGCGACATTTACTAAATGATCGTATAAATGATCTAGCGTGATTTACAAAACGATTGTATACTAGCAAGATTTACTAAACAATCAAGCATTCTCAGTCTATGCGATAGATAGAACCTTCTCCCACTTGTTTGATCGTGTAGTTTGATCGTTTCCTTCCTCCATCCCTCTGCCAAATTCACACAGAGCCCACACCTCGGCTAGGGGATCTGAGCAATAGCGAGAGGTTGTTGTCTGATCGGTTACGAGAGTGAGAGATTGATAGAAGAAGTGTTCTTTAAAGGCATGTTTCTCATTCCTTTTGTTTTTAATTAAAAACGCACGTTGTAATTTTGTTTAAGATGCATAATTGTTCTGTATGTTTGTTAATGCGTTTAATTCTTTCACAATGGTCTTGGAAAGATCTTGCTTCTGCTCACTGGTTCTCTTGAATAAGGGTTTCTTCAATCTGATGTATGTAGTTTCCTGGGTTTAGCAAGTTACTACAGGTGATTTGTGGAAGGCTGTTCTAGAACAGCCCTTCCGTTGACTAGTTTGACTAGGAAAGATGTAAAGTTTGAGTGGACTCCTGAATGTGAGTGTAGTTTCCAAGAGATGAAGCGAAGATTAGTATCAGCTCTAGTACTTACACTTTCTACTCTAAATAAAGAGTTTGAAATCTATTATGATGCGTCCCATCAGGGACTAGGTAGTGTTTTAATGCAGGAAGGTAAAGTGATAGCCTACGCTTCTAGACAGTTAAAGAAGCATGAGTGTAATTACCCTATTCATAATCTGGAGTTAGCAACGTTGGTTCTAGCTCTAAAATTGTGGAGGCATTACTTATTTAGTGAGCGTTGCCACATATTCACTGATCACAAGAGTTTTGAAGTATATTTTTGCTCAGAAAGAGTTGAACTTAAGACAGAGAAGATGGTTAGAGATGATCAAGGATTATGATTGTACTATAGAGTACTATCTAGGGAAAACGAATGTAGTGGCGAATGCCTTAAGTAGAAGTCAAGAACGATAAGAGCTACTTTCTGTTCAATACAAGGTTTAGTATTACAGGAGTTGAGGGTAAGATGCCTGTTAGCTTCGTTTCAGGTACGATCTACCTTAGTTAATGATATTCTATGTGAGTAGTTAAGAGATTCTGATCTCCAAAAGATAGCTAAAGAGGTAGGAAAGGTCAGAGGATAGATTATGAATTAAGAGCATATGAAGTTTTACTCAAGGAAGGCAGGGTATGTGTACCTAATGCCTAGGGGTGACAATTCAAACCACAAAAACCGAACCGAATCGAATTGAAAACTCAGTGAAACTGAAAAATGCGGTTTAGACCGGTTTGAAGAAATTTTGAAACCGAATTAATTCAATTTGGTTCGGTTTCAATTTCAAAAATCGAATTTGAAACCGAACCAAACCATTTTTAACTAATATATATACATACATACATACATACATACATACATACATATATATATATATATATATATATATATTTATTTATTTATTTATATAAAAAAAAAAAAGTAAAACCAAATTTAAAATCGAACCATTTTTAATTTAAAGAACAAAAACAAATTGAAAACCGAACCAAATTGAACTATTTTTTAATTAAAAAAATATAAAATAGATTTTTAAAATACCAAAACAGAATTTGAAACCGTGCGATTCAGTTCGGTTCGATTCGGTTTCACATATTAGAAATTTCGGATCGGTTCGATTTAACCACCAAACCAAAACGAACCAAACCATTTCCACCCCTATCAATGCCTTAGCATTGAAATAGGCCATTCTGGAAGAAGCACATAGTTCAACTTATGTTATGCATCCAGGCAGTACGAAGATATATAGAACGTTAAAGAAGTCATACTGGTGGCTTGACATGAAAAGAGAAATAATAGAATTTGTTGATAAGTGTTTGATATGCCAGCAGGTTAAACCAAAATGACAGAAGCCAACAGGATTACTTAATCCACTCCCAATGCCAGAATCGAAATGAGAACATAATATGATGGATTTTCTATTTGGCTTACCTAGGACACCATTAGATTCCAATGGAATTTGGGTAACTGTTGATAGGTTGACTAAAACGGCTGAGTTCTTACTGGTGAAGATCACTTTTACCCTAGATCGTTTAGTCAAGCTATATGTTGATAAGATTGTGAGCCAGTTTGGAGCTTGGTACGCAAAATTTGATGTCTTTAAATAAGCATGTGGGAAAATATGAATGATGGATCATACAAGCTCATGTTGCCATAAACTTGTTGACTTGAGATGGAAATAGAATGTGGATGTTGTGTTATGCTTATTTACACTTTATGTGATACTAATTCTAGATGTATGCGTTATTAATTGAATACCTGTAGTATGTTATGCATTGTCACAAGTTTCCTTGCTGAAACCAAGTATAATTCCAACGCAAGGAGTGATCCGAGGTCGAACACAGGGATTGCTTAGTTAATGCGTTACATTCGTGATATATGCGATCGAGGGTTTACAATTAATAAAAGTTGTGTTTATAAAGGTATTTAAAGTTGCGTTAAAGTAAAATTGTACAGTAAAGTAAAGTTGCGTTAATAAAATAAAGTGCGATAAAAGTAAACCTAAGCTATTATGATACAAGATACAAGATACTGATACATGATACATGTTACATGATATTGAGTTTGAGACTGACTATGAAGTTTATACAAAGGTTCGTGGTATGCGGTGGTAAGTCTTTATGTATGAAACAGAAATAGAAAAGATAACTAATATAAACATCGCAATTTATTAATTGCGTTAAAGACATAACTACGGTTCTGCTTTCCCTTGGTGTACACCTCTTGGTGATCTGTCGTGTTCCCACATCTCTGTGGTGAAACAGGGATGAACGTAATGAACGCAAGGTTTCTTCCATCTCTAGAAGTACTTCTCGCTTTAGTTAACACATTTTTCCAACCTTCTCTCGATAGGAGGAATGGCATCTTCACTTCTGCTCTCATAGGTGAAGATGTCGTCTATCATGCTTTAGCTAAACATATTTATTTCCTTAGCACAAATTACTTTCCTTGCTTAATTCTTACTAATTACTAGGGGATTAAGAAAACATCATGGAGAAAGCGATTTACAGATGAACGGAAATAGACAGAAAGATGGAGATGAAAATGATCGTGACATTCGATACTAAGATTTAGCGTCTGATACATGGTATGAATGATAAACTAAGACGATGAATACAATTGATGATAAAGAGATAGAAACAAATACAGAAGAGTGCCAACGTCTTGACACAGATCTGGATGGTGGATTTGCTTGCCGGCATATGGAATGGATGAAGAGAAGAGCTTCTCTCTCAGGCTTGCTCTTCCGGTAGAAGTGACCTTGGTACAGAGCTTCAACGGCGGGGATTGAAAGGATTTGCCCTGAGACTCACCTCTCAGCCTTGTCTCTTAAATCTTCCCAGATCTTCTCCGACCAGGCTCTTTAGACCAGTCTCTCTCTCAATATACAAATATCAAAATATGCCCGTATTAAGTATATCTTCTCAGTGGAATGGCCGGAGCTATTTATAGGCTCAGCTTTGACTCTCTGACTTGTGGACCCCACTGTATTGTTAAGGCAGTTCCAGAAATGGTGGAGTGAATATTTCTTCTGTTACGCAATCAATCCCTTCAGAAATGCACAACGTTCAGCTGTACACACGTCAAAATCCTCCGCAATTGCGTTGCTCTTTACATCTTCGATCGTTTGCCCGCATGCGGTGTTGATCTTGATTATCGCATGTGGTTGAGATTGCGGTAATCGCTTAGCTCTTGATCGATTTTTGCATGCGCCGTCATTGCATTGATCGTCTATTCATTCCTAAATGATGGGCGCAATGCGACGTAAATGCATTCTTCTTTTTATCTTGAGCTATGAACGCATGTGGTGACTTGATTTCCTGCAAAACAAACTTGAAATATTCTTTTCTACCATCGCAATGGTATCAGTGGGTGTATTGATGACAATTTATAATTCTTGCATTTCTTAGCTAATTTCTATGCAATTGATGCAACTTTCCTTTCTTTTGGCCGCAATATCTAAATAAAACAGTATAAATAACTTTTATTTCTACAAGTTATCAGAGCTCTAGTGACGATGGTGTCAGATCAAAATCTGAGGTTTACTTCAAAGTTCTGGCCTAGTTTACAGAAAGCTTTAGGTACTAAATTACATTTTAGTACAGCTTCCCATCCTCAGACAGATGGTCAGTTAGAACGGACGATACAATAGTTGGAAGACATGCTAAGAGCATGTATATTGCAGTTTAGAGGAAGTTGGGATACACATTTGTCATTAATCAAATTTGCGTATAATAACAATTATCAATCCAGCATTGGAATGGCTCCATATGAAGCTTCGTATGGAAGATCGTGTAGAATACCTGTTTATTGGAATGAGGTTGAAGAAAGGAAACTGATAGGCCCAAAAGTTGTTCAGCAGACATCTGATAGTGTTAAGCTAATCAGAGAAATCTTAAGACGGCCCGAGACAAACAAAAGAGTTATGCTGACAAGCGAAAAAGAGAGTTAGAATTTGAGATTGGTGATAAGGTATTCTTTAAGTTATCCCCATGGAAAGGAATCCTTAGATTTGGCAAGAAAGGGAAGCTGAGTCCAAGGTATATTGGACCCTATGAGATAATAGAGTAAGTTGGTCCAGCAAATTACAGGTTAGATTTACCTCCGGAACTATCTCGTATACAAGATGTCTTTCGTGTATCCATATTGAGGAAGTATGTCCTAGATCCTGCTCATGTGTTACCAGAGCAATCGGTACTGTTAAAGGAAAATTTAACTTATGAGGAGGAACCATAGAGATTCTTGACAGAAAAGAGCAAGTACCGAGAAGCAAGACGATATCTTTAGTAAAGATATTATGCAAGAATCATGCAATTGAGGAAGCCACTTGGAAAACTGAAGAGCTAGATACCCTCAATTATTTAGTTGATGGACTTGAAGCAAATTTCGAGGACAAAATTTCTTGAGAGTGAGGTAAATTGTAAACCCCGAACCCTATTTTCCCTACTTAAGTATGATAATTAGTATGGTAATTAAAATTAAGTAAAAGCTAATATTATATTTGTAGGAAAGCTTGAAGATGGTTAAGAAGAAGGAAAAGTTCTAAGCATTGAGAAACAAGGCTCTCGAATAGCAAGGTATTAATGACACTTAGGAAAATATGGTTTAAGTCTGGAAGCTAGATGCGTATGTATTGAAAGCCCATGCGTTGAAGGGTTTTGAGGTGTGCGTTAGCCTTGTATCTTGAGGTTAGTTTAGTGCATGATGGGCATAAGGCGTGGAATGAGTGGCTAAGTGTAGGCCGAGTTGTTGCCATGCGTTAGCATGGGCAATGCGCCAACCAAAGCCCATGTGAGGTTAGAGGGGTAAGGATGCGCGCGACATGGCAAAGGCGTCTAGATGATGGGGTTGTAATATGCATTGGCTAGGTGAGGCTTCATGCATTAGCTAGATGAGTTGTGTGGGCAGGCAGAACCATGCAATGGTCACCACCCCAAGTGATGCGCGCAAAAGACACCAAGGAATGCGCTGACTGATTGGTGTGTACGCTAAAGGTTGTCATGCGCTGATAAACGCTGAAGAATAGGGCATTGCATTGATGACTAAAAAGAGTTTTCAACTTAATCAACACTCTTAATGGGCCAGTTGTTAAGATTAGGGAAGTTAAACCCACTAAGTAGGCAAGCTGGTAGCTTGAGATTAAAAGAAAGGCATGTAGTATAAAAAGGAAGCCTCAATTCAGGAGCTCGGTTTGAGCAGTTTACTCGTGCAAACGAGGTGACTTTAGAGCCATGCGAACATGTGTTGAGTGTAAATGAAGTTGCCGGAAGAAAAATCCTATGGATTCAAGTTGAAATCTACAAAAATCCTCCAGAAGGTCAGGCTCTCGGATGAATTTTGGCCAATGGTGAAGATTGAAGGCTTCCAACCAAATCAAGAGAAATTTAGAGCCCAAATTTTAAGTTAAGCAAGTTAAGATGTTTTTAAACAAGTTTGTAGAAGGAAGTTTTCCAAGAAAAGGCCTAAAAAATTAGTTATTCGAGCTTAAATTTTAATCTAGAATTTTGGTTAAACAAGTAGGTAGTTGCAATCGTTGAGCGAGCAAGCAGCTCAACCCAAGTAGGATGCAGACATGCACGAAGGGTAGGTTGAGTGCAAAGATATGCTGAGCTAGGTGCAAGGATGCGCTGGTATGGTTAGACCATGCGGGCGTGTGCTGAAGCCATGAGCACAAGGGGGGTGCTATGTGGGTGATAGGTTGGCAAGTTGTGAGCGAGGCTGTGCAAGCAAGTGCGTGAGGCATTGAATGCAAGGTTGTGCTGGGTGTGCGTTGGCATGCGGCTGAGTGAACGCATGTGGTATGCATTGGCGCATGAGCTGATGATTGTTGGTCGTATAGGCTAGTGCTCTCATCCAATGATTTTCTATATGTTGAACGCATGAGGGAGGTATGCGTTGAGCTGGAATGTGAAGTTTTAAGTTAAATGTTAAGCTAGCTTATGTGATATAGTCTCACAAGAATGCCATAAGCATTGGCTAAACATGTTGTTCATGTCCACAAGATTAACGCCAATAGGAAAAGCTTATCAACCCTAGGAGGAACGCCCAAGACTGTGAGTGACAAAGATTAAGTGTTTTCCAAATGTTTTACTTAAAGTTCAAACTCATGCTAACTTATTTTTAAAGACGGTTACCAAGAAAACTAGCTCTTTTTATGCATGCCTATCTTTAAGAAGTTTATTAAAGCATGTTTGAGTATTTATGCTCTTAATGCTCATGAAGCATGCGTTAGAAATCATGTTTATATGTTAAAGATGTTAAGCTCATGTTTCATGATACTATACTTTCAAGGGTACATGTTTTTAATGAATAAGTTTTATGTTGATTAAGTTAAGCTCGATACGGAAGGACTTGAGAAGGTATCTGAGCAGTAGTACCTAAGTTATGTCGATACTCAGTTGTTACCACATGTACATAGGTAAAGTTGATATTGATTGTGTTGAGAATACTCCATACCAACCAAGGTTTATCGTTGAGGGATTGAGCAAAAGGGTTCTCTCTCAATTAAGGATCATGCTAAGCTATGTTTTAAGCTTTTTATGTTTTAAAAGTTTTAAGTATGATTTTTCTTGGCAGATTCCAATTTTAAGCATGATGTTTATGATTTATTAGTCACTCACTGAGCTAGTAGCTCACTTGTTTTTTTTTTTTTTTTTTAATGTTTTCCTCCTCTTCGGGTAGTGGTCATCTCCCCTGAGGTTAACTGCATTGCTGCTCTGCCACTCCAAAGACTCCAGTTTAAAGAGAAGTTTTAGGTGTTTACTTGTTAATGTCTGTACATAAGTGTTGTTCATGTTAGGGACTGAGGCTAAGTATTGGGACCCATTGAACTCTGTATCTATTAATGATGTTAATATGTTGTGTACTTAACCCTAGTTGTGTTTTCTAAGTTCAAGTATTTTAAACTATTATTTATGTATTCTAGGGATTTCTAAGAAAGTTAAGGATGTAGATTAGACAGTAAGTTTCACAAAAAGATTGGTAATTATCGTCGTCACATTCTCTTCTAGATTAAGAGGGTAATCTAGGAGGGGGTGTGATAGGAATTGGTCTCACATATGTGGCAGAGCCAGGTAGACAGGTGTCAATCTTACGTATGAGGTGAAGTCAGGCAAACTGGAGTCGATCTCGCATATGAGGTGGAGCTAGACGGACCAGAGTGGATCTCACATATGAGGTAAAGCTAGGTAGACCAAACTTGATCTTTGGAGATGAGATGGAGCTACACCAATATTTTTGTAGAGGAGGCGGAACTGCAACAACACTTTTAAATAGGGGGCTGAACTGTACGAACATTTTTTCAGGAGAGGGAGCAAAGCTGCACCAATATTTTTGGAAAATGAGCGAAGCTACACCAACATTTTGGAAAGGGAGCAAAGCTGCACCAAACTTGAACTTTGAAAAGGAAGCAGCGAAGCCATACCAAACTTGAACTTCGAAAGGGAAGCAACGAAGCCTCCCAACTTGACTTTGAAGAGGAAGCGAAGTGCCATTCCAAGTGTGTACCTTTAGTTTACTATGCTACCTCTTTACGAGGGATGAACATCTTCAATTTGTTGTGTTGCTCTCAATAAAGTAAAGAAACGATGAAGTTCCACTACAGAAAATCAGCCAAATTTTTAATTTCTACACAATGAAAATTACAGAACAAAATTATGCAATTAAATAAATTAATTTTTCAGCATGCTTGAGAAGGGAAAAAAAGGGTTAGAGTTTAGAATTTTTACTTACCCTTGAAGAACAATTTCTTCTTGTAAATCCTCCTCTCCACGACAATCACGGACAATCACGAACAGAGTAACACCAGTGAGGACACCACCACAAGAAGTTACCTCTGTATTCTCTTAGGATAAGAATTTCTCAGGAGACGTGGGCTCTAAGATTTTAGAAGAGAGATTGAGAGGAGAAAAGAGAGTCAGTAGGATTTTTTTTAGATCTCCCCTAGAATATTGTAAATTGAAGAATAAGAAAAAGAATCACACACTCCAACTGTCCACTCTCTACGTGAGATTAAGAGAGAATTAAGGAGAGAGAAGTTATTTCCCTCTCTTTAAATTTAAATTTAAAATTAAATTAAATTAATTTAAAATTATATATATATATATATATATATATATATATATGTATGTATATATATATATATGTATGTATGTATATGTGTGTGTATATATATATGTGTGTGTGTGTGTTATATCATATAACTATCAAATACAATATAACCTATAGTTTTAATACTCTCATTAATGCATAGTATTTAATATAAATCCTTTTTATACTAAATCTAATTATATGAATCCAATTTACATAATTAATATTTGAATCATATTCAAATATTTATTTCCTCTCAAATAAACTTTATATAATGTATCAAATACATTATATTAATTATATCATATATAATTAAGTTAAATTAATTATATCACATATAATTAAGTTAAATTAATTATATCACATATAAATAATTTAAATTAATTATATCACATATAAATAATTTAAATTAATTATATCACATATAAATAATTTAAATTAATTATATCACATATAATTAATTCTCTTAATTAATTTGAACAAGTAATCCAAAATTAATTCTCAATAATTCTTGTTGAGCTACAGAGGACCTTATGGATTTGTAGATTGAAGCTCCAATGGTACTTGAATAATTAATTAAACTCCGAATTAAATAATTCAACATCTATTAACTACTGGTCACTCCACTAAAAACCAATACCTGTACTCTTCGTACTACAGATATATTTGTATGTCCATTGGATATAACCAGTCAACAATGTGATGAATCTTCACAAATTGCTCGTAAGTACAGCTGGGCCAAAATTACCGTTTTTCTCCTGTAGTTACATTTAACTTCTTGAGTACCATTGATCCCTCAAATGAACAATAAGTCATAGTCTAACTATAATCAAACCCCTCTTGGGCCAAGAGAGGGTGTGGTACCACATTGTTTTAGCCCCAAAATTCGTCCTTAAGGGAGCAATTTATCTACTTACCCCGGAATCCGTCTCTATTATGAACGATGTTATATAATGAGACTAATCAGTTCGTGGTCCGATCTTATATAAACTCCTTTGTATAGAATACTCCTGCTCATATGTCTCTACATAAATGATCGGGATCAGATGACCATCTTCACTTTAGAGTGTCATTTTATGATGAGGATAAACAACATCAATCTTGTAGTGTCACACTTAGGAGGTTGTGGTACTCCTTTTTTTGTGAAAGTGTTTGATAGGTTGAACTTAAATTTCTTTATGTTGCCTACGTATCCTTGAGAAAAGGGATCAAGTCATTACGTAGTACAATTTTTTTTTTTTTTTTTTAGTTTGGATTGAACATAAAGTTTCCTTCAAGCTGCCTACATACCCTTTATAATCAATAGGGATCAAGTCATAACGTAGTTCACAATTTTTTTTTTTTTTTTTTTTGGGAGTAGGGGGGTCGTTCACCTTTTAAGCTTATGTAGGCCAGGAGCAACATGCAGTTTAGGCTCTTGCAATAAGGAGCTTCTACATTTAAACTTCAGAAGCTCTAATTTCATCATGACTTGGTCGTCCTCTTCATTTGTAGGATTTGTCAATATGATGAGTCTTGGCTTCACAATTAAGAAACCTTCTGTATTTATATCAATAGACAACTTCCTCTTGATGCATGAAGAGACACGACTATGAATCTTCTTTTCGTTGTTTCCTTCATGAAATAATTTTGTCTTTGAGATTTTCATCTTTCTTTCATGTTGATCACTTGTCATTTTGAGACAATCAAAAGCATATGTTGAAGGATGATCTTTTTTTGATGTGGAGATACGTAGCCTTTTGAAGGTTGAAGTTTGAGTAGAAGTAGACGGTGGACATTGGTTTTCCTTTTCCATCATGGCCATACTCAATCTCTGGAAGACTAAAGATCAAGTAGTTGAAGGCTTGATACGATCAAATATAGAAACTCTTTGCTCGGTTTCTTTTGAATCATTGATTTCTTCAACAGTTATATGGTTGTTGTCGACTTCCACTATGCTGGCAGCATGACATGCAATAACTTCTGATACTTTCTTTGGATGATTATCGAGGAAGCTTCTTGGGAGAAATTTTACCAAAGTTACTGGTCATCAAAGTTTAGAGAAGTCATCATCTTTTTCCTTAACATGCTTAAGTTTCGATGCCATCTTTTTTCCTTTCTTTTTATGAGTCTTGTTCCTTGTTCTATAAGTTCGATAGGAGCGCGACTCTTTTTAGTTGGAACTTGACTTTCTTCTCTTTCGACGAGTCACAATGATCCATCCTTCGTCATCATCACCATCAACATGTTTATCTTTGTTTTGAGAATCTGACATTGGTATCGCTTGTTGAAATCGAACAACTATGGGTTCGAGGGTCCCAAACTAGATCAAGCTTTCTCTTTGATCATAAGACACAAATGGTGTTGGAACACTCATAGTCGCCGCAATTGCAGCATGATTTGTTTGAGCTACTTCATCAATATCTAGCTCAATCTTCTTTTCACGAGCTAACTTTAAAATTAGCTCCTTCAGCACGAAACACTTTTCAATTGGGTGACTAACGACCCGATGATACTTGCAGCAATTAAGATTGTCTACTAGTCGATTGCATTCTAGCAGCTGAATAAGTTGCTTCTCTAGCAGTTGTTCCAGCATTTCTGCAACATCAGAAGCAGGGAATGGATAAACCTTCTCTTGTCTTTTTTTAAGAGTTGGGTGGCATTTCTTGTTGCCATCTTACTTTCTTTCAAATCTTGTTTCTCTTCCTTTGGAGGGAAAATTCAGCGGGTCGTGTTAACGACCATAGATTATGTTATGGCACTATTCACAATATTTTCAGTGCCTTTTATTTCTTTCTTATCCTTTCTCCCTTCAAGGCCTAGGAAATCTTTAGTTCCTCTATTGGCGATGCTTAGCCCCATGTCATGAGTGCATGTTGCCAACTCTTCAAATGTACGAGGTTTCATCCTTTGTAAGATATAAAGAAGCTCACAATGCATGCCATGTGTGCACATTTCCACTACGGATAATTCATTGAGTCTATCTTTGCAATCTAAACTTAAAGCTCTCCATCAGTTGATATAGTCGATGATTGGCTCTCTCTTCCACTGCTTAGTGCTTGTCAGCTCTATCATGTTGACGATATGCCTAGTGTTATAAAAGCGGTTGAGAAACTCTCTTTCCAACTGTTCCCAACTGTTAATCACTTTCGGCTTTAGATTAGTATACCAATCAAAAGCATTTTCTTTCAAGGTACGGATGAACTACTTGACTAGCTGGTCTCCTCTGGTTCCTGTATTTTCATAGGTTTCAATGAAATGAGCAACATATTGTTCAGATTGCCCTTTCCATCAAACTACTGGAACTTTAGAGGTTGATACCCAGCTAGCGTTCTCAAGTTGTTGATTCTCTTGTTGTACACTTGGAGTACATAAAAGAATATTGTGGCGGTCCTCCATACCAAACCCTTATGGAGTTTATATTCATATCTTGCAGCTGTTGAACTGATAAGGAGGCGACAGAGGTGGATTGTTGCAACTGGTTTTCCTGCAAGACACTTTTTTCTTTGTCATTGGTTTTTGTAGCTAGAGCTTGACTCGCTCAGCAATTTCTTGAGCTTGCATTTGATCTTTTAAAGCAACGATTTCATGATCTCGCTCCTTAACGAATTTCACCAAGAGATTCATCTTCCTTCCATCTCTACCATGACTGACTCAACTGTTACATCAGCCATCATGATAGACATTACGTCAAGGTATGATTCTTCCTTTGATGGGTCAAAAGTAGAAGCAATGTCATACCCCCTCCCAGTTTACCCTCTAAAATCGAAAGAGGATATGACGGCAGCAGTTACTGACCTACTTGTCAACATTTACTTCCTAACTTAAGTGAAATCTATTTAAAACCTCAATATGCAAAAACGACTTGGCAGTAAATCAACTATGGCATTAACCAAAATAAAGACTTAATTACAGTTCCAAAAACAAACATATGTCCATCGAAAATGATAAGAATAAACATGGGTCCCAAAAGAAAAATAAGTTTCACAAGTCCCTGACTCCTCTTCAAATATGTGTACATCAAAATAAGCTTAACCTAAGCTTCTTCCTTCGATATCCGAACTTTAGGTGGCAAGCTACAGTGGGATCAACCGTGGGGATACTGACCACTACTTGGGAAAAAGGAAAACATTTGAAGACAGTGGGCTGGTTTCCCAGTGAGTGACTCATAGAAATACATTTCTTCTCAAGCCTTTCATATGCATTAATGTAAATAAATAAAAATGCTGGAAATAATCTCGAGCAACTTATATAGTATCATACATTAATCATAGCATTATAATCAATCATACTGTCAAACTTAGTTGAGAATAAGCATTCATAGCTCAAGCTCTCAACGTTCATTCATGGCTGTGAGACCCATACTTCAGCCTCTCATAAAGAACTACCTGAAGGAACTCTTATACAAGAGTACTTCTGAGCGGAAGTAGATCTTTCCAAAGACATTGTGACAAATCTACCATATTTACATTCAAACATATAGATATGCATCAAACTATAAATTACCGACATGCTTTAAGAATAAACAACCAAGAGAACAAGAAAACTTACCAGTTGAAGACTCTTTTTACAGCAAAACTCTCGCTCTCTCCACGAACGGATGCTCTCGCTCTCACTGGAACGGCAAGCTATCGTTCACCAAAACTCTGGTCGTCTACCATGAACGGCCTCCATACAAACAACAGAAAGATGGGGACGACATCATCATTTGGAACCCTTAGTATTCTCAGACTGAGAATCCAAAGAGTGGGCTCTGTTCAGATTTGGTAGAGGGGAGGAGGAAACGAGATCGTATACAATGATCAAGCAAGTGGGAGAAGGCAGCGTCTATTGTATAGACAAAGTGCTTGATCATTTAATTGAAGTACACAATCATGTAGGAAAAGGTCAGTGATCGTCTATACGATCATTTAGTAAAAGCTCGGCGCTAAACGATCATTTAGAAAAAGGTAAGCGATCGTTTAATAGATGGTGCGCGCGTGCAAGTGATCGGGTAGTAAAAAGTGAGCTATCGTATAGTCTCTCAATTCACTAAGCGATAGGATACAAACATTTCATGAGCAATTAACCGTGTTATTAATAAAATGAAAATAATTTTCATTTTATTCTTCAGTTATGAAAACCGAATGAACTTCCCACTAACGTATGGTTACGGAGAAAATGGTAGCCATTTATCCCATAACTGTCTAATTAATAAAATAATAAATATGATTATATTATATTCATTAACCTATAGTTTAATATCATATATCAACCATAGTGTTTTCTCCTCCACTAGATATAAATCATTTTTATATCCATTTTCTTTCAAATTAATATATCTCATACATAAAGTCAATTATATCATATATAATTAACTAGTTCAATTATATCATATATAATCGAACTCCTTCTTGTCAATTTGAACATTTCAAACTAACCCAAAAGCTGATTCTCAACTTGAATCTAAGCTACCAAGGGGACCTTATGGACCTATGGCTCGAATCTCCAATGGTACGTGAATAGTTGACTAAACTCTTTAGCCATAAGATCCACCATCCGTTAACTGCCAGACATTCCACTAAAGACCGACAGTTGAACTCTCCTTACCACAAATATATTTCTGTGTCCATCAGATATAACCAATCAACAGTATAATAACCCTTCATAGATGCTCATAAGTACAGTTGGGCCAATTTACTGTTTTGCCCCTGTAGTTACATATAACTTCTTAAGTACCACGAATCCCTCTAATGAACAATACAACATAGTCGTACTATGTGTGAACACCTCTCGAGCCATGAACAGGTGTGTGGCGGCACATCGTTCAAGCCTCGGGATCAGCCCTTAAGGGAGTAATCTATCTACTTACCCCTGCTTCGGGGAAGGAGTAAATCCATCTTGTGTAGCTGGATTCCCAGCTCTTAAATTAGACGAATCCCCAAAGTGTTAGGTTTGAGTCGGCGACCTGGTCACTCGCACCCATGTAAATCAAAGGATCGCCCTTAATGGTAGGAGTTTCCAACTCACTCAGGATTGAGTTTATGTTACCTATGGTCATCCTAGTGAAGTAAAGTCTCTGTCATGAATGACATTATATAACGAGACGTTAACACTTCGTAGTCAAGTCTTATACAAACTCTTTGTATAGGATGCCTCCGTTTGCATGTCCCCACACGAATGATTAGGATCAGACCATCTTAGCAAGTTATAACACTTGTAACTATTCTACAAAGCAGGCCACATTCGTAGCGTTACCAGGGTAAAGTTTCCCTCCTATATTCATATACTACAGACCATTTTGGTTATCACTTAAGACATGATCCACTTGTATGTCACCACATACATGCTTAAGTTATATAATGACAACCAAGGATTTTAGTTTATTGGTTTATGGTAAAGCAAATAAAACATTTAATATGCAAAGTCAAATAGTGAAGAAAATATCATATATTATACATCACAAGCGTTCGTACAAAATGTCTTTACAAACTATAGGACATGAGACTTTAGGGCATCATCCCCAACAATCTCCCACTTGTCCTAAAGCGAGTGGGGTGTACAAATACTAGTACAAAACAATAAACTAGGGCACTAAGGCCTAGTACAATAAAATCTCTCACTTGCCCTAGTCTAGCCTTGGGCGGTCTTGTAGACCCATGCTCTGAAGGTGACCCTCAAACACTGTAGCCGTGAGAGCCTTCGTAAACGGGTCAACAACGTTGTGCTCTGAAGCAATCTTCGTGACGATCACGTCCCCTCGATGCATTATCTCAGGGATCAGGTGATACTTTCGCTCTACGTGTTTATCGCGTCTGTGACTCCTAGACTCCTTGGAGTTCGCCACAGCACCACAATTGTCACAATAGAGGGTGATGGGCCTAGACATATCTGGAATAACTTCCAGCTCTGTCAGGAACTTCCTGAGCCAGACGACCTCCTTAGCAGCTTCACAAGCTGCTACATACTCGACCTCTATAGTGGAGTCGGCGATGCACCCCTGCTTTGTTGGGATTGGTGTACTAATTCTCCCGGAGTCTCATTGTTTTGTAAATATACACATTGTTCAATGAATAAAATAAGTGTTATTTAATTCTGGCATTTACTCATGTCCAATAAACAAAGCTCCTTGGTTATCTTATATGAACTTAAGCATGTATATATGATATACAAGTGGATCATGCCTTAAGTGATAACCTAAATAGGTCTGTTGTATAAGGATTAAGGTGGGATACCTAATCCTAGTGATACTACGGATATGGCCCGCTTTGTAAGGGTTTGCAAGTGTTGTAAACTACCATATGGTAGATCCTGACCATTCATGTGGAGGCGTGCGAGCGAGGGTGTCCTATACAAAGAGTTTGTATAAGACCTGGACCACAAGATAACTAGACTCTGTATATAACGTTGTTGATACTAGAGACTTACATCTCACTTAAATGACCATAGGTGACACGACTTCAATCTTAAGTGTTTTGGGAACTCCTGCCTTTAAGAATGGTCCTTTGATTAGTATGGGTGAGAGTGGACAGATTGCCAACTCAACATGCCTACCTTTTTGGGAACTTGTCTGATTTGGGAGTTGGGAACTCAATCCACAAGATGGAATTCACTCAATTTCCAAAGTATGGATAAGTAGAGAGATTGCTCCCTTAAGGGCTGATTCTAGGGCATGAACATAGTGACCACAACTTCTCTTTGGAAGAGAAGACTCAGTCATAATAGGACTATGACTTATGTTCATTAGAGGGATCAGTGGTATTTAAGGAGACAGATGTAACTACAAGGCATAACGGTTATTGGCTCAGCTGTACTTAAGAGCAATCTGTGAAGGGTTGTCGCACTGCTCATTGGTTAAGATGGACACATAATATATCTGTGGTAAGGAGAGTTCAGCTGTCGATCTTTAGTGGAGTGCCTGGCAGTTAACGGCTGGTGGATCCCATGACTAAAGAGTTTAATAAGTTATTCACGTACCGTTAGAGCTTTAGAGGTCCATAGTATACGGCTGGCAGTTATTCACGTACCGTTAAAGGTCCATGAGGTCCCCTTGGTAGCTCAATGGATTCAATTGAGGATCAGTTCTTGGTGTTGATTTGAAATGTTCAAATTGACAAGAGATATTTTGATTATATATGATATAATCGGTATGGTGTATAAGATATATCTAGTGGAGGATTGATGTAAATGAGATTTACATTAAGTACCATGGAATAGAAAAAGAACTATGGTTTATATATTTCATGAGATGAAATATTAAAACTATAGGTTATAAATATAGTATGATAAGTTGGTTATCATTTATGTTTATAATAATATTAATTATTGGATAATTAATTCTTTTTCTTTTAAATAACTAAAGTAGTGGGTGGTTATTGAATCATGGTAACCGTGAGTTTAAAAGGAAAATTGGTTTTCCTATTTTGAAAATGAAGTTTTTACAAAAGATTGAAAAGGTTTTGAGTTTTCTCTCTCGCGCAAAAGAAACTCACGAGGTCGTCAAGTAATTATAGATTTACTAAACGACGATTGGGCGAGCTAAACAATCGTGCAGGTGCAAGCTAAACGATTGTGCAGTATTTACTAAACGATCGCATAGTTTTGCAAGACGATCGCTGGCCCAAGGTAAACGATCGTGTAGAGTCTGTAGGTGACAGACCGAGCTAAACAATCACATAGCTTTTGTTAGACGATCGCTTAGCTTTATCTAAACGATTGGGCATTGACCTATACGATAGGTCTCTGCCATCTCCACTTACCTAATCGTGTACGCGATCGTTGTTTCCTCCGTTCGTCTGCCTCATACCAAGTTAGAACAGAGCCCACTCTCTTGATTCTCACACCGAGAATACCAAGGTCGCCTTGTTGGTGGTGTCAGACTCAACTTAACACCATCGAGGTTTTCTGGAGGTCGTTCATGGTGTTGTGGAGGCCGTTCGTGTTGCAGAAGAGTTCGCGGCTGAAAAGATCATTGAGGACGAGCACAAAGCATTCGTGCTGTGTTCGTGCGGTGTTGTGGTCGTGTAGATCGAGTGTTCGTGGTCGCTGTTGTTCGAGCGGTCGCACAATAGGAATTGTATAATCGTTTGTTTGAAGTCGACTGTAAATATATATGTTCATTTATGATTGTTATTTGGAATAATCTTGTTTTGCAGCTCATGGAAATCTCAGTTCCGATTTACTTCATGCTTAGTGCTTCGCCACACTACAGCTTCTTCGTTAAGAGTAAGAACTGACCCTGAAGTGTACTTCCGTAAGTCCTTATCAATCTGAAAGTCTAAATCCGTGTATCTAGTAAGGATTAAATCCCTAGATCCATGCACGAGCATGTAGTTCCTCATTCTTCGAAGATATTTGAGGATGTTTTTAATTGAGGTCCAGTGACCCTGGCCTGGGTTAGACTGATACCTACTGACTATTGCCATAGCGTAGCAGATGTCTGGCCTGGTACAGAGCATCACATACATCAGACTGCCAACGAAAGATGCATATGGGACCCGTCTCATCTCCTTAGCCTCTTGAGGCGTCTTAGGACACATGTCTTTAGACAAAGTGACTCCATGCCTGAATGGCAGTAGGCCCCTTTTGAAATCCTGCATTGAGTACGTGAGCAACATTTTGTCAATGTACGATGCCTGAAATAGTGCTAGCACTTTGTTCTTACGATCCCAAAAGATCTGTATACCCAGAACAAACTGAGCCTCTCCCAAATCTTTCATTTGGAATTGCGTTGCTAGTCCATTCTTAACTACAGTCAGTAGACCTACATCATTATTAATGAGTAGGATACCGTCAATATACAACACTAAGAAAACTACTGAACCGTTGACAATCTTTTTGTAAACACAAGGCTCATCAATATTTTGGTCAAAGCTATACGATTTGATCGTAGTATCAAATCGTATGTTCCAAGATCGAGACGCCTGTTTCAGCCCATAAATGGATCGATTCAGTTTGCAAACTTTTTACTCTTGACCTTAGCCAATGAATCCTTCGGGCTACACCATGTAAATGGTCTCCTCAAGATTGCCATCAGAAAGGTCGTCTTAACATCCATTTGCCATATCTCATAATTATAATAAGCAGCAATAGATAGAAGGATGTGGATCGACTTTAACATGACAACAGGCGAGAAAGTCTCTTCATAGTCGACTCTCTCCACCTGGGTATAATCCTTTGCCGTAAGTCGAGCCTTGAAGGTTTACGCCTTCCCATCAGCACCCCATTTCTGCTTGTAGATCCATTTACAACTTATAGGTCTTACCTCATCAGGCTGATCTACAAGATCCCATACTGAGTTGAAGTACATTGACTCCATCTCAAGATCCATGGCTTTGACCCATTCATCCTGGTTAATATCCTCCATTGCCCTCTCATAAGACAACGGATTCTCAACTTCGCCATCTGCTACCATAGCTAGGATTTCTGTGAAACCCAGATAGCGAACGGGTGGATTCGCAACCCTCCCACTACATCGAGGTTCCCTCAACTCTTGAGGTGGAACCGACCTACCAGATGAACTATCATCAACAACTCTTACTGATGAAGCAGACCCTTTAACAACTCTTGTTGAAGTTTCGATATTTTCGTTGGAAAGCTCACGTAACATGACTTTACTAGTAGATTGTGCTTCCTAATATGATCCTCTTCCAGGAAAATAGCGTTTGTGGAAACAAACACCATATGACGGATCATAAAAATAACTCCCTCGTGTACCTTTGGGGTAGCCTATAAAGAGGCACAACCTCGACTGTAGTTCCAACTTTTTGGGATTTGCCTCAAGCACATGTGCTGAGCAACCCCATATGCGGAAGTGACATAAACTAGCTTTACGCTCGTTCCACAACTTCAGAGGTGTTTTTGCAACATTCTTGGAAGGAACACAGTTGAGTATGTATATTGCGGTCTCTATTGCGAAACCACAAAATGAGTCTTGTAAGGAAGCGTAACTTATCATTGAACAAACCATGTCCAATAAGGTTCTGTTTCTCCTCTCCACTACACCATTCTGCTGAGGGTACCTAGTGTTGAGAGTTGGGAAACGATTCCATGTTCTATCAAATAGTTCTAGAACCCCAAATCCAAAAACTCTCTACTTCGATTTGATCGAAGTGTTTTAATCTGTCTATCCAATGCATTTTCAACTTCAGCCTTGAACTCTTTGAACTTTTCAAATGATTCAGACTTCCGTTGCATCAGATAAACATACATATACCTAGAGTAATTATCAGTAAAACTGATAAAATACTCATAGCCTCCTCAGGCTCACACATTCATAGGATCACATAGGTCAGAATGTACTAACTCAAGAGGCTCTTTGGCTCGATAACCTTTTCCAGTAGAAGGTCTTTTAGTCATCTTACCTTCAAGGCAAGATTCGCACATCGGTAAAGAATTTTCTTCAAACTCACTTTGAAGGCTATTCTTCACCAATCTCTCAATCCTATTGAGATTGATGTGCCTTAATCGAAGGTTCCAAAGTTGGACATTTTATTTTGGAGAAATTCGTTGACGTTTAGATTTTACGGCAGATTTAAACATCTTTATGTTATGGAGGAAACTTAAGGCTAACGATCTTAGCACATACAAGTTGTTTTCCAATTTAGTTGTATAAATCTCAACTCCATCCTTATGAATAAACACTTTATCCACATTAAAAGATTGTACAGATACTTTACAGAAATTAAGTTTCTTTTCAACTCAGGAACTACAAATACATCTTTTAAAACAAGAAATCTATTCTATAAAGTTAAATGAATGCCTCTCACTACCACAACTGAGACGACGTGCCCGGTGTCTACTCGCATCGTCATTTCATCAGCCTCCAGGATTTAATCCCCTGAAAAGAAGAACAAACGTGATTAGTGGTGCCCGAGTCAATTATCCAGGTTGAATCATCATTCTCCACTAAACTAGTTTCTAGCACAAGTAAATCATATTTACCTTTGTCTGCCTTGGCCTTAGCCTTTGTTGCCTTCATTTCCTTCAGCTAGCGAAGACAATTCCTCTTCTAGTGTCCGTCCTGGTTGCAATAGATACATTTTTCTTTTTCAACCGGCGGCAGACGCCTTCTGGAGGCGACAGGTGGCGGGTTAGCAGGTGTTTTCCTTTCCCCTTACCACCCTTCTTCTTCTTCCCTTTTTCCAAGTTAGAAGTAAAAGGTGCAGACTTCGTCCCTGAGGTCAAACCTCGATGGAACGTTTTAGAAGACGAGGCAACATTTGCCTTTCCCCTTTCCCTATCCTTACTTTTCAGTAAAGATTGGTATGTCTGCAATGGTTGAGGATAGTTATAAAGGTATATTCCACTTTGTTAAGAATCACATTGCAAACAAAGTGGAGGAAGCTCTCTGGCAATGAATGCAGGATTATACTAACCTGACTACCCTCATCGATTCTAGACCTATTCATCTCCGCCACGTTAAAGTGGACCATCATGTTAAGCACATGTTCACGAACAGAGGTGCCTTCCTCCATTTTGGAGTTGAAGATGTATTTCAGAGCCTCGTGCTTGAGCTATCTAGACGGTTGTCCGAACATCCCCCGCAGGGACTCCATGATCTCACGTGTTGAGACCATGGACTCATGCTTCTTGGCCAACACGTCACTCAGACTGGCCAAGATATAGGCTCGGGCCTTCTCGTTTGCCTGTGTCCATCACTTGTACACCTCCCGAACATTCGAGCGGCATTTGGAGCTGGAATAGGAGGACAGACCTCCGTAAGGGAAAACATTAGATCCTCGATGATGAGTATCGTCATGATCATATGTTTTCAACTCGAATAGTTGTCGCCAGTCAGCTTTTCGGTGCTTAACAATGCAATTGTGACTGTAGCCATTTTTAAAATCGTTGCTGAAAAATGAACAAACTTTTATAAGAATTTGCTAAACCACATTTTAACCAATTAATTTTAGCAAAACAATTTCCAAGTACCCTAAGTGACTAAGACTTCTATGTTGCAATGATGCTCTAGCGAGGTAGGACAAACGTCACTGGTGGGGTGATCGGATGCCCCTTTATTGGGATGACATTCTCAACCATTAGGCATTAGGCAAAACCAACTTTTGGAATTGAAACTAACAGCCACCATTTATTTGGTCTAGAACTGTTAACCCTTAACAATTTTACGTAAGTGTGACCCCTCGTTTTCGACCCCAGAGTCCTGCCCTAATGAGCCCACCGTAGGGAAGAAGCAGATTAGGACAAGAGACTAAGTAACCTTATCCTCTTATAGGAGATCAAATAAAGAAACGTGCAAAACTGTCATTCTATAGGGGGACGCTCCCAGGGTGCCTCAAGGCACTGCGCAGAAACTTTATTCAACCTAACGAGAGAGACCGTGGGATATGATGTCACACTTCTCGCTCCCACTTACTATGAACATTCTCTCCATCCACCTTGATATTGATCTATCCAAACACCATCCTTTAGGAGGACACTCCCAGGGTGCCACGAGGCCGAGGGCAGATCTCACAGTGTGAACAATAAGAGAGAAATGCGAGAGATTTAAATGAAGCATCAAATGCCTCAAGTACCTCCCACTGAATGTTCTACCTAGGGGTTAATTAACCTAGAGAATCCGGCTACTAATTTTAGTCTGTCATTTTTTAAGTTCGCTAAAAAACAACGTTTGTCTTTGAAACAAAACAAGTTCAAGTAGTCACATTAAACGCTTTAATGGACTGTCCTTAACCTTACATGCATGCATCAAATCTATCTAATTCATCTTTCCAAGTAGGTTCCTAGGTAGGGGTGTTACGTTTTCATCACCTTAAATACCCTAGCCTAGACAGAACCCGCCTTAGACAAAAGGTCCCTTATAAATAGATTTGCTACACTTTAAACTTTTATTAGTCAATTTAATCCTATTAAACTGATTAAAAGATTAAAGCCTAAGGTTTCTAATCATATTAGAACCGTGATCTTAGGTCTATCTCATCCAAGTTTTAAACATTTTAAAACCATGATTTAAACCTAAGTTGGCATGCATGTCTTTCTTATTGATTTTAATTCTAATTTCTTTTTATAACCTTTATAAAAGAAACAACTAAAACATACATTGCCACACAACAATGTATTTATAACTCTTATAAATTTAACCTATGTGTCATGCTTCATGCAATGTCCGGTCATTACTATACATAACTTTTACGTAAAAGTAACAACCAAGCACACATGTTTTCCATACACCCTTATACTATAACAATTATAATATAAAGATGATGCATGTCAATGATTTATGCATGCATAAATATAACTCTTATATTATATGATGCATGAGCATGTTCTTATGTAATTTAAATTATGTTTCTCTAAATCATAACACTTATAATAAAGAGATGATCCATGACCAATGCATAACCTAAGGTGGGATTTTTCTATATGCCATACCATATGACATATATATAAAACATACATCTCATATATATTAACACTGATTAATGGACCAGGATGAACCACCTCAAAAACCAAAATAAAAATTCTATTTATTACATTTTTCCATCAAGCAAACCAATTCACAGGCGAACCGGGTCTTGAACCGTCAGGCGAAGCTCCCATCGTTTAGTAAACGCCTCTAGGTAAACGATCGTGTAGCGCACAAGACAAAACGCACAGATGCTAAATGATCGCTTAGACGACAACAAAGCTGCGAAGCCCAATCGTCTAGATGATCGCTCAACACGCGAAAGGTAAACGATTTACTCCACGATTGTATAGTCAGTAACTAAACGATGAAGCTTGTTGAGCTATACGATCGTCTAGTGCGCGCACATAAAATAGCTCCCAAGTATTCGATACTCAGCGATCATCTACCCCATCATCTACACGGCCCGACCAACATTTGGTCATCCTCATCCTTGAAGAATAGCAACCCTTACTACGAAGCCCTTCATGAACAACTCACATACTCAAACTACTTTGAAATTACAGACTCGATAGTAGTTAATAATGCCAAAAAACACAAGGACCTTTACAATTAACTTGAAATGTAAAAGAATTTAACAAACCGAGGCTTCATCACAGAAACTCCATTAATCCATATATCCACAAACGAGTTAATGCTTAAAACAGAGAGAAGACATGCTTCACCCACCAAGAATGTAAATGCAATTCTTTGCATCAATGAATTTGTAATATCAGAAACCTGGCTCTGATACCAATTGAAGAAACTCTTATACAAGAGTACCTCTGAGCGGAAGCGACTCTTTTCAAAGACATTGTGAAAGAACTACCACATTTACATTCAAACATATAGATATGCATCAAACTATAAATTATCGGCATGCTTTAAGAATAAACAACCAAGAGAATAAGAAAACTTACCAGTTGAAGACTCTCTCCACAGGAAAAATCTCACTCTCTCCACGAACGGATGCTCTCATTCTCGCTGGAGCGGCAAGCTATCGTTCACCAAAACTCTGGTCGTCTACCATGAAAGGCCTCCACACGAACAAAAGGAAGATGGGGACAACACCACCACATGAAACCCTTAGTATTCTCGGAGTGAGAATCCAAAGAGTGGGCTCTGTTCGGATTTAGTAGAGGGGAGGACGAAAAGAGATCGTATACAACGATCAAGCAAGTGGGAGAAGGCAGCGTCTATCATATAAACAAAGTGTTTGATCGTTTAGGTGAAGTACACGATCGTGTAGGGAAAGGTCAGCGATCGTCTAATAAAAGCTCGGCGCTAAGCAATCGTTTAGTAGATGATGCGCGCGTGTAAACGATCAGGTAATAAAAAGTGAGCTATTGTATAGTCTCTCAATTCACTAAGTGATAGGATGCAAACACTTCGTGAGCAATTAATCGTGTTATTAGTAAAATGAAAATAATTTTCATTTTATTCTTCAGTTACGAAAACCGAATGTACTTCCACTAACGTATGGTTACAGAGAAAACGGCGGCCAATTATCCCATAACTGTCCAATTAGTAAAATAATAAATATAATCATATTATATTCATTAACCTATAGTTTAATATCATATATCAACCATAGTGTTTTCTCCTCCACTAGATATAAATCATATTTATATCCATTTTCCTTCAAATTAATGTATCTCATACATAAAGTCAATTATATCATATATAATTAACTAGTTCAATTATATCATGTATAATCAAACTCCCTCTTGTCAATTTGAACATTTCAAACTAACCCAAAAACTGATTCTCAACTTGAATCTAAGCTACCAAGGGGACATTATGGACCTATGGCTCGAATCTCCAACGGTACGTGAATAGCTTACTAAACTCTTTAGCCATGAAATCCATCATCTGTTAACTGCCAGACATTCCACTAAAGACCGACAGGTGAACCCTCCTTATCACAAATATATTTCTGTATCCATCAGATATAACTAATCAATAGTATGGTAACCCTTCATAGATGCTTGTAAGTACAATTGGACCAATTTACCGTTTTGCCTCTGTAGTTACATCTAACTCCTTAAGTACCACTGATCCCTCTAATGAACAATACAATATAGTCTTACTATGTGTGAACACCTCTCGGGCCATGAGAAAATGGGTGGTGCCACATTATTCAAGCCCCGGGATCAACCCTTAAGGGAGCAATCTATCTACTTACTCCTACTTCAGAGAATGAGTGAATTCCATCTTGTGTAGCTAAGTTCCCAACTCCCAAATCAGACGAATCCCCAAAGTGGTAGGTTTGAGTCGGCGACTTAGCCATTCGCACCCATGCAAATCAAAGGACCGCCTCAATAGCAGGAGTTCCCAATTCACTCAAGATTGAGGTTATGTTACCTATGGTCATTTTAGTGAAGTGAAGTCTCTATCATAAACGACATTATATAACGAGACGTTAACACTTCGTGGTTAAGTTTTATACAAACTCTTTAGGACGCCTCCACTCGCATGTCCCCACACGAATGATCAGGATTAGACCATCTGTAGCAAGTTACAAATGTTGTAACTATTCTACAAAGCGGGCCGCATCCGTAGCGTTACCAGGATAAAGTTTCCCTCCTATATCCATATACTACAGACCATTTTGGTTATCACTTAAGACATGATCCACTTGTATGTCACCACATACATGCTTAAGTTACATAATGACAACTAGGGATTTTAGTTTATTGGTTTGTGGTAAAGCAAATAAAACATCCAATGTGCAAAGTCAAGTAGTGAAGAAAATATCATATATTATACATCACAAGCGTTCGTACAAAATGTGTTCACAAACTACAGGACACGAGACTTGAGGGCATCATCCTCAACACTACCTACGTGCACGTGGAGTATACTAAGTACCGTCAACACCTTAGGTACTTCCTCAGATACCTTCTATACCTTCAGTACCGGTATATTAGAAACGTAACATTCATAGGAAATTTGAGCATCATAAGCTTTAGGCATAACACTTACCTAGCTTTGGCCATAAGAGCAGTATTACCATTCAACATGCATGCTTCACAATTATAAACATGTAGTTGCAATACTCTTTCATTCAATTTTAACATATGCTAGGATTAGTAAAACTCATTTAAATAACTTAAAACATCATGCTTAGGAAATTCCATGAACCCTTTAAAACATAAATATAAACTTCGTTAGCATGAAATTCATTTGGAACACATGTCCCTTTTGTGTACATATTTGAAAACATTTAATCACTCACGAATTTTTAGGCTTAGTTCTTCCTAAGCTTTGTAGGCCTCCCTAATGGACGTAGCTTCTACACATAAAAGAATAAGAGTTTAGTTGCCACTTTTGGCCTCCCATTTTGATGTGAATTCAACCATTGAACTATTGCATGTACCTAAAGGATCAATTACAGAAGCGAAGCAAAGAAAATTCAAGAGGCATTCACACTACATCTTAAAAAACTAACAAATTCACAAGAACTAAAAAATAATTTTGAAACCAAAGTTTTATATAATGTTAGCTCGATGAGTCAAGAAGAGAATGACATGAAGATGGCATGGGAAAAGTCCTATAGTTTGGAAGATGACACGGTGGTAAAAAAAAAGTGTGCAAATTTTGTGAAGAAAATGCTGTCAAATGTGCACTGCATGGGAAATGTGATGTCAAACCTTATCAAACGTGCATATCTACTTTGCCGCCTTTTAAAGGAAATATTTAAGGCAATTTGAAGACTTTCTACATTCCTAGTTTTCATTTTGACTTATAATTTAGTACGCAATTAAGTTTCAAGTTTCTAGGTTTCATTTTCTACAATTTGCAATTAATTGTATTTGAATGACTTTTGAGTTTCTTGGTCTATCCATGACCATTTGGCCTATAAAATGGCTTGTAATGTTCTTCAAAACTCAGATTATCGATAGTAAAAAGCTTGTGCTTATTCAACCCTTTGATATTGTCTTTTTCTTTCGAATCTTGCTTTAGATTTGATATTTAAATTCATTCATTGGATTAGTCTTAATCAAGCTAATTCTGGAGTGAGTTGTCTTAGGATCTAAGAGTGACCATCATAGATTCTAAGTTTGATCTAAGTAGCTTTCTTTGTGAGTGTTTGCAAGGATCCTAGAAGGACCTCTAGCTTTGCATCCAACAAGCATCGCGGGCGCTTATCACATTTGAGACTACTCTTTTAACCAAGTTCATACTTAACAAGGGGTTGCCTATTCATCTAACATTTCCAAATTCAACTTCTAAAGTAAATAACTTGAAAATCAGAACTCATTTTAATAAAGTTCCTTTTCCAAACATGTTCAGAATTTTGCTAACAATGTTACCTCAAAGTTTCAGTGTGAAACTCCTTGTGGTTTAACCTGGGCCTTCAAATCTTTCCCGAAAGCCCTAACCGCAACTCCCTACTTGAGCAAAGATTCTAGGTTTAACTTCCAAAATATGTAACTCGAACCCTAGACATTTTCTTGCCAAAGTTCCTTCTACAAACTTACTTGAAATGGTGTCCGAGATAAAATCTTAAAGTTTCGGCTTGAAAGTCCAAGTGGTTCAGTCTAGATTTACGTTTCTTTGTCGAGTGCCTGAAAATGCCTAAAAATGAACCTTCGACTCTTTCTTCCTTCTCTGGCCCCTTTTTCGACAAGAACTCCCTTCCAAAGGCTCGATTTCATAAACTAGACTCACAAAGCTTCCCAACGATACCAAGTTCGTTTGGTTTGCTCAAGAAAATCGTCCAAAACGAGCTCTTGAAGTTATCTTCTCTTTTTATACTACCGTCCAGTCATTTTGCATGAAATCTCCTTAAGCCACCTCACCCACTAGTGGAGATTAAGGGTCCAGATTAAGCCATTTGTCCAAGTAACTAAAAGAAAAATTTAAAGACTGAGCGTTTCGAGCAAACTCGATCCTCCTGGAAAAACTCGATGGAGAAAAGTCCTTACTCGATGGAAAATTCCATGGATCTATGTTGAATATTCGATGGGAAGGACTCGACACTCGATGAGAAACTCGGTGCTAGGAGCTCGCTTGATGCACGCTCCTTACTTGATCGCTTGTACTCGATGTGCGACCCTTCCTTGCTTACACTCGACGCTCGACCCCTTCCTCGATCACTTATACTCGATGCTCAACCTTTCCTCGATCACTTATACTCGACGCTCGGCAATATTTACTCGACGCCTGCCTTATGCTCACTCGATGCTCAATCACCCCCCAACATGACCAACACTTAGCTAGAAATTCTCTTTGTAAGACTAGGTTAATAAGTAACCGAGAGCTAAGTTTCATACTTAAACACTTTCCTTTTTCAAACTTACCCTTTAACTCAAAACGCATAAATCCAATCTAACTTAAATTTTTAACCTAAACACTTTGCTTAACTTAAACAATCAACACGATTAAAAAGGGGGATGTGCAGGTTTTACAAGCAGAGTTGTCAAACAAGGGATTTTCTCTTATGATGATCCTGTCTTTAGAAGATTCCATTAGCTATTCCCAGATTTTCTCTGTGATGATAGAACCTTGTTCTTGCTCTTACATGTTCTCCTTTGAACGACTGTAGATGACAAGTCATGCATAAATGTTGCTTGCAGCAGTAATTCCTGACGCAACTTTCATTAGTGCCATTGATTTGCTTGAATGTTGAGAGAGAGATGAGAGGTAGAGATGTCCCACTGGACGTGTCAATTTGTTTGCACGAGGTTTGCGGCGAAACTTATTTCTTGAAATTTGAATTTTTGTATTTGTATTAGTTTCAGTATAGCAAGTACGATCTCTAATACATAATCCTTTGCTGCTTTCAAAATAAACTTTAATATTTAAGTTTGTTGATCTTCTTGGATGATCGGCCTTTGGGCTTGTTGATCTTCTTGGTTGATCATCGTTCGAGCTTGATGATCTTATTGGATGATCGACTGTTAGGCTTGTTAATCTTCTTTGGTGATCGACCTTTGGGCTTGAAGATCTTCTTGGATGATCGGTCTTTGGACGTGTTGATTTTCTTGGTTGATCGGCCTTTGGGCTTGACGACCTTCTTGGATGATCGGCCTTAGGCTTGTTGATCTTCTTGGGTGATCGACCATTGGGCTTGATAATCTTCTTGGACGATCAAATTTTGGACTTGATGATCTTCTGTTCGCGTGAGGCTTCCGAAGAAACCTATTTCATGGAATTAAACTTGTGTTGATGTAGATTTGATGCGAATGTGGTTCGATCTCTAGTACTTGATCATCTGATTTTCTCTCAATTAAATGTGGATCGTATGAATGTTCTTGAAGTTGGAGTCTTGGAAGAATGCTTGTATCTCCAAAGGATTTAGTTTTCAAGTGTGGTCAGCTTTAAGAGTCAAAAGTTTTTTAATTGTAGAGAATTCCCTCTAGGCTCTTTGGATTGTAGAATTGCCGAACTCCTCTATTTAGAGTTCTCAGGTAGGCTTCATGAGCTTGGGTTTGGTTGGTCCATGGACCTGGCCGTTGCGCTCAACTAATTGGATTTGAGCATTATTTGACATTTGAGTCAAATTAAGCCTATTTGAGTCTTATTTGACATTTGAGTCAAATAAAGCTATTTTTAGGCTTAATTGGACTTTAGCCCAAATATTAATATCAAATTGGACCAAATTAAGTTTATTCAATCCAATGGTAAACATATGCATCATTGGAATTCACAAATTTATGTCTTCAACTCCAATTTGGACACATCTCAACTTCAATTATTTGGAAATTAATTTAGTAAATGACGTGATAAAACTAAAATCTTTCACTCAACATTAATAAAACTAAAAGTTTATAAACTTAATGTAATATTTTAAATTCAACGTCAATCACTAATTTGATTCTTTTTAAAATTAAAAATTTAAAACACAAAGCTCAAATGGTTATAAATTTATTATATAATATAATAGTCAAAGGAAAGCAGTATTATTTGGACGGATGAGAGATATTTCGAAGTGTTTTGTCTTCTGTAAGTACCATTCAATCTCTGACTTCAAAGCCTTCGTTTGCTCCCGGTCTTTGGTCTTTGGTCTTGGGGGCGAAGGTTCTTAAGCTGCACAACGCGGTGGCTGCCCTTTCCAATACGGGCTGCCGGTGATGGCCGACGACAAAGCGCTGATCACGATCGCCAGCAGAGATAGAGAACGAGATCTAGAGCTTCTAATTCCCGTCGCCGGCTCGCCAAATGACGATGCCTCTTGCAAGCCCTCGTCCTCTTCAACGTCCTCGCAGCAGACTGGCCGTGAGGTATTCTTCACTTCTTTTCAATTTATTATGCTTCATTTTCCACCTCTTGATTGTTGGAAACTACTCGGTGGTCTTGCTGCTTGTTTGATTGAATTATCTGTGTGTTGCTGTCTATTTTAGGTTCGGTTTGGCTTATTTCTAATCATTTCGATCGTTTTCAGTCGTCTTACTCCTCTTTTATTCTCGTACTTACTGTTGCCTGGTGGATTGCCTCTGTTATGGTTGGACCATGAGTTGATCTTTATTTACTTTAATTATTCACTCTACCATATTTTGTACGTTAAAAGTTTTGCGCATTTGGAATTAACAAGGTGCTTCTCGAATCTCCACTGTAGGGTTTTAAATATTAATTGATCAAATCGATATTCCTGAAATTGTGACTCTCAATTGACTTCCTATAGAAAACGGAGTTTACTTTATGAGATAAGAAGATGGTTGGAACTGTTGAGGAATTGATCTCAATTTTGTTCAATCTTTTGAAATGTGCATCTTTCGATGTATCCTCCACAAGTCTGGAGTCTTCTCTCAAAATCTATATTTTAATTTTTATCACATCCCTGCCATCCCTAAAGACACAGTTCGGAAGGCCGAATTTAAATTCCTTAATTCATTTCTAGCTCTTGAATGCATTTACTCCCGTTACATGCTCCAAAGAAAATCTCCTAACGGCTATTCTGGGTAGAGTGGCGACTGAAATCAAAATGATGAAGATGTTGATCAACTGTCCTTCCACCGACTCTACTCATGCAATTAGTGCCCTCTTCTTTTATATTTTTTGCATCCTTTGGTTCTTTCCGTGTAGTATATCAGATATTATATTTCTGATGCCTTGTGGTTGCTCTTGTATGATTCAACCCATGCATTTTATCAGTTAACATGTATTTTGGATTTTGAAAAGTTACTGATGGGATGGAGTATTTACTTGAGTACTAATGGTAAAAACTATCATCTTTTGAATGTCTAGTTTGCATTCTGAATTCTTGCCATGAACTACAGATGTATTAACAATATAGTTGGAATGGCTATGGACATGTACAACACCCAACTTAATTAGTTGATGGAGAATGTTGAAAGCTTTTCTTTATATGCATGAAGCTTATGTTGGCTTTAATGTTGAAAGCTTTTCTTTATATGCATGAAGCTTATGTTGGCTTTTCTGTCATATAAAACTGGAATAGTCAATTACTTGTTATTCAAATCACCGATCTGTGTTTATTTTCTATCACCAGTGGTGGATTCAAATATCTATTTTATCTTCTGTGCAGACATTTTACAGAGTCTTTAGGAGCTGGGCCTCAAAAAAGTTCATGACCGGATGGTTTGTTATTTATTTTCTTCTCTGTATTTCATTGCAATCAATGTTTTTTATGCTAAGAAAAAAGGGCATATAAACTACACTTGACATAAGTAGCGTTTCTTGCATATGTATTGTAGCATTCATTGCTAAAATTGCACTTTCTGGCTGCTGTTTAAACTGCACTTAAAATTTGCTCTCTTTTTATAATGTAATAGACTTTTTATTTTATTTGGAAAATATGCTTGGCATGGTGATAAGTTTGGAATTGGAAAAAAATATTAAATTGTTTTCAACGTGCTAGGGTTCCAATTACAGTTGTTTTCATTGTGCTAAGTGCTAAGTGATGATAATGTTTTAGTATCTTTACATCTAACCATCTGGCTGTTTTGCAGTGTCATCCTATTTCCAATTGCAATAACCTTCTATATAACATGGTGGTTTATTCATTTCGTGGATGGATTTTTTTCTCCGATCTATGCTAAACTTGGAATCGATATCTTTGGTAAGCAATATTTTCCACTTAACAGTTAACACTTCTTCCAAACCCACTCAATCCATGTGAATTTGTTAGATATTTATTTGATCGACTTCCTACAAGTATATCTGTACACGAATGATTATTGTTATTATCTCCATCAATGTCTGGTTTTCTTTTTGCTCTCTCGTATGTAGACTGGTAGTATTAAGTCTATTGACAAAAAATATTCATATGCCTATCCTGCCGAATGAGTTAATGAGCATATGTTCATTACAACAATCCTATTAAATTGTAAATTTCAAAATTTCTCACAATTATTCACAATTATTCTTGTTTCTTGAATAGGTCTTGGATTTGCAACATCTGTAACATTCATCTTCCTTGTTGGGGTGTTCATGTCATCATGGTTGGGTGCTTCTGTTCTGGCTCTTGGAGAGTGGTTCATCAAGCGCATGCCATTTGTTCGTCATATTTATAATGCTTCTAAGCAGATTAGTTCTGCTATTTCACCAGGTACAGCTTTCACAAGTATATTTATTTTTGACATGGTCAGGTTTATGTATGAACCATCTATAATCATGTCATTATCTATTAGATCAAAATACCAATGCCTTCAAGGAAGTTGCCATCATTAGGCACCCTCGAATTGGTGAATATGCATTTGGGTTCATTACTTCAACTGTCACTCTCCAGGTATGTTTTTTTCTGCTTCAATTCTTTTGAGTAACATTCTGCCTAGGAGATAGTTTGGGTACACCTTCTAGACTTGTTGACACTCCAATATTTGTTGGATATTTAGTAAACCTCATTGCATCGTTTGTGTTTTATATTACAATAAAAAGGTATTGATGCAATTTGATCAATGTTGGGTTTTTTTTTTAGTGAAGCATATAATTGCAAATATCTTCGCATTTGATACTTCTTGATGGACACGACTGGTTTGGATTATACTTTGCTGGTTGTGGAACCTTCCCGTTCATGAACACTTATTACATTATATCCTAGCATTACACGTATGTAACTGATTTTTCTACTTTGCATTGGTTCTATATCGTGTTATCTCTTCTTATAAGTTGTAATTTATTACATTATATCCTAACATTACGTATATGTAACTGATTTTTCTACTTTGCATTGATTCATATTGTGTTATCTGTTCTTATAAGTTGTATTTTAGACGGAGATATTATAATTTGAAATGAAAAAACTTTTATTCATAAGGACCAACTACAACCAATAATACCACTGTCCCATATGGACGCACATGCTTATGTTAACATGAAAATCATTGACATTGTTAGGTATAGAAATATGTCATATTGAATATTTTCTGTATTCATATCTAATTTTGTTGACAATGATGTTTTGTTATCATATCTTTGTATGATGTTTTTTTCACATGCTTCTTAGCATTGTATTGATATAAAAGTTTATTTATTTTAACGGTTCTCGTGAATCTGTCTTTAATTTTACAACTTAGATTCTTAGTTTTGGTTAAATTTATATTTGCAAATTTTCATTGTTTTGAAAATTGTATGAATGTGGATGGGCTGCTAGCAGTTTGTAGGTAGCCTTGACCATTGTTTTTAAAGCGTGAGGTACTGAAAAAAAAACTTTTTAAAATTTTTTTGAGCATCCAATAGAAGAAAGACAACAATTCAAATAGTATTATGAACAAGAAGATAAATAAGTCCAAGAAATTAGAGCCGTGGAGAAAATTGAACATTTTCAAATAATATTTCAATATATGCTAGAGAGTAGAATGATACATACTGGGGTCTGTTTTCTTTTAATTGTCTGGTGAACGTCATTATGCACTTAGCCATGTCACACATTTTGCAACTGGTTGTAAGGCAGGGGTGCTGCAAGGCTTGATATTCTGATCCATTTTCCCCTCTAAATGCAGAGCTATTCTGGAGAGGAGGAGCTGTGTTGTGTATATGTTCCCACCAATCATCTTTACATTGGTGATGTTTTCCTCGTCAACTCTCAGGATGTTATTAGACCAAATTTATCAGTTCGGGAAGGAATCGGTGAGTTTTTCTTTTCATGTCATTATCTTCAGAATCACCTGGACAGTTTCTCCTAAATTACACATGAACTAGAAGCCCCCCATTTCTTCAACCCCCCCAAAAAAATAATAATTTAGGAAATACGAGGGTTCATTACGAATTCTCTCTATTTAAGAGGACGTGACTGATAGCTTTCTAAGAGTTAAGAAAAGAAAATCTAATTATTTAAATTGCAGAAATCGTTGTGTCTGGAGGCATGTCGATGCCGCAGATACTGTCCATACTGGATTCAGATATTCGACCAATTGATAGTAGAAGATTGACTAGAAGCTGAGACTCTGAAGAGATGTACAATTGCTAGCTGCTAAAAATCAATATACAATCTTGGGGACACCAATGTAGTTATCGGAGACTCGGAGTAGTTGCGTGCCTTCTGGGCATCGATACCTATAGCCGGTAAACCATACTTTATGATAGAAATTTGATTCTGGTAGTTGACTTTATTGTCGTATCATATATTGGATAGGGGTGAGAATACTTTGCTGATCCAGGATAGGAATTGGGTGTGCATTAGAATTTTTCGCTTCATTCTAATTCAATCGAGAATGTATACTTTAATGTTGATGAGTTACAATATTCCGTCGCATCAGATCAGATGTATATTTGAGGCTGTACATATTTCCCCAGCATTTCTATGCTTTCAACTTAACTATGAAAAAGACTTGCCAATGCCATCCCAAGTGCCTATATTTCTGGACAAGGTATATAAATTTTTGGATGCTTTATGAGACAATAGATATTTTCAACAAATAATAATGGGAATTTGTAATCGGTGGCAAATCTAAAAAATATAATTAAGGGTGTGCCTTCAACATATGAAAAATTGTAGATATGGCAAAATTCTCAAATTTAAATTTTTGTTTACTCCGTACATAGTTTTTTTGGTATACCAGCCAACTAATATATCACAATTAAAGTATATTAGTTGTTTATTTTTTTTTCTTTGATATGTATACTTTTTTTGTAATTTTTTTTTTTGTTTACAGCAATGTGAGTTATTACTCACTTTAGTAATTTTTATATTTGCTACATTTTTTTTATTCCTTTTGTAGTTTTTTTCCTTTTTAGATCTTGCTTCTTTTTTTTTTTTTTTTTTCATTTTTAAGGACAAAGATACAATAGGTTTGAGAGATTCAACCTAAAGTTCACTAACACTCAATTTAGTATACTTATTTTGACAATTTGGTCGTATTTGGAATAATTAGAGAAAAGGTGTTTTTTTAAATAATCATTTTATGATTTTCTTAAAATACTTAAATAATTAGTCATTTTCAATAGTTCATTATTGTATTTTAAGTGTATCAAATGTGTATCAACATTGTAACAAGTCTATTGACATATACGTGGGTTGAGTTTGTTTTTTGGTTAAATATATATATATTATTGTTTTGGTTAGGACTGCAGACTTAATTTTTTAAATTTATTTTACCAAATCTGCAAGTGTAAGAAGTCCAATAATGATAATGTGAATAGAATGGTTGATTATTACTATACTGGAGTAGTTTTACTCTCCACCTATGAAGCACAGATATTTCATATGAGGTAAAGAATCAATATCAGATACCGATACGGGATACGTATCTAACACGTGATTTGATGTATCTATTTCTACGCGTATTTTTTTTAAAGAAAAAAGACAAGTAACTCATCTAATCTTTCTCAATCTAAAACTAAACGAGTTCAAAACTAAATGGAAAAAATAAATAAATAATGGATCAAACCCTATACTAGAATCATAGTCCCCACAAAGTTACTAAAAGTACTTCAACATCTTAGATGTTGCTTTTTTTTGTATTGTATTTCAATGTTTTATATTTTGTGCTATTGTTATTAACTTGTATGTTAAATTTATCTATATTCTAGATTTTTTTAAACTTCAACATACCAGTATCATCGTTTTTTAGAAATATATATATTAAAAAAATGATATATCCTTAGACGTATTCGTATCTTAGTTTTTTAAAAATTGATGAGTCGCTGTATCCGATTGTATCTGTATCGTGTAGTCGTATCTGTGTCTGTGCTTCATAGCTCTCCACCAACCGTAGTATAATGGAATGCGTGCATTATGAGACCGAACAATCCTTTTTTTTTTCTTTTTTTTTTTGTAAATATCAATTTGCTAAAAATGATATCAATTTTAAATTTTACTGATATTGATATCAATTTAAATGTTACACTTTTAGGAGCTGTGTTTGGAATAAATGATGTCTAAGAATAATATAGCGAAGAATAAAAATACTATTTGAATTTTATGAACAAAGCTTGTGTATTCATGACATTTTTAATAGATTAATTAGTAAAACAATAAATATCATTCATTGTATTGATGAAAATTAATTAATCAATAATCAAATAGTTAAGATGAGTAGTTTCTAATTAAAATTAATCAATTAATATCTTCAATAAATTTTGTATTAATTATAATTTAATAATTAATTACATTAGTTAATTAAGTTTAGAATTAGTAGTTATAAATTTAATTCGTAATATAAGAAAATATATTTTAAGAAATAGTATATTATACAAAAGTGAAAAAATGAAAGAAAAATATGATATGTTAATAAAGAGTTTTGTTAATAAAGAGTTTTAGTAAAGAATATTGAAACAAAATTTTATAATTATGATATGTTAATAATGGATGAAGTAATAAAAATTAATTGGTTATAAATAATCAATAAGTAATTAATTATGAGAATTAAAAAATAAAATTTTTTGATAATTAAAAAATAATTTTTTGTACTAGCTTTATTTAACTCATCTTAATTAATTAAATAAATATATTTAAGATATTGATTACTAATTAATTAGTAAATTCAGGAAAATAAGTTATTACAGTCATTTAATGAGTTTGATTTGTAAAATTACTGTTCGCACGAGATTTCAAGATAAATTTATTTTGTAGAACTTAAACTTTGTATTTGTATTAATTTTGTGGAAAGTGAGTACAATCTCTAATACATAATATTTTGATGCTTTCAAAATAAACTATAGTCTTTAAGCTGGTTAATCTTCTTGGATGATCGGTTTTTGGGCTTGTTGATCTTTTTGGATGATTGGTCTTTGGACTTGTTGATCTTCTTGGATGACCGACCTTTGGGCTTGATGATCTTCTTGGACGATCGTGTTGGGATTGGTGTCCTAATTCTCCCGGAGTCTTATTGTTTTTAATATATACACATTATTATGAATAAAATAAGAGTTATTTCATTCTGGCATTTACTCATATCCAATAAACAAAGTTCCATGGTTATTGTATGTAAACTTAAGTATGTATATGAGATATACAAGTGGATCATGCCTTAAGTGATAACCTAAATAGGTCTGGAGTATAAGGATTAAAGAGGGATTCCTGATCCTGGTGACACTATGGATACGGCTCGCTTTGTAGAGGTTTGCAAGTGTTGTGAACTACTACAGATGGTAGATCCTGACCATTCATGTGGAGACATGCGAGCGGGGGTGTCCTATACAAAGAGTTTGTATAAGACCAGACCACGAGATGACTAGACTCTGTATATAACGTCGTTGATACTGGAGACTTACTTCTCACCTAAATGACCATAGGTGATATGACCTCAATCCTGAGTGTTTTGGGAACTCTTGCCTTTAAAGGCGGTCCTTTGATTAGTATGGGTGAGAGTGGCCATATTGCTAACTCAACATGTCTACCTTTTTGGGGACTTGTTTGATTTGGGAGATGGAAACTCAGTTACACAAGATGGAATTCACTCCTTCCCAGAAGCAGGGGGGTAAGTAGATAGATTGCTCCCTTAAGGACTGATTCCGGGGCTTGAACATAGTAGCCACAACTTCTCTTTGGAAGAGAGGACTCAGTCATAATAGGACTATGACTTATATTCATTAGAGGGATCAGTGGTACTTAAGGAGTTAGATGTAACTACAGGAGCATAACGGTTATTGGCCCAGTTGTACTTACGAGCGATCTGTGAAGGGTTCTCACATTGTTGATTGGTTGATATGGACATATAATATATCTGTAGTAAGGAGAGTTCAACTGTCGATTTTTAGTGGAGTGCCTGGCAGTTGACAGATGGTGGATCTTGTGACTAAAGAGTTTAGTAAGTTATTCACGTACCGTTGGAGTTTCGAGCTACAGGTCCATAAGGTCCCCTTAGTAGTTCAATGGATTCAAGTTGAAGATCAGTTCTTGATGTTGATTTGAAATGTTAAAATTGACAAGAGATAATTTGACTATATATGATATGATCGGTGTGATGTATGAGATACATCAAGTGGAGGATTAATGTAAATGAGATTTACATTAAATGTCATGGAATAGAAAAGGAGTTATGGTTTATATGTTTCATGAGATGAAATATTAAAACTATAGGTTATAAATATAGTATGGTAAGTTGGTTATCATTTATATTTATAATAATATTAATTATTGGATAATTATCTCTTTTTCTAATAACCAATTGAGTGGGAGGTTATTGGTAGTTTCATGGTAACCGTGAGATAAAAGGGAAAATATTTTTCCTAATTTTAGTAGTTGTTGATTTGAGAATTCCATTCTCGGAAAGTTCTCACGTTGGGCTGTCAAGTAAATAAGATTTGCTAAACGACAGTTGGAGAGAGACTAGACGATCGTGGAGTGTTTCTATACTATAGTCACTCAGCTGGATGATTAGCTAAACGATCGTGCAACTTTTGCTAAACGATCGCATAACTTTTGTTAAACAATTGGGCATTGTCTATGTGATAGACTTTAACATCTCCCACTTACTCAATCGTTTACACGATTGTTCCTCCGGTCTCCTCCTCTAACCAAGTCCACACAGAGCCCACACTTCTAGATTCTCACATTGAGAATACCAAGGTAGCCATTGTGGTGGTGTCATACTCAACTCGACATAATCGAGGTTTTGTGGAGGCCGTTCCCTGTGTTCGTGATCTGGGTGATCGTTGTGTCCGTGGTCGTTGTGATTGTGCAGTGTTGCAATCGTAGTGTTCGAGCGTGCGGGTTTGCAGTCGTGTTGATTGTTCGAGCGTTCGTGATCAAGGGTGTTAAAGATGAGTCTTCAAAGGTATGTGTATTCTGTCTCTTGATCTTAGAAAAGCATGTTGTAATTTCGTTTTATGCATGACAGTATGTTTCTGTTTGTATACAGTAACTGTTAATGTTCATATACGATTGAAATTTTGAACGATCATTCCGCTGCTCATGGAAATCCTCATGTTCGATTTCCTTCAATTGGTATCAGAGCCAGACTATTCTGATATTCCAAATTTCACTTCTGTTTTGAACTTCTTTTATAGTCGTGGTGGGTTTTCTGCACTGCGTTTAATTGTTAAATACGTTTGTGGATGACGTTGATGAATGTTTATAGGTTTATTTGCCTCTGTTTAAAGCTTTCTTGATATTACAAAGTGTTAATTTGTAATGGCCCATGTGTTTTTTGGCATAATTAACACGCAATCAAGTCTGTAATTCTAAGTGTTCGAGTTAGTCGTGTCGTTCGTGATGAAGTTTCGAAGCATAGAGATGCGATTCTTAGCGAAGAAGAAGACCAAGAGTTGATCGTGTCGTGTAGTCTCAGGTAAACGATTGTTGAGATTTAACTAAACGATCGTGTAAATTTTTCTATACGATCGTGTAGTATTTACTAAACGATGGGGTAAATCATTTACTTTATCGCGTAGCATTGGTTGCTCGATCGCATAGACGCTAGAGGTAGACGACCGTAGTGGGAGCATATGATGCTCATCGTTTAGAAAAAGGAGTGCGCTAAACGATCGTGTAGTTAGCATGCCCATCGCATAGTCATTGACTACACGATCACGCGATATACGATACGAAGGCGCTCGCTAAGCGATCGTTTAGACGATAGTGCTTCACCGCATTGTTGTTGTTTAGACGATCGTATAAGGCTTGCGTTGCAAAGCGCACTGCACAATCGCGTACCTCGTGCTTCATCGCATAGTAAAAGGTACACTATAACATCCCAAAATTGTCTATTATTAATGTAATTTTAGGAATTTTTTATTAATTGAGGACATTTTTTGAATTTTTAGACTTAAGTGTAATTGCGGGAATTTAATTATTGACGTTCAAATTATTTAATTTGAAAATTAATGGCAGGAATTAATTTCATTTTGGAAAAGAAAGAAATTTAATAGAATAAAGAGAAATAGGAAAAGAATAAAATAAAATTAATATATATTATTTTACTTTATTTTCCTTTTCTATTTTCGTTCGTTTTTTTTTTTTTTTTTTTTTTCCTTCCCTTCTTCTTCCAGCCACCGAAACCCCCCTCCCCTCAAAATTTTCCTCCCTGCCATCAAGCCCAAGCAACCTCCAGCCGTCTGTCCACGCCGGATCTGATGAGTGGACGTCGCGCCGCTCCCAATCGACTCCTCAGACAGCTGTACGTCCATCCGAAGCAAAGCGCCGCTTCTCGTCTGCGTCCCAAAGCCACCGGCGCTGTTAGCTCGCGCCACACCAAATCCGGAGTTCGCCAGCCCCGACTTCAGCGCCAACCACTCCCTCACCCAGTAAAGCCACTCATTTGGATCTTCTCCGCCGCCCGAGCCCAGTAGTTAATCTCCACCGCTGCTCGCCGTCGATCTTGACCAGTCGGCCAGCCGCATCCGTCCAAGCGTCGCCTTGCTCGTTCAGCCACTGCCATTCAGTCCATCAGTCGTGTCTCTGGTATTGGTTGAATGTTTGGTAAGGTTTCACATTTTGGATGGATTTCATGGATTAAATTGTTGTTGCTTTGACTTGGTTTCGGTTTGTTTGTTACCGCCACAGTTGGGGTTAGATTGGAGTTTTGAGAAAATTCTGAGGCGCTGTCCAGCTTCGTGGAAGGGAAAATTTCGGTAAGTGTTGGTAACTTTTGAGTAAGATCGGTTGAGTTTTGAAAGTTCTTATTTGCCCATTAAATTTTGGATTTACTTTTTGGTTGATACCCATTATATTTGGAATTTAGATCCAAGATTGGAGTAGTTTGAAGTGCGCAACATGCTGTTCAGCGAGTTCAAGTTCGTGTCCAACAAGAAATTTGGTAACATTTATGGTTCTTGAGGTTGATCTTCGGACACCCACTAATGGTTGGATTAAGTAATGACTTTACTATTGTATTTTAAAGGTTTAAGGTCACTGTCCATCAGAATTAGAGGTTGTTTTTCCTTGTGGATTTTAGTGGAGATTTTGGAGCCAAAGTCTGGAAGTGACCGTTGATCAAGTCATAGTTTAGGTAAATCATTTTTGGGGTTGATGGTATGAATTGATGGGTGGAATTGGGCCTTAGTGTGAATTAAATGTTGGGTTTATGTTGTAGATTTAATTTGAGTTTCATTATCGAGTAGTTGCTTGGAGGAAAATATTTGGACTTGCGATTTGAGGTAAGTAATCTTACTACTAGAACTGTCCACGGGCCAGACACTAGATATATGCTAGCATGATAGATGAATATTATGACAAAACGATAGCATGATAGACGGATAATATAGTATGACCGATATATGTTCTTGTATGAGAATCTGAAAGATTTATTTGTGCACGTAGATACTTGCATGCTAGTAAGAGATGATACTTGATTCACCGAGGTTGTATTTGATATGAGGATATTGAGGCATATATGCATGTTGTATAACAATGATGTTGAGGTGTATATGTATGTTATAGAACCATATTGTGATAATTGTGATGTCGAGACTGTGATAGTATCTTTACTGATTAGTTTGATGCCTACTAGATATTGTGTTTCCTCCGGGATTCACTAGAGATTGCGTTTCCTTCGGGATTCACCAGAGATTGTGTTTCCTTCAGGATTCACCAGAGATTGTGTTTCCTTCGCGATTCATCAGAGATTGTGTTTCCTTTAGAATTTACTAGAGATTGTATTTTTTTCGGGATTCACTAGAGATTGTGTTTCCTTTGGGATTGACCATGGGTTGTGTTTCCTTTGTGATTGACCAGGGGTTGTGTTTCCTTCGGGATTCACAAAAGTCATGGGTCCTACGGGACTTACTAGAGGTAGTGGACATACTTAACTTGACTACAATAGGTATGTGTCCTATGAGGACTAGAGCAATTTTTATGTTCCACCAGAGGTAAGCATCTAGAGGACATAAATGCTTAGCCTGACTCCAGTAGTGGGGTTACTTACTGAGTATTTGATACTCATCCTTTCTCATGTTATTGTTTCAGGTAAAGGTAGAGATGCACCGGCGATTGACAAGCAAATATCATGATCGAGCCACTGGGACCAGTTTTGTGCTTTTGCTCATGAGATTTAAATTTCTTTTCATGCATTTTTTTTACTTTCAGTTTTGTTATTTGAAACTTACTATTAAGAATTGTTTTCAGACTTATTTATTATCATTTATGATTTATGGGTACCCTATTTTTTATTTTTAATATTTGAATTTAATGAAGGACTTTTCAACTTACCTCATTTATTTAGCATTTATTTCATCATAAAAGGGTGTCGTTTTAAGTTCCATGAATATATGTATTTAGTAACGGCCTAACTTGAGTCCTAGGGGGTCGGGTCATTACAGTTGGTATCAGATTTAATGTATGTTATAATTAAACAAATCTTGTATGTGCATATGGTATGCCATGCAGATTTAAAATCCCACCGAAGGAAGTATGTTACATGCATTGAAAGTATATTATAATATATAGTATGCATGTTAGGGTTTCTTGTATTTAATATAATTGTTATATTAAATATTGAATGCCTTTAATGTACGTTGTGGATGTTTAGCATGTCTAAAATTTTGTAAGCTGTTATAAAATTGGGTTAGACGTTTAAAATCCATAACAAAGAACAGTTCCATGCCTACTTAGGTTGGGGGTACTTAAGTTGACGGTCTACAGAACACCTCCTACCTGAGGATTATGGTCGAATTATTGAGCGTTGGTAACTGGTTTTATGAACATATGTGAGCAACGTGAGGTAATGAAACGGTTTATCTCCTAGACATCGTAGGTTTAAATCCATTTATAAGTTTTATACTTGGATAAACCACTTAGACTTATGGTATTTTTTATTAGCCAAAAAGAACCTAAGTATAAATTAACCAAATTTAGTAGAACACTTCAGTGGGAGTTCAATAACTTCTATATGATAATGTTATTAGAAAACTTTAGTGGGAGATTAATAACATATATGATACATTATTTTTAGCTCTCACGTCTCTAAGAGTTCATAATCTAGATTTAAGTTGTACTTCGTGTCACCCTGGAAGGGACCTCCATTCGAAAAGTATTTTTTAAGCATAAATCTAGATTTTGGTGAATAAGGGGAAGTGCTTCAAATAGAAATCAAATATACGATATATAGATTTCAACTGCCACGTCTCCATATAGTTCATACCGTGAGATTCATATGAAGCTTCGTGTCACCCTAGAAGTGACCTCCATTCGAAAAGTGGATGTATGAGTCAATACCAAGGTGAACGAAGGAAGTTGTTTATAGTAAGTGGGTGAAGGGTATGTGTCAACATATCCTGCGCTATCTTCCATTAGTTTAGACCGTGAGATTCCTATGTTGCGCCTGCTGGTTAGCTTTAAGCGGCCCTTTGCTAGTCGTTTAACGACGGCTACCCCCTCGGAGGGTTGTAACATAGGATTCGGAATAACTCAAGCTCCAGAGATGGATAAGATCTCTAAGGTCCATTCCCAACCTTGACTTTCCACTTCGGTAGCATAGTTGGAGTCGACCTCTGATGTCTAAAAACGAAGGGTTACACTTACAGAATATTAAGGTGTTAATAATTTCTGATCAAAAGCGGTACCTAAATGACTATTGGAATATGAGTTATTCTGGAGATAGTATTTAGTTAAGAATGTCTTGATGTAGTATCGTTGCAAAAGAATAAATCTTGGGTATATTATTATTTTGCTAAAACTTGATTGGATTTAAAAGTCATTCACTTATAAAATTTGTTTATAATTTCAGAATGACGAGTTTGATAATACAATTGTTGGCGTCTAATAAAATGACCGAGGATAATTATGTAACCTGAAAATCAAATTTGAATATTATACTTATGATAGACGATTTACAGTTCCTCTTAATAGAGGATTGTCCTCCCATTTCAAGCTCTAACACAAACCAAACTGTTCGGGATGCCTATGATAGATGGATCAGGGCAAATGATAAAGCCCGTGCTTATATCCTCGCCAACATATCTGATGTTTTGGCAAAGAAACATGAGGATATGGGTACCCCCCTCTAAGAACCGTATATGAGAATTTCATCTCGTACGGCTCAAACAGAAACACCCAAATACCGCTCGTAACGGCTGCCAAAGAGATTATGGAATCTCTTCGAGAGATGTTCGGGCAACCGTCCTTCACCCTAAGGCATGATGCTATCAAGTACATTTACAATAGCTGCATGAAAGAGGGGGCCTCTGTTCGTGAATATGCCATGGACATGATGGTTCACTTTAATGTGGTTGAAGTAAACGACGTTGTTGTTGACAAGAGAAGTCAAGTCAGTTTTATTCTAGAATCTCTTCCGAAGAGTTTTCTGCAGTTCTACACGGATGCACTCATGAATAAAATTGAATATAGCTTGACTACTCTACTGAATGAGATACAAGCTTACCAGACTATGTTGAGAACTAAATGTTTGGAATCAAAAGTAAATGTTACTAATGCTGAAAAGAGAGGAACGTCCTCCAAGCCTGATGTTGCTTCCTCTTTATAGAGTAGTTGTATTTCTGTTAAGAAGAACAAAGGGAAAGGGAAAAAGAAACCCGCTAGAAAGAAAGGCAAGAAAAACGCTGCAGACAAAGGGAAGTGTTTCCACTGCAACGAAGAAGCGCACTAGAAGAAAAACTGCCCTCAGTACCTTGTTGAGAAGAGAGCAGAGAAAGCTAAACAGGCAAACTAGTTCCTGAGGACCGCTTGCTCAGCTTAACCAGTGGGAGATGTTGCTGCTTTATGATGATGTTACCTGCTTTTGTTATCTTAAAGTTTCGAACCTTTCTGGTCCGATGAATGTTAAAGCGAGAGGAAAGTATGAATATTTCATCAGCTTCATTGATGATTATTCAAGTTATGGCTACATTTACCTAATGCATCGTAAGTCGGATACACTTGAAAAATTCAAGGATATAAGGTCGAGGTTGAGAACCAATTGGGTAAAAAGATTAAAACACTTCAATCAGATCGAGGTGGTGAGTACATGGACTTATAGAACATGAAATTCAATCACAAATCACAACACCTGACACACCTTAATAAAATGGTGTTGCATAATGGAGAAATAGAACCTTGTTGGACATGGTTCGTTCTATGATGAGTTATGCTCAGTTGCCAAGTTCTTTTTGGGGTCACGCAATAGGGACTGTGGTGTATATATTGAAATGGTTCCCTCAAAAAGTGTTTCAGAAATACCTTACGAGTTATGGAGAGGACGTAAAGGTATTTTACAACACTTCAGGATTTAAGGATGCCCAACACATGTGTTGGTGCAAAATCCAAGAAAGCTGGAATATCGTTCAAAGGTATGCTTATTTGTAGGATATCCCAAAGAGACAAAATATGGTTATTTTTATGATTCTCAAGAAGATAAAGTATTTGTGTCGACATTTCTAGAAGAGGACCACATTAAAAATCATCAACCTCACAGTAAGCTAGTATTAAGTGAGATAACCAGAGAAACTACAGATTGATCAATAAGAGTTGTTGATCGAGCAGGTCCTTCAACAAGAGTTGTTGATAGAACTTGTACTTCACATCCTTCTTAAGAGTTGAGAATGTCTTGACGTAGTGGGAGGGTTGTGCAACAGTCTGATCGGTACATGTGTTTGACTGAAACTCAAGTCGTCATACCTGATGATAACTTAGAGGGTCCATTGACTTTTAAACAAGCAATAGGTTATGTGGATAAGAACCAATGGATAAAAGCTATGAACCTCGAAATAGAGCCAATGTACTTCGATTCAATATGGAATCTTGTAGATCAACCATAAGGGGTAAAACCCATTGGTTACAAATGAATCTATAAGAGAAAATAAGACCTACAAAGCTAGACTCGCGGCAAAAGGGTTTACACGAAGAGAGGAGGTAGACTATGAAGAAACTTTCTCTCCGATTGCCATGATCAAGTCGATTAGGATACTCTTGTCTATTGCCATTTTTTATAATTATGAAATCTGGCAAATGGATGTCAAGACAACTTTTTTGAATGGCTATCTTGAAGAGAGTATTTGTATGTCTTAACCAGAGGGGTTTATTGCACACTATCAAGAGCAAAAGGTTTGCAAGCTTAATAGATCCATTTATGGGCTAAAACAAGCATCTCGATCCTGGAACATGAGATTTAATACTGCGATCAAATCTTATGGCTTTGAACAGAATGTTGACGAACCTTGTGTTTACAAAAAGATTGTCAACAAAACTGTAGCTTTTATGGTTCTATATGTTGATGATATTCTACTCATTGGGAATGAAGTAGAATTTCTAGTTGACATTAAGACATGGCTACCCACATAATTCTAAATGAAGGATTTGGGAGAAGCACGGTATGTTCTTGGGATCCAAATTATTCGGAACCGCAAGAACAGAACGATAACCTTGTCTCAGGCATCTTCTATAGACAAGATGTTGTCTAGATATAAAATACAAGATTCCAAGAAAGGTATGTTGCTTTCAGGCATAGAATTCATTTGTCTAAGGAACAGTGTCCCGACACCTCAAGAGGCTGAGGTTATGAGACGAATTCCATATGCATCAGTAGTAGGGAGTTTAATGTATGCCATGTTATGTACTTGTCCCGACATATGCTATGCAGTTAGAATTATCGGCAGATATCAGTCCAATCCTAGATATGATCATTAGACTGTCGTTAAAAACATCCTCAAGTATCTTCGGAGAACGAGGGACTATATGCTCGTGTATGGTGCTAAGGATCTGATCCTTACTGGATACACTGATTCTGACTTTCAAAACGATATAGATTCTAGGAAATCTACTTCAGGGTCAGTATTTACTTTGAACGAAGAAGTTATAGTATGAAGGAGTATCAAACAAAGTTTTATTCCTGACTCTACCATGGAAGCTGAGTATGTACACCGAAGAAACGTGATTGTTATGTAGATTGCCTCTGAAGACAACTTGGTTGATCCATTTACAAAAGTCCTCTCGGCTAAAGTGTTTGAGGGTTACCTAGTGGGACTAGGACTGCGAAATATATAGAACTAGGGCAAGTGGGAGAAGTATTGGGTATCTGATGCCCTCGTTTATTGTGTTTATTCTCTCATTACTCAACATTGTATATATATTTGTATATATATGTAAAATCCACTGGAGTTTTAGTCAAAGTTGGACTTTGTTAGGTTGTATGTCCTAAAACTCGCAGTTTGTAATGTTAAACATATTCTATTATCAATAAAGATATTATTGACGTTTATTCAATAAAACTATTGTTGAATATGTAAACTGCACTTATAAAGACTAAATCCAATAAATTAAAGATCCATGGCTATTATTTGAATACATGAACTTTATGTGGAGATATAAGAGTGGATCAAGTTCAGTAAATAGCCAAAATGGTCTATAATATACGAATAAGGCTGGGTACCTTATTCTGGTAAAACTATTGTATGCGACCCATTCTGTAGTTGTTACGATTTGTTATAAAGTGCTACAAATGAAGTGATCCTAATTCGTTCATGTATTGACATGAGGAATGGAGACGTCCTATGCAATGAGTTTGCATAAGATCGGACTAAGACTTAAGTCACTCTTACTTTATAACGTTGTTTACTGTTTAAGACTGATTATTTCAAAGCATGACCTAGGTAACTTGACCTTAATCTTGAGCTAACTATAAACTCCTATTTATTCGGGATTATCCTTAGATTTGCATGGGTGAGGGTTGACTCAACAGCGCTGACTCAATAAACCCCCCATTTCAAGGGTAAGACCGGGTAAATAGCTGGGGACATAGAGTGTCAGACGGGATTCACTCCTACCCGCTTTTAGGGATAGCAGAGAGGTTGTTCCCTTAAGTGCTGACTTCGGGCCTTGAACAAGGGGCCTTACCCTCTCATTGGCTCGAGAGGGACTCGGTTTAGTGATTGAACCACAAACCAATTGTTCATTAGAGTATCAGTGGGACTTAAGAAGCAAGATGTAATCTCGGGGGTAAAATAACTTTTGACCCAGCCGTTATTACGAACAACCTATGAAGGGTTAACTTACTAATCATGGTTATATTGAGTGGACATAATATATCTACAGTGAGGAAAGTGCAACTACTAGGCTTTAGTGGAGTGATCTGGTAGTTAACGAATGGTGGTTAATTAGGTTAAAGAGTTTAGTCGGTTAATTTCGGATCATTGGAGCCCATGATTTGTAGGTCTACGGGGTCCTCCTACTAGCTCATATTAGACTAAACTTTAGAACAGTGTGACAAACGAATTTGAAGTGTTCATATTAATTGGGATTATTGTTGGATTTAATATTAAATTAATTAAATCGTTTAATTAATTATTTAAAGTTTAATCTTAAAATTAATTATTCGAATTAATTTTTAAATTAAATGAAATTTGTCAAATTACATTAAAAGTCAAATTTGTTGACTTTGGATTTTGAGAAACTTTGACTAAGTTAGTGGAAAGATCCAACATTTGTTAATGGAAAATGTCAACTTTTTCATTGCTAAGTGTTGTGTTCCTTTGAAGACACTTGCCCCACTAAATCCCACTTAGAATTAGTGGACTTTTTAGTGTCAAATTCTCATTAAACTCAAAGTCGCATGTTTTGCATGTAATGATCTTTAAAAGGAAGAGTTTCTTGAATCTTAAAACCTCTTGGCCATAGTGGAAATTGATGAGATTATGTGATAATCTCATGACAATTTTTTCTCAAAGGCTTAACCTTTTCCTCTCCAAATTAGTCACTCATCGGATTCCACCATCCCAATCTAAGGCTAGAGAATAGTGGGGAAGACTCTCGTGATAGTCTATGAACTGTTCATGAGGAGATTGGAGCTGATTTGGAGAATATTAGAGACTACAAAGGTTGTATTTCTACTTTGCCTTTATTCTTGTTTTAATTGCATGTTTATCCTTTGTAATTAACCTAATTAGAGTACTTTAGATCTATATTTCTTCTGCTACACATGTGTTTGTTCCATCAGTTAACTCGTGATGCAAGAAAATATAAGGCAGCAAAAGGAAAGAAGGTGGCAGCTGCATCGTCGCGACAGGTTAAGGGAAGAAAGCACCAATTCAGTGATATACTCATTGAGAAAGGATTCTTTCTCAAGCATAGCCCATTGCCCGAGTACATCACGGATACAGTCGACGCAATAGGTTGGCAACAACTCTGTGTAGGACGTAAAAGGATTTGGCCTAGCCTCATCCGCGCATTCTACAACAGTCAGTTTGATAAGAAGAAAGACGCAGCGTTGGTAGAGGACACCTTAGTGTGTTTCTCTTCTAGTATTATCAATGAAGTGCTCAACGCAATCAACAATCCAGACACAGAAGGAAATCACATCCTTGAAAACCCCACTCCAAATCAATTGGAAGATGCATTACGAATGGTGGCCAAGCGTGGAAGCATATAGCAAATCTCAAGAACAAGTGTAATTATGATGGCTTCCAGGAACCTACTCCTCGAGGCAAACCTCTGGCTGTACCTAATCAAAAACCGTATCATGCCTACAATGCATGAAGAAACGATATCGAGGGAACGCATCTTGGCCATTTATTGCATCATGCAACACATTCCCCTTGATATTGAAAAATTAACAGTGGAACAAATCAAGGCAGTCGAGGGGAAGCCATGCGGCCAACTGTACTTTCCGTGCCTTATTTGTGCGCTGTGTGAATGCGCGGGCATCCCTCTAGGGGATGATTTTGAAGAAGTTGAAGGTCTTATGAATATCAAGCTAATGAGGCGTTTGCTACACAACTCACCCAAACAACACGCCTTACCTGTCAAGACAAAGGCAGCTAGACCTCAACCTTCCAAACGTGCAATAAAAAAGAGACACGTCGAGGAATTTGATGACAGCAATGAAGCTCATTAAATGAGCAAGAATCAGAAGCAGAGCTAACATTGGAGCATGAAGCGACCCACCTAGACCTGAACCTCCCTCGTCTTGCCTTAACCTTACCCTCACCAGTTGATGAACCAATTGATCCAATGCCTCAAGATGAAACACATAAGGATCAAATTGGTGAAACTAATAGCCCTAGTTGCTCTCCTTCAAGATCACCATTACTGCTTTCCTTTATCCCTCCATCCATCGTTTATGAACCAATTAGGTTGGGTACAAACAACGCTCAACATACAGAGGACTAGTTGGGGAAACGCAAGAAAACCAAAAACTTCCCACCATCGCAACCACCCCTCCTAGAATTCAAGCCAACATGGATGAGCTTAAAGAATTCATCCAAGCTCAAATAAGGCCCTTGATTGCATCCATATAGGCACTTCACCTTCAACTGGCAATATTACAACGCCAACATGTGGCATTAAGGGATTACATACGCCAGCAAACGCAGAATAGCTAGGACCAGTTTAATTTCACAACTCAGTATATCAGTCAGGTTCTCATGGGAATGTTCGCATTACCCCCTCTGCCAGCACACTTGGTTAGCCTCTTGCAATTCATGGATGAAGACCATGCACCTGAATGCGGGGATGATGCACCAACACTGTAAATAATTTGGGGGAGTTAGCTTGATTTTTTTTTTTTTTGTTGATTAAATTTCTATCTTTTGTATGTGTTTGAACAATGATGGATCTCAATGTATTTTTCTTTACATTGATGAATGGAAATTTATCACTTTTTTTTATCCTTGCGTTTTTCTTTCTGAATTCCTTTTTAATTTCTTAAAATTCATTTATATCTATCTCTTGCGTTAGTACCTCGATGGTATTGCTAATGACAACCTACGAGTTTAAGTTTTAAGTTATGCGTTAGAAAACTCAAGTCCAAAACTTTTGTAGAAGTAGAATATATGTTCCATTTCCAACGAATGCAAGCCTCAACTCAAACCTTTTGAATTTCTGAAATATTTTCATAATTCTCTTTCAACAATGAGGACCTTGCTGATCTTCAAAATTTGGGGGTAGGAGAGGTTTGAGTCAATGCATCTTTTCTATTTAAAAAAAAAAAAGGAGACATATACATATATATAAATATTTATAAAAGTGAATTTGGACACAATGAGCAAACTCCATTGTCAACATAAAAGAAGGAAAAACCCTAGTTGATAAAAGAAAAATGGAAATGGTATTTAGCCATAGTTGGATGCTCGCATGACACCTGTAGGGGCAAGCCAAAAATAAGTTAAGTAACCAAGACCAGTGCATCCTGCTCCACTATCTAAGCCTAAAAGAAAATTTTACTGGTTAGTTGAAACGCATCTATGCTTAGGTTTTAGTCTAATTATGAAAGGTACTTGCTTGTAGTTGGATGCTCACATGACACCCGTGGGGGCAAGCCAAAACAAAGGTAGGTCACCTGAATCAACATATGGGTAGTCCTAAATGAAAAAAAAAAAAAAAATCATGTGTTGAAATATTCAAAAAAATGGCGTCTAACGGATTACTGGCTTTGAAAGATGAAAATATTCTAGAAAACATAGAATAGTTGACAGAAGCGCTTGCCGTAAAGGAGATGGGATATATATTCCTTTAAGATAAGGGACGAACCTTTATTTTTTTTAGACACTGGCCTTAAAATGCTTATAAATTGACATGATGAGAGGTAGAACTAGTGCACCAAGACGATAAGAGTATGATAAGAAATTATTTCAGGAATGCTTAAGGACGAGCATTGTTCAAATTTGGGGGTGCGATAACTTGTTGAAGTACAAGTTATTGTCTCTTAAAGATTGGAGCAATTATGACTCTTTGTGATAAAAATGCATTCATCTCAAGGAAAAACGCATAAAATCCCTTAACATATCACTAAGGCATGCAAAAGTAGCATTCTTGTTGGATTTGCTTCACTAACGCAACTGATTGTAGGAAATCGGGAAATTTCTCCAAGAGTTTCATGCCCAGCCAACGTGAGGCTCTGCGTCCAAATATGTTCGACGTGGAAGAGATTCATCAGCTTGCGATTTGTTTGTCAAATCATCACTTGCAGGTATATGCACCTGACTGACAGCGTCTGAAAAGCTCTGAAATGGCAGGTGACTGACCTGGGCATGGGATTTAGTATGAGTCTTATCACAAGTTGATGAGGAAAACGCCTACAAATAAGAGGTTGGTTGCCAAGATAAAAGGGTTTAGACACATTAGAAATTTTAGAGAATCCAGATAGCCAAGAACTTTGTCGTTGCAAGAAGCTAGGAGGAAAAGGTCCATTGTCATCATTGATCAAGAAGAGTGTTTGAGAATAAGCTCGAGAGAGAATCCTTCTGCTAATCTTCATCAAGTTGGTTGCCATAAACACTTAGAACAAGCCACAGAGACAAGAGATTGAACTATGTGACTTAACGTCCTTCTCTTCTTTTACTTATCACCTCCATTTATCAATCATTTGATTAAATTGAGAATGTTGTAAACATATTTGCTATCTTTAAATTCAATCTTATATTTGATCGATCCACTCTTGATTCATCTGTTTACATTCAAATTTGTGTATGATAACCATTCTTCTAAGTCACTGCATGCTTGAATTCCATGCTTTAATCATCTTAATCACTTGATTAAAGTTATTTCTTAGTTAAACTATTCGAAATAGTAGGTTAATGGTAGAGCTTTGAGTCAAACGCATGGAAGGTTTGGAGATAAAACTACTTGCAATTGCATTTACCATTCTTTGTCTCCAGCGCATGCACCCTAGAGATAGGAATACATGAAACATTCGCATTGAGAAATGATGAGCAAAATAGCTTACAGGACAGAGACCTAACACATACACACACTTGGTATGTAAACAAGCATCATTCACATGCTTGTTCATCTAGCTTGGGATCGACGCATAACCCCTAAAACACTCAACATCGTTCACCCACAGATCCTCTTTTTTCCCTTGAACTCTTATGTTTTCTTGCATGCGTGCATTGAGGTTATTAAAAATAATCTTCTCTCGTTAATATATAACCCTTCTACAATTGAGACAACACGAGGATTGCATTGGACTATAAAAAATCCCTATGTTCGACCCTGGACTTACCAGGAAGCCTGAATCAGATTTATACTCGGGTTTGATTCAGGAAAACTTGTATGCATAGTATGTAAACCACAACCCCTCAACGCATCATCTCTTCTCACATAGAGAAGTAATTTGTCAAGCATCACCATTCACCTAAGTCATTATCTTTCATCTTCATTCAGAATCACTTCTTAATACACATCGTGAGGCGAACATGGACCTTATCATTTCTCCCTCTCAATTAGGGTTGGCAAAAATCCCCGTGGGGTCAGGTCCCCTCATGTACCCACTTCAATTGGGGCAGGTAATCCTTGGTTTGTCTGAGGATAGGGTCAAATTGAAGACACAAATCGAGTCCTTGAACCGGGGACGAGGAAGATATCCTTGCCCCATCCCCGACCCTGACCTCGACCCCTCTAAATACCTTTATATATATGTATATGTATTTATTTATTTATATATGTGTATATGTATGTATATGTATATGTATATTTTAAACAGTAGCTCCAACTACTGTTTCTTTGTTTTTTTTTTAAAAAAAAAAATCATTTTATAATAATTAACTTTAAGTTTTTAATAAATCTATAGTTATTAAAAATCTAAAATATTTATTATTATTAATTTAAATAGAACCATAATAATTTATAATACTAACTTGTTACCTAAAATATTTACAATTTCAATATAAATATTGAATTCTAATTTATTTTAAATAAAAAGTAATTAAAAAACAAAAGTGGAATTTTTTTCCTCGAGGACCCGATCCCCAGACGAGGATTCCTCGACCTCAACCCTGACTCTCTAAAACAGAGAATGAGGTCGGGATGGGGATCATAAATCCCCACGAGGACGGGGATGAAGAATGTATCCTAATCCCTCCTCGCCCTATTGTCAACCCTACTCTTAATATGCTTTCATCGTGGGGCATCTCATTACTAATAATGTTATTATTGGGTTTGAATGCATACACTCTTTAAATAATAAAAAAATAAGATTAGGTGGTTGCCTTGAAACTTGATATGAGCAAAGCATATGATCAGGTTGAGTGGAATTACCTTTGACAAGTGATGAGAAAATTAGGTTTTTGCAACCACTGGATTCAATTGGTTATGAAATTTGTGGAGATAGTTACTTTTTTAGTTCTATTCAATGAGAATAATTAGAAGCAGTTTGAGCCTTCCAAAGGTTTGCTCCAAAGAGATATGTTGTCGTCATATCTCATTCCTACTGTTTCGAAGGGCTTTCAGCCATTGTCCAAAAGAAGGAATGTCAAACATGAAGGGATTGGAATTCCCACATAGGAAGCAATCAAATGCCTCATGTCTCAAAATTTGGTTTACATAACTTGAAATTATAGAGGCGGGAGGAAACATGATAAATGAAAATAATAAGCATGTTACTACTACAAAAGTAGAGAGGAAAGGAAAAACGAAACTAACCCTTGGAGAATAAAAAACCTTCACATTTCCTCTTAGGTGAAATATCACGAATCGATCTCCTCTGGTTCTCCCTTTTACAGTAACATGTACATAGCAACAAGGTAGGAACTCGAACACCACAATGAGGACACCACCATACTGTCTTCCTTGTTATTCTTGAGGAGAGAATCACATAGAGTTTTGGGCTCCTGTGGATTTAATTTTGGTGTAAAGGGAGAGAGGTTTTTCTAGAGAAAAGTTTTTGGCAGAGGAGAAGATGATTGAGTTATGAGAGATCTCTCTGTAGAATATGATCAATATCACATATATGAGAGGGAGTTTAGGAGTTATAAATAACTCCCTCCCTTAATTGAAATTAACTTCCCATTGGAGTTATTTTCAAAATTCAAAAATTTGAATTTATTAATATATATTAACTAATTTAATATATATCAATATTAAATCATATGATATGTATCATATACATTATATTAAATGTATCATATACAATTAATTCCATTGAATTAATTTGAATGATTCATAAACCAACATTAATTTGATTCTTATTAGTTCTTTTTGAGCTAATAAGGGGACCTTATGGATCTATAGATTGAAGCTCCAACGATACGAGATCAATTAATTAAACTCCTTAATTAAATTAATCCCTTTTTATTAACTATCGATCACCCCACTAAAGACCGACAGTTGCACTCTTTGCACTGTAGATATATTTATGTGTCTATTGAATATAACCAATCAACCATGCGTTGACCTTTCACAAATTACTCGAAAGTACAGTTGAGTCCAAATTATCGTTTTACCCCTGTAGTTATATCTAATACCTTAAGTGTAACATCTCGATTTTTTTAGAAAAACTTAAGTTAATTATCTCAAATTGCTAAGTTTTAGTTTCCTAATCTTTAGAATTTGGAAACAAATTGTTACAATTGAAGAAGTTTTATTGGTTAATGTGGATTCTTTGATTATGAGATTTAAATTAATTAGAAGGGATAATTGAATTATTTGTATAAGAAATTTTGAGTTTTTGTGAAATTTAAAAGGGAAAAGAGGAAAGGTTCTAAGATTTTACCCTCTTTAATTTTGGAACTTGGATCTAAAATTTAAGTAAAAAATTAGGAAAAGATAATTGATTTATTTGGAAGTAATTAAATCAAGTACTTAAAAAGATTTGTAAATTTAGTTTCAAGTTAATTTGGAAAGTTAGAATTTAATTTTGAGATTTAGAATTTTTGGAAAGAAGTGATTTAAAGTTGGTGAATTTATTTTTATATTTATTTAATTAATTGGAGAAGAGGGGAAAGATTTGAGTTTGACATGACATATTTATTAAGGAAAATATATATATATATATATATAGGGTTTTGGAATTTAAGAAAAGGAAAGGAAATAATATTGTATATATATATATATATATACTATTAATGTATTTGTGTGGTGGAGAATTAAAAAGAAAAGAAATATGGAATTTTCAAACCCCCACTACCTCACTTTCTCTCTGGTTTAGACGAACTTCGACTGTCGCACCGCCGATGTCCACATTCTTTCCTCCATCAAGTTGCAACCGCGCCGCTCCGACCTTCACATCGCCGGATCTGCTCGCCGTTGGTCCTCTCTTTTAGTCGTTGTCCTCTGTCGAATGCCGTCGTGAGGTTCATAGTTTTGGGATTATATCTAAATGATTTTCATGGTTTTGTTGAGAATCTTGAATACCCAATAAATAACGTGTTTAATTAGCATTTCAATCGTGATTTTGGAGGTTGAATTTGAAAGTTTGAAGGAGTTTAAAAGGTTGTTAGCGTGTTGTCAAGCAGAGTTAAGATGATTTCAGCAAGAAGTTTGGTAAGATTTGGGGCTTTATGACTTGTTCAGTTCGAATGTAATTTATACGAATTAAGTTATTAAATTTTTTTCCTGATTTTGGCGTGATTAAATGCTTAGGTGTGAACCTAAAGGTTAAATTTTATTATGGTTTATGTACTAGGATTTAATTCAAAGATTGTGGAGATTAGAAGGGGTTAGTTGCTCAAATATTTGGCTCGATTAAGGATTCAAGAATTTCACAAAGATTCAATTGCTTTTTGGTTCAACCTAATATCAAAGTAAGTAATCTTACTATTGGAATTGCTCACGGGCCAGACACTAAATATATGCCAGCATGATAGAGGAATATTATGACAGAATGATAACATGATAGATGGATAGTATAGTATGACCGATATATGTTCTTGTATGAGAATCCGAAAGATTTATTTGTGCACGTAGAGACTTGCATGCTAGTAAGAGGTGATACTTGATTCACCGAGGGTATATTTGATATGAGGATATAAAAGCATATATGCATGTTGTATAGCCATGATGTTGTGGTGCATATGTATGTTATAAAACCATATTGTAATAATTGTGATGTTGAGACTATGATAGTGTTTTTACTGATTAGATAGAATGCCCACCAAATATTGTGTTTCCTTCGGGATTCACCAGTTTGTGTTTCCTTCGGGATTCACTAGATATTGTGTTTCCTTTAGGATTCACCAGTTTGTGTTTCCTTCGGGATTCACCAGATATTATGTTTCCTTCAGGATTCACCAGTTTGTGTTTCCTTTGGGATTCACCAGTTTGTGGTTCCTTCGGGATTCACCAGATATTGTGTTTCCTTTGGGATTCACCAGTTTGTGCTTCCTTTGGGATTCACCTGTTTGTGTCTCCTTCAGGATTCACCAGTTTGTGTTTCCAGATATTGTGTTTCCTTCGAGATTCACCAGTTTGTGTTTCCTTCGGGATTCACCAGATTGTGTTTCCTTCGGGATTCATCAGAGTTAGTGGGCATATTTAGCTACAGTAGGATTGAACTCAGTTTTTCATGTATGTATGTGTCCCATGAAGACTAGGACATTTTATATGTTCCACCAAAGGTAGGCATCTAGAGGACATAGATGCCTAACTTGACCCCAGTAATGGGGTTACTTACTGAGTATTTTATACTCATTCTTTCTCATGTTGTTGTTTCAGGTAAGGGTAGATATGTACCGGGGATGGACAAGCATATTTCGTGATCGAGCCACTGGGACTAGTTTTATGCTTCCGCTCATGAGATTTAGATTTCTTTTCAGTTTTTCTTAACTTTCAGTTTCGATGTTTGAAACTTACTATTAAAAATCGTTTTTAGACTTATTTATTGTCATTTATGATTTATGGGTACCCTATTGTTGTTTTTAATATTTGAATTTAATGAAAGCCTTTTGCACTTACCTTATTTATTTAGCATTTATTTCACCATAAAAGAGTGTCGTTTTAAGTTCCATGCATGCATGTATTTAGTAATGGCCTAACTTAAGTCCTAGAGGGTCGGGTCGTTACATTAAGTACTATTGATCCTCTACTAAACAATTAGTCATAGTCTAATATAACTGAACCCCTCTCGGGCCAGGAGAGGGTGTGGCACCACATTATTTAAGACCTAGAATCAGCCTTCAAGGGAACAATTTATCTACTTACTCCAACAATAAGAAAGAAGGGAGTTCATGCTTATATAGTTGTATTCCTAGCTCTGCACCCGGACGAATCCCCAAAATGGTAGGCATATTGAGTAAGAGAATTTGGCCACTCTCATCCATGCAGATCAAAGGACCGCCCTCATAGGCAGGAGTTCACAACTCACGTAGGATTAATATCAAGTCACTTATGGCCATCCTATTGAAATGTAAGTCTTTTTTAGTAACAGTGTTATAAAGAGAGACTATTCATTTCATGGTCTGGTATTATACAAATTCTTTGTATAGGATACCCCTGTTCAAATGTTTCCACATGAATGATCATGATCACATCATTTGTAGTACTTTACAACAATTGTAACAATTACAAAGCGGGTCGTATCCATAATGTCACAAGGATTATGTACCCAACCTTACTCATCTACTACAGACCGTTCAGGTTATTACTTAAAGAGGATCCACCTGTATATCTCTACATGCATGTTTAAGCTTCATCAAATAACCTTGGATTTTATTGGTTTTGGGTTAATGCAACCAATTGTCAAATGAAATAGCACTTATTTTATTAAAAAATAATACGTTTGTTCAAAAACAATTTAGAACTACAAGACCTTGGGATTTTGGGCATCAACCCCAACAAACGGAGTTTTCATATTTACGTATCAATCCTCATTTCCATCTATTTCTCATCTTTTCTTTGTAGATGAAAGTATTTTTTTTTTCCAATGATGGAAAATGGTTGAAGAATGATTAAGATAGTGTTGAAGCCATATGAGAAAGCCTTAGATCAAATAATCAATTTTCATAAATCTATGTTTATGGTCAGCAAAAATACTAGTCTAGATGCTATCCAATCCATATAGAATGGTCTTGGGATTCAATTCACTATATCCCTAAGGCAATATTTGAGTCTCCCCTTCCAAATCTTAAAAAACAAGAGTGAAGATTTAGAAATATTAAGGAGCGTGTTTGGAAAGTCGTCAAGGATGAAATGAGAAATTCTTCTTTACTAGCGGCAAAGAAGTGTTGATTAAAACGGTGGCTCAAAAATCATGATTTATATGATGAGTTGCTTCTAGCTTAAAGGCCTTTGTGTGGAGATCTGCCAAATATTTGCAAGGTTCTAATGGGGTTTGCTCGCAATAAAGCCAAAATACATTGGTGGAGTTGGTCTCGAATGTTTATTAGTAAGGAGGATGGTGGGCTCATTTTTGCAACCTTTATATCTTCAATCAAGCTATGTTGACTAAGTAAAGCTGGCGGATCATTTTGGTGACCCAACAACTTACTTAAGGTGCTCTGAGGTAAGTATTTCAAAACGAAAAAAATTTCTAAATGTAGTTTAGAATATAACTCATCCTACGCTTGGAGAAGCATTTTGTAGGGAAGATCTTTGTTTGAGAAAGGGTATCGATGGAAGGTGGAAATGACCATGTTAACAAATTTCCAATGACCCTTGGCTTTCGAGAGAGAGGAACATAATAACTCTATGAGTACCTCTAGATTTATAGAGGAGAAATGTTGTGTATCTCTTTTTCAATAATTGAGGTTGGGATGGGGAATTGATTCGATCTAGTTTCATTAATGTCGATGGACTCTGTCCTTCATATTCAATGACAAGAGGGCACCATGATGATGAGATCATTTAGGACATTGATAAGTAGAGAGTTTTTACTGTTAAAAGCGCTTATTTTTTGGGTTTAAATATTACAAATTTGAATACAACTATCACGTCTGTTGGGAAGTCTTCGTGACAATCTTTGTGGAATACTAAACCCCCCAAGGTGGAGATCATTTGTTGGAGAATTTTCAGAACATTTTTCCTACCAAATGTAACCTTGCCAAAAAGGGAGTTCATTATGCTCTTTTGTGTCTATTCTGCAAGAAACATGTAGAGATCTCAACACATATTATGTGGAAGTACCCTATTTCTAAATACATCTTGTCTAGATTTATCTAATCTAATGTTAATGTGCTTTGGGATCACAGGTCTCAATGAAGCTATCATGACAATTGGTGTTGAGTTTTTGATCATGTGGCTACTATGGATCTAGTTAAGGTTGTGATCATTATGTGGTAGATTTGAGAAGCTAAGAATAAGATGGTGTTTCAGAAGCAACAGGTTAATGTGGAGTCCATTAATGATTTCATTGGCAAACATATTTTTTAGGCTCATCATGCTGGTGCAAGATCTAATAGTAAAGGCAAGAAGGTGACATGTCTTGACCACACTCTGTCGCTGATTAGATGACATCCCCTTGCAACTTCTTTTCGAAAGTGGAACACAATGTTGCTTAGAACCCGAACTTCAATTCAGGTGGATTAGGTTAGGTGCTTCAAGACAACTTAGATTGGGTTCGATTGGCGAGCCTCAAGTATGTCCTCCACATTAAAGGGTGAAACTTATTGAAATGATGACGATATGCTATAGGCTTGAGAATCTTTCTTCATTAGTATATTGAATACTCTAGTAGAGTCTTATTGCTTGGAAGTAATCAATCTGCTGAATGAGGTTGCTGTCGATATTTGTGAAGTTTCTTTTTTCACTGCGGAGGCTGCAAAATGTGGCAAAGCATTGGGAGTTGTTGTTTATTCTCATATTCGTCGCAACCAGAATAGTTTTGCACAATGTGTTGCTTGCAAAGTTTTGTAGGATTGAGGATTTTCAATTCTTCATACTCCTTATCTTGCATGGTTCAATTCTTCATACCAATCTTGTCTAATGATGTCTTCTTGTAATTGGTTGGGCTTTTGCCTTTTTGATATTTGTCCTGATATACACACACTTCTATCATTAGTTTGTAACTATTTAATCACTATACTCTCAAATTTTTAGCCATTTAATTCATATAATTTCAAAGTTATAGCAATTCAATATCTTACCGTGATAAATTTCATAAAAAATAAGTAATAATTATTATTGAATAACAATTTAATATTTAAAATTTATATAAAAAATTTGAGAAAAAATTAGTAGTAGTTTATTCATATGTGTAAGAAATGTTATCCCATCTCAAAAATAATTTTCACCATAGGTATAGGTTAGGGAATAAAAGATTAATTATTAAAGTTCATAAGCCAAATTAATATACTTTAAAAAATTTATAAACTAAATTGTAACACATTAAAGTTTGAAGATCAAAATTGTTATAGATTTGGAGAGTGATGTTAAGGAAGGTATGATTTTTTTTTTTTTTTTTTTTTCTAATAAACAAAACATCAAAAAACCCTAGCCGCTAACTGACCTGGTGGCGTATATTGTTAAAATGACCTGGTGGCGTTGAACTTCATCCAGCGGCTAATCAAGATTACAGGTTTCCTCTAACTGACCTGGTGGCGTATATTGTTAAAATGCATCCTCGCGTAGGTTAGTAAAACTCACTCAAATCAAGGAAAACCCTAATCGGAAAAAAACCCTAGCCGCGAGGCTCCTTCCCCACTTCTTTATAAAGCGATCTTCATCCTTTCAACTCCATACTCGCAAGCGCCATTCAGGTTAGTCGGTCTATTCATTGATCAAAAGCTATGGTTTCCACAGTCTGATTCTTTCAGTTTTTTCTTCTTTTTCTTCAAAATCTTTTCAATGGAAGAAGGGGACGGTGACGATTGTATCTAAAGGTCTCGTTCGTCGTAACTGGCTGTGTGAAATGGCCTTGACGACCATCCTGATATATCACCACCCATATTCTGAGTCCCTTTATTATGATTTTTCTTTTCATTCTATAGCTTTTCACGAACGGATTTGGTCTTCTATACGTAGATTTTTTTGTAGTCTTTTCCCCGTTTCTGACGGCCGATGATTAAATATTTTTTATTGACAAGCATATGTCTGAATTCATGCCTGTTGACATCTCTAATCTTCTCTATGAGGCCATTTGCGTTATTCCTTTTCCTTCTTAATTGTACTGTGAGGTGATTAGATAAAATGATTTGTTGATGATTTGATTTTTTACTCTTGTCTATGATGAGGAATTTGGTATTCGTACTGTATGATCATTCGTGATTACAATTACCTCTACTGCCTTCCTTCTGAGGCTTTGGGTTTCTGATGTTTTGTTTTGTTTTGTTTTGTTATGTGTTTTTTTTGGTTATGATGCTTTCGTTTTGGATTCGAAAGAATTAACGATCGTGGGCCATATGATGATTGTAAGCATAGTTCAACTGAATGTATTGTGATTATACATCGTTTTTAGTCTTTCGCTCCTATCTGATGACCCATTTTACTTTTTTATTACCATGGTTTTATTTAGGATAATTTAGTAGAAGCTCAACCGATGCTTTAATATTTGTTATCTCCTTGGTTGAACTGAAATCTAGAAATTATCCATTTGACATCTACCATTTTGTTGAATCGAGCGTATGGTCGTTCTCGTTCTTGATGGTTGGGTCTTTGATAAATTGTACAAATTGGGATTTTTATAAAGTTGGTGCGTGTAAGTTTTCAACAAACTTGTATAAACCAATTGCTTTCTCGAACGTTTTATTGACTGAAGTATATGGAGGTGAGACAATCACTGTATACTTCAGAATATTTGGTGTTAACAAATCATTTGATTTGTGTTCGTAATCTTCTAATTAGATATATCTGTTGAAGCCGGTTTGTCAATTCCGAGTTCTCGAGACTAGCAGCAACCTTTCAATTAGATCTGGTGTTTAAGAGAACGCGAATGGTTGAACCAAGTTTAGTCTGAGTTCGGATTGTATAATAACGACACTCAATTGAGTGTTGCTTGGCGTTGTTAAAGAACTATCAGTTGGGACTTTCCACCCAAAGTCTACAAGAGACGGTCATTATCTGTCGTTTTGATTGTATTAATTTTAGATTTGATGAATCTGTGGGACAAAAATTATGAGATAAGTGTTGATTTGGAAACATAGTGAGAGGAGTGAGTTGCAGTAAAATGGGATCATTAGTAAAGAGAAGTATTCAAACGGATGTAAAGCCCAGAAAAATAAAGGTAGTTGTTTTAAGTAGAAAAATCGTTGAAAATGTTTACAAACTATTATTAGTGATAGATGATGATGCTAACTACTTTTACACCTGAATTATAAGCTAAAAATTTGGGAATGAGGATCACATTTACAAATTGTGTTAAAATCTTCGTTGTTAGGTCTTAGGTCAGCAATTGTGGTATTTCGTTAATGGGACTTGTGATAAAGATTATTATAGATGAGTGTACATTATTTTACTTTAAGAAGGAAATAGTAACAAAGAATAAAATAGTAAAAATTTTAGTAAATTGTATTTGGGGGAAGAATTATTCCAAGACAATAAATTCGCCAATAAATTTAACCGTTCGAAATAAAATTTAAGTGCTGCTGTGCTGTATAAGATCATTGCGAATATTCCGATCACGAAGAGTTTTTGATAATTTTTATAAGACGTTGAATTTCAAACCTATGGCAATTGAATTTAGATCCACTAAAAAATATTTTCTTCATTGGAAAGCAATGTCTTGGCCGCAAATTTCAAGTCTTGCCGCGTTTTGCAAAGTTCAGTGGGAGTTTATAGAGATGTTTTTAATTTGGACAAATCTGTTGACACTTTCGGATTTGACAGACATCAAAAAAGAAAATTTGTTAGAATCGAATGTATATCGGTGTGTCGTTGAAAGCTCCACTTATGCTGGTAGTTCCCAATGGTTAACACAATCTCCTAATTCGAGGAAAGATGGAGAAGCAAGTGATGACAGACAAGACCGAATGAATCAAACAAGCATAAAGAAAAACGGGCAAAAGTATTTAATTAGATCCAATAATTATGGATTTGAATTTAATGGAAACGTTTAGATAAAAACATTAAAATTTAAATGGTGGAGGGTTAATAAAAGGTTGCTCCACTCACTTATCTGAAACTGCACGTCTGGTGTTGTTTCCGCAGTTTGGTGGTGTTTGCGTGTGGGGCAAAGATCCAACTTCCAAGGTAACCACAATTTGGAACTCTTCTTGCATGTCGCAATATTTATACTTAATGTCAGACAAATCCCCCTCATTTTTCATTTAGCTTTTGCTATGGATCTTAGTCTAGAGTTATTCTCAACCATCCTTCACGAATAATTGGTATAGTAATTTTTTTAAGGTAATTGTTTAAACAATAATGGGATAATAAACTTAAGCATATTGATCTAATGATTTGAATTGAGTTTCCTTTTAAACATTCTGAGACCTCCATAACACCGTTTACTTGATTCTTTGATGCAAAGCTATCCTTCTCTTTCATAAAGTGTGACCCATACCTTTACATTTATGTGTTTGAATTCTATGCACACTAAAGATTTTTGAATTATCCTATTTGTTAGGCATTTGGTTAGAGATTCTACCAAGTTTCTCCTAGATGTCAAAATCTCTAAGGAGATAATTTGGTTAGAGAATCTACCAAGTTTCTCTTAGATGTCAAAAACTTCAAGGAGATAATTTCTTATTCCAACAATTGTTTATAACCTATGAATCACAGTGCAAAGAAATTAGTACTGATGCCCCCACAATGATGTATTACCCCCCACATACACCTAGTAAGATCACATCTGCTAGTGGAGCTTACTTTGTCTTATCCAATTTGTATCACAATTGGGGATGTGTAAAAAATCTGATCAAACCAACCCAATTTATATGGTTTGGGTTATCAACTTATTTGGGTTGGGTTCTGGTTCATATGTTTACTTAAAATAATTTAAACCAAATCGAATTTATTATTAATTTTTAAAACTATTTTTTACTTATGATACCACATATATTGGTTTTAATTAGATTTAATATCATGATTCTTTGGATAATTTATTCTCCAAAAACTTCTTAAAATAATTTTATAGCACGTTAAAAAGAAAAAAAAAATTCATAATATAAATTCAAATTGTGTTGTTAATCTTAATAATTCAATGATACAATAGTCTATTTTACCTTTGAGATACCTTTATAAAAAAGTAACACTATCAGGATTATGTGTATATCTACTCAATCCACTCACAACACATGTGATATCAAGTCTAATGTAGTTCATAAAAACATATCACTTTCTATAAAGTATTATCTTTGCATATTCAGATTGAGCATATGGGGGGTGAACTATGTTCGGTGATCACAGGGTGGCATGACTGATGGTATGCAAGCGCACAACCAACGTGTGTAGGTGGGTGCATGGTGTCGGGGTGGGTGTTGGTGGGCATTGGGACATGGATGGGCATGGTTGGACGCGACAAGGTAGCACGCACGGGGAAGGTAAACAATTATACTTTGATGCTAGCCCTGTGACACATCGTAAGGTGTTCTTACATGAGCATCCTCAAAATAGTCAAATATCTTTAATAGTTTTTCAATGTAGTATGATTGTTAGAAAGGAAAATCATTTTCAATTTTTCTTATCTTAATACCAAGTATCACATTGATTTTTCCTAAATATTTCAATTCAAAATGAGATGTCAATAACAACTTGGTTATTAATTGCATCTATGTTTTTTCCAAAGATAAGCATAAAAATAGAAAATCATACAATCAACTCAAACAATTTTGAGTAAACACATATATAAAAGGATATGAACAAATAATCACACCATCAATTCAAACAACTTTGAGTAAACATATGTATAAAAAGATATTTAACTCTAGTAATTAAGCATGAGGACTCATGCTTTGAGATGAGGACTCATGCTTTGAGATGAGAGACAAAGTGAAAGCATAAGTAAGAATTGGTTAAGTGTTGAGTAAACCATGTGTTGAACTATGCACAACCAAGAGAGCAAATTAGGGTTGGACGCATAGAGTGAGATTGGTGGGCATATAGGGTATTTAAAGGAGAGAATTTGGCTAAATGTTGGACAACATAGAACACTACAAGTGGAGAAGACCCTAAAGATTGAGTGCTAGGTGTTACAGTCATACATTTTCAAATGGAATTAGATCTAAACTCTAGTTGTCAAAGACTACCTCATAGTTCCTACAATACTTATGCACCACTAAAACATCTCCAACAGGTGTAGAAATAAAGAAGTTCTCAGGCATGCTTTCAACCATCCTATCTATATGTGATGTAAACATGTTAGATATAAATCATGTAGCACCAGGATCTAGTAATACAGAAGTAGACTGGTTAAATAGATTTACTTTACCAGTCACAACATATGGTGCCTCCTCTGCCTCCTGGTGGGTCATTGCAAACACTCCACCCTGTTGCTGAGGTCATCCTACAACTCCTTTCTGTTTAGCTCCACCGGAACCCTCGCCTTTGGCTCCAGTTGACTTTGACTGATCCACTTTTTGAGAAGTCGCCTTTCGCTTTACTTGAGTTCACGAACTAACTGTCGACATTCCCTTTTAAAATGGTCTGTCTGTCCACACTGAAAATAGACGTTTCTCCCAATGTAACATGTCTCTAGATGATGCTTGCCACAATTCACATATAAGGGTTCTTCACCTGTACTAGCTACTGACTCGCTAGCACGTCTAAATCCCGATTGACTAACTGAACCAAATGCAGGTCTTGTTAGTCCTGCTCGAACCTTGTAGGCTCACAGCTCTCTATCCATTCATAGTTGACTGTCCAGAGAAATGAGGCCTGAAACTCTTACCTCTTGATTCCACTGGAGCTCTCTGGTGTTTTTCTTTTCCTTTCTGCACCTGATCAACATCTGCTAGGCTTCTCTCAACTCTAATATTTGTCTCCACTAACTGAGTGAAATCCACCCAGTTAGCTGTAGAAGTGACTGTACAGATTTCCATCCTCAAACCATTCTCGAACCTCCTATATCTATCTTTTTCTTTTGTTATGATTGGAAGAGCATATTGAGACAGCTCCGTAAATTTTTGCTCATATTTAGTGACAATCATCGATCCCTAAACTAGTATGAGAAACTCATCTCTTTTAGTTTCTCTGAAAGAGCTAGGATAATACTTATCTTTAAAAGCTTTCATGAACTTTGACCAGGTCATAACCTCTGATTGATTCCTTCTGGCGTCTACGATCTTCCACCATTTCTAGACTTCTTTCAGCAATAGGAACATCATTAACCGACCTTACGGTCGTCAAGGCATTTCATCACGTTAAAGCACTTCTCAATCAAATCTAGCCAGACCTCAGCATCTGCCGAATCTGTGGCACCTTCGAACGTCGTCGCACCTAAGGCTTTGAGCCTTTCGATGCCATACTTCTTTTCTGGGTCTGCCTGTATGGACCCTACACTTGCCGCCAACCTCTGGACGATCCTATCAAGCACCATTTCCTCTAACTGAGGATCTGCTCTTACCTGTGGAGTACTTGACTCACCCTTTGAAGTCGTTTCCTGAACACTCTACCTTTCCTCTTATTTGGATCCCCTCGTACCTCAGGATTTCTAACGGTAGGGTTAGGGCCCCCCTCTGTCCTCTGCTTGCTCCGCCTACCACTCATTCTTGGCATCCTTACCTAATTATAAAGTACATATGTTAGGGACTCACAATATGGACCTGAACTAATGCATGAACTCTCTCTCTTTCCCAAAACTTTATGCTCTAATACCAACTTGTCACACCTCCTCCAAGATTACCCTTTTAATCTAGAAAAGAATGTGACGACAACAGTTACCAACCTTTTTGTGATATTTACTGTCTAACCTACATCCTTAACCTGCTTAGAAATCCCTGGAATACATAAATAACAGTTTAAAATACTTAAACTCAGATAACACAACTAGGGTTAAGCACACAATGTATTTACATCATTAACATATACAGAGTTCAGTGGGTCCCAACACTTAGCCCTAGTCCCTAACATGAACAACACTTGCATACAACATTAACAAGTAAACACCTAAAAATTCTCTTTAAATTGGAGTCTTTTGAGTGGTAGAGCAGCAGTACAGTTAACCTCAGGGGAGATGACCACTACCGGGAGAGGAGGAAAACATTTAAAAAAAAAAAAAACGAGTGAGCTACTAGCCAAATGAGTGACTAATAAATCATAAGCATCATGCTTAAAACTAGAATCTGCCAAGCAAACTCATACTTAAAACTTTTAAAACATAACAAAGCTTAAAGCATAGCTTAACATGATCCTTGGTTGAGAGAGAATCCTTTTGCGCAATCCTTCAACGATAAACCTTAGTTGGTGTAGAGTATTCTCAACACAATCAATGTCAACTCTACCTACGTACACGTGGTAACAACTAAGTACCGTCATACCTTAGGTACTACTGCTCAAATACCTTCTCAAGTCTTTCAGTATCAAGCTTAACTTAATCAATATAAAACTTATTCATTAAAAACATGTACCCTTAAAAGCATAATATCATGAAACATAAGCTTAACATCTTTAATATATAAACATGATTTCTAATGCATTCTTCATGAGCATTAAGAGCATAAATACTCAAACATGCTTTAATAAAATTCTTAAAGATAGGCATGCGTTAAAAGAGCAAGTTTGCCTGGTAACATTCTTTAAAAATAAGCTAGCATGAGTTTGAACTTTAAGTAAAACATGAGTTTACTTAAAACATTTGGAAAGCACTTAATCTTTGTCACTCACAGCCTTGGGCGTTCCTCCTAGGGTTGATAAGCTTTTTCTATTGGTGCTAATCCTGTGGACATGAACAACATGTTTAGCCAATGCTCATGGCCTCCTTGTTGTTAGGGTTGATGCCCTAATTCTCGTAGGGTCTTATAGTTTGTAAACCTTGTATGAACAAACGTTTATGTGATTTATAATGTTTGATATTTTATTCACTTTGTCTATGAAATATATGATATTTTAATTGCATTAATCACAATCAATAAACTAACATCCAAGGTTATCGTTGTAACTTAAACATGTATGTGGAGATATACAGGTGAATCATGTTTAAATGATAACCTAAATGGTTTGTAGTATATGGATAAGGCTAGATACCTTATCTTGGTGACACTACGAGTATGACCCACTTTGTAGGTGTTACAAATGTTGTAAAGTACTACAAATGATATGATCCTAATCATTCATGTATTAGACATGCGAGTGGGGATATTCTATACAAAGGAATTTGTATAGGATTGGACCACGAAATGCTTAATCTCATTATATAACACTGTTCATTATAGAAACTTTCATTTCACTAGGATGACCATAGGTAACATGACCTGAATACTAAGTGAGTTATGCACTCCTGCCTATGAGGGCGATCTTTTGATTTGTATGGGTGAGAGTGGCCAGATTGCCGACTCAACAAGCCTACAATTTTGGGGATTCGTCTGACTGGGGAGTTGGAAACTCAGCTACACAAGATGGAATTCACTCCTTCCCCAAAGCAAGGGTAAATAGATAAATTGCTCTCTTAAGGGTTGATTTTGGGTCTTGAACAATGTGGTGCCACACCCTCTCCTAGCCCGAGAATATTTTAGTTATAGTGGAACTATGATCTATTGTTCATTAGAGGAACCAGTGGTACTTTGGATCGGAATTCGAAATTCCCCTGTTTTCATCCAAACAATAATATTGTTTGGAAATTGACATAATAGGAATGAATATTTCATTACCGAGATTTGATTATGAGTTATTAACTGAGAAAATGAACAAAAATTCGCAATTTGAGGAGAACAGCCCCTAAAGATCCTAATGAATTCCTAAGCCTACAGAAGCTCGTGGAGTTAGATGTAACTACAGTGGCAAAACAGTAATTTGGTCCAGCTTCACTTACGAGCAATTTGTGAAAGGTCATCATATTGTTGATTGGTTATATCTAATAAACACGAAAATATATTTGCAGTGCGAAGAGTGCAACTATCGGTCTTTAGTGGAGTGTCTGACAGTTAATGGATGGTGGATAATGTAATTAAAGAGGTTAATTAATTATTTATGTACGGTTGGAGCTTCAAGCTATAGGTCCATAAGGTACCCTTGATAGCTCAAAAGAATTTAGTTGAAAATCAGTTTTTGGGTTAATTTGAATTGTTCAAATTAATAAGAGAGAATTTAATTATATGATACAATCAAATTGATTTAATTATATATGATATAATTGACATAATGTATTTGATACATTATAGTTTAATTGGAGGAATAAATATTTGAATGTGATTCAAATGTCTTTTCTATAAATAAGATTCATAATTGTTAAATTTAATATAAATATGATTTATTAAATGCCATAAAAAAGAGAAAAAGAACTATAGTTTATATTGTATATGATGCAATATTAAAATTATATGTTATAAATATAATATGACAAGTTGGTTATCATATTTATTTATATTATTAATTATTTGATAATTAATTCTCTTTTTTTCTCTCTAACCACCTTAGTGGGAGGTTAGTTGATTTTTTTTAATGGTAAATGGAATAAATAAAAATATGATTTTATTATTCCATTCTTAGACACACGATTTGCATCAGAATCTATATGATAGATTGAGAGCACATACGATATACTCAAAAGTCTACACAAATGTAGGATTTGCTATGTGATAGTGTTTTTCCTCAATCGTCTTCCTCCTCCAATCCCTAAACTTCCTCTTAACCAAAATAGCCAGAGCCCACCACTCCTGGGTTCTCACCTCGAGAATATCAAGGTCACCAAGTGGTAGTGTCCTTCATTTTTGGTTCGAGTGTTTTGGTTGTTGTTTCTTCGAGGAGAGTTCGTTGCTGTTCAAGGAGTTCGAGGAATTTACGTGAAGAAGAGTTCTTCAAAGGTATAATCATTTGAACTCTTTTTCTAGTTTCGAAAGCATGCTGTAATTTATGTTATGATGCATACTCTGTACTGTTTTACTGCAAACATTTGTTTTCAATCGAAATGAGATTTGGACGATCCGCTTCCGCTCATAGGTTCTTTGTAAAATGAGTTCCTTCACTTGTGAGACTATCTCACATAAACTAGCTTAACATTAAACGTAAAACTTCACATTCTAGCTCAATGCATACCTCCCTTATGCGTTCAACACTTAGAAAATCCTTGAGTGATGGCACTAGCCTATGCGGCCAACAATCATCAGCTCATGCGCCAACGCATGCCTCATGTGTTCAATCAGCTGCGCGCCAATGCACACCCTTCGCAACCTTGTGCTCAGCGCCTCGTGCGCCTACTTGCACAGCCTCACTCGCAACTTGCCGCACAACCTATCGCCCACACAGCGCCCCCCTTGCACTCATGGCTTCAGCACACGCCCGCACGTTCTAATGCATACCAGTGCATCCTTATGCCCAGCTCAACGCGACGCTCAACCTGCCCTTCCCACATGCCTACTATTGAGTTGTATGTCCTAAAACTCACAGTTTGTAATGTCAAACATATTCTATTATCAATAAAGATGTTATTGATATTTGTTCAATAAAATTTGTTGTTGAGTCTGTTAATTGCACTTGTAATGAAAAAATCCAATAAACTAAGATCCATGGCTATTACATGAATACTTGGACGTGGAGACATAAAGATGGATCGAGTTCAAGTAAACAACCAAAATGGTCTATAGTATGTGAATAAGGTTGGGTACCTTATTCTGGTAACACGATTGGATACGACCCACTTTGTATCTAGTACAAACGATGTGATCCTGAATCGTTCATGGGAGACATGCGAGTGGAGGCATCCTATGCAAAGAGTTTGTATAAGAGCAGGACCAAGAAATAAGTCACTCTTACTTTATAACGTTGTTTACTTTTTAAGACTGATTGTTTCAAATCGATGATCTAGGTAACTCGACCTTAATCCTGAGCTAACTATGAACTACTGTTTATTCAGGATTATCTTTAGATTTGCATAGGTGAGAGTTAGCTTAATAAACCTCCCATTTCAGGGGTAAAACTAGGTAGATAGCTAAGTACATAGGGTGCAAAATGGAAGTCACTCTTACCCGTCTCTCGGGATAGTAGAGAGGTTGTTCTCTTAAGTACTGATTCTAGGTCTTGAACAAGGAGCCCCATCCTTTCATTGGCCCGACAGGGACTCTATTTAGTGATTGGATCACAAACCTATTATTCATTAAAGGATCAGTGGGACTTAAGGAGCAAGATGTAATTTCGGGGGAAAACCAACATTAGCTCCAGCCATTATTACAAACAATCAGTGAAGGGTCAACTTACTGATTATGGTTAAGTCAAGTAGACAGAAATATATCTACAGTGAGGAGAGTGCAACCATCGAGCTATAGTGGTGTGTCTCGGTGGTTAACCAATATTGATTAATTCGGATTAAAGAGTTTAACCGATTAATCTCAAATCGTTGGAGCTCATGATCTATAGGTTTATAAGGTCCCTCTACTAGCTCGTAAAAGATTAAATCTTGGATTGAAATATTGAGCAAATTTGAAGTGTTCAAATTCGAAATTAGGGTGAAATCTCAATTTAGGATTTGGATAATTATATTCGATATAATTAACGTTTAATTTTATTGAAAATTAAACGTAATTGAAGCGTTCAAAATATTTAAATAATTTAATATTTGAAATTAAATTAATATTTATTTAATTAATTGAATTAAAATTAATTTCAAATTTAAAAAGGAAATTCAATTTTTGAAATTGAATGTAAGTTATATTTAATTTACTTTTAAATTAAATGTAATTAATTAATTTAAATTTGAGCTACTTGATAAATTTAGTGGATTTATCCCAAAATGGGATTTAGATGGATTTTTCCATATTTCAACACCTAGCCCACTTCTTAAGTATAATTTAAAGTGTCAAATTGTCGAATATGTGTGCTTGCATATTTAAGATTGATAAAAGATTCTATTTCTGAAATTGACGTGGAAAGCAATATGAAATTTAGAGAAATTTATACAAAAATCAGTTTTGTTCTTAAACCTTTCCAATTCCACCTCAATCCCTTCCAGTTCAGAGTTCCACCACTTAAATCCAAGGCTGAGAATAGTAAAAAAGATTCTCTTGGTGGTTTACTCAAGAAATTGAAGGTCAATTTGGTGGAACTTGCAAGGATTAAGTGGAATTCTTCAAAGGTATACTTGTTGAAACCCTTTTCTGTTTGAAGTTTTTTTATTAACATGCTTTATTCTCAAATTAAGTGTAATTAGAGTGCTTAATGATTTTGTTATCTTCCGCTTTATGCATGTTTATTCCATCACCTACAGCCTGCTTGGGTTAAGCTGCTTTGCTCGCTCAACGGTTGCAGCCACATGCTTGTTTAACCAAAACTCCAAATTAAACTTGGAGCTCGAATAACTAATTTTTCAGGCCTTTTCTTGGAAAAATTCCTTCTACAAACTTATTTAAAAATATCTTAACTTACATACCTTAAAATTTGGGCTCTAAATTTCTCTTGGTTTGGCTTAAAGCCTTCAATCTTCACCACTGACCTCTTTTGCATGAGTGAACTACTCAAACCGAGCTCCTTAATTGAGGCTTCCTTTTTATACGAAAATCTACATGCCTTTCTTTTAATCTTATCAATGCAAGGCCCTATTCTTCAACGCTTATTCGGGTATGGCACCTCCAACACACACACCAATTAGTCAGTGTATTCCTTGGTGTCTCTTGCGTGCATCACTTGGGCTGGTGACCATCGCATGGTCCTGCTTGCCCACACAACTCATCTGGCCAATGCATGCAACCTCACCTAGCCAACGCACATTATAGCCCCATCGCCTAGGCGCCCTTTCCATGTCACGTGCATCCTTACCCCTTTAACCTTACATGAGCTTTGGTTGGCGCATTGCCCATGCTAACGCATGGCAACAACTCGACCTACACTTAGCCACTCATTCCATACCTTATGCCGATCATGCGCTTAACTAACCTCAAGATACAAGGCTGCCACACACTTCAATGCCCTTGAACGCATGGGCTTTCAAGCATGGCACATCTAGCTTCCACACTTAACCAAAATTTCCTTACTAAGTGTCATTAATACCTTGCTACTCGAGAGCCTTGTTTCTCAATGTTTAGAACTATTCCTTATTATTAACCATCTTCAAGCTTCCCTACAAATATAATATTAGCTTTTACTTATTTTTAATTAACATAATAATTAAATGGAGAAAATAGGGTTCGAGGTTTACAATTCCGTTCAGCCTGGCTCCCCTTCATCTACAAGATTATGTATGGTTTTCCTGGCACTGCCTCATATATACGAGATAACTTTGATTCGCCTAGCTGTGCCTCATATGTGAGATCAAGTCTGGTTCACCTTACTCCGCCTTATATGTGAGATCAATTCCGATCAGCCTAGCTTCGCCCCATCTACAAGATCACATATGGTTTGCTTGACTCTACCTCATATGCGAGATCAAGTCTGATCCGCCTGGCTCCGTCTTATATACAAGATCAAGTTTGTGAAGGAACTAAATTTACAAGATCCATGAGCAGAAGCGGATCGTCCAAATTCTATTTTGATTGAAAACAAATATTTACAGTAACCATACAAATTATGCAACTTAACAAAAATTTCAGCATGCTTTTGGACAAAAAATAGAGTTAAGAGATTATAACTTTGAAGAACACTTCTTCACGTTAATCCCTCGAACAATCAAAAACTCTTTGAACAGTCACGAACTCCTCGAACAACAACCAAACTTGAACCAAAAGGAAAGGACACTACCACTTGGTATCCTCGGTATTCTCAGGGTGAGAACCCAGGAGTGGTGGGCTCTGGCTATTTTTTGGTTAGGAGGGAGTTTGTGAGTTTAGAGGAGGAAAACGATTGAAGATGAACACACTATCACATTAAGAATTCTTCAATCGTGTAGTGAACAAAGTCTATTGTATAGGCTCTGTTGAAATTGTGTAGATTTTCTCTCGAGTTGTGTAGCTTGTTATGGAATAATAAAATACTATTTTTTTTTATTCCATTTGCCATAAAAAACTAACCTACCTCCCACTAAGGTGGCTAGAGAGAAAAAAAGGATTTATTATCCAAAAAATTAATAATATCAATAAATATGATAACTAACTTATCATATTATATTTATAATCTGTAGTTTTAATATTGCATCATATACAATATAAACTATAGTTCTTTTTCTCTATTTTATGACATTTAATATAAATCATATTTATATTTAATTTGTTGGGGTTGATGCCTTAAATCTCGTAGGGTCCTGTAGTTTGCAAACACTTGTATGATTAAACACTTTGTGATTTATAATATTGTTGGGATTAGTGTCCTAATTCTCCTGGAGTCTCGTAGTTTGTAAACTATACACATTGTTATGAATAAAACAAGAGTTATTTTATTTAGCATTTACTCATATCTAATAAACAAAGCTTCATGGTTATTGTATGTAAACTTAAGCATGTCTATGAGATATACAAGTGGATCATGCCTTAACTGATAACCTAAAACAAGGTCTGTAGTATAAGGATTAAGGAGGGATACCTGATCCTTGTGACACTACGGATATGATTCGCTTTGTAGATGGTTGCAAGTGTTGTGAACTACTATAGATGGTAGATCCTGACCATTCATGTGGAGACATGCGAGTGGGGGTATCCTATACAAAGAGTTTGTATAAGACCGGACCACGAGATGATTCGTCTCTTTATATAACGCTGTTGATACTTGAGACTTACATCTCACCTAAACGACTATAGGTGACATGACTTCAATCCTGAGTGTTTTAGGAACTCCTGCCTTTGAGGACAGTCCTTTGATTAGTATGGGTGAGAGTGGCCAGATTGCCAACTCAACATACAGAGCCTACAACTCCTGGATTCTCACACCGAGAATACCAAGGTAATCTTATTGTGATGTCCTGTTTTGTTTGAGGATCGAGTTTTATTCGCTGGTGATCGAGGAAGTTCCAATTGTTTGTTGCATTCATGCTGTTCGTTGCGTTCGTGACAAATCGAGGGAAATACTTGAAGAAAGGGTTCTTCAAAGGTATTGTTTCTCTCATCCTTTGTATTTACTTTGAAGCATGCTCTAATTTATCTTTAATGCATAATCATTTCTGTATGATTGTAAATGTTTGAGTTCTTTCACAATGGAGTTTGGAACGATCCGCTTCTACTCAAAGGTCCTCTAGTTTTAGAGTTCTTTCAAAATTTAACAACTATGAATCTCATTCATAGATAATATATTTGAATCACATTCAAATATTTATTCCTCCAATTAAACAATAATGTGACAATACATTATATCAATTATATCATATATAATTGAATTAATTTAATTATATCATATATAATTAAATTCTCTCTTATTAATTTGAATAATTCAAATTAACCCAAAAACTGATTCTCAACTAAATCATTTTGAGCTACCAAGGGGACCTTATGAACCTGTAGCTTGAAGCTCCAACGGTACATGAATAATTAATTAAATTTTTTAATTACATTATCCACCATCTGTTAACTGTCGGGCACTCCACTAAAGACCGACAACTGCACTCTTAGCACTACAGATATATCTATGTGTCCGTTAGATATAACCAATCAACAGTACGATGACCCTTCACAAATTGCTTGTAAGTACAGTTGGGCCAAAATTATCGTTTTGCCCCTGTAGTTACCTCTAACTCCTTAAATACCACTGATTCCTTTAATAAACAATATTCATAGTTTCATGATGCGTTGATTTATCATGCGATGATCATACAGGTTTTCCTAACAAAGCCTAAGTATAAGCCTTCTTAGGTTCCTGGTAAGTCCAGGGTCGAACACAGGGACTACAAATAGATCTGCGACGACTCTCTGATTCTATTGCGGTAGTGATAAAGAAGTAGATGGTGTTTTGATTTAGACTTTCCTATGCGATGGAGTCGAACGTGGAGTAATGAAAGCATAGATTTATAACAAGTATGCTATGAAGGGGTTAAGAAGGGATTTAGCTAACATTTCCTAAGATTTTGTACAAGTTATGCGATCATGCCATACACAAATATTAGTATTACATTTCCCAATGCAAAATGCCACATTTCCTAATTCTAGGACGCATGCGATGTGTATGAGAAACAATAGATAGAACTTATTTCTAAGTTTCTACTCTTGCTTACGTGATCTAATCTGAGTCTCTCAAGCCTAGATTCTGTCTTCAGACTACTCTCTTAAGTACATCCAAATGATGAATGATGCATACATAAGACAAGATGATCGCATAAAATACATATCTTAAGTCATGCTAGCTAAGTACTTCTCAACCCATTCAGAAATTTAGCTACTCATGCACGGTGTGGAAAAATTGAACATAAATCGAAATGAAGTTTTCATTTTCTGCAAATAAAGTATTGAGTACAAAATAACAACTGGATTTGAGAAATAACGAGCCAGGTAGCAATGTTTTGCTTCCTGTGGCCTTTTACACTGCTCTTTATCACTTCAACTCTGTTCTAGTTGCAGATTCTTGCTCTCGCAAGGGTTGGCCTTCTCTCCTTTGTATTGTTTTCCGGCAGTCTCTCAATCTGTTCGAGAATGATTTCTCTTGGCTTTGCCTCGCCTCCTCTGTTCTCTCCATCTCTGTGTATATGTATTGCGTATATATCTCTCTCTCTGGTAGCATTCAGTATTTATAGATTTCAAGGCGAAGCAGCTTTTCTTACTAATGATTGCAATGATGGGCAACATTAATTTCCCTACTATGTTGCGCCATTTAAAAGTCACAGAAAGTTCAATGTACTTGCAACAACATGGTTTTTAACGGCTTGTCAACTGAATTCGAAATCGATCGTTATCAGCTTTACGTCCCATCATGATTTATTATGTTGTCGCCTTGATGCGAGGTCTTTATGTGATCACTTTTTAAGAAACTTCTCACTATCGCATGACTTGCGATTGCAACTTCAAGCGCACTGTTGCATTGTACCCTTGGATCGCAATTTCATATGTGCCATCGCATTGTACCTGCACAAAATAGGCAAATTAACTGTTTTTATGCGATGAGCATTAGCGATCGCAATTCCTTTTAGTTTGGCACTTTCAGACATGATGTGTCCTATTTTACCATCGTTTTCTCTCATTGTTTTACTAATTTGAGCTATAATAACTTGTATTTCTACCAGTTATCATCCCACTATGACTAAACCCCTCTCGGGCCAGGAGAGGGTGTGGCGCCACATTATTCAAGACCCCGAATCAACCCTTAAGGGAGTAATTTATCTACTTACCCCAGCTTCAGGGAAGGAGTGAATTCCATCTTGTGTAGCTGAGTTCCCAACTCCCCAATAAGACGAATTCCCAAAATGGTAGACTTATTGAATCGGCGATCTAGCCACTATCACCCATATAAATCAAAGGACCACCCTCATAGGCAGAAGTTCACAACTCACTAAGGATTAAGGTCATGTTACCTATGATCATCCCAGTGAAATGAAAGTCTCTATTATGAACGATGTTATATAATGAGACTAAGCATTTCGTGGTCCAGTCTTATTCAAACTCTTTTGTATAGAATATCTCCGCTCGCATGTTTGATACATGAATGATCAGGATCAGATCATTTGTAGCACTTTACAATATTTGTAACACCTACAAAGCGAGCTATACTCGTAGTATCACCAGGATAAGGTATCCAGCCTTATCCATATACTACAGGCCACTTAGGTTATCACTCAAACATGATTCACCTGTATGTCTCCACATACATGTTTAATTTACAACGCTAACCTTGGATGTTAGTTTATTGGTTTGTGGTTAATACAACTAAAATATCACATATTTAATAGACAAACTAAATAAATTATCAAATATTATTAATCACATACAAGTTTGTTCATACAAGGTTTACAAACTATAGGACCCTACGAGATTTAGGGCATCAACCCCAACAATCTCCCACTTGTCTTAAAGCTAGTGGGGTGTACAAGATAAGAAAATACAAGTACACAAAACAATAAACTAGGGCATAACACGCCTAGTACAAGATCTCCCCCTTGCCCTAGGCCAGCCGTGGTCTGTCCAATAAACCCATACTATACAGGTGGCACTCAAACATTGTAGCCGTGAGGGCTTTCGTAAACAGATCAGCAACGTTGTGCTCCGAAGCTATCTTCGTGACAATCACGTCCTCTCGATGCACAATCTATCTGATGAGATGATACTTCTACTCTATGTGCTTGTTGTGCTTATGACTCCTAGACTCACGGGAATTAGCCAAAACACACTATTATCATAATAAAGTGTGATGGGCTTTGACACGTCTGGAACAATTTCTAGATCAGTCAGGAATTTCCTGAGCCAAATGGCCTCCTTAGTAGCTTCACAACTGCTACATACTCAGCCTCTAGGGGCGAGTCTACGATGTACCCCTACTTGGTGCTTCACCATACTACAGCTCCTCCATTAAGAATGAACACCGATCCTAAAGTGGATTTCTGAGAATCCCTATCAGTCTAAAAATCAGAGTCCGTGTATCCTTTAAGGATCAAATCCTTAGAACCATATATAAGCATGTGGTCCCTCGTTCTCTATAGATACTTGAGGATGTTCTTGACGACTGTCCAATGATCATGTCCTGGATTAGACTGATATCTACTAACTATCCCCACTGCATAGCAGATGTCAAGTCTAGTACATAACATCGCATATATTAAACTGCCCACAACAGATGCATAGGGGACCCGTCTCATTTCCTCAACCTCTTGAGGTGTCTTAGAACACTCTTTCTTAAACAAAGTAACTCCGTGTTTGGAAGGCAATATGCCCCTCTTGGAGTTCTGTATCGAATATTTGATCAACATCTTGTCAATATACGATGCCTGTGATAGTGCTAGCATTTTGTACTTTGGATCCCAAAAGATCTGGATACCAATAAAAAACGGAGCCTCTCCCAAATCTTTCATTTGGAATTTGGTCCCTAGCCAGTTCTTAACTGTAGTCAGTAAGCCTACATCATTCCCAATGAGTAAGATATCATCTACATACAACACTATGAAAACTACTGAGCTATTGATGATCTTCTTGTAGACACAATTCATACCAACGTTTTGATCAAAGTCATAAGATTTGATCGTAGTATCAAACCTTATGTTCCAAGATTGAGATGCCTGTTTCAATCCACCAATTCAGCTTGCAAACCTTTTGCTCTTGACCTTGGACTATGAATCCCTCAGGGTGCACCATATAAATGGTCTCCTCAAGATTGCCATTCAGAAAAGTAGTCTTGACATCCATTTCTTATATCTCATAGTCATAATATGAGACAATGAATAGAAGGATCCGGATAGACTTCATCATGGCAATAGGCAAGAAAGTCTCCTCATAGTTGACTCTCTACCTAGGTATAACCCTTTGTCACCAGTCTAGCCTTGAAGGTTTGTAGCTTCTCATCAGCACTCCGTTTCCTCTTGTAGATCCATTTACAACCTATAGGTTTAACCCCATCAGGTTGATCTACAAGATCCCAAACTAAATTAAAGTACATAGACTCCATTTCGAGATCCATGGCTTTGATCCATTCATCTCTGTCAACATTCTCCATTGCCTTGTTGTAAGACAATGGATCCTTAACCTCGCCATTAGCTACTATAGCTAGGATTTCAGTTAAACCCATATAGCGAATAGGTGGGTTTGCAACCCTCCTACTACATTGAGGTTCCCTCAACACTTGAGGTGGATTTGACTTACTAGATGAACCTACTTCAACAACTCTTGTTGAGGTGATAGGCTCTTCAACAACTCTTGTTGAAGATTCAATAGTTTCTTTGGAAAGCTCATTCAACAAGATTTTGCTTCTAGGTCTGTGCTCCCTTATAAGTTCCTCCTCAAGAAAAGTAGCATTTGTCGATACAAACACTTTGTTTTCTTTAGGATCATAAAAATAACCTCCTCTCGTTCCCTTGGGGTAGCCTACAAATAGGCATAACCTCGAACGTAGTTCCAATTTCTTAGGATTAGCCTCAAGCACATCTGCTGGGCAACCCCAGATCCTGAAATGACGTAAACTAGCTTTACGACCATTCTATAACTCCAAAGGTGTTCTGGCAACACAGTTTAGGATATAACTTGCAGTCTCCACTACATAACCCCAAAACGAGTTAGGTAAGGAAGCGCAACTCATCATAGACCGAACCATGTCTAACAGGGTTTGATTTCTCTTTTCTGATACACCATTCTGCTGAGGTGTACCAGGTGCTGAGAGTTGGAAAACGATTTCATGTTCTATCATATATTTCTGGAAATCAGAATTAAAAAACTCTCCATCTCGATTAGATTGAAGTATTTTAATCGTTCTATTTAATGAATTTTCAACTTCATCCTTGAACTCTTTGAAATTTTCAAAGGATTCATACTTATGTTGCATTAAATAACCATACCCATTCCTTGAATAATCATTAGTAAAGGTGATGAAATATTCATAACCTCCCCTGGCTCATACATTCATTGGACCACAAAGGTCTGATTGCACTAGCTCTAGGGGTTCTTTGGCCCTATGACCTTTTCAAGTAAAAGCCTTTTAGTCATTTTGCCTTCAAGGCACGACTCATACACATGTAAAGAATTTTTTTCTAACTCGCTTAAAAGTCAATTCTTCACCAACCTCTCAAGCATATTGAGATTAATGTGTCCTAATCTTAAATGCCAAAGTTGGGCATGTTCCTTAGGAGAAATTTTAAGGCGTTTATTTTGAGTTACGACAGTTTTAAATATCTCTATGTTATGGAGATCATTTGTTGCTAACGGCCTTAGCACATACAAATTACTTTCCAGTTGAACAGAACAAATATCAACACCATTCTTAGTAATAAACATTTTATTATAAGAGAAAAAGAGTTGATCTTTACATTCAAGCAAACACTTTATAGAAACTAAGTTCCTTTTTAAATCAGGAACTACAAATACATCATTCAAAATGAGAAATTTATTCTATAAAGTTAACTGGAGACATCCACTGCCACTGCTGAGACGACATGCTCGTTCCAACTCGCATCATCATTTCACTAGCACCAAGCTGCCGCCAGGAACTAATTCCCTGAAGTGAAAAACAAACATGGTTAGTGGCCCCAAAGTCAATAATTTAGGCAGAATCAACATTCTCCTCTAAACAAGTTTCTAAAACTAGCAAATCACATTTACCTTATTTGGCTTTCTTTTTCTCTGCCAAATATCTAGGATAGTTCCTCTTACAGTGCCCGTCCTCGTTGCAATGGAAACACTTTCCCTTGTCAACCCTCAATGGTTGCCTACCCCTTAGAGCAGCAGGTTGTGGGTTAACAGGCGCCTTTCCCTTACCACCCTTCTCCTTCTTCCACTTTTTGGTGTCGGAGGAAGAAGGTGCAGACTTAGTTTCAGAGGTTGAACCTTTGTGGAACTTTTTAGATGATGAAGCAACATTTGCTTCACCATTCTTCTCCTTGCTTTTCAACAAGGATTGAAAAGTATGCAACTCGTTGAATAGAGTTGTAAGGTTGTAATCAACCATGTTTAGCACAACATTGCTAACGAAATGAAGGAAGCTATATGGCAAGGATTCCAGAATAATGCTAACCTGGCTGACCTCATCGATGCTAGACCCGTTCATCTCAGCCACGTTGAAGTGGATCATCATATTGAGAACATGTTCCCGAACAGATGTCCCTTCTTTCATCCATGAGTTGAAGATGTACCTAAAAGCGTGCCTGAGCTACGCGGATGGTTGTCCGAACATCCTCTGCAGGGACTCCATGATCTTGTTAGGGTTTGTGCCCTAAAGTCTCGTATTCTGTAGTTTTTAAACAATTTTGTAAGAATGGTTATGATGTATAATATATATGATATTTACTTCACTTCTTGACTTTGCACATTTAGATGTTTTTATTTTACCACAAACCAATAAACTTAATATCCCTGGTTGTCTTTATGTAACCTAAGTATGTATGTAGTGACATACAAGTGGATCATGTCTTAAGTGACAACTAAAATGGTTTGTAGTATATAAATATAGGAGGGAAACCTTATCCTGGTAACACTACGTACGCGACCCGCTTTGTAGAGTAGTTACAAGTGTTGTGACTTGTCACAGATGGTATGATCCTGATCATTTGTGTAGGGGTCATGAGAGCGGGGTCATCCTATACAAAGAGTTTGTATAACACCTGACCTCAAAGTGTTAACGTCTTGTCATATAACTGCATTCATGATAGAGACTTCACTAGGATGACCATAGGTAACATGACTTCAATCCTGAGTGAGTTGAAAACTCCTGCCATTGAGGGTGGTCCTTTGATTTGCATGGGTGCGAGTGGCCACAACACTGACTCAAACCTACCATTTTGAGGATTCGTCTGATTTGGGAGCTGGGAACTCAGCTTCACAAGATGGAGTTCACTCCTTCCTCGAAGCAGGGGTAAGTAGATAGATTGCTCTCTTAAGGGCTGATCCTGGGGCTTGAACAATGTGGCACCACACACCTTCTCATGGCCCGAGAGGTGTTCACACATAGTAGGACTATGTTCTATGTTCATTAGAGGGATCAGTGGTACTTAAGGAGTAAGATGTAACTATAGGGGCAAAACGGTAAATTGGCCAGCTGTACTTACGACCATTTGTGAAGGGTCATTGGTTATATCCAATGGACATAGAAATATAGCTTTGGCAAGAAGAGTTTGAAGGAAATCGGAATCGGGATTTCCATGAGCAGCGGAACAAGACTATTCCAAATTACAATCATGAATTAACATAACATTTACAGTCGACTTCAAACATAAACAGTTATGCAAATCATACAGAAATAACAGTATGAAAGTCTCAAAATCACAAAGGGAAAACTGTACAAAAAATGGCAGAAGCGTCTCCATGCTCCATTGTGCACGAATGCTCGAACAATTAGCAACATCGAATGCCCGATCTACACGACCGCAACACCGCATGAACACAGCACGAACACTTGGCTCTCGTCCTCAACGATCTTCTCAGTCACAAACTCCTCCACAACAAAAACAACCTCCACAGCACCACGAACAACCCTTAGAAAACCTCGACGGTGTCGAGTTGAGTCTGACACCACCAACAAGGCGACCTTGGAATTCTCGGTGTGAGAATCCATAGGTTGGGCTCAGTTCGGACTTGGTGTGAGGTAGACGAAGGAGGAAAGAATGATCGCGTACACGACTGGGAAAGTTGGAGATGGCTGAGACCTATCGTATAGGTCGATGCCCAATCGTTTAGATAAAGCTATGCAATTGTCTAGCAAAAGCTATGCGATTGTTTAGTCTATCGTTTAGCTCCGTCTGTCGCATACAGACTCTACACGATCGTTTATCTTCGGCCAGTGATCGTCTAGCAAAGCTATGCGATCGTTTAGCTTGCACCTGCACGATCGTTTAGCTCACCCAACTGTCGTTTAGTAAATCCGTATTTACTTGACGACTTTCGTGAGTTTCTTTGTGCGGAAAGAAAACTCAAAAATCCTTTTCAAACTTTTGTAAAAAACCTCTTTTCAAAATAGGAAACCAATTTTGTTTTAAACTCACGGTTACCATGATCCAATAACCACCCACTACTTTGGTTATTTAAAAGAAAAAGTATTAATTATTCAATAATTAATATTATTATAAATATGAATGATAACCAACTTATCATACTATATTTATAATCTATAGTTTTAATATTTCATCTCATGAAACATATAAACCATAGTTCTTTTTCTATTCCATGGTACTTAATGTAAATCTCATTTACATCAATCCTCCACTAGATGTATCTCATACATCATATCGATTATATCATATATAATCAAAATACCTCTTGTCAATTTGAACATTTCAAATCAACACCAAGAACTGATCCTCAATAGAATCCAAGCTACCAAGGGGACCTCATGGACCTGTAGCTCCGAAGCTCCAACGGTACGTGAATAACTGACTAAACTCTTTAGTCACGAGATCTACCATCCGTTAACTACCAGACACTCCACTAAAGACCGACAACTGAACTCTCCTTACTACAGATATATTAATGTGTCCATCTTAACCAATGAGCAATGCAACAACCCTTCACAGATCGCTCGTAAGTACAGTTGGGTCAATAACCGTTATGCCCCTATAGTTACATCTGTCTCCTTAAGTACCACTAATCTCTCTAATGAACATAAGTCATAGTCCTACTATGACTGAGTCTTCTCTTCCAAAGAGAAGCTGTGGCCACTATGTTCAAGCTCCGGAATCAACCCTTAATGGAGCAATCTCTCTACTTATCCCTACTTCGGGAAAGAAGTGAATTTCATTTGTGGATTGAGTTCCCAGCTCCCAGATCAGACAAGACCCCAAAAAGACAGACATGTTGAGTTAGCAATCTAGCCACTCTCACCCATACTAATCAAAGGACTGCCTTCAAAGGCAGGAATTCCCAAAACACTCAGGATTGAGGCCATGTCACCTATGGTCATTTAGGTGAGATGTAATTCTCTATCAACGACGTTATATACTGAGTATAATCATCTCGTGGTCCAGGTCTTATACAAACTCTTTGTATAGGACACCCCCGCTCCACGTCTCTACACAAATGGTCAGGATCTACCATCTGTAGTAGTTTACAACACTTGCAAACCTCTACAACGCAGGCCATATCTGTAGTGTCACCAAGATCAGGTATCCCACCTTAATCCTTATACTAAAGACCCGATTTAGGTTATCACTTAAGGCATGATCCACTTGTGTATTACATATACATGCTTAAGTTCACATAAGATAACCAAGGAGCTCGGTTTATTGGATATGAGTAAATTCCATAATTAAATAACACTTATTTTATTCATTGAACAATGTGTATCTTTACAAAACAACGAGACTCCGGGATAATTAAGACACCAATCCATAGTTTTTGGGTATCGTGGAATGCCTGGTAGTTAACAGATGGTGGATATCGTGGCTAAAAAGTTTAGTTAATTATTCACGTACCGTTGGAGCTTCGAGCCATAGGTCTATAAGGTCCCCTTGGTAGCTTGGATACAAGTTGAAAATCAGTTTTTGGGTTAGTTTGAAATGTTCAAATTGACAAGAGGGAGTTCAATTATATATGATATAATTGAACTAGTTAATTATATATGATATAATTAACTTTATGTATGAGATACATTATTTTGGAGGAAATTGGATATAAATATGATTTATATCTAATGGAGGAAAAATACTATGATTAATATATGATATTAATCCATAGTTTATGAATATGATGTGATTATATCCATTGTCTATTAATTGGACGGTTAAGGGATAATAGGCCGACTTCTCTTCTATTTGCATAACGGATGAGTAAGTTGAAGAATCACTTTGAGACACTGAAATAGCTCACGGTGTGTTAAGCATTGGATGTGCGGACATAGTGTTGAAGTGTGTCATCGCTTAGTAAAACTTGTGACTTTACGATAGTGCTTGAATGATCGCTTACCTATATGATAGTGCCGAGCGATCACTTAATGCTTACACCCACGCATGCTATTTACTAAACGATCGTTTACCTTTTCCTAAGCGAACGTTTAGCACCAGATATTTACTAACGATTGTATAGACGATCGCTTAGTTTTTTCTACACGATCATTCATACGATCGTCTACCTTTTTCTACACGATTGTATGCTTCATCTAAACGATCAAGCATTTTGTCTATACGATAGACGAGCCTTTCTCCCACTTCCTTGATCTTTGTATACGATCTCCCTTCCTCATCCCCTCTACCCTTTAGATTCTCACTCCGAGAATACTGAGGGCTCTGAGTGGTAGTGTCGTCCTTGTTTTCTTCTGTTCGTGTGGAGACCGTTCGAGGTAGACGATTGAGATTTGTTGAACGATAGCTTACCGTTTTAGCGAAAGCGAGATTTGCTGTGAAGAATAAGTCTTCAACTAGTATGATCCCTCGATCTGTTATTTATTGTTCCTTTGAGCATGCCAGTAATTTAGCGTTATGAATGCATATTAGTATGTTTGAATGTATATGTGGAAATTCTGTCACAATGAATTGGAAAGATCCACTTCCACTCATAGGTACTCATGAATAAGAGTTCCTCCAATTAGTATCAGAGTCAGGTTTCTGATATTCCAATTCATTGCTGCAAAATAATTGCATTTACATTCTCGGTGGGTACAACATGTCATTTAATTGTTAATTCATTTGTGGATGTGTGGATTAATGGCATTTTCTGTGATGTAATCTCAGTTTGTTGAATTCTCAAGTTAATTGTAAAGGCCCCTGCATTTTTGGGCACAATTAATTACTATTGTGTCTATAATTTCAAAGTTAGTTTGAGTCTTAAGTCGTTCGTGATGAAGTTCGAAGCAAGGGTTGCTGTTCTTTGAGGAAAAAGACGATCAAGCATTGGTTGTGTCGTGTAGACGATGAGGTAGACGATCGCCGAGTATCGGATACTCGGGTGTCATTTAATGTGCGCACGCACTAGATGATCGTATAGCTTATCAAGCCTCATCGCTTAGTTTTTGACTATACGATCGCGGAGTAAATGCATGGTAAATTGTTTACCTTTCACGTGCTAAGCGATCGTCTAGACGATCAGGCTTCGCAGCCTCATTGTTATCTATGCGATCGTTTAGCTTTCGTGCTATTGTCTAGTATGCGCTACACGATTGTTTACCTGGAGGCGTTTACTAAACGATGGGAGCTTCGCTTGGCTGTTCAAGACCCGGTTCTCTTGTAAACTGGTTTGCTCGGTGGAATAATGTAATAGATAGTTTTTTCATTCCAGTTTTGTGTTGGTTCATCCCAGTCCATTAATCTATGTTTTTAGACATGCGATGTATATTTCTTTTATGTCATCTGGTATGCACATATAGATAAATCCCACCTTAGTATGCATTGGTCATGCATATTCTTTTTATTATAAGTATTATGATTTAGTGAAGGATGATTTAAATTACATCAGTGCATGCTCATGCATCATATAATATAAAGGTTATATTTATGTATACATTATTTGTTTAGCATAATATTTATAAGCGTTATAAATACTTCGTTATGTGGCATGTGTGTTTTAGTTGTTTATTTTATAATGGTTATAAAATGAAATTAGAACTAAAATAATTAATAAAAATTTAAAGTGTAGCAAATCTATCTATAAGGGACCTTTTGTCTAAGGCGGGTTCTGTCTAGGCTGGGGTATTTAAGTTGACGGCAACGGAACACCCCTACCTGGGAACCTACATGGAAAGGTGAATTAGATAGATTTGATGCATGCATGCAAGTTTAAGTCAGTCCATTAAAGAGTTTAATGTGACTACTTGAACTTGTTTTATTTCAAAGATAAAAGTTGTTTTTGTGCAAATTTAATAAATGACTTAGATTATAATCAGTAGTCAGATTGTCTAGGTTAATAAACCCCTAGGTAGAACATTCAGTTGGAGGTACTTGAGCATTTAATGCTTCATTTAAACCTCTCACGTTTCTCCCTCATAGTCCACACTGTGAGATCTATCCTCGGCCTCGTGACACTCTGGGAGTGTTCCTCCAAAGGATGATGTTTAGGTAGGTTAATATCAAGGTGGATGAAGAGAATGTTCATAGTAAGTGGGAGCGGGAAGTGCGACAACATTTCCCACAGTCTCTCTCGTTGGATTTAACAAAGTTTCTGTGCATCGCCTCGAGGCACCCTGGGAGTGTCCCCCTATAGGATGGTTGTTTTACGCGTTTCTTTATTTGATCTCCTGTAAGAGGATAAGGTTTCTTAGTCTCTTGTCCTAATCTTCTTTTTCCCTACGGTGAGGGCATTATGGTGGGACTCTGGGGCCGAAAACGAGGGTTACACTTACGTGAAATTGTTAAGGGTTAACAATTATGGACCGAACAAAAGGTGGCTGTTAGGTTCAGTTCCAAGAGTTGGTTCTGCCTAATAGTTGAAAATGTCTCATCCTAATGAAGGGACATTTGATCACCCTAGCGGTGACGTTTGTCCTGCCTCGCTGGGGCATCATTGCAAAATAGGAAGTCTTATCACCTAGGGTACTTGGAAACTATTTTGCTAAAACTAATTGGTTAAAAATGTGGTTTTTGCAAAGTCTTATAGAAGTTTATTTGTTTTTCAACAACGGTTTTAAATTGCTACAACCACTATCAATTTACTTAGCATCGAAAAACTGAATGGCGAAAACTATTCGAGTTGGAAACATATGCTCATGACGATACTCCTCATCAAGGATCTAAAGTTTGTTCTTATGGAGGACTATCCTTCTATTCCACCTCAAGACACTACTCGAAATGTTTGGGCGGCGTAACAGCGTTGGACACGGGAAAATGAGAAGGCTCGAGCCTATATCTTGGCCAGTCTTAGTGACGTGTTAGCCAAGAACCATGAGCCCGTGGTCTCAGCACGTGAGATCATGGAGTCCCTGCAGGAAATGTTCGGACAACCGTTTGGACAACTCAAGCACGAGGCTCTGAAGGAAAGGAAGGCAGCCAAAGCTAAGGTCAAGGTAGACAAAAGTAAATCTGATTTACTTTTGCTAGAAACTTGTTTAGTGGAGAATGATGATTCTGCCTTGATAATTGATTCAGGTGCCATTAATCATGTTTGTCCTTCTTTTCAGGGGATTAGATCCTGGTGACAGCTGGAGGCTGGAGAGATGATGTTGTGAGTAGGCATCGGACATGTTGTCTCAGCTGTGGTAGTGGGAGGCATCCAATTAACTTTACAGAATAGGTTTCTTGTATTAAAAGATGTCTTTGTAGTTCCTGAACTAAAAAGGAACCTTATTTCTGTAAAGTGTCTGTTACAATGCAATTACACTTTTTCTTTTAAATTGAATAAAATGTTTATTCATAAGGATGGTGTTGAAAGTTGTACAGCTAAACTGGAAAATAACTTGTATGTGCTAAGATCGTTAGCCTTAAGTTCCCTCCATAACATAGAGATGTTTAAATCTATCGTAACTCAATCTAAATGCCAATGAGTTTCTCCAAAACAAAATGCCCAACATTGGCACCTTCGATTAGGGCACATCAATCTCAATAGGATTGAGAGATTGGTGAAGAATGGCCTTCTAAACGAGTTAGAAGAAAATTCTTTACCAATGTGTGGATCTTGCCTTGAGAGTAAGATGACTAAAAGACCTTTTACTAGAAAAGGTTATCGAGCCAAAGAGCCTCTAGAATTAGTACATTTTGACCTTTTCGGTCCTATGAATGTGCGAGCTCGAGGAGGCTATGAGTACTTTATCAGTTTTATTGATGATTACTCGAGATATAGGTATGTTTATTTGATACGACGAAAGTCTAAATCTTTTGAAAAGTTCAAATTATTAAGGCTGAAATTGAGAATGCTTTGGTTAGACGAATTAAAACACTTTCATCAGATCGAGGTGGAGAGTTTTTGGATTATGAGTTCCAGGGCTATTTATTAGAACATGGAATCGTTTCCTAACTCTCAGCGCCGGGTACACCTTAGCAGAATGGTGTAGCGGAGAGGATAAATAGAACCTTGTTGGACATGGTTTGTTCGATGATGAGTTACGCTTCCTTACCGGACTCGTTTTGAGGTTTCGCAATGGAGACTGCGGTATACATTCTCAAATGTGTTCCTTCTAAGAATGTTGTGAGAACACCTCTGGAGTTGTGGAACGGGCGTAAAACTAGTTTATGTCACTTCCGCATATGGGGTTGCCAGCACATGTACTTGAGGCAAATTCCAAGAAGTTGGAATCACGATCGAGGTTGTGCCTATTTGTAGGCTACCCTAAAGGTACATGAGGGGGTTACTTTTATGATCCGTCTAAAAACAATGTGTTTGTTTCCATGAACGCTACTTTCCTGGAGGAGGATCATATCAAGGAGCACAGTCCATGTAGTAAAGTCGTGTTACGTGAGCTTTCCAAAGAAACTACTGAAACTTCAAAAAGAGTTGTTAAAAGATCTGCTTCATTAACCAGAGTTGTTGATGGTGGTTCATCTGGTAAGTCGGTTCCACCTCAAGAGTTGAGGGAACCTCGACACAGTGGTAGAGTTACGAACCTGCCTGATCGCTATCTGGGTTTCACGGAAATCCTAGCTATGGTGGCAAATGGTGACGTTAAGGATCCGTTGACTTATCAAAAGGCAATGGAGGATGTTGACAGGGATGAATGGGTCAAAATCATGAATCTCGAGATGGAGTCGATGTACTTCAACTTGGTATGGGATTTTGTAGATTAACCTGATGGGATAAGACCTATAGATTGTAAATGGATCTACAAGCGCAAATGGGGTGCTGATGGGAAGATGCAAAACTTTAAGGCTCGACTTGTGGCAAAGGGTTATACCCAGGTGGAGGGAGTCGACTATGAGGATACTTTCTCACCTGTTGCCATGTTAAAGTCGATCTGCATCCTCTTGTCCATTGCCGCTTATTATAATTATGAGATCTGGCAAATGGACGTCAAGACAGTTTTTCTGAATGGCAATCTTGAGGAGACCATTTACATGGTGCAACCCGAAGGATTCATTGCCCAAGGTCAAGAGCAAAAAGTTTGCAAACTAAATCGGTCCATTTATGGGCTAAAGTAGGCGTCTCGATCTTGGAATATTCGATTTGATGCTGCGATCAAATTGTATGGCTTTGACCAAAACGTTGATGAACCTTGTGTTTATAAGAAGATAGTCAACAATTCAGTAGCTTTCTTAATGTTGTATGTAGACAATATACTACTCATTGGGAATGATGTAGGTCTACTGACTGCAGTTAAGAACGGGCCAACGACCCAATTCCAAATGAAAGATTTAGGAGAGGCTCGGTTTGTTCTTGGTATACATATCTTTCAGGATCGTAAGAACAAAGTGCTAGCGCTATCTCAGGCATCGTATATTGATAAAATCTTGCTCAAGTACTCGATGCAGGACTCCAAAAGGGGTCTACTACCATTCAGACATGGAGTCACTTTGTCTAAGGAGATGTGTCCTAAGATGCTTCAAGAGGTTGAGGAGATGAGATAGGTCCCATATACATCTGTCATTGACAGTTTGATGTATGAGATGCTCTGCACTAGGCCAGACATCTGCTATGCTGTAGGAATAGTTAGTAGGTATCAGTCTAACCCAGACCAGGGTCACTGAACTGCAGTTAAGAATATCCTCAAGTATCTTCGGAGAACGAGGGACTATATATTCGTGTATGGGTCTAGGGATTTGATCCTTACTGGATACACGGATTCTGACTTTCAGGCTGATAAGGACTCTAAAAAATCCACTTCAGGGTCAGTTTTTACTCTTAACAGAGGAGTTGTAGTGTGACGGAGCACTAAGCAGGGGTGCATCGCCGACTCCACGATGGAGGCCGAGTACGTAGTGGCTTGTGAAGCTGCTAAAGAGGCCGTTTGGCTCAGGAAATTCTTGACAGAGCTGGAAGTTGTTCCAGAAGTCACAGGCACGAGATAGTACATAGAGCGGAAGTATCATCTGATCCGCGAGATAGTGCATCGAGGAGACGTGATCGACACGAAGATCACCTTGGAGAAAAACGTTACTGATCCGTTTACGAAGGCTCTCGTGGCTACAATGTTTGAGGGTCATCTTCTGAGCATGGGTCTACGAGACCGCCCGCGGATGGATTAGGCCAAGTGGGAGAATTTATTGTACTTGGTTTTTTATGCCCTAGTTTATTGTTTTGTACTTGTTTTTGTACTCCCCACTTCGCTTTAGGACATGTGGGTGATTGTTAGGGTTTGTGCCCTAAAGTCTCGTGTCCTGTAATTTGTAAACAATTTTGTACGAACATTTGTGATATATAATATATATAATATTTACTTCACTTCTTAACTTTGCACATTTAGATGATTTTATTTTACCACAAACAAATAAACTTAATATCCCTGGTTGTCTTTATGTAACTTAAGCATGTATGTAGTGACATACAAGTGGATCATGTCTTAAGTGACAACCCAAATGGTCTATAGTATATGGATATAGGAGGAAAACCTTTTCCTGATCATTCGTTTAGGGGACATGCAACCGTGGGTGTCCTATACAAAGAATTCGTATAAGACCTGACCTTGAAGTGTTAACGTCTTGTCATATAACTCCGTTCATGACAGAGACTTCACTTCACTAGGATGACCATAGGTAACATGACCTCAATCTTGAGTGAGTTGGGAACTTCTGCCATTGAGGGCGGTCTTTTGATTTGCATGGGTGCGAGTGGCCAGAGCGCCGACTTAAACCTACCACTTTGAGGATTCGTTTGATTTTGGAGCTAGGAACTTAACTTCACAAGATGGAGTTCTCTTCTTCTGCAAAGCAAGGGTAAGTAGATAGATTGCAAGGGCTGATCCCGGGGCTTGAACAATGTGGCGCCACACACCTTCTCATGGCCCGAGAGGTGTTTACACATAGTAGGACTATGTTGTATTGTTCATTAGAGAGATCAGTGGTACTTAAAGAGTGAGATGTAACTACTGGGGCAAAACAGTAAACTGGCCAGCTGTACTTACGAGCATCTGCGAAAGGTCATCGTACTGATGATTGGTTATATCTAATGGACATAGAAATATATCTATGGTAAGAAGAGTTCAACTATCAGTCTTTAGTGCAATGTCTGACAGTTAATAGATGGTGGATATTGTTGGCTTTTTGGTCCTTAATCTCAAATTAATTAATTTTAATTAATTAATTAATCAATATTTTGATGATAACAAACTCAATTTTTAATTATTGAAAATTTTAGTGTTTTAATATGTCCATAGCGTAGATCTCGGAACACCTCTTGAATCACTCAAATTGGAGCTAAAACGAAGAAGTTATGACCGAAGCGATTTTTATCGAAAAATACCGGTGGCGATGACGTGGCGACTGAGTCAGCATCAATGACCAATCCGGTGACGACACGTGGAGCTTTGGGAGAGTAACACGTGGGGCTTTTGGTTATTTAAAATATTATTTTATTAAAAAAAAATGTGTCAAACAGTTTCTTTGAAATTTAAAAAAAAAAGGAAAGCTTTAAATGCTCCAGCTTTTTAAAAAAAAATATATATATATATAAAGGAAAGCATTAAATGCTCCAGCCTTTTTTTAAAATATATATATATATATATATATATATTATATATTCTTTCCTTTTCAATTTTTTTACCGTTTGAGTTTTTTATTTCCTTATTCTAAATTTCCTTTTACTTTCTTTTAATCTCCACCCTTCATTTTTTTTAACACAAATCTAATGGTCCAATTTAAATTCAAATTTTTTTCCCTTCCCATCTCTTTATAAACCATTTTCCTCTCCAAATTTTGTACGAACAAATTTTACATTTCATAATCCTCCAAAACTCAAAAGTCCCCATTGTTACCCTCTCTAAGCTCCATTTTTTTAATTTCATCTTATTCTGGAGAGAGTGTTATTATATTGTGAGGATTTTGTTGAGTGCTTAAACTTGTAAATCCACTCTAGTGAGAGTTATATTGTGTTCTTCAAAAATTCTAACATTTATAATAGTTTAATCCTAAACCGTGGAAAGGATCGGGTTTGCCTTGAACCCGCAAAAGGAGTGGTGGTGTAACGGTTGGGCTCTAATCCGTGGAAAGAGTCGGAAAGATTTTATTCAAATTCCCAAGAGGCGTTTGGGGAATGGAGTAGGTCGAGTTTGACCGAACCACTATAAAAATTACGGTGTCTTCTTCTCTAACTCTTTCCTTTTTATTTTTGCAATTAATTTAAGCAATTTATTTTATGTTTTAAGTTTGTTCTTATTTATTTGCTAAAATTTGATAGAATTAAATTATCACACTTTTTGTCATCTTATTTGTTGCATAAATTGAATTTTTCTTATTATTTATAAAAAGTGTATTAATTAGTTTAATTGGGTTAATTTAGAAAAAAAAGTTTAATTAAACCCTATTCACCCCCTCTAGGGTTGCCATATCGATCCAACAATTGGTATCAGAGCCAGTTGCTCTTCTTGAAATATTTATTTCTTGATAAACTTAATTGTTTTTGAGCTATGGCAATTTTAGATTTTATCCTTTTTACCGATAGTCAATCTATTACAAAGCCTCCTTTATTTAATGATACTAATTATAGTTATTGGAAAAATAGAATGAGGTTTTTCTTGCTTTCTATTGATTATGATTTATGGGATATTGTTGAGGAAGGTTTTAAAATTCCAACAAAAGATGTTGATGGTGTTAGCACTATAAAACCTAAGGAAGAATGGTCAATAAATGAAAAGAAAGCATGCTCTTTAAATGCCAAAGCTATTAATTGCTTATTTTGTGCTTTGAATGAAGTTGAGTATAATAGAGTGTCTATTTGCAAAACCGCTAAAGAAATATGGAATAAATTAGAAATTACAAAGAACTAGTCAAGTAAAAGAAACAAAGATTGACATGTTAGTTCATCAATATGAAATGTTTAAAATTGATGAAAATGAAGTTATTTCCGATATATTTATTAGATTTACTAACATTGTCAATGCTTTAGAAGGACTTGGGAAAAAGTACTCAAATCTTGAGAAGATAAAGAAGCTATTGTGGTCTTTCCCTAAACAATGGGAGCCTAAAGTCACCGCCATTCAAAAGGCAAAGGATCTCAAATCTCTTTCCATTGATGAACTCATGGGCTTGTTGTTGACGCATGAGATAAAGATCAAGAAAAACATGGAGGATGAAAAGAAAAAGAAAGAAAAGAGTATAGCTTTAAAGACCATCTCTTTAGAAGTTGACTCCCAAGATGAAGATGATCTTGATGAAGATGATGTTACCTATCTTTCATGTAAGTATAAGAACTTCATCAAGAGAAAGAAGCAATTCAAGAAGCATTTCTCCAACCAAAAAGAGTCAAAAGGTGAAAAGAGCAAAAAGGATGAGGTAATATGCTATGAATGCAAGAAGCCGGGTCATATTAGAACCGATTGTCCTTTTCTCAAATCATCCAAGAAATCCAAGAAGAAAGCAATGAAAGCTACTTGGGATGATAGCGATGAAAGCGAAAGTGGGAGTGATAATGAAGAAGTGGCCAATTTTTGCTTCATGGCTCATAGTGACAAAGAGGATGAACAAAATGATGAGGTAACTGTAGAACCACTTTCTTATAATGAATTGTTTGAAGCTTTTGAAAATATGCAAAATAATTTAGAAAAACTTAGTTCTAAGTATGGTGTGCTTAAAAAGAAATACAATGTTTTATCTAGTAAAAATAAGTCTTTACTTGAAGAAATTGCTTGCTTAAAAGAGAATGAGCATGATGCTATGCATATTGATGAAATGAATATCTCTTGTGACAAGCATGCTTTCGATTGTGATGAGAAAAATGCCTTGCTTGACAAAGTTAAATTTTTTGAGCATGATAGTTGTGAAAAAAATAATTTGATTAAATTACTCAAAGAAAAGGAATTTAGTACTTTTCAAGAACTTGATAAGGCTAAAGAATCTACTAAAAAGTTGACAATAGGTGCTCAAAGATTAGACAAGATAATTGAAGTAGGCAAGCCTTTTGGTGATAAAAGAGGTTTAGGCTATATTGATGAATGTTCTACGCATTCAAGTTCTAAAACTATCTTTCTTAAAGCATCTCATAATATGCCTAAGCTTAATATGCCTAAGGTTGTGTCTAAGCATGTTAAATCTAACTTTGTGCCTATATGTCATTATTGTGGTGTTGAAGGCCATATTAGACCTAAGTGTTTTAAATTGAAATATGTTCATACTACTTCTCCAAGAAGAAATTTTTCTCAAAGGGCAAAGTTTCACAATGCTCCAAGGAATAATTTCTCCAAGAAAAGTAGAGTGCATAAATTTGTTGTAAGAGATAAATCTTTGCATAATATTGTTTGTTTCTCATGTGGCAAGTTTGGGCATACAACTTATTCTTGTTACTGGTCTAAATCCAATGCCTTTAATGTCTATGCAAAAATGAAATGGATTCCCAAGTTTGTCAATGCTAACCATCTAGGACCCAAACAAGTGTGGGTACCAAAGAATCAAACTTGAACATTTGTGTTTGTAGGTTTGTTTGAAAGCCTCTAAGAAAAACAAGTGGTACTTGGATAGTGGTTGCTCGAGGCACATGACGGGAGACCCATCCAAGTTTGTCTCTCTCTCCAAAAAGGATGGAGGTCTTGTAACTTTTAGTGACAACAAGAAAGATAAAATAATTGGTAAAAGTAGTATAGGTAATGAATCTTCTATTTTAATTGAAAATATACTTTTGGTTGATGGTTTGAAGCATGATTTACTTAGTATTAGTCAATTGTGTGATAAAGGCTTTAAAGTTGTGTTTGATAAAAAGAATTGCATCATTGAAAATGCTAGTGATAGAAAAGTTATATTTGTTGGAAATAGAGATGAAAATGTTTATATTATTGATTTGAATGATTGTCCTATTAATGATAAATGTTTATCGGCTTTGCATAATGATTCTTGGTTATGGCATAGAAGACTAGGACATGCTAGCATGCACTTAATTTCAAATATTTCCATGAATTCTTTGGTTAGAGATCTTCCCAAATTTAAATTTGAAAAAGACAAAGTTTGTGAAGCTTGTCAAATGAGTAAGCAAACAAAGTCCTCTTTCAAATCTAAAAATGTAATCTTTACAACTAGACCCCTTCAACTATTACACATGGACTTATTTGGCCCTTCTAGAATTGCTAGTTTTGGAGGGAACTATTATGCCTTAGTGATAGTTGATGATTTTTCAAGATTTACTTGGGTTTTGATGCTAAAACATAAGGATGATGCTTTGAAAAGTTTTTCTAGTTTTGCAAAAAGAGTTCAAAATGAAAAAGGTTTTTTGATTTCTAAAATTAGGAGTGATCATGGAGGAGAATTTGATAGCAATGCTTTTGAAACTTTTTGTGAAGAAAATGGTTTTTCTCATAATTTCTCCGCTCCAAGAACTCCTCAACAAAACGGTGTAGTTGAAAGGAAAAATCGTACTTTGCAAGAATTTGCTAGATTAATGTTGCATGAGTATGGTTTACCTACATACTTTTGGGCGGAAGCCGTTAACACCGCTTGTTATGTTTTAAATAGAGTTTTAATTAGACCTTCTTTGGATAAAACTCCTTATAAACTTTGGCACAACAAAATTCCAAATATTGGGTATTTCAAAGTTTTTGGTTGCAAATGTTTTATTTTGAATAACAAAGAAAAACTTGAAAATTTTGATTCTAAGACGGATGTTGGTATTTTCCTTGGCTATTCCTCTACTAGTAAAGCTTATAGAGTTTTCAATAAAAGAACTTTAGTAATTGAGGAATCTATGCATGTAGTATTTGATGAATCTTGCAATATTATTTCTAATGAGCCTATTTATAGTGATGTTTTAGAAGGAAATTTTGGAGATTTACTTGTTAGTGACAAAGGCAAAGAAATTGTTTCAAGTAAGCAAGAGGTGAGCTTAATCGAAAAGAACGAAGTTGATTCTTCATCCATGCCTAAAGAGTGGAGGTATGCTCCTTCCCATCCCAAAGAATTAATTCTTAGGTGATCCCGAACAAGGTGTGAAAACTCATTCCTCTCTTAATATGTTTAATAATCGTACTTTTGTTTCTCAAATTGAACCAAAAAGTTTTAAAGATGCCGAAAATGATGAATTTTGGATTTTAGCTATGCAAGAAGAATTAAATCAATTTGAAAGGAATAAAGTTTGGAGTTAGTCCCTAGGCCCTCTCATGCTTCTATAATTAGAACTAAATGGGTCTTTAGAAATAAAATGGATGAAAATGGAAATATCATTAGAAATAAAGCTAGACTTGTAGCTCAAGGTTATTGTCAAGAGGAAGGAATAGATTATGAAGAAACTTTTGCACCCGTTGCTAGATTAAAAGCTATTAAAATGTTGCTTGCTTTTGCTTCTTATAAGAATTTCATTTTGTATCAAATGGATGTGAAAAGTGCATTTTTAAATGGTTATATCATGGAGGAAGTTTATGTAGAACAACCTCCGGGGTTTGAAAGTTTTGATTTTCCTAATCATGTCTATAAGTTGAAAAAGGCTCTTTATGGTTTAAAACAAGCTCCAAGAGCTTGGTATGATAGACTTAGTAATTTCTTGCTTGAGAATGGATTTAAAATGGGTAAAATTGATACTACTCTTTTTATTAAGACTAAAGAAAATGATATGCTTTTAGTACAAATATATGTGGATGATATTATTTTTGGTTCTACTAATCCATCTTTGTGTGAAGAATTTTCTAAGTGTATGCATAGTGAATTTGAGATGAGTATGATGGGAAAACTTAGCTTCTTCCTTGGACTCCAAATCAAACAACTCAAGGATGGTATTTTCATAAGTCAAAGAAAAATACACAAAGAATTTGCTCAAAAGGTTCAAATTCAATGAAGGTAAAATTGCAAAAACTCCTATGAGCACATCCACTAAGTTTGACGAGGATGAAAAAGGTAAGTGTGTGGATATAAAAACTTATAGAGGTATGATTAGATCTTTACTTTATTTAACCGCTAGTAGAACCGATATTATGTTTAGTGTATATTTTTGTGCTAGATTTCAATCTTGTCCTAAGGAATCACATTTACATGCCGTTAAAAGAATTTTTAAATATTTGCTTGGTACTATTGATTTAGGCTTATGGTATCCTAGAAATGTTGAATTTAATTTGGTAGGATATTCCGATGTTGATTTTGTGGGTAGTTTACTTGACCGTAAGAGTACTAGTGGGACTTATCAATTTCTTGGTAGTTCCTTAGTTTCTTGGTTTAGTAAAAAGCAAAATTCGATTGCCTTATCCACTACCGAAGCGGAATATATTGCAGTTGCTAGTTGTTGTGCTCAAATTCTTAGGATGAAACAAACTTTTTGTGATTTTGGATTAAAGTTTGATAATATGCCTATATTTTGTGATAATACTAGTGCTATTAATTTGACTAAAAATCTTATACATCATTCTAGGACTAAGCATATTGATATTAGGCATCACTTTATTAGAGAGCATGTGCAAAATGATAATATTACTCTTGAATTTGTAGGCTTTAATAATCAATTAGCAGATATTTTTACCAAGCCTTTGAATGAAGAAAACTTTTGTAAAAATAGGCTTGAGCTCGGTATTATTCATTGTGATGCCTCTTGATTTTATAACTTTACTTGTTAAATGTTTTAGAAGGTATATAGGGGGAGATATGGAAAGCATGTGTTAATATTCTTAGGGGGAGTTGTGCTAAATTTATGTTCATGTTTTTAAGGGAAACATTCATGTAGTTCTAATTTTTTTCTTAATTATTATTTTTTATGATTCCAAAGGGGGAGAAGTTTAAGAAAAATATGCTATAAATTTGTTATGATTTTGATTGCATTAATTAGGGGGAGAATTTATTTTTTTGAGTAAATTTCAAGAATGATCTTTATGGTGATATGTTGAATTTTATTATATGCTACATATGGTTTATATGTATTTCAAGCTATTTTTCTTGAATGGTTTGTTATCATCAAAAAGAGGAAGATTGTTGGCTTTTTGGCCCTTAATCTAAAATTAATTAATTTTAATTAATTAATTAATCAATGTTTTGATGATAACAAACTCAATTTTTAATTACTAAAAATTTTAGTGTTTTAATATATTCATAGCGTAGAGCTCGGAACAACGATTCTAACACCTCTTGAATCACTTAAATCGAAGCTAAAACGAAGAAGTTATGACCGAAAGGAGTTTTATCGAAAAATACCAGTGGCGATGATGTGGCGACTGAGTCAGCATCAATGACCAATCCGACGACGACACGTGAAGCTTTGGGAGAGTGACACGTGGGGCTTTTGGTTATTTAAAATATTATTTTATTAAAAAAAAGTGTCAAATGGTTTCTTTGAAATTAAAAAAAAAGGAAAGCATTAAATGCTCCAACTTTTTTAAAAATATATATATAAAAAAGGAAAGTTGTTCCTACCTATTTTTTTTTTTTTTATTTTACTCGAAATTACATAGATGTTATGGGTGGCATTTTTTTTGTTTACATCCCAGCCTTTTTAAAAATATCTATATACATATATATTTTCCTTTTCAATTTTTTTACCGTTAGTTTTTTATTTCCTTACTCTAAATTTCCTTTTACTTTTTTTTAATCACCATTCTTCATTTTTTAACACAAATCTAATGGTCCAATTTAAATTCAATTTTTTCTCTTTCCATCTCTTTATAAACCATTTTTCTCTCCAAATTTTGTACGAACAAATTTTACATTTCATCATCCTCCAAAACTCAAAAGTTCCCATTGTTGCTCTCTCTAAGCTCCCAATTTTTTTTTATTTCATCTTCTTCTTGAGAGAGTGTTATTGTATTATGAGGATAAATTTGTTGAGTGCTTAAACTTGTAAATCCACTCTAGTGAGAGTTGTATTGTGTTCTTCAGAAATTCCAACATTTGTAACGGTTTGATCCTAAATCGTGGAAAGGATCTGATTTTCTCTTGAACCCGTAAAAGGAGCGGTGGTGTAATGCGTGGGCTCTAATCCGTGGAAAGAGTCGGAAAGATTTTATTCAAATTCCCAAGAGGCGCTTGGGGAATGGAGTAGATCGAGTTTGACCGAACCACTATAAAAATTACGGCGTCTTCTTCTCTAACTCTTTCCTTTATATTTTTTCAATTAATTTAAGCAATTTATTGTATATTTTAGTTTGTTCTTATTTATTTGCTAAAATTTGATATAATTAAATTATCACACTTTTTGTCATCTTATTTGTTGCATAAATTGAATTTTTCTTATTATTTATAAAAAAATGTATTAGTTAGTTTAATTGGGTTAATTTAGAAAAAAAAAGGTTTAATTAGACCCTATTCACCTCCTCTAGGGTTGCCATATCGATCCAATAGATATTGTGGCTAAAGAGTTTAGTCAGTTATTCACATACCGTTGGAGCTTCGAGCCATAGGTTCATAAAGTCCCCTTGGTTGCTTGGATACAAGTTGAGAATCAGTTTTTGGGTCAGTTTGAAATGTTCAAATTGACAAGAGGGAGTTCGATTATATATGATGTAATTGAACTAGTTAATTATATATGATATAATGAACTTTATGTATGAGATACATTAATTTAGAGAAAATTGGATACAAATATGATTTAATCCATAGATTATGAATATGATGTGATTATATTCATTGTCTATTAATTGGACGGTTAAGGGATAATATGTCGGCATCTTTTCTGTTTTCATAACGGATGAGTAAGTTGAAGAATCGCTCTGAGATACTTAAATAGCTCACAGTGTGTTAAGCATTGGATGCGCGGACATAGTGTTGAAGTGTGTCATTGCTTAATAAAACCTGTGCCTATACGATAGTGCTTGAATGATCGCTTACCTATACGATAGTGATGCGCGATCGCTTAATGCTTACACCCGCTATTTACTAAACGATCGTTTACCTTTTTCTAAGTGATCTTTTAGCGCCCGATATTTACTAAACGATCATATAGACGACCACTTAGATTTTTCTACACGATCGTTTAGACGATCGCCTACCTTTTCCTACACGATCGTATACTTTACCTAAATGATCAAGCATTTTGTCTATACGATAGACGAGCCTTTCTCCCACTTGCTTGATCGTTGTATACGATCTCCCTTCCTTCTCCCCTCTACCAAATCAAAAAAGCCCATCCTTTAGATTCTTACTCCAATAATACTGAGGACTCATAGTGGTGGTGTTGTCCCCGTTTCCTTCTGTGCGTGTGGAGATTGTTCGAGGTAGACAATTTGGATGTTGAACGATAGCGTACTGTTTCAACGAAAGCGAGATTTGTTGTGAAGAATAAGACTTCAACTTGTATGATCTCTCGATCTCTTATTTAATGTTCCTTTGAGTATGCCAGTAGTTTAGCGTTATGAGTGCATATTAGTATGTTTGAATGTATATGTGAAAATTCGATCACAATGAATTGGAAAGATCCACTTCTGCTCGTAGGTACTCTTCAATAAGAGTTTTTTCAGATGTCGCATGCAGTGACCATGGGCTCATGCTTCTTGGCCAAAACTTCGTTAAGGCTGGCCAAGATGTACGCTTGGGCTTTCTCGTTTGTCCGTGTCCATCGCTCATACGCATCTCAAACATTTCGAGCAATAGTAGGAGGCTGAATAGGAGGACACTCCTCTGTAAGGATGAACCGAAGATCATTGACAACGCTTAAAATTGTTATGCGAAAACTATGTGATGATAGATAATATGCAACAAGCTCATGATGCCATAAACTTGGTACACAAAAATGGGATGTGATGCTGAGTTGTCGCTTATGCACACTACTTCTAAATATATGCGTTATTAATGATTTTTTTGAAATATGCTACGAAGTAATGCGTGTCACAAGTTTCCTTGTGCTGAAACCAAGTATAATTCCAACGCAAGTTTCTCAGAATAATCCGAGGTCGAACATAGGGATTGTTTTCGTTAATGCATTACTTTTGTGATACATGCGACCGGTTTTTTACAATTAATAAAGAATTGGTGTTTATACAAGAATGTAAATTGCGTTGATAAAATAAAAGTGCATTAAAAAGTACAACTGCATTAAAAAGTACAACTAAACTAACATGCTACAAGATACAAGATACATGATATACGATAAAAGTGATATTTATTTTGCAATGATGTTTCAGTGAGGTAGGACAAAAGTCACCGTAAAGTGATCAAGTGACATTCTCAACCATTAAACAGAAACAACTCCTTGTGACTGAATCTAATAGTCACCATTGTTCCGTCCATAATTTGTTAACATCCTTAACAATTCTGTGTAAATGTAACCCATCTTTTTAGGTCCTAGATGAAGGAATACACAAGCATGCAATAGAAGCAGGCAATAGAAGCAAACAAAATCAATAAGCACTCTACTTACATTTCATTTGAGTTCTAAAGCATGCATTTTCAAGTGGGTTTCAAGTTACATGCTTTTTGTGATGAAATCTTCAAATCCAAGCTGCTCTTCACTCCAATTCAATTCCAAATCAGTCTGTGAACCACCAAGAGGTCTTCTCTACTATTCTCAGCCTCAAATTTGCGTGATGTAACTCAGATTTGAGTGCATTTGGTAAGTGTATTTGTTGGTTTGAAGAGGAAGAAGAAACTCAAGCAGAAACTGACTTTCTAGCTCCTTAATCTTCTTGCATTACCTTCATCTCAGCATAATAGAGGTGTTTTTATTATTCAGCAACATGCAAGCAACATTCAGTAATGGAATTGGCCAGTAGCTACTTCAATTCGAGTGAAAATTTGGTGTGAAAATGCATGTGCAACAGCTCATGCTTGGAAGTAAGAATGGGAAAAACCCACTTTCAAAACCAATTTTTAAAATCAAATTTAATTTCCATTTTATTTTAATTAATCTTTAATTAATTAATTCAAATTTATTAATTCATAATTAATCAATTCTAATATTTCAATATTCAATTTCTAAAATTGAAAAACTAAAATTGGAAGTTAATTTGATTTTTAATTAAATAAACATAATTAATTAATTAATTAATTAATTTAATATCAAATATCAAATTAATTACACACTAAATTTTAAACATGAATCTTATTCATGTAGTTGGTATTTAAATCAAAATTTAATTATTATACACCCTCTAATTTCATTTAATTTCAACTAATTAAACTTTAATTATATCAAATATAATTATGCAAACCCTAATTTGATTTTGAACTAATTCAAACTCAAAACCCTAATTAAAATTTGAACATTTTCAAATTGAAATTCAATTTGAACAATTCAAATTGATATCATTCCAAATTTACTCAATTTAATAATTCAAGGTGTTCATGTTTTACGAGCTAGTAGCGGGATCATATAGACCTACAGATCATGAACTTCAACGATTAAGATTAATTAGCTAATCTCTTTAGATCGAATTAATCAGAATTCATTAACTATCGAGTCACACCACTATAGCTTGATAGTTGCACTCTTTTCACTGTAGATATATTTGTGTCCACATGATCTAACTATAACTAGTAAGTTGACCCTTCACAGGATGTTCGTAATATCGACTGGGTCAATGTGCTATTTTACGTAAAATACAGTACTTAAAAGAACAACCTTAAGTTCCAACTGATCATCTAATGAACAATTGGTTTATGATCCAATCACTAAACCGGATCCCTCTCAAGCCAGTAAGAGGATGGGCCCCTTGTTCAAGACCTGGATACAATACTTAAAAGAACAACCTTTCTTCTATCTCTAAATCGGGTAGGCGTGAATTCTGTCTTGCATCCTATGTCTCCAGCTATCTATTCGGTCTTACCCTTGAAATGGGAGGCTTATTGAGCCGGCGTTGTTGAGCCAACCCTCACCCATGAAAATCTAAGGATAACCCCGAATAAACAGGAGTTCATAGTTAGCTCAGGATTAAGATCGAGTTACCTAGATCATCTAAGCGAAATAGTCAGTCTTAAATAGTAAACAACGTTATAAAGTAAGAGCGACTTTTTGCATAGGACACCCCCACTCTTAATGTCAATACATGAATGAATCTGGATCACTTTGTTTGTAGTATCTTTATAACAACTTGTAACAGGTACAAAGTAGGCTGCATCCAATAGTGTTACCGGAATAAGGTACCCAACTTTAATCATATACTATAGACTGTTTTGGCTATTTACTCAAATTTGATCCATCTCTATGTCTCTACATAAAGTTCAAGTATTCATATAATAGCCATAAATCTTAGTTTATTGGATTTAGACTCTATAGATGCAATTAATAGATTCAATACGTTTAATGAAGAAATGTTGAATAACATCTTTTATTGATAATAGAATATGTTTAATTTTACAAACTACGAGTCTTAGGACATAAAACCTAACACTAGAGTCCTGCCCTAATGGGCTAACCTTAGGGAAAAACTGATTAGGACAAAAGACTAAAGCAACCCTATCCATTTTTAGAGATCAAATAAAGAGTTGTGCAAAACTGCCATCCTTTAGGGGGACACCCACGATGCCACGAGGCAATGTACAAAAACTTTATCCAAACTAATGAGAGAGATCGAGGGATATGTGTCACACGCCCGCTCCCACTTACTATGAACACTCTCTCTATTCACTTTGGTACTGAGCTACCCAAATGCCACCTAAAAGGGGACACCCATGGTGCCTCGAGGCCGAGGATAGATCTCATGGTGTGAATTTTTAGGGAGAAATGTGTAGAGGTTAAAGTGAAGTATCATATACCCCATTTATCTCCCACTGAATGTTCTATCTAGGGTTCATTAACTTAGAAAATTTGGCTACTGATTTTATCTAAGTGACTTGTTTAATTTGCTCAAAAACAACATTTGCTTTTGATGATTAAACAACTTTGATTCAAGTCTTATTAAACTCTTTAACAGACTTTCATCAAAATTGCATCAATGTAATAAATCTATCTAATTCACCTTTCCAGGTAGGTTCCTAGGTAGGGGTGCATGTTTCCATCGACTTAAATACCCCAACCTAGCTAGAACCAGCCTTAGACGAAAGGTCCCTTATAGATATATTTGTTACATATTTAATCATTTATTAAGAATCAATTTAATCCTATTAAACTGATTTAAAAGATTATACTTAGATTTCTAATCTTATTAGAAACTTGATTTTAGGTCTATCTCAATCAATTTTTAAAACACTTTAAAAAATGATTAAAACCTAAGGTTTGCATGCAACTCTTTATTATTGATTCTATAAGAAATAAAACAATTAAAATCAAACAATATTGTAAGCTAGACATACAGGAGTTATTTATAACCATTATAAATTAACCTAAGATAGTGTCATGCTTCATGCGATATTCATTCATTATTAATATATAACTTTTATATACTTAAGTAATGAACTAGATGACGCGTTATTTTATGTGATGAAATAATGGAATGAATTGCGGTGATGGGAATGTGTTTTGCAACAAGTTTTCTTAGCAGAATCCAAGTATAAACCCTACTGAGTTTCCTGGCAAGTCCAAGGTCAAACTCAGGGACTAAGGAAAGTGGTATGCGGTGATAATTTTTAAGAAGACCTTGCGGTAATCAATAAATCAAAGTGTTGTTTTTGGGTTGTCTGCGGTATAAAATAAATGTATGCGGTGGAGTTATGAAAAGAGTTGATAATACGAAAGATGCGATGAATATGCAGGGGAACAGGTTGAGAAGGTTTCAGCTAACACTTCCTAAGATTGCGTTCATGTTATGCGATCATGCAACATACATACAATAGCAAATCATCTCTCAACGCAAATGCTACGACTTCTAGTTCTAGAACGCATGCGATATATGCGATAAAGTCTATAGGACCTACTCATAAGCCTCTATTCTTATTTATGCGATGACAAAAGACACACACACAAATAAGGCAACCACATAATATCATAACCTATCTCTAGGATGCATGCGATGCATGTTGGCAAATAGAGCTTATCTCTAAGTCCCTATCTCTCGCTTATGCAGATCTAATCTCGCTCTCTCGAGTCTAGATTCTAACCTAGCTCTCTCAAGTCTTAGGTTTTTTCTTTAGACTCTCTCTCGAGTAGCTCTAAAAGGATGTTGGATGCAGCATAAGACAAGATAATCGCATGCAATGAAGTCCTAGGTCATGTTAGCTTAGTTCTTCTCAACCCATTTGATAAATTTAGTTACTCATCGTGCTTTTAAGAGAGTGAGCAGATGTAGATAAGCAAGTTCCATTTTATAGATATAGAGTTGAAATACAAAATAAAAATGCGAAATGAGAATAAAGAGCCTAGTAGCAACCTCTTGCTCCCCGAGGCTTTTACACTGTTCTTCTCTACTCTGTTCAAAAGATAGTCTCGCTCTCGCGAGAGTCGGCGCTCTCTTTGCTTTTCCACACCTCTGGGTTCTCTCTCTAGTTGACTAGAGCGATCTTCTGGCGTCTCTTCTCTTCTCACTCTGCCTTCTAAGTAAAAAGGAAAACTATGAACAAGGCTACTTCTCTCTAAGGGAAAATACTCTAATTGTCCGAACTAGACGAAGGAACGCCTTCTCTGAAGGTTGCCTTTGGTATTTATAAAGCTTCAGGGTGAAAGGCTTTTTCTCTCTTATGATTGCACAGATGGGATGACATTAATTCTCTGTTTGATGCGCCAAATATTTGTCACCGAAAAGTTGAGTGTACTTGCTATAGTAGTTCGTTAGTGGCTTGTCAACTTAATTTGGAATTGACTATCATCAGCTTTCTGTCCCATCGTGATTTATTATGCTTTTCACCCAGATGCGCCCACCAAGTTGCACCGGCTCTATGCAACAATGCTTCTTGAGCAGATATTTGTGAGCACAAATCATCGCAAAGCCTTGCGGTGATGCTGCGCTCGACCATTGATTTCTTATGATCGCATTTTATGCCTTGCGTCAATGCATATTCTGCACAAAAATACAAAAGTTAATTGTTTTCATGCGATGAACGCATGCGACCACAATGTTATGAATTAATACTTTTTGGACGCAATCCTATATATTTTATCAATGCAAACCTGCATTGTTTAATAACTTAGTATTGTAATAACATGCATTTCTGCCTGTTATCACTAGACTATAGCGTATATTCCATACATACATTCAACCTTATATTATAACATTTATAATAATAAATGATGCATGCATAAATTATAACTCTTATATTATATGATGCATGAACATCCTTTATGAAATTTAAATCATGCAAACTCATATATTATAACACTTATAATATAAAATAATGCATGAAAAAAATGCATAACCTATGATGGGTTTTAAAACTATATGACATACATTATGGCATATATAATAAATATACATCACATGCATATTTAAATAAAGTTGATGGATCGGGATAGTAAATTTCAAATACCAAAAAAAATGGTTAATCTATTACTAAAGTTTGAGTCAACCAGTTCGGAACAGGTGAACTGGGTCTTGAACTGCTCACCTTGAAGCCTTGCATTGATCGTGTAGCAAATCCCTTGATCGTCGAGCAACGAGCATCGAGTGTAAATGATCGTGTAGCAACGATCACGTAGCTTTGGACTATGTGATGAGTATGAAAGTCCATGCGATCGTGCAGCGTGCATCGAGTAGTGCATACCATGCGATCGTGTAGCTAACGACTATGCGATGAGCATGATAGTCTACACGATCGAGTAGCATATGCCGAGTATCATATACTATGCAATTGTGTAACTACTAATTATAGTCTACACGATCGTTTAGCATGCATGCCTTGCGTCGAGTATCAAATACCGTGCGATCGTTTACCCCTTGAGCGTCTACACGATCATGTAACCAATGCAACACGATCGTGTAGCATTAACTATGAGATCGTTTAGCACATGCTACACGATCGTGCAGAAAATTCTACACGAACATATAGCCAAATCAACGATCGTTTAGCTGAAGTTACACAATGCGACCAATGTTTCATCTTCTCCAACGAAACGAACTGTAGCTCTAACGTTTGCTGCTTCACGAACGACTCAAAAAACAATAATGATTACATACTCGGTTGCAAGAATTATATCCAAAAATACAGAGGCCCTTACAAATTAACTTTTGTAACTTTAAAAGGAAAGCCAAAACAGAGATTACTACTCCAAAATTATCCATCAACAACAATCCACATACATTTTATTGGGTTTTTATGTCCTAAAACTTGTGGTTTGTAAACAATAAAACTTATTCTGAAAATTCAATAAGTTGTTATTGAATTTATTGCTTATTTTGTTTTAGAAATAAATCCAATAAACTAAAAGATCCATGACTATTACATGAGTACTTGAACTTGATGTGGAGGCATAAAAGTGGACCAGATTCGAGTAAATGGTCAAAATGATCTATAGTATATGAATAAGGTTGGGTGACTTATTCTGGTAACACTATCGGATGCGACCCACTCTATAGTTGTTACAAAGAGTTGTAAAGTGCTATAGACGATGTGATCCTAATTTGTACATGTTATGACATGAGGAGTGGGGGCGTCCTGTCCTGTGCAATGAGTTTGTACAAGATCGTACTATGAAATTAGTCACTCTTACTTTATAACGTTGTTTATTGTTTAAGACTAACTATTTCAAAGCGATGACCTAGGTAACTTGATCTTAATCTTGAGCTAACTATGATCAAGATGTACTCTTAATCTTAATCTTGAGGATTGGCCTAACAGTGTCGGCTCAATAAACCTCAATTTTAGGGGTAAGATCGGGTAGATAGCTGGGGACATAGGGTGCAAGATGGAATTCAATCCTACTCGCTTTCAGGGATAGTAGAGATGTTGTTCCCTTAAGTGCTGACTCCGGATCTTGAACAAGGGGCCCCATCCTCTCATTGGCCCGAGAGGGACTCTGTTTGTTGATCGGATCACAAACCAATTGTTCATTAAAGAATCAGTGGAACTTAAGGAATAAGAGGTAGTCTCGGGGGTAAAACAACCTGTGAAGGGTTAACTTACTAATCATGGTTATATCGAGTGAACATAATATATCTACAATGAGGGGAGTGCAACTATAGGCTTTAATGAAGTGACCCATTAGTTAATTTGGTGTGAATAGTTTAGCCAATTAATCTGGGATCGTTGGAGTCTATGATCTATAGGTCCACAAGGTCCCCCTACTAGCTCGTAAATGGATTATCTTTAGAGTAGCATGATAAGTTAATTTGAAACATTCAAATTAGAATTAAGGGAATTAGTAATTAAAATATAATTACATGTTTAATTTTGGAATTAAACGGGATTGGAGAATTTAATTAATATTTAAATATGATTTAAATATTAAATTCAAGAAGGTGGAATTTGTTTAAAATTAATTTAATATTTGATATTAAATTAATTAGAATTAATTAATTAATTATTAATTTTATTAGAAAATTAATTATTAATTATTAATTTTATTAGAAAATTAATTTGTGAAATTAATTTTGTAAAATTAATAATGTTTTCAATTTTGAAATCATTTTGTAAAATTGGAAAAGTTTGAAAAACACAAAATGGAAGTATGGATTTTTCTATTAACACCTTCAACTAGCTCACACTAAACACACTTAAGTTTTGCTTCAATTCTCCAAGCATGAGCTGCACCTCATGCACCCTTCTCCATTGCATGATAGTCTTCCAATAAATAGAGAAGATTCAAGTTGATTTTTTGCTGAAAAATTCAAGTTGAAGAAGGTGTTCTTCAAGTGGATGCAACAATGTGTTCTTCTCCAAATTTACTTCATTCAAGCTTATTTTGAGTCTTAACTCAATCTAAAGCCCTAAAAGAATATTAGGGAAGATCTTGAGGTGGTTCACAAGAAGAATTGGAGAATATTTGCAGATGAATTCGAGATTAAAGAGGTTCTACAAGGTATTACTTGAAATCCTCTTATTATTGTATAAGCATGCTTCATTTATAACCAAAATTGATGAATTAGAATGCTTATTGATCCTTGTTGCTTCCACTACATGATGATATACTCTTACATATTTAATAGTTAAACGTAATGCAAAACTCAAAACCCACCAAACTGTAAACGATTTCCATACAGAAATGGAATTTGGAATCAGAACACAACCTGTCTTTGATACCAATTGAAGGATCTTGATCTACAAGATCCACGAGCGGAAGTGGATCGTCAAAATTTCATTTTGATTGAAAACAAACATTTACAACATACATATTATGCAACTTAACAAAAATGACAACATGCTTCTGAATAAGAAATAGAGTCAAGAGATTATACCTTTGAAGAACACTTCTTCACATTAATCCCTCGAACAATCACAAACTCTTCGAACAACAACCAAACTTAAACCAAAGGGAAGGATACTACCACTTGGTATCCTTGGTATTCTCAGGGTGAGAACCTAGAAGTGGTGGGCTCTGGCTATTTTGGTTAGGAGGGAATTTGTGAGTTTAGAGGAGGAAGACGATTAACTGGCAGAGATGTATGCTTGGGCCTTCTCGTTCACCCGTGTCCATTTCTCATAGGCCTCTCGAAAATTTCGAGCGGCGTTCTGAGGTGGAATGGGAGGACACTCCTCCATAAAGGACGAACCAGAGTTCATCGATGATCAGTATTATGTTTATCGTGTTCTTTCAACTAGTGTAGTTTTCGCCAATCAGTATGTCGGTGGCTAAAAGAGTTAAAGTAGCGGTTGTAATTAATTAAAAGTTGCTGAAAACAAGAACAAACTTAATGAGTCCACTAGCATTACCACTTTTAAGACCAATTTTAGGTTTGAGCAAAATAGTTCTATTGTACTCTAAGTGACATCTATTTTACAATGATGCCACAGCAAGGCAGGATAAAAGTCATTGTTGGGGTGATCAAGTGCCCCTTCACTGGGATGAGACATTCTCAACCATTAGACAGAAATAACTCCTTGCACTGACTCTAATGGTCACCATTATTCGGTCCAGAATTTGTTAACAACCTTAATAATTTCGCGTAAGTGTAACCCCTCATTTTAGGCCCTTGAGTCCTGCCTTAATGCGCCCACCGTAGGAAAAAAGTAGATTAGGACAAGAGACTAAAGCATCCTTATCCTTTTCAGAAGATCAGATAAAGAGTTGTGCAAATACAACCATCCTTTAGGGGAACACTCCCAGGGTGCCTAAAGGCGATGCACAAAAACGTTATCCAACTTAATGAGAGAGACCGTGGGATATGTTATCACATGTCCCGTTCCCACTTACTATGAACATTCTCTCCATTCACCTTGGTATTGACCTACCCAAACACCATCCTTTAGGGGGGTATTTTCAGGGTGCCACGAGGCCAAGGATAGGTCTCACGGTGTGAACTTTTAGGGAGAAACGTGTAGAGGTTTAGGTGAAGTATCATATACCCCAAGTACCTCCCACTGAATGTTCTACCTAGGGATTCATTAACTTAGTAAATTCGCTACGGATTTTAACTAAGTGTGAGTTTAATTTGCTAAAAAACAACTCTTGTTTTTGATAATTAAACAAGTTTGATTCAAGTCTTATTAAACACTTTAACAGACTATCATCAAATTTGCATGCATGCAACAAATCTATCTAATTCACCTTTCCAGGTAGGTTCCCAGGTAGGGGTGTTCCGTTTTCGTTAGCTTAAATACCCCAGCCTAGCCAGAACCCGCCTTAGACAAAAGGTCCCTTATAGATAGATTTGGTACATATTTAATCTTTTATAAGTCAATTTAATCCTATTAAACTGAAATAAAAGATTAAACTTAGATTTCTAATCTCATTAGAACCGTGATCTTAGGTCTATCTCAATGAAATTTTAAAACTCTTTTAAAAAATGATTAAAGTCTAAGTGTGCATGCATGTCTTTCTTATTAATTTTAGTTCTAATTTCATTAATTATAACACTTATAAAAAATGAAACAACTAAAAAGCTAGACTAGGTATTTATAACTCTTATAAATTAATCTAAGTGTCATGTTTCATGCAATGTTCATTCATTACTATACATAACTCTTATATAACTTGTAATGAACTTAAGCATACATGCTTTCATACACCCTTATACTATAACATTTATAACATAAAGATGAAGCATGAATATGCTTAAATTCATGCATATATTATAACACATATATTATATGATGCATGAGCATGCTTTAAGGTAATTTAATCATGCAAGCTACTATATTATAACTCTTATAATATAAAGATGATGCATGAAAAAAATGAAAAACCTATGGAGGGATTTAAAACTACATGACATACTTTATGACATATAATTAAACATACATCACATGTACATTCATAAAAAATTGATGGATCGGGATAATTAACCTAAAAAACTAAACATCACATATTTCATAGACAAAGTGAATAAAATATAAAAAATTATTAATCACATACAAGTTTGTTCATACAAGGTTTATAAACTATAGGACCCTATGAGATTTAGGGCATGAACCCCAATAGTTTGGTCTACTTGGCTCCGTCTCATATACGAGATAAAGTTCGGTCTGCCTGAATATTTAAACTAAGATTTATTGATGGCCAACCAATAAGGAATTAAACACAATAACATTGAAAAATATAATAACCGATCACCTATCAAATTCATAAAAACTCTATAACATTATTTTAAATCCATAAGAAACTTTGTCAAAACCCAAGAACTAAAGAATCTAGACACTCATAGTTATCAAAGACATAATCTCATATGAATTGTTAAACATAAATAACAAAGAAGATGAGAAGAAAAGAGAAAAGCTACTGTTAAAATCATTCCCCGTCTTGAAGATCGTCAATCTCGCCTTGATTTGCACCTTGGAATCTTGAACGAACTCTCCAAGACTTCTTTCACACTCTCTACTCTTTTTTGGAGCTAAAGATCACTTTCTAGCTCTGGAATTTCGTGCTTAGAAAATATGAGAACCCTTCCTTTTATAGGAAAACAGGAACCCTAATTTATTTAGGAAAATGGGAATTTTTCACCATAGCGCCATGACGCTCTAACGTAGTGTTACATTGCTTCATTGCCTCTTCTCTATGGCTAGCGCTGAGGTACAGCACCATGAAACATCGCGATACTACCCTATTTCTTGATTTTTTTGCTCCTTTCCTCTCTCTTTTCAACGTTTGGCTCAATTTTGTCTTCCTTAGGCAAAACTGGGTCTTGTTAACTCTTATTAACTTTAAATCTCGATCTTGAACAAAAACCTTGAAAATTACTAACAAAAAAATCAAATCTAATAAAATCTTATAAAAAAACTAGTCTAATCTACGAAAAATAACACATATTTTAGGTGCATTTCAGTAATATGCACCAAAAAAAAGTAGGCCATCAAGGGATTTGGGGCTTATTATGGCATCTTATGCCAAATTATAGGTGAGAGTTTATTATGCATGTATATTGGTGTTGGAAATGCGACTAAAAGTTCCACAATAGGTAGATGAAAGGATGATCATGGGTATATATCCTTGATGACAACTATCTCTCTTGGTATGAAGCCTTTTGGATGAATCCAAAAGTAAATTAATTAGAATTTATGTCTTAAGTAGACAAATACTAAGCACTATGAACATATTGAAGGAACTCTTATACAAAAGTACCCATGAGCGGAAGTGGATCTTTCCGATTTCGTTGTGACAGAATTACCACACATACATTCTAAGAAATAGATATGCATTGTGACATTAATTACTGGCATGCTTTAATCAATAAAATACAAAATACCGAGAGAACGTACCAGTTGAAGACTGTCTTCAATCGAACTCGATCCAACGAAAGCGAACTTCTCATGTTCGTCCAACAAGGAATCGCTTAGCAGCACCACGGTCATGTACACGATCAGTAGCGCACGAACAAACAACAACTGGGGACGACACCACCACTCGAAACCCTCGGTATTCTTGGAGTAAGAATCCAAAGGGTGGGCTTTGATGGAATTGGTAGAGGGGAGGTGGAAAAGCGATTGTGTAGAACAACCAAACAAGTGGGAGAAAAGGATGACCATTGTATAGTCTGGTGCTTGTCGTTTAGGTTGGGGTACACTATCGTGTAGTAAACACTAAACGATCGTCTATCAAAAGGTAAGCGATCGTTTAGTTCCGCTCGGTGCGCTAAGAGATCGTGTAGTAAACTTAAGTGATCGTTTAGAAATCGCAGGCAATCGTTTAGTACGCGGGTATGCGATTGTTTAGGAAGATGTGCACTATCGTATAGGTTCTCAACGTTATGCAATCGTATAGGTTCACACCGTGAGTGGTTTTTCTTGAGTGTATCTTTCGTGTCTTTCAAAATGAAAACAATTTTCATTTTATTCTTCAGTTACAAGAACTGAATCGAACTTCCCACTTTCGCACAAATCCGGAGAAATACTCGGCCAATTATCTCATAACCGCCTAAATAATTAAATAATGAATATAATCATATTATATTCTCAACCTATAGTTTGATATCATATATCAAATATAGTATTTTCTCCTCCACTTGATATAAATCATATTTATATTCAATTTCCTCCAAAATAATGTATCTCATATATTTAGTCAATTATATCATATATAATTAACTAGTTAAATTGTATCATATATAATCGAACTCCCTCTTGTCAATTTGAACATTTCAAACTAACCCAAAAACTGATTCTCAACTTTATCCAAGCTACCAAGGGGACCTTATGGACCTATGGCTCGAAGCTCCAACGGTACGTAAATAGCTGACTAAACTCTTTAGCCACGAGATCCACCATCCGTTAACTTCCAGGCATTCCACTAAAGACTGACAGTTGAACTCTTCTTACCATAGATATATCTCTTTTTCCATTAGATATAACCAATCATGAGTACGATAACCCTTCACAGATGCTCGTAAGTATAACTGGGCCAATTTACCGTTTTGCCTCTGTAGTTACATCTCACTCCTCAAGTACCACTGATCCCTCTAATGAACAATACAACATAGTCTAACTATGTTCCAACTATGTGTGAACACCTCTTGGGTCAAGAGAAGGTGTGTGGCGCCACATCGTTCAAGCCCTGGAATAAGCCCTTAAGGGAGTTATCTATCTACTTGCCCCTGCTTTGGGGAAGGAGTGAATTTCATCTTGTGTAGCTGAGTTCCCAGCTCCCAAATCAAACGAATCCCCAAAGTGCTAGGTTTGAGTCGGCGAACTGGCCACTCACACCCATGCAAATCAAAGGACCACCCTCAATGGCATAAGTTTCCAACTCACTCAGAATTGAGGTCATGTTACCTATGGTCATCCTAGTGAAGTGAAGTCTCTGTCATGAACGATGTTATATAATGAGACGTTAACACTTCGTGGTCAGGTCTTATACAAACTCTTTGTATAGGACACCCCCGCTCGCATGTCCCCTACACAAATGATCAGGATTAGACCATCTGTGACAAGTTACATCATTTGTAACTATTCCACAAAGCGAGTCGCATCCGTAGCGTTACCAGGATAAGATTTCCCTCCTATATCCATATAATACAGATCATTTTGGTTATTACTTAAGACATCATCCACTTGTATGTCACTACATACATGCTTAAGTTACATAAAGATAACCAGGGATTTTAGTTTATTGGTTTGTGGTAAAGCAAATAAAACATTCAACTGAACAAAATCAAGAAGTGAAGTAAAATATCATATATTATACATCACAAGCGTTCGTACAAACTGTTTACAAACAACAAGACACGAGATTTTAAGGCATCAACCCCAACACATATATTTGAATTTTATATTTAAAAACATTTTCCCCGCCTTTGTTTTTGTTTTTTTAAGTATATGATCGGCTGAGTTACTCAATAGAGTTAGTCTTTGTAGATGGTGGATGAAATTAGTCACTGGAGGTGATTGTCAAAATTGGTCACCGAAGGTGATAGTTGCACAAAGTTGGAGGTCGATGGTGGTGAATGAAGATGATTGTCGGAGGTGGTTATTGAAGTTTGGCCATTGGAGGTTGTTGTTAGAGCTTATTGTTGAAGTAAGATGATAATAGTCCCCACATTGGCCACTAAGGGATGGTCGTCAAAGAATTTCGCGAGAGTTGGTTGTAGGCGATGGCTGACAGGCTGAGTCACTGAAAACATTGAAGGGAGGGAGAGAAAAGAAGGGAACTTGAGTTTAGTTTCTTGATTAATATGGAAACTTCAATGATAAACATTATTGAATTTGGTTGAGTTGAATTATTTAACATTGATTTGTGAAGTTGGTTAGCCAAACCCTAAGTTGAGGTAAAAACTCAACTCAACTCAATTGAAGTTAATGTTGGGTTTTATGTTCCAAAACTCGTGGTATGTAAATAATGGAGCTTATTCTGAAAATTCAATAAAGGTGTTATTGAATAGATTTATTACTTGAATAGAAATCCAATAAACCTAAAAGTTCCTTGACTATTGGATGAGTACTTGAACTTTATGTGGAGACATAAAGGTGGATCAGGTTCGAGTAAATTGTCAAAATGATCTATAGTACATGGATAAGGTTGGGTACCTTATTCTGGTAACACTATTGGATACGGCCTACTCTGTAGTTGTTACAAGGAGTTGTAAAGTGCTACAAACGAAGTGATCCTAATTCGTTCATGTTGGACATGAGGAGTGAGAGTGTCCTTGTGCAAAAGAGTTTGTACAAGATCAGACCAAGAAATGAGTTATTCTTACTTTATAATGCTGTTTACTGTTTAAGACTGAATATTTCAAAGCGATGACCTAGGTAACTTAACCTTAATCCTGAGCTAACTATGAACTCCTATTTATCTGGGATTACCCTTATATTTGCATAGGTGAGGGTTGGCTCAACAGCGCCGGCTCAATATGACTGTCATTTCAGGGGTAAGACCGGATAGATAGCTGGGGACATAGAGTGCAAGAGGGAATTCACTCCTACCCGCTTTAGGGATAGTAGAGAGGTTTTTCCCTTAAGTGATGATTCTGGTTGAACAAGGGATCCCGTCCTCTCATTTGGCATGAGAGGGACTCGGTTTGTGATTGGATCACAAAACAATTGTTTATTAGGGGATCAGTGGAGACTTAAGGAACAAGAGGTAATTTCGTGGGTAGAGATTTAAGTTAGTTGTTATTGCGAACAACCTGTGAAGGGTTAACTTACTAATCATGGTTATATCGAGTGGACATAATATATCTACAGTGAAGGAAGTTCAACTATGGGCTTTAGTGGAGTACCAATTAGTTAACAAATGGGGGTTAGATCGGTCTAATGAGTTTAGCCGATTAATCTCGGATCGTTGGAGCCCATGATCTGTAGGTCCATGAAGTCACCCTACTAGCTCGGAAATGGATTAGCTCTAGAGTAGTGTGATAAGTTAGTTTGAAATGTTCAAATTAGAATCAAACGGAAATTGGAGAAAATATATTTAAATATATGAAGATGAATTTATGTAAAAACTAATTTAATATTAGGTATTAAATTAATTAAAATTATTTAAATTGTTTAAATAATTATTTATTAATTTTATTAGAAAATTAATTTGTAAAATTAATAAATTTTGATTTTAGAAATAAAATATGATTTTAAAATCAAAATGGATTTTGGAAATTGAAAATTACACAAAACTTGAAAATGGGTTTTTCAAAGTTCATCTTCAAGTAGCTTACAAGGAACTCACTTTCTCCTTTGGTTTACTCCAAACATGAGCTGCATCCCATGCAACACATCTCTTTGCATGATAGTCTGCAATATATTGAAGAGATTGGAGTGAAGAATAGAAAGAGAACCGACTGAATTTTTGCTGAAAAAATCGATTGAAGAAGGTGTTCTTCAATGGGTTGGTTCAGTGAGCTTTCTCCATATTCCCTTTGATTTCAGCTTATTTTGAGTCCCACAACTCAATCTAGAGTACTAAAAGGATAGTAGGAAAGATCTTGTGGTGGTCTATATAAGGATTCGGAGGATTTTGCAGTTAGAAATGGAGATTTCGTTGGTTCGGCCAAGGTATGTTCTTGGAACCCATTAAACTCTATTTTTAGCATGTTTCTTTTCAACCAAAATTAATGAATTAGAATGCTTGTGGATCCTTATTTCTTCCACTACGTGATGGTGTTGATCCAACGGTTAATTCCCTAAACACCCCTGGTTTCAAAGTGGACAATCGACTTACTTTTCCTGTGGTTATAATTATGTATTTATAGAAGTAGTTAACCTAGGTTGTCCCTATTAAGCTTTGAAATTGTTTTAAGATATATCTCATCTCTCTAGGTTGAGAGGTGTGCCCTATTTCGCATTTTGTTAGGGTCAACCTTGAGCCGAGGGCGAACACCTTCCCCCTATACCAATTTTGGTTTTAAGGTGATGTTTTGGGTCAGGACATGTGCAAGACATGTCCCATTAGCTATTTTGCACATTGATTTGGGTCTTGACCTGAGCCAACCCTCTCTCCTGGACCCAAAACATACCTAGGTGTTATTTTTGTCCCAAACTTGTTATTTTCTTGGCATTGTTGTTCCTATTTGTTAGTGAAATTTTAATTTTAAATGAGAAAAAAAAGACCTTTTGAGAATACCACATTGCTAAGTTTAACAAGTAGAACCTCCTTTATAAACCCTCACCTTGAGTTATGGGTTTAGGCTCCAAAGGGTACCCATGTTTTAAAGGAGGTGAAGAGATAGATAAATGTGGGTATAATAATTTTTTTTATTATTTTTTATTATTTAAAAATAAATAAGAATGGAAATTTTTCTTCAATCTTCTCGTGTGCACTTTTTACGCATGGTCCTCGCACATGTTCCACGATTGCATGTATTCTTCTCCCTCTCGTTTTTCGTTACCATTGGCTTTCAAGGCCTATAAAATGCACCCACTTTCATCAGTTTTACACACCAAGAAACAATTCACAGTCTCCTTTTCTCTTCCATTTTTCTATTTTTTTACGTGTTCAATTTTCTGAGCATATCAGTCTTGAATAATGTGAGTTTTCCTACCGGTTTCAGTGTAGTTCCGTTTGAGACAGTGTTTTTGGACTATTTTATCATGAGGATGGTGTGGCCATTGTTGAACTGCTTGCACAAGGGGCAGAGCCGCAAAACATCTTAAAGAGAGTGAGCTCCGCGACTAAGCCAGTAACAGTTTTCTATTTTTGCAAGTTCTATTCCGATGTCTAACGTCGTTTGATCGTACTTGTTTTTTCTCCAATGGAGGTTGCCGTTCCAACAATTTTAAGATGTCTGTTCATCTATCGCTTTTGTGATGGCCCTTTCTCAAAACGATATTATGTCTTCACACCATCAAGAAAATTGCTAACGTCTTCACTACGGAGAAGGCAACTATCCCAATGGAAGATCCGACCAAAAACAAATCAGAGATGTAGCTGCTTGGGAAGAAAAAGATTTTTTATGCAAAAAAAATTATTTTAAATGGTTTGATTGACAATTTGTATGATTATTATAATACAATGAAGACAGCAAAAGAAACATGTGATGCCCTGCAGAAAAAATACGACACTGAGGAGGTCGGTTCAAAAAGGTATGTCATCAACCATTACTTGAAGTTCCAAATGATGGATGACAAGTCTATGGAGGTCCATTCTCATGAATTACAAAAGATAGTCCACGAAATTATAAGCGAAGGTATGCCCCTGAATGAGAAATTTTAAGTTGCTATCATTGTTGACAAATTACCTGTGTTATGGAAGGACTTTGAATATCTTAAGGCATAATACCAAGGAGTTCTCCTTGGAGAGTTTGATCACCTGCCTGAGGATTGAAGAGGAAGCCCAGAAGCAGGACCAGAGGGAGGAGGTAAACATTGTATCGAGAAAGCCCACCTCAGCTGTTGTGAAACCTAACCAAAAGCAAAAAAAAACCAAGATGAAAGGTCAGAACCGTGGATCCAAAAATCAGAACAATCAGAAGAAATAGAAACCACCCTAAGGAGAAACGGTACAATTTCTATGCTATAGCTGCGACAAACTTGAACATATGGCCAAGTGTAGGAATAGGCGTCATCCTGCAGAGTAGAAGAACATGACAGAAGAGTCGTTGGTAGCCATGATCACATAAATAAATGTGACCGGTGGCTCTGTAGGGTGGCTGATAGACACTGGCACTAGACGCCATATCTGTCATGGCCTTAGTCTCTTTAAATCTTATACTAAAACTAAGGATAAAAACATATTATTTAGGGATCACCACTCAACGAAATTTCTTGGAATCGGTGAGGTGGAGCTAAAATTTACCTCTAGGAAGACTCTCACTTTGAAGGAAGTCTTGCACACTCTGGAGATAAGAAAGAATCTGGTCTCGGGTTATCTCCTGGACATGACCAGCTTCACTCAGACAATAGGGACAAATTTATATACCCTCACTAAGAATAATGTATTCATAGGGAAGGATTATGCAATTGATGGCATGTTCAAATTAAATCTAGACTTGAATAAAATGAAATCTTCTGTTTATATGTTGTGTTCATTTAATGTTTGACATGTTAGATTTTGTCGTGATAATAAAAGATTAATTAGTAACATGATTAGGTTAAAAATGATTACTAAGTTATCTATGAACGAATTTGATAAATGTGAACATTGTAGTCAGGCTAAAATAACTAAGACTTCGCATAAATCTATACGTAGGGAATTTGAGCCTCTAGATTTACTTCATTCTGACTTATGTGAATTTGATGGTGTCTTGACTAGGAATAGTAAAATATACTTTTATCACTTTTATTATAACTGTTCGGATTTCACGTTCATATATTTGCTGAAAAATAAAAGTGATGCTTTTGATGCCTTTAAAATTTTTGTGACTGAAGTAGAAAACCATTTTAATCGAAAGGTTCAGAGACTTCTTAGTGATTGGGGAACTGAGTACGACTCATATAGTTTTAACGAATTCTATAACTCACATGGAATAATACATGAAAAGACTGCACCTATTCTTCTGAAATGAACGAAAAAGCAAAAGAAAAAAATATAACTCTATCTGAACTAGTAGTTGCTATTTTGCTTAATTTAGAAGCTACATCTTATTGGTGGGGTCAAATTATCCTTATTTTGTGTTATATCATAAATAGAATACTAAAATCTAAAAACCAACTTTACCCTACGAAGTCCTTAAGAATAAGAAACCTAGCCTGTCATACTTTAGAACTTGGGGGTGTCTAGCCTTTGTAAGAATACCAGACCCTAAAAAAAGAAAGCTTGCTAGTAGAGCATATGAGTCTGTCTTTATAGGTTATGTCATAAATAGTAAGGCCTATAGGTTCTATGACCTTAAGTGATCATTGAGTCAAATGATGCCAATTTCTTTAAGGATAGATTTTCTTTTAAATCTAGGAATAGTATGAGCTAGAGTTCTAGTAGCCTACCATCTATTAGAAGCCTGACCCTTAATGAAGAAACTGACGCAGAGCTTAGGAAAAGTAAAAGAACTAGAACTGTCAAGGACTTTGGAAATGACTTCCAGACCTATAACGTAGGAAAAAGATCCTAAAGACCTAAAAGAAGCCTTGTTCTCTGTAGATGCCAACCTATAGCATGAAGCTATAAATGATAAAATGGACTCTCTTTAGTCAAATAGGACTTGACATTTGGTAAACCTACCCCCTATTTGCAAAGCAATAGGTTGCAAATAGATCCTGAGGAAGAAACTCAAACTTGATGGAACAATTGACCAAGTTAAAACCAAACTTGTAGCTAAGGTTTTCAGACTAAGAGAAAATATAGATTTCTTTGACACTTTCTCCCATGTGACTAGGATCACCTCAATCCATGTGTTGTTTTCTCTAGCTGTCCTAAATAACCTTTTAGTTCATCAGATGGATGTAAAGACTACAACCCTGAATGGTGAACTTGAAGAAGAGATTTACATGGAACAACCTTCAGGCTTCGTAGTCCATGGTCAAGAGAACAAGGTTTATAAGTCTTGGTGTTAACAATCAACAAGCGGAAGCAATTTGGACCTTAAGCACTCTAATTCCATCAATTTTAGCAATCAAGCAAGCATGTTCAGAACAAAGAGATAGGGTTTCAAGATATTACCTTTGAAGAACTCTTCAATCCTTCGGTTTCAGCTTGAATCTTCACTGCAAATGCTTGTAGACCACCACTTGATCTTCCCTACTATTCTTTAGGATCTTAGATTGGATTGTGGGTCAAAATGAGATACAATTAAAGGGAATTTTGGAATTTTCAGATTGAGTGTCAAGATCTAGAGAGAACCCTTCTCCCTCAATTTTCTAAAATTGCATGTCCGTCACAACAGCTGAAGTTCAATTAGTTTCGATCTCCTTCTCAAGCAACCTTCTTTCACGAGGAAATGACACTAAAACCACTTTCAAGAAGTGGATTTGTATGGTATAAGGTAAAGTGGAAGAAGAGGGAAAACCCACTTATTCTAATTTTTAATTTTAAATGAATTTTAACATAAAATTCAAATCAATTTAATTTGAAATCAAATTTCAATTTTTTTTAAATAATTACATAAAATATTAATTAAAAAATTAATATTCTAAATTAATTTTAAATAAATTAATTCTAATAATTAATTAAATAATTTAATTAATTAAAACAATTTAATATCCAATATTAAATTATTAAACCACCAATTCCACAAGCATGGATTTTTGTTCATGTAATTAGTATTTAAATCATGTTTAAATATTATCCAATTATCCAATTCCGTTTAATTCAATAATTAAATATTTAATTATATCGTATATAATTATTGATTCACTTAATTCGAATTTGAACGTTTCAAATTCTCTTACCACGCTATTCTAAAGTTTAGTCTGTTTGTGAGCTAGTAGGGTGATCTAATGGACCTACAGATCATGAACTCCAACGATATGAGATTAACTAACTAAATTCTTTAAATTGAATTAATCAACATTCTTAACTGTCGGGTCACTCAACTAAAGCCTAATAGCTGCACTCTTCTCATTGTAGATATATTTTTATCCACTTGATTTAACCATAATCAGTAAGTCAACCCTTCACTGGTTGTTTGTAATAACGGTTGGGTCAAAAGCTTTTACCCCCAAGATTACATCTTGCTCCTCTGATCCTCTAATAAATAATTGGTTTGTGATCCAATCACCAAATCAAGTCATTCTCAGGCCAGTGAGAAGGTGAGGCCCCTTGTTCAAGACCTGGAATCATCACTTAAGGGAACAACCTATCTACTATCACTAAAAGCGGGTAGGAGTGAATTCCGTCTTGCACCCTCTTTGGTTAATGAACTTCCATAAAAGTAAGAATTTAATCTCTTAACTTTAGTTTGTAATGGTTGAATCTTTGTACTTTTAAATTTTGTAGCAATTTAGTCTCTAAATATTAATCATGATCAATTTAGTCATTGCACTTTACAATTTATAACTATCTAATCCTTATTGTGGAAAGAGAAATTTTCACGAATAGAAAAATATCAAACTATTTACAAAAATAGAAAAAAAGGGGGAAAAAAATATTGTTAGACACTAATATACTTTTATCTGCGTCTATCACATAGTATCAATGATAGACTTCTATTAGTTTCTATCACTGATAGACACTAATAGACTTCTATCAAGTGTTATTAACCTTTATCAAAGAAGATTAAATTCGCTATTTTGCATAAATAGTTTTTTTTTATTTTTCTATTTTTTAAAATTCCTTTGTGAAAAATACTTTATCCTTTAATTTTTCCAACTTTTTTGGGGTTTTCATGCTAAATTTTAGAATAATGTTCAAACTAATGAAATTGAAAGTTGATAAGAATAATACCTTTTTGGTCTCTAGGTTTTGGATCTAGTTTCTTTTTTGTCCCTAATTCTAAAATGTTACAAATTTGGTCCTTAAAGGAGTTTTATTTCATACATTTTAGTCCCTTAATTTCAAAATGTTACAATTTTACCCTTAAGATTTGAGTTTTGTTTCAATCTGGTCCATGAATTTTAGGAGTTTACATTTTTAACCTCAAATTTTTATTAAATGCTCATTTCCAACCATTGACATCAATTTTCTATTAATTGCAAATAATTATGAAGTGAAATTTTGAATTTAATTTTAAAAATGATAAAAGTTATGAGTGTTCGCACGAGATTTCAATAGAAATTTATTTCATGGAACTTGAAATTTGTATTTGTATTAATTTTGTGGAAAGTGAATACAATTTCTAATACATAATATTTTTATGCTTTCAAAATAAACTATAGTCTTTAAGCTTGTTGATCTTCTTGGATGATCGGCTTTTGGGCTTGTTGATCTTCTTGGATGATCGGCCTTTGGGCTTGTTGATCTTCTTGGATGATCGGCCTTTAGGCTTGTTGATTTTCTTGGATGATCGACCCTGGGCTTGTTCATCTTCTTGGATGATCGACCTTTGGGTTTGTTGATCTTCTTAGATGATCGACCTTGGCTTGTTGATCTTCTTGGATGATCGACCTTTTGGCTTGTTTATCTTCTTGGACAATCGGCCTTTGCGCTTGTTGATCTTCTTGGAGGATTAGTGTTCACACGAGGCTTCCGGAGAAACTTGTTTCGTGGAGTTGAACTTAAGTTGGTGTTGATGTTGATGTTGGTTTGATGTGATATGGTTCGATCTCTAGTACTTGATCCTTTGATTCTATCTCGGTTGAATGCATATGCTTGATGTTTAGAAGCAAGGCGTGTGGATGTTCTTAAACTTCGAGTCTTGGAAGAATGTTTGTATCTTCAAAGGACTTCAGTCTTCAAGCGTGGTCAAAATGCTTGTTTCTTCAAAAGACTTCAGTCTTCAGAATGCTTGTATCTCCAAATGATTTCAGTCTTCAGAATGCTTGTATCTCTAAAGGATTTTAGTCTTCAGAATGCTTGTATCTCCAAAGGACTCCAGTCTTCAAGCGTGGTCAGCTTCAAGAGTCAAGGAGTCTTCTGATTGTAGAGAATTTCCTATAAGCTCTCTAGAGTATAGATTTGCTGACCTCTCCAAATGAGGAAAGCTTCTCTATTTATAGAGTTAACAGGTGGACTTGGGCTTAGTTGATCCATGGGCAAATAATAATATCAAATTGGGTCAAATTAATCTTATCTGATTCAGTGGTCATGATAAAACCACGTCATCGAAATTTTTCTTCAACTTCAGGACATATGTCAACTTCTAATTGAGCCCAAATTTAATGATTTGGAATTTCGTCATTAATTTAGTAAATGAGGTGGCAATTTGTGATTGATCCAAAATTTCTCATTCAACCGTGAGTAATTAATTATAATGATTTTAATGATTTTTAAATTATTAACATTAATTAAATCTAAAAAAAAAGTGAATGTTTAGTGAAAATCAAAACTAAAAATATAAATCTTGAAACATATGGATCAAATTAGAGCAAAACTCATATATTAAGAGCAAAATTGTAACATTTTGAAATCTAGGAACTAAATTAAAATGAAACTCAAAACTTAAAAGAACTAAATAAATAATATTTTGAAATCTAAAAACTAAATAAAAACTATAGACTACCAAAAAGTTATTTTACTCTAGGAATTAATACGGTAAAAAATGATAAAGAAAGTAAAAATAGAGCGAGATAATGTGGGGAAAAAAGGGAAAAAAAGTGCTCGATTTTCACGTGAGTTAAAAATCCCTGAAGAAAAAGAAAAAAGAAAATAAATAAATAAATGATAATAATAATTAAAAAAAAAAAAAAAAAGTAGAAAAAGGTTAGAAGTATTCCATACGCAACCCACCAGTCAGCTCCAACAAGTCGTTATAAAGTAAGATGAGAGAGTTTTTTGTTTGTTTTAGTCTTTTCGCCTATGTATTTCCATCCCCCATTCCAATTTGGCAGCCAGAGATTTGCATTCCCTTTTTTAATTTCTCCACTTATATAATACCATAATAAATAATAATAATCTTCCATATTCACTATAAAGAAATTAAAGAAGCAGCCGTCAGCCGATACCGATACATAAAACGATGTTGGAAGGGAAGGCCACCGTGAAAGAAACCGACATGTCGGAAAAAATGCAGAGTCACGCCATGGCCTCTGCCTCTCACGCCCTTGATCTCTTCGACGTCTCCGATTCTCTCTCTCTTGCTGCCCATATCAAGAAGGTACGCCATACGCTACAATAATTATTCATTTCATAATTAACTTATTTAATTATTTCATTTTTATTTTTAAAAATTAAAATTAAAATTAGGATTTTGATCGGGCTTACGGAAGTGGTTGGCAATGCGTAGTGGGTTCCAATTTCGGCTGCTTCTTCACTCATTCCAAGGGGAGTTTCATCTATTTTTCTCTTGAAACTCTCAATTTTCTCATCTTTAAATCCCCTTCTAATTAAGTTCTTCTTCAGGGGCACCCTCGTCTTTTCCCTCTTCTTCCCTATTATTTACATCACTACAAACCCTATTGTCACATGTATCTTCTAATTTCCCTTAATTATTCTCATTTCTTTCGTAATTCTCTTCATTATTTGAGATATATATGCCCTTTTTCTTAATTGTTATTGCAATTTATATCAAGTTTCCAAAATTAGTTTTTGTTTTTTATTTCAAAATTTGACATGGTGTTGTTTTAGAAAGTTATTCCAGATTTTGACAACGTCCAAGAATGAAGTTGGACTTGGAATATTTCTAAAAAGTCAAAAATAAAATAAAAAGGAAGAAGAAAAAGTTTATGCTAGGAATGCCGTTCAGAACATATCCTCTAATTTACCACAAATAAAATTGTTTGTTATATTAATAATTTGGCTTCCATCTCTAAGCCGTTGAATTTTATTTTCAATAAATCTTAAATTTAATCTCTCAAAATTATTTTTTTTATTAAAATTAGTTAAATAATGATAATAATATAATACAAGAAATATGGTAAAAAAATATTAATACATAACGAAAAGTTTTTTAAATGTAAAAAATAAAAACCAGCAATGAAAATTAAATTTGAAATTTATTGTAAGTACATAAATTAAAATTAGACAATTGAAAATGCAACAATTAAAAGTGGACAAATTTTAAAAGTATAGCTTGGACAAAAATGATATTTTAAACCAAATAATTATTGACCAATTTCCGTTCAAATTTGTTCAAATTTATTTCTTTAAATAAAATCTATCACATATACTTATCTTTATGTTCTAATAGCTTGGATGGAGAATCTTTCTAAGACAATTTAGTATAAAGTCTTACCATATAATACCTAATCACCACTCCCACTTCCTTTTCATTAATTTGTGTATCTCTCATTAATTTTTACAAATTTTCCATCAAAGGCATTAAAACCAATTTTCATCTAAGCATAACCATGTTTTTCATTTTAAGGTGAATATGAAGAGTTTTTAATAAAAAAAATGCAATAACTTTAATTCCATAATAAAAGATCGAATGGTTTATTATAACACACATAAATGCAATAACTTTGAATATTTTCTAATTTCATAATAAAAGATCAAATGGTTTATTATAACACATATTTTCCATTGCCGATAAATAGTTTGTGCATTTATAAGAGTTTCGTTGGCAAATAAATTTTTCATCTTTTTCTCTTTTTGGCAATGTATCTGACCCATGACAATGGTAATTATAGGAAAGTGTATGATTCAAAGTACATCTCAATCTTATGGTTTTTTATCGATAATTTTTTTTTTAATTTTGAATTATGTTGTTGCATTGGATTGTACCAAAAAAATTATATTTGTGCAATTTTTGTTTTTTTGTCAAATAGATTAAAGGTCTCTGATCTTATGACTTTATTTTGGCAAATTGAACTTATTTGTAAAAAACATTATCCCATTAATTTTCTTTTTTTAACCGTAAATGTATGAAATATGAATTGATGTAATAAATACAAAATAATAAATAAATAATGATCCATTAGAATAGAAGACATCTTAAATTCTCTCTCTAACTATAGAGTCTGACGCATTTGTTTTTTTGACTTATTAGAAAGTAGAAAATAATTATTTTTCCTTTGTGGCAAATTTATCATTCATGGTATGTCCCAAATTTTTCCAAATTAATTTATTTTAATTTTGAAAATGTTGCATATCATTGCATTTTCTAAGTCATATAATTAACAAAACGTGATTATGATTTTTTTTTTCAAATAAATTGAAAGCCTCTTTGAATTTTACAACGTTACGTTTACATATAGTTTTATGTATTTGTATTTAGAATTTCAAAGAAAAAAGGTATCAAAATGAGTCTAACTCAACTAACATATGAGCATACTAGTAACTACGAGGTTTGTGATTCAAATCTTTTTATCCCAATTCATAATTGACATGTATTTGCTGAAGGTTCAAATTACTATACTCAAACTTTAATTGTGGCTAAACTATACTAGAACTAACTATTTTTTATAATCAATTATATGAAATATGACAACACTTAGATTTATATTGTAAAATATATGAGTAAATGTTAACGGATACAAAATGTATAACATTAAATATAACTCAACATATAGAGAAAAAAAAGAAGAAAAAGAAAACTCTGCCAATAGAGTTTGAGAGAAAATGTGAGGAATATTAGAGAACTTACATCAGTTCAATAGATGAAATGATATAAAATTGAATAAAAAAAAATTGAATGAAGTTAAAAATAAATATATATTATTTTTCTCAATTTTGATTTCTTGAAAATGGTTAGGATGGTAAAAAAAATAAAACTCACCTTAATTCAATTTTGAGATGAAATGATGTAAAAATTTAACGAAAAAGGCTTGAATGAAATTAAAAGTAAATATGTAGTTTCTTGAAAATAATTTTTATAATAAAAAAGAAAATTTTCTATCGAGATAGCATAACTAATTACTAAAAAAAATTTGAAATTTGGATGAAAATCTCGAGAAGTAGAGATAAATCGAAATTGTTCCCTTACCAAAATTACCGAAATTTCAAACATACGAAATCTCGAGATTGAAATTTTCTATTATGATTAACATTTAGGAAAAAAATTGAGAATAAAGTCATAAACTTTAATTTGAAAGAAAAGAAGGCACTTTCTTCTTTATTTGCTTGTTGACAAGGACAAAGGTCGCCTTCTCTGGCGTGTGGGATGGGATGTTAGAAATCATGTTCTCCTCCAAAAACGTCACAAATCCTAGGGTCAGTTTCAGTATGTAAACTTTTTGTATCTTTGCAATCTTTAATCAATGATATCAATTGCATTATTGAATCCTTCAATTTTCTTTTCCAAAAAGTACGTGTAGATGACAAATGGTAAGATGCTTCCACTTCTTTCTCCTGACTTGTTTGAAATGATTTTTAAGTAAAAAAAATTGTAACGACCTAACCTTTTAAAATGGAAATTAGACCACTATTATTGCATGCATAAATCTTGAAACGGTTTTTTCACATAATTTAACTAAGTTCAAAAGAATACAATAACTTTTTGCTATAAAAACTATATATGAAAAAAAAAAACATAAAATCTCTGCTCCAGATACCCTTAGCCTTAGTTTATAATAAATTAAATAGAAATTAAAAACAAATGAAATATTAAAAGAATTTAAAGGTTTAATTACAAAGCTAAAATTTGTAAACATAAGGAAAACATATGCGGAAGTGTTGTCAAGTCCTAAGGCCTGGTCACAAATTCCTCTTATCATTCGTCAATCTGTAGTTCTGTTCTTTTCTTTACCTAAAAAAAAAATATAGATAACAAAATGAGTATAAAAATACCCACTAAGTGACCCACTACTAGGCTCACTGGGTGCAAATGTTAGTATCCTTATCAAGACAAATGTGTACATTCTGACATAGGCATAGACATAGGCATAAGGAGTGAATTTGAAGGCACGCTTTCATAAGAAGTAACTCTGAAGAGTCACAATAACACAATCGTAGTTGGCGATCCCATTAGAATGCCGAAACATACTTAGAGGATGATCACAGTTCGATGAAGGTGCTAACAGTCACCATCAGTCTTACATACATCATACATCGTCCAAAATCATAACAAACCATGCATATTATAATAAACATAGTAACATATCTCATGAGTTTTCAGAACAATCTCAACAATCCAACCATAGCAAGTTATAGCAATTTAACCCATCAAAATAGAATCATGCTTTTAGTGCGACACAATCTTAATACCAACTTGAGTTCTAGGGCGAACAGGTAGTAAATCACTTACCTTGATTAAACCCAATAAAATAGCCAGTTCAATCCTACTCTTGGCCTGGCTAGAATCTTGGATTAAGTTCCTGTCAAAGACCGTGTTTAGATTTTATTTCATCATTTACGACCCTTAACCATGCTGTCAATTCATTTTAAAGTGTTCCTAAGAATTTATCCAATCAAAACTTAAATAAACAACACAAGGGATGTCGAAGCCTTAAAACTTACCCAAATTGCCAAATTCAACACTTAATAATGTCGAACAACTTGATATAAAATTTCGAAATTCTCCCTAAGCTTGAGTTTAACGCTAAAGGCCCATGGACAACAGTAAATCAAACCATAAGTCAGTAGATTTTCAAGTGTAACTAAAACCCATACAAAACTCACTATGGCTGGTCAGTAACTTGATTTCCTTCAAAACTCCAACCTAAAATTGAAATTCAATGGGCAGCAACTAATTAGTGCCAAAATTCCATGGGTATCAAAATGTCGGGATTGGTGTCCTAAATCTCTCTTGTATTCTTGTAGTTTGTAAATTTTGTATAAACAAATTATTATTTTTTGAGCATACACTAAATCCAATAAACAAAGACCCTAGATTATTTTATGTAATTTAAATATGTATGTAGAGACATACGGGTGGATCATGTTTAAATGATAATCTAAATGGCCTGTAGTAGATGGATAAGGCTGGGTACCTTATCCTAGTGACACTACGGATACGACCCGCTTTGTAAATGTTACTGTTGGGGTTGATGTCCTAAAGTCTCGTGTCCTGCAGTTTGTAAACAGTTTGTATGAACGCTTGTGTTGTATAATATATGATATTTACTTCACATAATTTTTTTTGTTTTTGCTCAATTTCATGTTTTATTTGCTTTACCACAAACCAATAAACTTAAAATCCCTGGTTATCTATATGTAACTTAAGCATGTATGTGGTGACATACAAGTGGATCATGTCTTGAATGATAACCAAAATGGTTTGTAGTATATGAATATAGGAGGGAAACCTTATCCTGGTAACGCTACAGATGCGGTCCGCTTTGTGGAATGGTCATAAGTGTTGTGACTTGTAACAGATGGTCTGATCCTGATCATTCGTGTTGGAGACATGCGAGCGGGGACATCCTAGACAAAGAGTTTGTATAAGACTTGACCACGAAGTGTTAACGTCTCGTTATATAACACTGTTCATGACAAAGACTTCACTTCACTAGGATGATCATAAGTAACATGACCTCAATCCTGAGTGAGTTAGGAACTCCAGCCATTGAGGGCGGTCCTTTGATTTGTATGGGTACGAGTGGCCAGGTCGCGATTCAAACCTACCATTTTGGGGATTCGTCTGATTTGGGAGTTGGGAACTCAGCTATACAAGATGAAATTCACTCATTCCCCGAGGCAGGGGGTAAGTAGATAGATAACTCCCTTAAGGGTTGATTCCAAGGCTTGAACAATGTGGCGCCACATACCTTCTCTTGGCTCGAGAGATGTTCACACATAGTTGGACTATGTTGTATTGTTCATTAGAGGAATCAGTGGTACTTAAGGAGTGAGATGTAACTACAGGGGAAAAACGGTAAATTGACCCAGCTATACTTACGAGCATTTGTGAAGGGTCATCGTACTCATGATTGGTTATATCTGATGGACACAGAAACTCTTTAGTGGAATCACTGACAATTAACAGATGGTGGATCTCGTGGCTAAAGAGTTTAGTCAGCTATTCACGTACCGTTGGAGCTTCGAGCCACATGTCCATTAGGTCACCTGGGTAGCTTGGATAAAGTCGAGAACCATTGTTTCGGTTAATTTGAAATGTTCAAATTGACAAGACGATGTTCAATTATATATGAAATAATTGGACTGGTTAATTATATATGATATAATTGGCTAAATGTATAAGATACATTATTTTGGAGGAAATTAGATATAAATATGATTTATATCAAGTAGAGGAGAAAATACTATAGTAGATATATGATATTAAACTATAGGATATAAATATAATATGATTATATTTATTAATTAAATTAATTGATTAATTATTTGATAATTAACAGATTTATCCACGTTCGGACATGGGAAGTGGGGCTGCGATGGTTATGGTAACCATCAGATTAAAACAATGAAAATCATTTTCATTTTGATCAATTGTGCATTTGTATTATCACGCGCCCAAAAAGAATCCGTGAAAGCGATGCGAGAGCATATACGATAGAAGCTCGTTCGTCTAAACGATCGTCTGCCTCACGTTTTCTCTAAACGATTGTATACGTCTTTCCTAAATGATTATTCAGTTTTTCCTACACGATCGTGTAGCTCTACTATACAATTTCATCTCCCACTTGCTTATCGTCTACACAACGCCTTCTCTTCCATCCTCTACCAAACTCACCAAAGCCCACTCTTTGGGTTTTTGATGCCGAGGATACCCGGGTTTCTCTTGTGGTGGTGTCTTCCCCACTGCAGTGTTCGTGTGCATTCTGATCGTGTTGTTGCAGTCGACATACTCGTCGGGTGCTGGTAGATCTGTGGGAGGTTTTTCGCTGTATAGGGTTCAGACGTTCAAAGGGTGTCTTCATCTGGTATGAACCCTTTCCATGGTTATTATTGTATTCTAAGCATGCTGATAATTATTTTATATGCATAACTGTATGTGTTGAATGTATGTCATTTGTGTTTCGTCACTGTGAAATCGGGGCGATCTAAACCCGTTCATGGAACTCTCGATATGAGATCCTTCAGTCGAATCCTGATCATTCGTGTTGGGGACATGCGAGCAAGGGCGTCCTATACAAAGAGTTTGTATAAGACTTGACCACGAAGTGTTAACATCTCGTTGTATAACACCGTTCATGACAGAGACTTCACTTCACTAGGATGACCATAGGTAACATAATCTCAATTCTGAGTAAGTTGGGAACTCATACCATTGAGGACGGTCCTTTGATTTGTATGGGTGTGAGTGGCTAGGTCGCCGGGGATTCATCTGATTTGGGAGTTGGGAACTCAGCTACACAAGATAAAATTCACTCCTTCCCCCGAGGCAGGGGTAAGTAGATAGATAGCTTCCTTAAGGGCTGATTCCAGGGCTTGAACGATGTGACACTATACACCTTCTCTTGGCCCAAGAGGTGTTCACACATAGTTGGACTATGTTGTATTGTTCCTTAGAGGAATCAGTGGTACTTAAGGAGTGAAATGTAACTACAGGGGAAAAATGGTAATTTGGCCCAATTGTACTTACGAGCATCTGTGAAGGGTCATCATATTCATGATTGGTTATATTTGATGGACACAGAAATATATCTGTGGTAAGAAGAGTTCAACTGTTGGTCTTTAGTGGAATGTTTGATAGTTAACGAATGGTGGATTTGGTGGGTAAAGAGTTTTAGTCAGCTATTCACGGACCGTTGAAGCTTCAAGCCACAGGTCCATTAGGTCCCCTGGGTAGCTTGGATAAAGTCGAGAATCAGTATTTAGGTTAATTTGAAATGTTCAAATTGACAAAAGGAAGTTCAATTATATATGATATAATTGGACTGGTTAATTATATATGTTATAATTGACTAAATATATGAGATACATTATTTTGGAGGAAATTAGATATAAATATGATTTATATCAAGTAGAGGAGAAATGACTATAGTAGATATGTGATATCAAACTATAGGGTAAAAATATAATATGATTATATTTATTAATAATTTAATTGGTTAATTATATGATAATTAACCTAAAATCTCTCTCGGATGTGCGTTAATGGAAAAGAATAAATGAAATTGTGTTTCATTTTGAAAGCTTCGAAAAAGGTTCAGAAAAATATTGAAGGTTTTTGCGTTGGTGTGGAAGCCTAAACGATCGCATACCTCGCGCCTAAACGATCGCACACTAATTCCTAAACAATCGGTTAGCTTTCCTAAATGATTGTATAGTGTGTCGTGTTTGCTAAACGATCGCCTACCTTTTTCTAAATGATCGTTCAGTAAAATCTACACGATCGTGTAGTTTCTTCTAAGCGATAAGCATCTAGCTATACGATAGCTTCTTATTTTCTCCCACTTGCTTATCGTCTACATGATCAGTTCTTCCTCCTACCTCTACCAAACTCACCGAAGATCATGCTTTGGGTTCTCACTCCGAGAATACCTAGGACTCTTTTCTGGTGGTGTCTCCCCACTGCGTTTGTTTGTTTACGGTTGTTGTGCTGCTATCTGATGCTTCTGATGGGCATTTGTTGATCGGGTAGAGGTCTTTCGCTGCGTTAAGTTCCATAGATTGAATAGTGTTTTCACTGGTATGAGAACTCTCTCCCTTGTTATTTTTTTGTTTAAAACATGCCGTTAATTACTGTTTGTTTGCATAGCTGTATGTTCAAGTGTATTTGGTATATTTCAGTCATGGTGAAATTCGAGAGATCCAACAGCACTTATGGAACTCTTCATTGAGAGATCCTTCAATTGGTATCGGAGCCAGGTTTTGATACTCCAATTTCATATGTTGCAACGAAATTACATATACATTCTTGGTGGGTGCAAATCTACACTGTTTAATCGTTAAATTGCTGTGGATGTGCGGATTAATGGATGTTTTCGTGGATGATTAGCCTCGGTTTGATTTAATTCTTTTACATTTATGGTTGTTTGTAAAGGCCCCTACGTTTTTGGGCATTAATAATCGTTATCGAGTTTGTATTCAAATTTTATTTGAGTTTTAAGTCATTTGTGAAGAAGATCGGAGCAAGTGTTGCGGTTCTTCGAGGAAGGAGGCGATCAAGGGTTGATCGCATCGTGCAGACGATGGGGTACGCAATCATTGTTGATCGCATCGTGCAGACGATGGGGTACGCAATCATTGTTGATCGCATCGTGCAGATGATGGGGTACGCGATCGCTGTTGATCGCATCGGTTAAACGATGGGGTATGCGATCAAGAGTTGATTGCATCGTGTTGACGATCGGGTATGCGATCGTCGAGAATCGGGTCATGTAGACGATGGAATGCTCGCGTATCGTTTAACACGCGTGCGCACTAGACGATCGTTTAGGTCAGCAAGCTTCATCGCTTAGTAACTGACTAAACGATCGCTTAGTAACGTAAGGTAAATCGTTTATCTGTCGCCGCATTAAATGTTCGCATAGATGATCAGGTTTTGCAGCCTCGTTGTCATCTATGCGATTGTTTAATTTTGCTTCTATCGTCTAGTGCGCACTGGACAATCGTTTACCTATGGCGTTTACTACACGATGGAGTCCTCCTGGCGGTTCAAGACCCGGCTCGTCTGTGAACCGGTTTGCTCGATGAAAAATGTAATAGATAGGGTTATTTCATTCCGACTTTTTGTAAAGGCTCATCCCGATCCATTAATCCTTTATTTATTACATGCGATGTATGTTTATAATATGTCATATGGTATGCACATATAGTAAATCCCACCTTAGGTTATGCATTGGTCATGCATCATCTTTTTATTGTAATTGTTATAATGTAGAGAAGCATGATTTAATTATGTAAGAGCATCCTCATGCATCATATAATATAAGAGTTATATTTATGCATGAATAAAAAGCATTGGCATGCATCATCTTTATATTATAATTATTATAGTATAAGGGTGAATGATAGCATGTTTTCTTGGTTATTACGTGTTATATAAAAGATATGTATAGTAATAACCGGATATTGCATGAAGCATGACACACAGGTTACTTTATAAGTGTTATAAACACCTCGTTGTGCCTAATGGTTTTAGTTGTTTCTTTTTTAAAAGTTAAAGAGAAATTAGAACTAAAAGAAATAAGAAAGATATGCATGCTCACTTAGATTTAATTCATGGTTTTAAAGTGTTTAAAACTTGGATCACATAGACCTAAGATCACTGTTCTAATATGACTAGCAATCTAAGGCTTTAATCTTTTAATCAGTTTAATAGGATTAAATTAGCTAATAAAAGGTTAAAGTGTAGCAAATCTATCTATAGGGGACCTTTTGTCTAAGGCGGGTTCTGCCTAGGCTGGGGTATCTAAGTTGACGGAAACGTAATACCCCTACCTGGGAACTTACTTGGAAAGGTGAATTAGATAGATTTGATGCATGCATACAAGTTAAGGACAATCCATTAAAGTGTTTACATGTGATTACTTGAACTTGTTTATATTTCATAGACAAACGTTGTTTATGAGCAAATTTTAAAAAGACGACTTAGACTAAAATTAGTAGCCGGATTGTCTAGGTTAATGAACCCTAGGTAGAACATTCAGTGGGAGGTACTTGGGGCATAAGATGCTTCACTTAAACCTTTCACTTTTCTCCTAAATAGTCCACACCGTGAGATCTACTTCGGCCTCGCGGCACCTTTGGCGTGTCCACCTAACGGATGGTGTTTGGGTAGGTTAATATCAAGGTGGATGGAGAAAGTGTTCATAGTAAGTGGGAACAGGAAGTGCGACAGCATATCCCTCGGCCTCCCTCGTTAGGTTGAATAAAGTTACTGCATATCGCCTCGAGGCACCCTGGGATTGTCCCCCTAAAGGATGACAGTTTTGTGCGTTTCTTTATTTGATCTTCTATAAGAGGATAAGATAACTTAGTCTCTTGTCCTAATCTACTTCTTCCCTACGGTGGGCTCATTGGGAATGAGGTAGAATATCTAGTTGATGTTAAGAGATGACTGGATTCACAATTCTAAATGAAAGATTTGGGAGAAGCACAATGTTCTTGGAATCCAAATAGTTCGGAATTGCAAGAACAAAACTTTAGCTTTATCTCAAGCATCTTATATAGACAAGATATTGTCTAGGTATAAAATGCAAAATTCCAAAAAAGACTTTTTACCTTTCAGGCATGGAATTCACATGTCTAAGGAACAGAGTCCTAAGACGCCTCAAGAAGTTAAGAAGATGAATCGAATTTCATATACATCTGCAGTTGGGAGTTTGATGTATGCAATGATGTGTACTCATCCTGATATATGCTATGTCGTAGGAATTGCCAGTAGATTTTAGTCCAATCCTGGTCATGACCATTGGACTGCTGTTAAAAACATTCTCAAGTATCTTCGGAGAATGAGAGATTATATGCTCGCGTGTAGGGCTAAGGATTTGATCCTTACTGGATACGCCGATTCTGACTTTCAGACCGATATTGATTCTAGAAAATCAACTTTGGGGTCAGTATTCACTCTAAACGGAGGAGCATCAAGCAGAGTTGTATTGCAGAGTCCACAATGGATGCTGAGTATGTAACTGCAAGTGAAACAGTAAAAGAAGCAGTATGGCCCAGAAAGTTCCTGATAGATCTGGAAGTAGTTCCTAATATGCACCTATCTGTCACTCTCTATTGTGACAACATTGGAGCAGTTACAAATTCAAAGGAACCACGATGCCATAAAAGGGGAAAGCATATTGAGTGGAAGTACCATCTCATTAGGGAGATTGTACACAGAGGAGACATAATCGTCACCTAGATTGCTTCCCAAGACAACTTAGCTAATCCATTTACAAAGGCTCTCTTGGTTAAAGTGTTCGAGGGTTACCTAGTAGGACTAGGTCTACGGGTTTTGTATCGTTAGGGCAAGTGGGAGAATTTATGGGTATTGTAATGCTCTAGTTTATTGTATTTGTACATTTTATTCTCTCCATGTAAACTCAACATTATATATATTTGTATATATTGATTCACTGGAGTTTTGTCCTTACAAGTCTTACTCCAAACAAAGGAAATTCCTTTCCTGGTTAGCTGAGTCAACAGAGTGGCTTTGTGAAAGAAATCCTTTACAAACCGATGATAATAATCTTGTTAAACCCATAAAAGTACGCATCTCGCCAGCGGTGGTGGGACAAGGCCAACTTGTAACAGCCTCGATCTTTGCAGGATCAATAGATACTCCCTTCTTTGACACCACATATCCTAGAAAGGACACTGGTCGTAGCCAAAATTCATACTTGGAGAATTTAGCATACAACTTATTCTCTTTTAGCGTTCCCAAAACATTCCTAAGATGTGCCTCATGCTCTGCCTCTGTCTTGGAATATACCCAAATATCTTCAATAAAGACTATCACAAAAGTGTCAAGTTATTCCTTGAACACCATGTTCATAAGATCCATGAATACAGTAGGAGCATTAGTCAAACGAAATGACATCACAATGAACTCGTAATGCCCATATCTAAAATGGAATGCAATCTTAGGAATGTCACTGTCTTTTATCCTCACCTGATGATACCCTAAACATAAATCGATCTTGGAGAAAATTGTAGCCCTTTGTAATTGGTCGAATATATCATCAATCCTGGGGAAAAGATACTTGTTGTTGATGGTTACCTTGTTCAACTCCCTAGTTTATGCATAGGCATAATAAACCATCCTTTTTTTCACGAACAACACTGGCGCACCTTATGGTGACACACTCAGACGTACGAATGTCAAGCAACTCTTGCAACTGGGTCTTAAGCTCTTTTAGCTTTACTGGAGCCATTCTATACGAAGCTTTAGAGATAGAAGTATTGTTTAGTTTTAAATCAATTGTGAAGTCTATCTCTCTGTATGGTGGCAATCTTAGGAGATATTCTGGAAAAGCATCTGGATAATCTCTCACTACCAGCTCAGACGACAAAGTGACCTCAGAGCCTCTAGTATCAACCATACTAGCCAAAATACTCCAGGTACCTTGATTAAGTAACTTGTTGGCTTTCATAGCAGAAATTACCTTGGGCATGACTATAGTCCCGACCCCTCTAAACTTAAAACTAGCTTTTGCAGGAGGGTTAAAAACCACCTCCTTGCGAGAGCAGTCAATATTGGCATGGTTGGCAGCCAACCAATCCATGCCTATTATCACATCAAAATCTCACATGTCCAACACTATTAAACTCATATATAACACATGGTTCTCTGTTTCAATCTGGAATGCTTTTATCTTCTCAGTTGCTAACATAATTTCTCCAGATGGAGTAGAAATTGATAAAACATAGTTCAAAGGCTCTAATTCTAGCACAACATGCTTAACAAACACTGATGATATAAATGAATGAAACGAGCAAGAATTAAATAACACTAAGGCATAATGTCCTAAGATTGAGAGTGTACTTGTCACCATCGTGTCTGACTTATCGGCCTCTGGCCGAGTTGTAGTATAAACTCGACCGTGTTGTTTTTGTCCATTCAATTCCCCATGAGGCGTACTCGAAGACTAACCACCTCCAATCTCAACACCAAGACATTGATCAACTGTATGTCCCACTTGCTTGCATCTAAAACATGTCTCTATGCCAACCAAGAAATGCCCCAGTGGTGTTTTCCATAGAATATGCATATGGGCCTATCTTTCTAGACCTCTCTGGACTCAAAAGCCTACTAGTTAAAATGTTGTGGTCGCCTGTCTAGATTCTGACTCTTTTGTGACTGCTCAGAAGCTTTAAAATCTTCTTTCCTTTTCTGGCTCGAGCTAGATTCCCTTGCTAATGATTTCAAATATGTGGAAGTGTTGTCAAGTCCCAAGGCCTGGTCACGGATTCTTCTTGTCATTCGTTGATTCGCTATTCTGTCCTTTCCTTTACCTAAAAATAATATAGATAACAGAGTGAGTATAAAAATATTCAGTAAGTGACCCATTACTAGGTCCACTAGGTGTAAGGGTTAGTATCCCTAACAAGATAAAGGTGTACATCCTGATATAGGCATAGACATAGGCATGAGAAGTGAACCCGAAGGCACATTTTTATAAGAAGGGACTCTGAAGAGTCACAATAACACAATCGTAGTTGGCGATTCCATAAGGATGCCGAAACATACTTAGGGGATGATCACAGTCTGATAGAAGTGTTAATAGTCACCATCAGTCCAACATGCATCATACATTATCTAAGATCATAACAAAGCATGGCATATTATAATAAACATAGTAAAATATCTCATGAGTTTCCAGAACAGTCTCAACAGTCCAACCATAGCAAGTAATAGCAATTAAACCCATCAAAATAGAATCATGCTTTTAGTGCAACACAATCTTAACACCAACTTGGGTTCGGGGGCGAATGGGTAGTAAATCACTTACCTCGATTAAACCCAATAGAATAGGCAATTCAATCCCACTCTTGGCCTGGCTAGAATATTGGATTAAGTTCCTATCAAAGACCGTGTTTAGATTTTATTTCATCATTTGGGACCCTTAACCATGTTGTCAGTTCACTTTAAAGTGTTCCTAAGAATTTATCCAATCAAAACTTAAATAAAGAACTCAGAGGATGTCGAAGCCTTAGAACTTACCCAATCGCCAAATTCAACACTTAATAATGTCAGATAGCTTGATATAAATTTCAAAAATCCTCCAAAGCTTGATTCTAACACCGAAGGCCCATGAAAAAAAAGTAAACCAAACCACAAGTCAATGGATTTTCAAGTCTAACTAAATCTCATACAAAACCAACAACAACTAACTCCAAAATATGCAAAAATCGTCCAAAAACCGAACTTACTATGGCTGGTCAGCAGCTCGACTCCCTTCAAAACTCCAACCTAAAATTGAAATTCAATGGGCAACAACTAATTAATGCCAAAATCCCATGGGTATCAAAGATCCTCAAAGAAAACCCTCAAATCTTGCCCAAAATAAACCAACTTTTATCCAAATCATAAATGACAAGGAACGACCACTACCGATAGAGATGTCCACGGGGTAGGGCGGGGCCGGGGATGCCATTCCCCATCCCCATCCCCACTCCCCAGTTCATTTTCCATCCTCGTGAAATTTCCCACGGGAATCGAGCGCGGGGATTCTCCGGGGGAATTTGTGGGGATCAGGTTCCCGTGAGAAATTTTTTCCCATTATTTTTTTTGGTAAAAAATCAATTAACTTAAATCATTAATATGAGCAAATTTTAATTAAATAATTAACTTTATCACTAAATATTATGCTTAGTTTTGACAATTTGAATTTATGTGAGTAAATTTTAATTAAATAATTAATTTTATCACTAAATTGTTTATTATGGTTAGTTTTGACAATTTGAATTTAAAGATCAATTACTCAAATCTTGGCTTAAAAAAACTAATTAATTTTTTAGTAGAAAGAAATAAATATAAATCAAATTATTTACATATATAATCTAAATTTAAATATTCAATTTAAACGTATTTATTATCTTTCCCAATAAATAATCAAATTTGAAATTTAAATGTAATATTTATATAATAATAATAATAACATAACATTAGATAATTATATGAAATAAATAGGTAGAAGTTAATTGGACGGAAACGAGAAACAAGGCGAGGGTGGGGAATTAGTGAGTCTGACGTGGCTACAAACGACGGCTTTGACAAACGCCTTCGACGACTGGATGGAGTTGCGAACGGCAAGACGCGATGACCAATGGCGCGCTTCTCGGCGGATGGTTGGCGAGCGACGACGGCGTCTGGTGATGAAGACCCCACACGGGTGCTAAGACTGGAAACGTATGCGGGGGAGGGAGAGTGTCTTTTCTAATTATTTTTTTTTGTTTTTATTTTATTACTTTTTTTTTCCTTTTTCCTTTTTATTTTTAATAACTGATTCTAAATCCTAATATATATATATATATATAAATGAATCCCTTAAATCCAAATCCTATTTGGATTTTAATTAAATACATATACACATTCCTTTCCCCCTCTTAACTTCCAAAGTGAATCTAAATTCCTTCTGAAATCTCAAATCCCCAAATTTATTCTAAATTAAAAAAAGTTGTCTTAACCCAATCATCAAATTCCAAATAAATTCACCAATTAAATTAATTCTAAATAAAATTCAAATAAAACCTGATCTTTCCAAAGCCTTCAATTAATTTAAAGCAAACCCCGAACTCCTTGTCACACTTACTTAAAATTGAATCATTGAAACACACCAACTCCAATTTTATCTCAATTCACAACATAATTCAAGAAGAATTAAACAAAATTTTCCGAAAACTTGGGTTATCACACAAACACTTATCATTGCCATATTATTCTTAAGTTAAGTAAAAAATAGGACAAATGTAAAATAGGACAAATATTGATCCTAAATTTGGAGATTGTATCAATTAAAACACCTAATTAATGATAGTATCAATTTAAACATATAATTTTCATAAATATATCACTTTATACGATCTATTGAAAATCTTACATTAAAAAATCAAGGGATCTCACCATTATAAGTTTCACATGAGGTCTCATGTTTCTAAATTAAACGTAATTGAACGTGTAAATTGATACATTTGCAAAAATTCTAAGTTCAAATTGATATCATTATTAGTTTGAAGTTTAAATTGATATAACCTCTAAAGTCTAGATTATACATTAATATTTTCTTAAATTTTATGTCTGTGAGATAAGTTTTTCCTCAAATATGCATTGGAACAAAGATTTTGGGTGTAGTAAACAACAATTGTTGGGAAATTGTCAAAAATAACATGTTTAAGTTTTCATCTTAAAAAACTAGAGGCCATTGAGATTTGCTATTTTTTTTCTAAATGTTATGTAATCTTCCAAGTCTTTCTAAAACTAAAAAATCACACTACCAAATATTATACCATTTAGAGAAATTTGAAAAACTAACTGATAAACATAAATCAATAAATCAATTTAGAATTTTTGTGTAATTATGTGAATCTTGGTAGGACAAAATAACACTGAGATTCTATATATTTAGGCTTTCTCGATGAAATTCGACCATAATTAACACCAAAAATTGATAAATTTGAGTTTTGTCGGTGGAATCTTAAATAGAATTAACATCGAGATTTAATATACATCTCAAATCTTACCCTCTTTTTTTTGCAAAATTTGATATTTCCCAAAATTTAAAAATAACAATGCATTTCTCTTGAATCAATTTTTAAAAATCTGTTTTGATAATTAAAAGCCCCATTCAAAATTTTGGAAATTCATACAATTGTGAAAACGTAAATGATGCTAAATATTTGAAAAATTATAAACTAATTTGATATAATATTTAGTAAAGATAAGAAAAAATTTGAAAATATATAAGATTTGGTATAGATTTGAAAAGATTACCTATAAAATTAGCAAATTAATGTATAATCTAACAAGATGTACCAAGAAATGCCAAAACAATGAAAAAGTTGTTTTTTTAACTAAATCTCGCCGGCGAACTTGAGATGGGATGAATTGAGAAAAAACTATTCTAACGATTTTACAAAAAGTCGTGAAAACGTGCTACTTCTGACCATTTTTCAAAATTATTTTGTACATAAAATAAGGAAGATACAGTTTTCTGATGTTATGTGAAGGACTCCTCAATCAGTCCACTCAAAATCAGCTTCTCTATGTCATTTACAACTTCCTCACTTTCACTTCTTGAAAATCCTTTCTTCCAACCAAAATCCCACATTCCGTTCATCACCTCTTTGCACCGTAGATCTCTACTCAACACTGCATATAGAGTATCTACAAGAAGATTATTGCCACAAATTGTTTGGTAACTCGTTAGAGTGTCGATGTCGTTGTTCACTTCCTCAACGAGTTTTTCTACAGAAATCTCTATCTTTGTATTGCGCCTACCTCCTAGTAATAAAGAATTGGCTACTTGTAGGTCGTAATGGCCTTTGCGCTTGACTAATTCGATTGCACAATCTATAAAAGGTTTCGTATTCAGGGATTCGAGATTATTGCAGCCAGATGCTGTCTGCAGCATTGTTCTATCATTTAGATTGAGGTCAAAAACTTCCCCTGCATGACAGAGGAATGAGGAGCTTCTCAAAAGTAATGCTTTCAGATTGGTTCCTTGACCGCAGCTTTCGATATCTGTTTCCATACGACTGTTGGGATCAATATCTTTGACAACACTCGTATTGATCTCGAGTTTGGGGCTCAATGGCGGCAGAGAGTTTGGGTTCTCATTGCAGCATTCTACAAGATTTAAGAGAAAACTAAGTATAAATCACAAACATTAGACAATGCAGAAGTACTTGTTCTACTTAGGAAGGCAAAGTTATTAAATCTCACTTAGAATCTCTCTTTGGATGAAGTTAAAAGAGATTCATATAAGTATGAGAATGGAAAATGAATGCATTTTGCTTTCCCTTTAAGATGAATGGTCAATAATAGTAGATATTGCAACTTATCTTATTTGAGATGGAAAATTTACCTATAATCTTTGTATCACATTCGTCAAATTCGTTCTCCATTGCAATTAAAGCCATAAGGGTAGTAGTTTTTCGATTTATTGGAAGATCAACACTTTCATTTGTATCAGTACTCTCATCATCTTTCTTGGCTTCAACCATATGAGTCTGTAAGATAAACAATGCTTTACTCTCCTTTTACAAGGGGAGAAAAAAGGATACTGATGCATAAAAGAAAAAGAGTTTGATGTACAAAAAGTTAAAGGATAGGTAAGAACTCACAAATGAATTAACTTCTGATTGGGGAAGCACTGGTTCCTCCTTTTTTTGACGGTCACGATCATTAGATATCGCGCTCACTGATTGTCTTGGCACAGAATCTGGAAGGGAGCTACGTTGTTTATGAGTTTTGTTCTTCCTTGGATTAGTGGATGTTACTTTTTCTTGATGCTGTGGTCTTGACACAACTTTTTCTTTTGCAAATTCTTTTTCCACTGGTTTTCTAGTTGCTTTAGTCAGTTTTTTTGATGTAAGAACTTTCCTATCAATTGGTTCTGTCTCATGGGGCATATCAGGCATTGAACTAGATGTTTTCAACTTCTCTGCAGCCTTTTTCTTAGTATCAACAGTATCTTTTCTTAATTTCTCAGTATCAACTGTATCTTTTCTTAATTTCCTTACTTCTTTTGGTTTTGGTTTTGGCTTTCTTTCTTCCTGAGCGATCTGCTTGAGTGGAATCCCTTCTGCATTCTGCTTTCTGTGCAATTTATCTGAACTCAAAATTCCTCCATGGAAATCAAACTCATAGAACGACCGAATCTTTTTCGTACTTCTTAGAATAGCTTTTTGGTTGAAAGCATCATCTTTTGAGGAAACATGTGCTCGGTGTTCCTCCAATTCATCAGGTGGAAGAGGCTTGTGTTTTATCAACACAGTTGGTGGTACGTCTTTCAACCTTTGTTTGGAATCATTATTGTAGGAATAAGGGCAATGAATCTTAAACTCTATATCAGAATCACTCTCTCTAAGCCTGTTGACAGGAATTTTTTCAAGTTTTTCTCTCAAGGTTCCTTTTTTATGATCCTCCTTGTTGATGACAGATTTAGACTTTGCCGCACTCTGTGTTGCATCGATGCCAAACAGAGATGTTTTGTAGCCAGACACTTTTTTAAATTCAAACTCTTTCTTTGGAGTAGTTTGCAATGATTTTGATGGAATTTCTTCAAGCCCCATAAGCTTAGCAATCAGGTTATTACGTTTCAAATTCTTCTGTTGAGATGTTGAAACGTGAAAACAGTTGACATTATCATCAATCATTGAAGATTGGCTGGAGCTAGTTGATGGAATTTCTGACCCCAAGTCAGAATTTATATCACGAAAACAGGATTTGTGTTCACCAATAGTAACGTTAGACATCGATTCTCGCTTCACTAGGCTGTCTCTGATCACCTTCTTAACCTCATCAGCACCATTTCTGGAAGAACCATGTCTAGAAAGCTTTGATCTTTGAACCTCAACTGGATAACATTCATCTTCAAGATGACAAGAAAAACTTTTTGGATACGTCATCTTCAACCGAATCGACTCGTTTGATGCTCCTTGCAACTTAGCCAGCATAATCAGTGATTCTCTCAAACTTGAAGTTCCTTCCAACAAATCCTCAGCAATCTCCTCAGTTTTCATCTCAGATCTCATCCCCTTAGACCATGAACCAACCATATGGTTCAATTTCTCAGCTCCTTGGTAAACCTCCATGAGTGGAAGAGAAGATTGGCCATAATTTCTGCCTCTCATCTCTTCCGAGATCAGCTCCTCTTTCTTCTCTACCTGAGATACCAAACCCTTATTTGAATTTCTACTTGTCCTATGGGCTCTAATTTTTTGTTCCAGCTTCTGAGAATTCACTTTGGATATCTTGATCATATTGCAATCAACCACCCCTTTTGGATCATCACAAGCGATAAATGATCTATAAACCACTGATTTTACACTGTCTAGAGGCATTTTCTTCAATGGAAAAAATTACATCAACAAGGTCAGTTTCTACTAATCCTCTTTCCCTAAAAATATTTCCATGGTCTTAATTTAAGAACAAATAATCTTTGTAATGCTCGGACGGCAGTGTTCAAATGAAAACAAACCAAAATGGGTTCATCAGATGAGCCAAAATAAACAACAACGTGGGGAGAAGGTTGAAATTTTCAAACTTTACGACTTAATCAAGCAATTTTAACAGAGTGTTCATATGAATAACAACTCATTTAAACATACAGCTACCTTCCTTTGATCTTCCCTTTAAGCTTCTTGCAAGATTCTCGTAAATCAAGACCAACCCCAGAAGAGAAAAAGGATTAAAATAGAAAGAACTTACCAAACCCAGAAGAAATAGGCAGAAAAGGGCCAAGCCAGGCAACAAAGAGAAAAGACACAATATTTGCAGAGAATTGTCAAACCCCATGTGAAGTAACAGAGCACAAACGAAATAGAAACAGAGGAGTCGGTGCATTGACTTCGTGGCAGCTTAAAACAGAGGATTCAAAACAGAGAGAGAGAGAGAAAGGAAAAAAAAAAAAAGAAAAGAAAATAGGTCCAAGATTTGGAGCTCAAATTTTAATTTTTGATTAAATGGGTTTTGTTTATTTTTATTTTTCTACAGGACAACAAAATCGTTGGAAGATCATAGTTGTCATAAATGGGGGACACTCGGTTTTTTCCATACGTGTTTCTACAGAGTGCTAAAACAGCAACTCTGTTTTTTATAAAAAGAAACAAAACCAAGCAGCAGGAAGGTCAAATCCAAGCAGAAGAACCCTTCTTCTTCACGAAACCTAAAGATTTTCATGGAGCTTTAATTTTAAAATGTTTAAACACAGTATTTTAAACAGGAAAACACAAGCGATTTCTTATAAAAACATGTTTTCCTGATATGAACTCAGAAGACAGAAATTTAAATGCAGTGACAGAGATGAGTTGTAATATTACTATTTGAATTTTGAGGGTACTCTATATAGAGTGTAAATGTGGTAAAAAGAAAAAAACTTTCTTTTCTGACTCAATTCTTTTTCCACTTTTTTTTTTTTTTATTAAGATATAAATGGTGAGGTTTAGTTTAGGTGATGCCTTCCCAACTAAATTTTCTGGGCGATTTTGTTGACCTTTGCAGCAGTCATTGGGTTTCCATTAAACAGGCCAGGATTCTGGGTCTTTTATAATTAATTTATGTGTGATTGCTTTTATTTTATTTCTTTTTAATGAAAAAACATGGTCGAGGTCTTTTATATTGTTCATGGGAAGGGATAACAGCTTCCCAAATCTCATTTTCATCAAATATATATATTAAATTACAAATTTAATCTCTGACTTTGGTATGTCTAATTGATGGGAAGATTTTATTTTTCGAAGGGAAGGTAAGGAAATGACCAAAGAAGAGAGACGTGGAAGGTAGAGAGAGAAATTAGAGAAGAAACACCAAAGTGATGGAGCAAAATGGATTCAATTTTCACATTTTCTAGAGTTTGAGGTTTTGATTTTCATTTTGTCATAATTTGAGAGTTTAATCGTTATATTTCAAAGTTTAGGGGTACAATTTTTATACTTTTAAAAGTTTGAGGGTTTAATTTTTCAATTCGTAGTTTAGGGGTGTATTTGTTATAATCACCATAGTTCAAAGATGGTTTTTGCAATTTAACAATATTTTTAAAAAATTGTAAATATAACAAAATCTATTGGTGATTAAAGATGTCCATTTAACTCGTAGGGACCCATATCAAACGGAATGGAGAATCTCCGATTAGACAAGGAATGAAAGAGGGAGTTGAGAGATTTTTTCTCCATTGACTATACAGGGATGAGAACGGGGATTATATTTCCGCCCTCGTTTCTATATATATATATATATGAAAATTAAAACATTTTAATTATATCTTTGTCATATTTGAGTGAGTGAGAAATTTAAGTGTTTTATTAAAACTTAGGCAAAATGTACTTTTGGTTTTCGAAGTTTGAGGCTAATATCTATTTTGTTTTGAAGATTCAAAATAAACACTTTAGCCCCTAACAATTGGAAAATAGTTCTAAATGATCCCCTACTTAATTTTAACCTAATAGAAAGATGATTAAACTGCTATGTGATGACGTAAGTGAGATGACATGGTTTGTTACTTGACAATTAATTACTTATTAAAAGAAGCAAATAAATGTTAAAATGGTAAAAAATATCCAAAGCCCTATTCTCTCCTACATTGCCTTCATTTTCCTTCTCCCTTCCTGCCATCCGTCCGAAGCCAACAAGAAAGCCTAATTTCAAATAGTAGTGTGATACTTCATGGGAGACTCTAAATTTGAAGAAACAAAATTAAATTGAATAGGAAAAGCAATTAGTCTATGATTGGATACTTGATAGATGATTAACATCTTTGGATGGTGAAAATTGTCAAATGGAAGAAACAAAAGTTTCACCTCAACATGGACAAAATGGAACAAACAAAAATTAATAGGATGATTGAGTTGAATTGGTGGAACCTGACAATGATGATCTCCAGTTGATCATTTTATTTTATTTTACAACACGAAGAGGAAAAAACAAATGTTAAAATAGAGTTTTTAAATCCGATTGATATCTTCTCGACCATTAATAATTAGTTAGAGCTTTCTTACATTTCAACTCGGATGGTCGGAGCTTGCTGGCGTCAATGGAAGACGAACTCCGATGAGACTGGAGTACGACAATTGTGGACGCTTGTTTGGGAGTTTTGAATATTTTAACATTTTTAACCATTCTTACATTTATTTACTTTTCCCATAAGTAATCTATTCTAATTACGGCATTCCATTCACATCATTACATAATGGTCTAATCATCTTTTCATTAGGTTCAAGTTAAGTAAGAGACCATCTAGAATAATTTTCCAAACTTCAAGGACTAAAATGTTTGTTTTAAAACTTCAAGGACCAAATAAATATCAACCTCAAATCTCAATGACTAAAAGTGCGTTTTGCCCTTAAAACTTTTCATAATAGTAATTTTAGTATTTTTTTTTTTTTTTTTTTTTTAAGAAAAAACAAACGGAGAAAATTTCCCGTGGTAACCCGATCCTCGCGATTCTCCGCAAGAAATCCCTACCCCTATTCTCGTGGAGATTTTTTGTAGGGATGGAGAATGAAATGTGGTAGCTGAGATGGAGACGAGAAATTCATCTCTGTCTTCGCCTCGTCCCATGGACGTCTCTAATAGTGACGATCTAATAAACTCCTATTAGCAATATGGTCTATTACTCATAAACTCTTATTAGTGATATGGTCTATCACCTATAAGACTTTGAGAGTTGGATCTAAAATTTGACATTTTTTGTAAATTGCGTTGTGTTATATTTACTAATACTTTGGGTCTGATTGCTATATTTACAACTGCCATACTTTTTTCTTTTTTGTTGTCCATGAGTGTTCGGATAGCTTGCATGCACCTCGACTGATCTCACAAAAAATGTCAGATCCATGAATTCTACATAGGGCACTATGTAATATAAAAAGGGTAAAAAATATTTAAAAACCCACATATAATATAGTTTTGATATAGAGTTATTTCTATAGAAGTATTAACCATAAAAATATCATGATTTATTATATAGATTTAAAAGTATGAAAACTCAAAAAAATTGAGAAGAAAAAATTTGAAATTTACTTGTGAATGGTATGATGCGTATATCTTGACGATGAATGAAAAAAATAATTTGTAGCTTTAACTCTGAAATTAATTAAAATGAATATATATTAAATAATGCAAATATGAAAAATATGTAAAAGAAAATGAATGATATATTTTCAATGGAATGTTGTTGAGACTTATTGAAAAAAATTTCTATGATAAAAAAAAAATTGTTGCTAATTTTTTTCTTCCTTTAATTTTTTGTAGAAAACCTACTCACGACTAGAATGTAGAAAGTGTGCACCCCTATTGCTGCGTTACTTGCAGATTTTAGCAAATAAATTGAATTTGTTTATATATATTTTTAAATAATTACTTAATATTTATATTAAAAATACAAAAAATGATAAGTTGAAGAACGCATGTCTCTCTGACCCCTACATGGATCTGCCGATGTTCAGAAGACAATTGTATGACACTAACAATATTCTTTCTAATCCTTTTATTAAATCCATGTCTTTTATTTACCATCAAATCAACTCCTAGTGGTTCAATATTTATATATTATTTACGTGTCTTGTTTGTGCATTTTTAAAATTTTATTTAATCTATAAATTTTTTAAATAAATGTTTAATAAGTTATATGATCTATAGGCACTTTATAAAGCTATTAGATATGGGGTTCAAAAAGTTCAACGACCGGTTAACATAATGTTTAGACAATTATCACATTTATAAAAAAATTACTGATTGAGGCTGCCACTACGTTGTTCCTCAATAACCATCTTATATAGATTCAAGAACCTACATATTTTAAATCATAAACCCTATGATTATAAGAACCACTAATAATCAATTACTCAAACTTTCAAATATATTTGATTTCAATCTTAAAGGAAAGAATTAGATAAAAATTACTTTATAACTGAAGACTAGGAAGTAAGGAGAATTGGTCCACTACTCAAGGTTAAACCACTCTGCATACAAGTCTATCAGATCTACTGAATGTTCTTGACATGCAATTCAAGCTCAAGAATTGCAAAGTGCCAATGAAGATCTTGACATATTTCTAAATAATTGATGGAGACACGTTCAAATATTTCTTTTATAATTTATCTCCTGTACATACGACGATCTAAAATTACTAGTCACAATTTTAGATAAGATCACATTATGATAGATTTGTTATGAGTATTGTAACGAACCGACTTTTCATACTACATTTAGGCCGTTACAACATGCTTGTGTAAATTTAAAACAAAACCACTTTTAACACATTCAACCAAAATCCAACATGTTAAGAAAAAAGGAAAATTTACCAAAGCATAAGTTCATTTAAAAATTCTTGCTCGGCGGTAAAAGCGCGTGATGTCTGCAACTGGGTGTGACAGCAAGCTGAGGAGGATCGAGTGGGCTGCACAGAATTGACACACATAGAGAGAGACGAAAAAGAAAGAAAAACCACCAAGCATCCAAAGATCCACGACGACGATGGTGCGATCGGCGGCGAACTCGACTTGACAATCGGCTACGCTTGGAGGACTAAAGGTGAGCAACGACTTATAACTTTGACAGACAAGAAGAAGATTGTGTGGTGTAGGGTTGGCAAAATTTTCGGTGGGGTCAGGTTCCTGCGAGGCCCCACCCCGATCGGGGCGAGGAATCCCCAGTTTGACCGGGGATGGGGTCAAATCGGGGAATTTTTTCGGGACCCTGTCCGAGGACGGGGCGGGGACGGGGATGGTATCCCGACCCCGACCCCGACCCTAATTAATCCCCAACTCCGATTTTATATAGTTATATTTTTAATATTATAAATATATATTTATAATATATAAAATAACTTATTTATATGTATGTTTATAATGTACAGACTTATAGTGTTATAAGCCCAATATCGAATATATAAATTCTAAATTTAAGTCCAAAAAGTCAAGCCCAAACTTAAAAAATTAAAAGAAAAAAATGGGAAATCCCCGCGGGAAACAGGGAATGGGACCCGCGGGGACCCGTTTCCCCGATGGGGAACCCTCCTCCACCCTGACTCGGCCCCATTGCCAACCCTAGTGTGGTGAGGGTTTGTACGCATGAAGGAGAGAGAGATTTAATTTCTTTTATTTTTTTTAACTCACTATGCAATATATATATATATATATTATTTCCCTTCTCCACCTCAACAAATCCATCAAATTAAAATTAATTCCTTACAAAATATTAAATCTCCAAATTAAATTCAAATTCTAAATTCTTCCAACAAAATTAAATCCAAATTTTCAAATATTTTCTTATCACTTATAATTCAAATTGCATTATCTTACCCAACAATTCAATTTTAGCCAAAAATATTCAAGAGACAATTCAAATAATTCAAGATAATCATGTTAAAATTACCTGAAAATTCAGGATGTTATACTCTTCCCTACTAAAGAAACTTTCGTCCTTGAAAGTTCTAGTCTTGAAAGAGCTATGGATACAGTGTTCTCATCTCATCCTACTGTTCCCATGTTGTCTCTTTGAACTATTGATTTTTTCATAGAACTTCTATTAACGCGATCTCTAATTGTTCAAAGTTCACTTCTATTGCAAGAATCTGCTTAGTCTTTGCTTCATAACTCAGATTCTCATCTGAATATACAAGAGCTCGAAGTCTACTATATGAGATGAATCTACTATATACTTTCTTAACATAGAGACATGGAAAACATTGTGAACTGCAAAAAGTTTCGGCGGTAGAGCTAACCAATAAACTACAGGGCTGACCCACTCTAAGATCTCAAATGACCCAATAAAATGTGGACTTAACTTTCCCTTCCTTCCTAACTTTAGAACACCTTTCATAGGTACTACTTTCTAAAAATACTTTATCACCTACCTCAAACTCTGTGACTGTGTCTAAAATTGGGGTAATCTTCTATATGCTATTAGCTTTTTGCATTTTTCTCTAGTTTTTTTAATAGCCTCATTAGTAGTTTACACTAACTTAAGCCCCAACAATTTTCGTTCCCCAACCTCATATCAATACATAAGAGACTTAAAACTCTTTCCTAGAAGAGTTTCCAATGGCATTATGCTAATTTTCGCTTAATTACTGCTATTAGTACAACTTCATAAGATGCAAGTGAGAATTTCAACTTCCTGCAAAACTGACGTGCAAGAGCACGACATGTCCTCTAAAGTTTGGTTCAAACACTCAGGTTTGACCATCAATATTTAGGTAAAAATTTGTATCAAACTCTCATGAAGCTTTTACCGTTTCTTGAAAACTATCGAAAATGGTTGTGGAACAAGGGTCTCTACTTGACATAAATGAAGTTGGTTTCTCATGAAGTGTGACAACCTCTTCCATATTCCACCATGAACTTAAGATGTTGAAAGTCAACAATGCTTAACACATTCACTCTAAAAATTGTCTTGAGCTTAAGAAGTCCCATTCACCAAAACATGTATCTCAACCCATCATGCTAACATAGAAAAATCTCTGTACGTGCACATGAGCTACTGGCTATACTATAGATGGCATAATCTCGAGATATATAACAAAGAAAATCTGGTCAATTGGAAATTGCTTATATTGTAGGAGCGTCAACTGTGATATCCTCTCCATTATCTATGTGTTTAAGGATCGACTTTGTCCAATTAAGCCTCATAATCACTAGGATCTCGACACAAGGCTTTCTACTGCCAAGGGTCATAAAACTTACTCATCAATCCTCATGTTACTCTTTAGTCTCACAACAATCACATACCACTATTTAGTCCCTAATACGAACGAGTCTAGAAATCCCTTTAAAAATAAGGTTCCTGAATAATAGGATATACTAGCATGCAACGGAAGCAATCAGAATCAATAAGCACTCTAAGTACATTTAATTTGAGTGCTAAAGCATATTATTTTAGAAAATCAAAAGGTGGGTTTCAAGTTTTACATACCTTTGATGAATCTTCCAATCCAAGCTGCTCTTCACGTTAATTCACATCCAAATCGACAATTAAACCACCAAGAGATATTCTCTACTATTCTCAGCCTTGAATTTGAGTGGTGGAACTCGAATTTGAGTGAATTTGTGAAGTTAGAAAATGTGGGTTTTGTGAGGAAGAAGATGAACTTCAGAAAACCATTTTCCAGTTCTAGAACTCTTCAATCTTAGCAAAAATGGAGAGTTTTAAATAACCTAAACATGCAAGCACTTCAGATCAACTTCAAGGCCAACAACTACTTCAAAAATTTAATGGGATTTGTATGTAGTTAAAAAGAGCAACACCTCATCCTTGAAGAAAGTGAGAAAAACCCACTAAAAGCTCTATTTTTTAAAAAAATCCATTTTTTTTCAATTAATTGTAAAATAATCAAATCCAATTTGATTTAATTTCATAATTAATCAAATTAAATATTTAATTTCTCAAATTGAATTTAAAATTGGAATTTAATTTGATTTTTAGTTAATTAAACAATTTTAATCAATTAATTAATTAATTTAATATCAAATATTAAATTAATCACACATTAAATTTTAAACATGAATCTTATTCATGTAATTGATATTTAAATCAATTTTTAAATATTATAAACTCTCCAATTTCGTTTAATTTCAATAAATTAAACGTTAATTATATCAAATATAATTATACAAATCCTAATTTGAATTTGAACATTATTCAAACTCAAACCCTAATTTTAATTTGAACAATTCAAATTGATACCATTCCAAATTCACCCAATTTAATAATTCAAGGTGTTCATGTTTTACGAGCTAGTAGAGGGACCTTATGGACCTACAAATCATGAGCTCTAAGGGTTTTAGATTAATTGGCTAATACTCTATAGTCCAAATTAATCAGTAATCGTTAACTGTCAAGTCACACCACTATAGCTCGATAGTTGCACTCTCTTCACTGTAGATATATTTGTGTCCACATGATTTAACCATAACCAGTAAGTCGATTATTCACAGGTTGTTCGTAATAAAGGTTGGGTTAATATGTTGTTTTACCCCGATATTACATCTTGTTCCTTATGTTTCTACTGATCCTCTCATGAACAATTGGTTTATGATCCAATCATTAATCAGATCCCTCTCGGGCTAGTTAGAGGGTGGGGTCCCTTGTTCAAGATCTAGATTCAGTGCTTAAGAGAACAACATTTCTCCTATCTCTAAATTGGGTAGGCGTGAATTCCGTTTTGCATCCTATGTCCCTAGCTATCTACCCGGTCTTACCCTTGAAATGGAAGACTTATTGAGTCGGTGTTGTTGACCCAACCCTCACCCATGCAATCTAAGGATAATCCCGAATAAACAGAAGTTCATAGTTAGCTCAGGAATAAGATCGAGTTACCTAGGTCATCTAAGCGAAATAGTCAATCTTAAACAATAAACAACGTTACAAAGTAAGAGTGACTTATTTCTTAATCTGATCTTATGCAAGCTCATTGCATAGAACGTCTCCACTTCTCATATAAATACATGAACGAATCAGAATCACTTCGTTTGTAGCACCTTTACAACAACTTGTAACCACTACAGAGTAGGCCACATCCAATAGTGTTACCAGAATAAGACATCCAACCTTATTCATATACTATAGACTATTTTGGCTATTACTCGAACTTAATCCATCTTTTATGTCTCTACATAAAGTTCTAGTATTCATGTAAAAGCCATGGATCTTAGTTTATTGAATTTAGACTTTATGAATGTAATTTAAAGATTCAATAACAACTTTATTGAAGGAATGTTGAATAACATCTCTATTGATAATAGAGTGTGTTCAACTTTACAAACTGCGAGTTTTAGGACAAACAACCCAACATTGAAGTCCTTGGATACTAGAGCATCAATCGATTGAAAGTGCACCACCATAATCTCATAATAATTGTAATTGACTTATGGAGATAGTTTCTAAAATGAAAACCATCTTGATTCATAAATCTATCTTGAGAATATCCATCTCCATAGAGTCGATCAACTTGTTGTCCATGCTATAAGAAATATACTATGTGTGATGCTTCAAGTCCAGGATTTGAAATCTAGATTTGGCACCTGATTGCCTTGACATTCCATTGCATCCCATGATAGTTGATACGAAACATTAGGCATAAGAAAACTTCGTCTGATAATTCATGTATTTGTAACTTGGGCTATTTCATCTTTGCTATAAGAGCTTCTTGCTGTCAACTCAAGCTCTACTCTCAAGGCTACCTCTTGTACTAATGGCGATCTTAAAAGATCGAACTTACTCTACTATTACTAACACGAACTTGTTGTTCCATCAAGCAATATTTACTTTTCTTTTTTTAATTAAGATGACTTCACTTATTTCTGGTCATAACTTAAGATCAAAGTTAAAACCTTCCAAACTTCACCAATAAATTTATATGTGTACCTCCTTAATGACAAGCCTCGATGTTCCATATCAATAGTTCCTGAAAACTATTGTTACTGTAACTCTACTTAAAAGGTTATCTCCACCAACACCTCTACTAATTTAAAGAGGAAACTTGCCGTAACACCCTTCTAACATTCTATTAATCTTTATCTTACCTCTTATTTTGGGGAAAAAAGGAACACTCTCATGCTGAAGCTCATATCTAAAGTTTCAAAATTCAAAGAGATTCTCTATGATACCAAACTCAAAGGCTTGCAAACACAAAAATTTTATCTTAGAACACCAAAATCATACTTATGTACTTGGGAGTTTTGAACACATTAGTTTTTTTTTATCTCTCCAAAATAATAACTTTCCTGAAGTACTTTTATTTTTCTCGCACTTATCTTTGTTAAACCCCATAAATTTAATGTGTTCTTTTCACTTTCCAAGTGAACATAATCTCTATAGCAAGACATGTGACCATTTATAATCCCTTCAAAATCTACAGTTTAATTCCAAACTTGAAACTTTAGTTGGGTACTCTCCACAATTTAACATGGCTTTTAAGCTCCAAATACTTATCCTTCCTCTTGGTATAGTTAATTAAACTCGAGTCATTTCATCACAACAAGAACATAAACAAAATCCAAGTATCCAGCAACTTGTTTTCTCCCATTTTAAGCCAACTATAACTTCAACCATCTTGTCCTTGACCAATTCATCTTACCTAGGTCTTATAAAGAGTTCTTCACATTATCGCTTTATACTTCAACTAGTAATTCTTCTTCCTTTTAGGCACGACACATGAAGAACCAAAACACGACATTTTACTCAATCCACCAATCTCCAACACAAAAAAAAATGATCATGACTTATTAATTCTTTCAAAATTTCTCTTGAAACATTTTGACTTAATATCAAGTAACCTTTAATAGAGCTATAGTCTTTCTTCTTCTCTTTCTTATTTATAAAGCTACTTTAACCTTATACTTGAGTGTGTGCCTTGAGAGAGGGATTTATTCGTTCTACCACCAACTATATTACCTAATGCAAAACATAACACCGTTCCTTAGTGAATTCTCAAATGGACTACTTTGTTCTCTAGTTTAGACAAATACATCTTTTACTATCTTTACTATCATATCATAACACTACATAGTTTCATCAAGTTTAAAGAACTTTGAACTATCTATTCTTTTTTAGCAATCATTTCATAAGATAATATGGTGTCAAGTAACTTTTAACATTTATCGATTTCTTATTAAGTTATAACTGAATAATCATCTCATACTAACTTCCGTAAAGGATTAACCAAGTAGTAGAACATAACTTATGACATTAAATTGAACAAATACTTTCATATAAAACTTTTCATAATATTGTTACTACTCGGACATATTTCGGACTTACATTGTAAGCCAGTCTATAGAACCTATAACCTCGGACTCTGATTCCGACTATAATGACCAACTTTCTCAGCTACATTTAGGCTGTTACAACATACATGTGTAAATTCAAAAGAAAATCACTTTTAACACATTCAACCAAAATCCAACATTTTAAGCAAAAAGAAAATTTAACCAGAGTATAAGTTTATTTAAAAATTCTTGTTCGACGGCAGAGGCACGTGATGTCTGCAATTGGGTGCATCAACGATCGGAGGAGGATCGAGCGGGCTGCATAGATCTGACACGGAGAGAGAGACGGAAAAGGAAGAAAAACCACCAAGTGTCCAGAGACCCACGTCGATCAACAGTGCGATCGACTGCAGACTCGACTTGATGAACAGCTAGGCTTGGCGGACTAAAGGTGAGTAGCGGCTTAGAGCTTGGACGGAGAAGAAAAGATTGTGTGGTGGTGGTTTGTACATATATATATATATATATGTGTGTATGTATGTATGTATATCATTTCATATATATTTTTTATTTCCCTTCTCCACCTCCACAAATCCATCAAACTAAAATTAATTCCTTTCAAAATACTAAATCTCCAAATTAAACTCAAATTCTCAAATCTCCCAATAAAATTAAACCCAAATTTTCAAATCTTTTTTTTTATCACTTATAATTCAAATTGCATTATCTTAACCAACAATTCAATTTTAACCAAAGGCATTCAAAATATAATTCAAATAATTCAAGATAATCATATTAAAATTATCTGTAAATTTAGGATGCTGCAAGTATACATTTCAATCCATTCTCTTTCATTTCTAAAGTAATATTGTAAAGCAAGAAAAGAGGAGGGGGCTAAAAGAAATTAGTTTAAAGAGACAAAAAAAAAGGTCAATTTTTTAAGAACGTAATCAAAATAATATTGTATTATTGGTGGATAATTAACCATTTAAAAATGGCAACTATATTGACTTCGGCTTGTTTATATAGACGTCTGTCTCAACTCAATATAATTAGATTTTTCTTTTGCTTCAAAACACCAACTTCCATTTGAAATTATGGATTTTTTTCTTTTTGAGAAGGAAATTATGGAAAATTTTAACTAACTTTTAAGTATGTCTCCAAATTTTTATTTTGAAAATTAGCCTGAAAACATTAATTAAGCTTATAATTCAATCATCATCCAAATATTGTTTCCCAAATGAGGAAGTTGTTATCTTGATAACACACTGATGTCCCAATTAATAGATTTGTTGGTTAAAATGTCATAAGGGCGGTGGAGAAAGGGCCAATCATTTATATCTAAAATTCTGTATTAAATGTTTACGTATACTTAGATACTTAGAAATCATTCAAAATAAAATAACAAATACAATAAATGAAATTAAAACGAATTTATTTTCCATTTTAAGTTTTTCAAAAATATCGGTAGAAAGTAGGTAATAAATTAAACAAACTTAGAGGTAAAATCAGTGTTTATAAGTCGAATTAAAAAAAAAAATTAACTTGTTACCTACCTTCTACCTCTAAGGCATTTGGGACACTGAGTTGATTAGTAGTTATTATAATTGGTGTTTGGGGTACAATTATTTTAGTTTAGGTCATAATAGTTGGTGTTTGAGATGTAAATTATTTATGGTTGAGTAAACACTAGAAAAAAAAAAAAAAAAAAGGAGGATGAGTGACCAATACTACAATAAAACAAATATAATTTTGAAATAGTATTTACTATACTTATTTATAGATTGTAAATAGCTGTACACACCACGATATATTTGGTATCCCAAACATGAAGTGGATTATAATAACCCATTCCCAAATAGCCCCTTTTCTTTAACTTGCTACCTACTTCGTATCAATGATTTCAAAAAACCAAATCAAAATTTGAAAATTAAAAAGAAAAAAAGAAAAGAAAAGAAAACAATTTAAAGATTGTTTTTTAAATTTGGTTAAGATCTTGTAAATTGTTTGCAAACAAATAAATACAATTTTTAAAAACCAAATAGTCGTTAAGTAGAATACTATTTTTAGTTTTCAAAACTTGGCTTGATTTTCAATGATCTACCTTAAAATGAATAACAAAACAAAGAAACTTATAGATGAAAGTAATGCTTCTAACTTAATTTTTCAAAAACTCAAAAATTATGAGTCATTGTTAATCATTTGATTTTTTGTTCTTAGTTTTTGAAAGTTAAGCCTACAAAGACTTCTACCACCTCTAAATTTCTTGTTTTTTCATCTAATTTCTACTTCTGTTTTCAAAAACCAAGCCAAAATTTGAAAACTAAAAAAATAGTTCTTAAAGTCTTGTATCTGTTTTTAAAATTTGGCTAAAAATTCAACTCTTATACTTAAGAAAAATGTATGCTAACGTAAAAAAATGTGAGAAAATAAACTTAATTTTTAAAAAGCCAAAAATAAAAAAACGAAATGATTAAAAAACGAGGTCTAAATAGTTATCAAAATTTATTTTCAATCTCGTGCTAATATTCTAGTCAACAAGTAAAGATAAGGGCTAAGAGAATATTAAAAAGAATGCATTGATGCTCAAAGAATTATTACAATGCATTCTCAAAGCTTATCTTTTGTTAAGCTATTTGTTTAGTTCGCTTTAGGAGGGAAAATATATCACTCCCAAGTTTTGATTTTCTATGGCGTCCACGCTTCTGATTAGAAACCTGCAAATGCAAATCCAAAATTTAAACAATAAACACACAACTGAACGGGAAATTTCCAAAAGCTTAAAACAGATTCATTAAAGATCACCATGGGATATGTACCTGAAAATAAAATGTAGAATTTGGACCTTTTGGTTGCACTGAAAACCCATGATCACCAGCTGGTAATATTGCTAAAACAAGGAAAAGAAGAAGAATATCATTCCAAAATCCCATCCTTTTAGTCCAGTAAGTTAATGACTGTTGAAATATTTAGTCAAAATCTCATCTTGAAAACACCCAAGATATGAAACTTTATCAAGTGAATGAATTGTCATACTCATTTATATCGTCAGGTTGTAATAGGACTTAATTTTTACCTTTTTGAAGTTTACCTATTGTTTTCTCCTTGTCATCTTTCTTTGAAGTGAATCTATGACTTAAGTTTTTGGAAAGGGAGAGATTATACGTGTAGAATTTGTACAACAGAACTGGCATTGGCTTATCTGTAAAAATGTCCGGCTTGCAGTTATCAATGGTCTTCGCAAACGGGAGGTCTTTTGAGTCTCTCCACTGGTTCATACTGTAATCAAGCCGTCAGACACAAACATTATATATATCTACATGTTGATCATTGAGAGGGAAAAAAATGAGCTAAGGAAAAAAGGTGCACCTCGAACTTCGAGTTAATTGCTCAGCATTTTTGCTAACTGGAACAGCAGAACCATGGAAAGAAATTATTGAAATGAATGGCTATAGATTGGTGTTATTGTTAAATGAGATGACAAACGAGATGAGTGTGTGAGAGAGAGTAATTGCTCACCAGGAGAGACGTAGCGGGGATGATACCTAGGCAGGATTTCGCTCCAACGTAGTCGGCATAGTTCAAGCTTTTGAGAATATTGTTTGCAGGTGAGGAGCCTCTGCCAAAAACCAAAGGTTTCTAATGAAACATGCGATAGGATACGTCTGAATGAATGTTGTAGTTAAGAATCAGAGAATACATACTTGGTTTAAGCAGTTTAATCGAAGCTCAACCTCGTTGAAGGCATTAGTCTGAGAAATGCAGCTCTCTAAATTGGAAGTGACATTTCCAAGATGATCAACCACAGTTACCATGGCCCTGCATACATACTCTTTTGTGTTTTCCAGCACTCTGCAGTTGTAAACTGGTATCATTTTCAGCTCACGGTATGTTACAGGAGTGTTTTTAGCCAAGTTAGAAATTCTTTTGAATGTTTAAAAGTACTTTTACATAAAATATATACGTTTGAAATTTCTCAAAATACAAACTTTCTTTCAGTATGAACCTTCTCAAACCAACTTTTCTTTACCTACACTTTTCCCCTATAATATCCATCTTTACACACACTTTCTTTTGTCATGTTTACCTTTATGCAGTTTCTTTCATTTCCTATCCACTTTCTTTTGTTCATCTTCCACTATGCATACACTTTCTTTAACTAATATCTTTCAATATACACTAACTGTTCTTATTTTACTAATTTTTCAATTCTATAAACATTTTCAAAGTAAATTTTAACCATAGGAAATTTGCCTCAATACAAAAAGAGAACAAACTCACTCATTCTTCTCTTTAGTTTTCAGGAACGTTGTTTCACAGTAGTCTGCCGCTTGATGAAGCTGGGAACGCAACCCTTTCAGTTCCTGAAACCCAAATGATTAAAAATGAAAAATTTACGCATGGTGTTGGAGATCGCACGATTAAAAGAATATATAAATTACCTAACAAAGGTGTGATGCCAATCAAATAGTTACATATACCAATATATGTTGTAGAGCCTGTTCTGATAACCATTCTAATTAATATGTGCATAAAGTGCTTTTAAGTTCTGCATATTTTTAGAAAATTATCATCCCCGCTACACAGTTGAGAATAACTGCCAAAGAAATATTTTTCCATGGTACAGCTCAAAACTCAACCAATATGCAAACACAATACTTCAGTTGGGTTTCACATCATATAACCATTCCTTCCCATTTTTCTTTCTGCAGAGTGTTTGAAACTGTTCCGGGAAAAGAAACCCAGTAAAGTTCATTCATTTTTATAGCCATTCTTTTTTTTTTTCCCCCCTACAGAAAGTTTGAATTTGTTCCCATGAAAAAAAAAAAAAAAAAAACCAGTAAAGTTCAACCATATCATACCCTTCCTTAGTATTTTTTTTCTTTCCTTTTTCTGCTGAGATTTTGAATTTGTTCCAAAATGGAAAAAGCCAGAGAAGCTCATACAATATTTACTTAGAAAAATGCAAATTTGTTTTGCAGATAAGAGATGAAATTAAAGAGGGAATAAGCAAGGTGTACCAGGAGAGCATTCTGAAAGCTAGTAGCTTCCTCAGCCGCCCCTTCTGCATTCAAACCACCAGAAGATATAGAGCTCAACATTCTCCTCACCGTGCTTGAACAGATATGAAAAGTTAAAATGGTTGTAAAAGCTCCCTAGAAGCGGATGCCTATTTTTCTTTCGCAAACAAGAGGAAGAGAAAGGAGCTTTTGTCTCTGATAAGAGAAAGATAATGACTGTAGGCCTGTGATTAATATGTACAAATCAAACTTGGAATGATATTAAAAGCAACAGATAAAGTTCGAAAACGATTGAAGGGAGAGAATCTGACAATATTTTGAATAAAAATTCAAAAACAAAGAAAGAGAAAATGACAGATATAGTTTCAGCCCGTGACTTCTATTTGTATCATTGACACCCATTTGCTTTTTCAAGATTGTAAATACCCGTTGAAAGCTTCTTTATACGAATATCAATAAAAGGTACAATTTTACAATTTCGAGAAGCTATTCTACGAATGGGTTTCGTTGCTGAATGCCAAAATTTTGAAACTTGCATTCTCATGACCACTTATCTTATGATAAACTCTTTTCCCCTTTCTTTTCACTACTCATTGATATGTTAGGTGAAGAATATCTGAGTTACAGTTACAGCACTGAGATAGCAAATGGAAAAGGGAAATTTGGTATGGTGGCCAACCATGGAAGATATCTCTCCATTTTTTTTTTTCATATTTGAAAGTCTATGGTGCAGCCACCACGCTTTTCTGCGGCCTCTATTTCTAATAGTAAGTTGCATTTGTTCAAGAACACAGCTGCAGAAAGTATTTGTTTGAGACTCTTGTAATTTTCCTGTGAAGTTCTCGTGTGGACTTGACTTGAGGGTTGTTTCTTGATCTCAACGTCAGCTCGAGCTCCCAAATTTCCTTTGCTGAGAAGAAGAGGCTGCGGTTCTGTTCAATGATGATGGGCAGATTAGATTAACAGAAAAACAGAAGAGGTTTGAAAGAGAGGTAGACACGTAATTCAGAAATAATGTTGTGACACAAACCAAGAGGTGCCACAACAAAGTTAGTCAATATCATAGGTAGTCTTTTCAAAAAAAAAAAAAATCATACGCTTAATGGTGAATATTTTGGTACTGAATGTCCCATGCCAATTTAAAACACACCAAATTAATCATTCAGAACTCTGACCTCCTGATCAAAAAGTATATGTCTAAATCAGTTGAGCTATGCTCGAAGACCCGATTAATCATGTGTGGCAACCACTTTGATCCAACAGTATTTGACAGGGAAACTTGTAAGTTAATCCAATGTTTTATGGAGAAGTCTAAGATTTTAAACCAGAACTCCGAGACAACACAAGGTAACATAGTCACCCTAAAGAGCGATGGTTTGGGATAGTGCTTGCCTGCTTAAGTAACCAGCAAATGACATATTTGTGATTTGTGAGTGATTCTAAAATGATTAAAATCACTTTTATCATTTTCAAAATCATTTAGAAAATGTTTTTAATATCTAAAAGCAATTTTAGTATGAAAAATGCATTTCAAAATGTAAAACTCAACATTTAATTGATTTTGAGTGATTAAACGTGTGTTTTAGGGTGATATTAAACACGTCAAAAATGATTTTAACCATTTCAAAATCACTCTCAAACATGTCATAAATGTATTCCAATGAGGAACTACTGGGTGAAGGAATTATTAAGTACCTTCAACTTTGTGTGGAGGCTCTTGCCTCATGATCATGTGAGATTGTGAATTCCCTCTTGTAATACATAACCATTTTCTATCTTCTTCATAACTCTGCTCTGATGCAAGGGGCACATGCCAATGCCCTTTCTCCGATTCCTGTTAACAAATTATACGATGAAACGTATTATTAAATATTTAATTCTTGAGATTGTGACAAAAGATATGCCATATAGAGACAAGTCATCACATTTCTTCCGTTCCTACTTCCTAGTCACAGAGAGACATGTTTGTATGTTTGCAATCTATTATTATGACTTATTATAATAGGTGACCTGAATTACGACGGAACATGGTGGAGGCATGTGAAATACTGGACCAGTAGCAGAGAAGCTAAAATGCACCTGCCAATAAGAAACCAAGAACGTTCTGTATTAGCAATCATTTAAAACAACCAATGCCAATCATTTTAAAAATAGAAAACAATTCTCGACCTCATTTACTTAGATATGGAAATGGGAAGCATTGGACAGGGAAAATTAAGTTTGTTGAAAAGCCTTTTTTACTAAGAGAGTTCTCTTTGGAGGAGCTTTACTCACTTGATGCCTTTCTTTCCATCTAGGGAAGAAATCATTTCCAAGTAATTGGAACGTGTGATCTCTCATCTCATCGTTCGTCACGATTAAGCACTTGAATTTGATTGCTGCATACAACCAGTACCTGAAGAATACGTTAGTTGATGCTTCACATCGATGAAAGAAAAGATTTCACACGTTATTCATCAAACTGTAAAGTTAATGTATGTAGATGCGTGTATTGTTGTAGTTTGTACAAGTAGATGCAATTGTTGAGGAATTATTTCTCACCAATCATCATTTGATCCAGTAGGCGTTGCATATAGTGCATCAGCATTTTTCCACTTCTCAATCAATGTTTTATTAACTGGTTCTTCCATCTTACGTCCAGTGATTCGCCTGTTATGCAATACAATCAGTGGCCACTTCTTTGAAGGAAGCTTCTGTCGTATCCCGTTGGAAATTAAATTGACCTAAAGCAATGGCCAGAAATGAGACTCCACAAGAACAAAAAAGGGAAAAACTGTTCAAATGATTAGTACCATTGTGCGCTGATGGTGATAACTTACTTTAGATGGTGTGAATTTTCTTTGGCTAAATAAACCTACATTAGCAGCATCAATCACTGCTTCAAATGGTCCATAATATTCAAGCCATTTCTGCAGGAAAAAAAATCACTTCCATATAACTTTTTAGAACGTTGAGATTATGAAGAACAATACATAAAGGACTTCTCATACTTGAAATTTCTGAAAACTTGAATTTTTCTCTCTTTGTGTGGCTATAGCTGCAACAGATTCAGCAAAATTCTCAGTTTCAATAGGATCAAGATCAATTGTTGCCAATTTTTCCCCACAGGATTTACACAAGCCATCCTTTCCAACATTTGTAGATGATACACTCCACTTTCCCCTTCCCAACCATCCCAGTCCATGCCAACCTCCACCACCATTTTCCATTGCTTTCTTTATTCTTTTTCTATCCAATTTTACTTTTCCGACTCTTGCAGCATCTTTGCTCTTGAACCAGGTACTAATAAGATCGGCTGTAGAGGACGAGACTTGTCTTACACTTGTTCTTAGTTTATGCAACAAATAATACACCTTCTCAGCATTAGACGCGTCTATACTTACTCTTAAAAGTGCTGCCAACTCAGGCTCTTCTGGATAGACACCATGCTCCAACATGTGCTTCTCAACTGAAAATGCTTTATCCAATTCCCCATTTTTGCAGAAAGCAGAAAGGGCAGGGCCATAAGAGCGCAATCTAGGATTAAGTCCTAATGGCTTCATCTGCTTCACCATATCAAAGGCCATATCCCCATCACCCATGGACATTGCCATTCGAGCCACAGACGTCAAGGTTGCTTCATTCATTGGGATCTTTTCTGTGCACATTTTCTTGTAGATTTCAAATCCCCTCTCGAGAGCATATTTTTTAATATCCTCATTTACCAAAATATTAGAATGGCTCTTCTCATCCAAAATCCAAGCTTTGGGCACCATAGATCCATTGGTATGAACTATATCCTTATTTTCAATCATCCCATCTGAGTTACTTCTATCATTTTGGGCACTCAATTCTGTTCTTCCACAACTTTCACTCTTTGAAACATAGCTAGTCTTGGAGGAATGTTGTTCATCCAGTATAATGGGATTTTCATTAGAACCCACCTTAGACAAAGTTAATGAATTTGAAGTTCGGTTAACACTACCACTCTTAGCAGGCTGAATAACACCTAAAGCCGCTGAGGAACAAAGATACAAAATGACAGCATAATGATATTGCTGCAGCTTAATTCCTTCCCTTTGAGCCCATTCATACAATTTAATTGCCCCCATGAAATCCCCTGTCTTCGAACACATATCCAAGTTTGCTCTAAATGGGATATCGTTATTCCCTTTTAATAATTTCTCCTTCTCCTCTACCACCTGATTTAGCTTTCTCTTTTCCTTAATTTTCCCACCATCCCTTGAACCCCCAGAAAGCTTCAGTGAACCACTGTCACTTCTAGTCTTAACGAAAGAAATCCCAGTACCCATTTTCATTCCATTAACAGAGCCAGAGCTATTCCTCGCGTTTTTACCCTTCTCAAGTCTTTTCCCATTTCTCTCCTCCACTTCTAAATTAACAAGGTCTTCCACAGATTTCTTAACAAGAGTTTCATTTCCATACCCTAAATGAGGAGACCCATTTTTGTTTAGCTTCTGGGTCACCGAAGACGAAGGTCTATTCGGAGGTTTACGGTTTTTGGTAGTAGAAAATTCTCCTGCAACTCCATCTCCTACTTTAACTAAACGAAGTGTGTGTTTGGGAGAAGAGAAAGTGGGAACACGCGATAAACTAGGGGAATTGAATGTAGTAAGGGTTGATGAAAACTTACAGAGAGTGTCGGAGGAGAAAAAATGGTTGTGCTGCACAGAAATTAAGGAAGAAGAAGCCATTTGTGGGAGGTTTGAAGCACCATTAACAACGATGTGATATGGTTCCATATTTGCAAGACGTCGATAAGTTGGCTATGCCATCAATAATTTCCCCGCGCATTCAGAGACCATTGTCTGCGTGGCACGTAATAATCTAAAGATTAAAAGTAGTTAAGTTACATCTTGTGGAAACCTCATGATAATGTAATAAGTATGAAATTAAAGGTGATCCGTTACCCAAATATGAATATTCTATAGATAGTTTTGACAATCACATAATAATAAATAAAATACGAATAATAAAATAAGCGAACAACACACAGAGTTTGGTAATCCAGTTCGGTGATATATCACCTACATTTAAGAAAATGTCTGGAAAAGATGAATTCACTAATGTAAAAAAGTCAAGTATTGACAATGTTGTAGTTATTTGTAAAGTAATGACTAGTATAGTGACACACGTAAGACTTAACTTATTATTGATCATCTAAGCTCCCTTAGATGTGAGATTCATTCTCAATAGAACTTAGACTCCTTCTAAGTACATAAATATTAGTGAAGAATTACTTAGATTCTCCCTAAGTGTGAGACACCCTCTTTATCTTTTCACCTTCAATTTTACTTGATAAACTTAGGCTCCTTCAAGTTTGAGAAGACCTTCTAAGTCAATGTTACTTTAGGATCCCCTTAAGGATGAAAATCTCTTTTCAATCAATGATACCTTAAGCTCCCCTAAGGACAAGGATCTCTTCTCAAGATTGATTCAAACACTTCATGAACAATGATACAACATGCCACTAAATATTGATTAAACTTCCTACTTTCACAAACTCTAAGATCACAGAGAACTTTGTTGTTCAGCCAAAATGCACAATCGTACTTCACTTTCAACACAAAAATGGCAACCCTAGCAAGACATCATCTTGCCTTTAAATAGACACAGTGGAAAGAAGGAAAAATAACTCCAATCAAATTCGACATACCATAAATAAGGAGAACATCCCAAAGAAATAAAATTATAGAATATTCCATATAAAGAAAAAATAATTTGCAGAATCAACATCTTGAGAATCATCCAGTGACACATTTTTTGATGCAATAACCAATGACAGAGCAATGACAACCCAACATGCTCTTCATCAAATATAGGCAATTCAGAACTCCAACAAACTATTTTATGTATATAAAAAAGGAAAAATACTTTGTGGTTCATAAATTTTGAGTTTAGTTTTCCTTTGGTCTCTAGGTTTCAAAATGTTACACCTTTAGTCCTTGAGTTTTGAATTTGGTTTCAGTTTACTTCGTAAGTTTCAAAATGTTATAATTTTACCCTTGAGTTTTGAGTTTTATTTTGTCCATACGTTTCAAGATTTACGCTTTTAACTTTTTTTAATTAAATACTCACTTTCAATCATTAGCATTAATGTCCATGGATTAATTTAGAATATTTATCAAGTAAAATTTTAATTATAATTTTAATAGTGATGAGAAATAGTGAAATTTAATTAATTAGAATTTTTTTATAAAAAAAAATCTTTTAAATTAACTAGTTAGAGGACACATATGTAGTTAAAAATCCTTAGGACATAGTTTTTTTTAAAAATACTCCTAATTAAATTTAAATAGTAAATATTTGATATGAAATTGAAAAATAATGAAAGATATAATGACCAAAGTTATATATATGCTTTATTTGGTAATTTATAATAAATATCAAATATGATAGACACAGTTGGAAATACTTTAAACATAATTTCATAGAGTGAAATATAATTTGGTTGAATGAAGATACATATATATGTTTTTGTAAGGAAAAAAGTCCCCAAGTTTTTGAAATAGGTGTGTCTAGTCCCTAAAATTTCAAATTAGCTGTTTTAGTCCTTAAGTTTTCAATAATAGGTTTAAAAGGTCCTCTTCGTTAACATAACTATTTAAATTAACAGATCTGTCCAAGTAGATGATTTAAATGCTGATATGGCTTGCTGCCTAAGTTAATGTTTTGGATTTAAATTTGTGTCGTGAAGTTGAGTTCGTTGAGTTCATTTCTCGTGAAGCTCGTCTTGTGAAGTAACTTCACGAGACAAAAGACAAAAATGATGTGAGTTAAGTGAGGAACTCGTATGAGGAGAACCTTGAGCCGAAACGGATCGTCCAAATTTCATTAATTATCGAATACTAAGTTTACAGTAGACATACAAGTGATATGCATTTAAAATAACTTACAACATGCTTTTACAAGAAATAAGTTCAAGAAATATCACCTTTGAAGAACCTTTCTTCACAAATCCCTCGAACAGTCACGAACCTCTTGAAGACCTTCTTCAACGAAACCTCGAACAAAAATCCGAACACAACAACAATGGAATCCTTGGCATTCTTGAGGTGAAAACCTAAGAGTGGTGGGTTCTAACTATTTTGATTTGGAAGAATAAGTCTTAAGGAGGAGGAAGAAGAAGATTGAGAGATTTCACACACAAGGCAAACTCATAGAAATTTTCTGTAACACTCTCTCAATCGTTCAACACAATTCAACATAGAAGAAGAAGAAAAACTTTTTTTTTTTTTTTTTTTAATTCTTCAATTGCCAAATTGAATAACCACCTCCACTAAAGTGGGTGGAGAGAAAAGATGGGAAGAGAGTTGTAACTCCCATCCTTATTATTCAAATAATAATAATAAAATATAGATAAATATGATAACTAACTTATCATATTATATTTATATTAAATTATATGTTATATCAAATATAACATATAGCATATAGTTTTAATATTGTATCACATACAATATAAACTATAGTTTATTTTCTCTATTTTATGACATTTAATATAAATCATATTTATATTAAATTTAACAATTATGAATCACATTCATAGAAAATATATTTGAATATCATTCAAATTTTTATTTCCTCCCAATAAGCTATAATGTATCAAATACATTATCACAATTATATCATATATAATTGAAACAATTTAATTATCTCATATATAATTAAATCACTCTACTAATTTGAACAATTCAAATTAACCTAAAAACTGATTCTCAACTAAATCCTTTTGAACTACCAAGGAGACCTCATGGACCTATAGCTTGAAGCTTCAACGGTACATGAATAATTAATTAAACACTTTAATTACATTATTCACTATTCGTTAATTGTCAGACACTTCAATAAAGATCGACTCACACTACAGATATATTTCTGTGTCCATTGGATATAACCAATCAATAGTACGATGACCCTTCACAAATTGCTCATAAGTACAGCTGGGCCAAATTACTGTTTTGTCGTTGTAGTTACATCTAATTCCTTAAGTACCACTAATCCCTCTAATGAATAATAGATCATAGTCCCACTATGACTAAACCTCTCTCGGGTCAGGAGAGGGTATGATGCCACATTGTTCAAGACCTGGAATCAGCCCTTAAGGGAGCAATTTATCTACTTACCCCTGCTTCGGGGAAGGAGTGAATTTCATCTTGTTTAGCTGTATTCCCAATCAGACGAATCCCCAAAATGATAGGCTTGTTGAGTCGGCGATCTGGTCACTCTCACTCATATAAATCAAAGGACCACCCTCATAGGCAGAAGTTCACAACTCACTCAGGATTCAGGTCATGTTACCTATGGTCATCCTGGTGAAATGTAAGTCTCTATTATGAACGGTGTTATATAATGAGACTAAACACACACTTACATGTCTAATACATAAATGATCAGGATCAGATCATTTGTAGCACTTTACAACATTTGTAACACCTACAAAGCAGGCCATACTCGTAGTGTCACTAGGATAAGGTACTCAGTCTTATCCATATACTACAGACTATTTAGGTTATCACTTAAAAATGATCCACCTGTATGTCTCCATATACATGTTTAAGTTACAAAGATAACCTTGGATGTTAGTTTATTGGTTTGTGGTTAATGCAACTAAAAAATCATATATTTTATAGATAAAGTGAAAAAAATATCATATTTTATTAATCACATAAGAGTTTGCTCATACAATGTTAACAAACTTTATGACCCTACGAGATTTAAAGTATCAACCCCAACAGAGGGATACATGTGTGAGTTTAGCAGTTGCCAGTGTAAACTCATGTTGGGATTCCAAGTGGTGGCAGTTGGCCACAGAAATTCCACACTGTACAGTTTTCAGTTTAATGTTGTCAAAGGATCAAAGAGACAGTAAATGCCAGTTAGAGTTACAGATGGCAGATGTAAAGGTATAATTAAGGCAGCAACAATGATAGTCAGTGTTGATCAATCAGATCAATGTCCATCAATTCAGAAGTAATTGGGAAGTCCGAGAGAGAAAGTTAATGGCTATCACGAACTCCCAATTATCAGACAATCAAATGGTTTGATGAAGTCGCCTTGGCGAATAAGGACATCAAAGTGGAAGACCAAGGCGATTGCTAAGGTCTAGGATAAAGTCTCCAACTTGATAGCAGGTTTGAAGAAAGAAGTCAAACCATTTGCAAAGTGTATCTTCTTCAAGAACATGTGTTATTCAAGATTGTAGAAGATGTCAATTAGTACAACTTAATTGAAGTGGGAGTACGTGGCTGTCTTTTATGTCTGGGGGACAGTTCCACGTGAAGAAATCGGTGAAGGTCCTTGAGTGTCGGACTCAAATCCCAATTTTACTGAACATGAAATTTACAGTAACAAAATATAAATATTATGCATTAATTTAATTACAGCATGCCAATAGAAAAAGAGAAAAGAGATAGGAGATAAATTACAAAACCTTGAAGATCAGATCTTCACGTATAATTCCTACTCCAAAAATTGCAATGTGCTCGAACTCTAATTTGGCCACCATCACGAAAGTTTCCCCTGTATTCTCTAGGATGAGAATCCAAGAAGTTATGGACTTTTGGTATTTTGGAAGAGAGGAAAATTTTAATTTTGAGAGGAAGGAGAAGGTTAGATTTGAGAACTTTTCTCAGAGAGATCTTTTAGTGAGTCTCTGTAAAACTCAAGAGGAAGAAGATGACCACTCATCTGCACTCCCATTTTCACACACGTAGTAGAGAGAAAAGGGGTAACTCCCTCCCAAAATATTTTTCAAAAAATTAATTAATAAAAATTTTATTTTAATAAAAATAATTAATATTTATCTAGATGATAACCACTTTATCATATAATATATATTGAACTATATGTTATATCAAATATAACATATAACCTATAGTTTAATATTGTATCAAATACAATATAACCTATAGTTTTCATTCTCTCATTAGTGCACAGTATTTAATATAAATCCCATTTATACTAAATTTAATTATATGAATCCAATTCACATAATTAATATTTGAATCATATTCAAATATTTATTTCCTCTCAAATAAACGTTATATATATAATGTATCAAATACATTATAGTAATTATTGAAGATGTTGGGGTTGATGCTCTAAATCTTGTAGGGTCCTATAGTTTGTAAACACATGTATGAACAAATATTTGTGATGTAATAATATAAGATATTTTATTCACTACAGTTTATGAAATATGAGATATTTTAATTGCATTAACCACAAACCAATAAATTAAGATCCCTGGTTGTCGTTGTAACTTAAACATGTATGTGGAGACATACAAGTGGATCGTGCTTTAAGTGATAACCTAAATGGTTTGTAGTATATGGATAAATGAGGGAAACATTATCCGGGTGACGCTATGAGTGTGACCCGATTTGTAGGTGTTACAAGTGTTGTTAAGTGCTACAAATGGTCAAATCTTGACCATTCATGTATTAGACATGCGAGCGGGGATGCTCTATACAAAGGATTTTGTATAAAACCGGACCACGAAATGTTTAGTCTCGTTATATAAAATCGTTCATGACAGAGACTTTCATTTGACTAGGATGACCATAGGTAACATGACTTTGATCCTGTGTGAGTTGTGAACTCCTGCCTATGAGGGCAGTCCTTTGATTTACATAGGTACGAATGGCCAAATCTTCGACTCAAACCTACTACTTTAGGGATTCGTCTGATTAGGAAGCTGGGAACTCAGCTATAGAAGACGGAATTCACTCCTTCCCCGAAGCAAGGGTTAGTAGATAAATTGCTCCCTTAAGAGCTGATTCTGAGGCTTGAACAATGTGGCGCCACACCTTCTCTTGGCCCGAGAAGGGTTTACTCATAGTGGGACTATGACGTATTGTTCATTAGAAGAATCAATGGTACTTAAGGAGTTAGATGTAACTATAGGGGCAAAATGATAAATTGACCCAATTGTACTTACGAGCGATTAATGAAGGGTCATTATGGTTATATCCAATGGACACAGAAATATATCTGTAGTGCGAAGAGTGCAGTTGTCGATCTTTAGTGGAATGTCCAACAGTTAACGGGTGGTGGATATCGTGATTAAAGAGTTTAGTCAGTTATTCACGTACCGTTGGAGTTTCAAGCTAATAGGACCTTATAAACCTATAGCTTGAAGCTCCAACAGTACATGAATAACTGATTAAACTTTTTAATCACGAAATCCACCATCCGTTAACTGCCGAACACTCCATTAAAGACCGACAACTACACTCTTCGCACTACAGATATATTTCTGTTTCCATCGGATATAACCAATCAACTGTACGACAACCCTTCACAAATCACTCGTAAGGATAATTGGGCCAATTTACTGTTTTGCTCCTATAGTTACATCTAACTCCTTAAGTACCACTGATTTCTCTAATGAACAATACATCATAGTCCCACCATGAGTTCTTCTCGGGCCAAGAGAAAGTATGGCGCCATATTGTTCAAGCCCCGGAATCAGCCCTTAAGGGTGCAATTTATCTACTTACCCCTACTTCGGGGATTAAGTGAATTTCGTCTTGTGTAGCTTAGTTTCTAGCTCCCCAATCAGACGAAGCCTCAAAGTGGTAGGTTTGAGTCGGCGATCTGGCCATTCACACCCATGCAAATTAAAAGACCACTTCATAAGCAGGAGTTCAAAACTCACTCAGGATTAAGGTCATGTTACCTATGGTCATCATTGTGAAATGAAAGTCTCTATCATGAACGGTGTTTTATAACGAGTGTAAACCCTCTCATCTTCTACTCTTTCTTAGAATATTAGGAAGCATATAGTTGAGATTGAACTCGAGGACTCGAGATAAAGTTTAATGTGGATCTCTTGTTAAGATTTATAATTAAAAATAAAAAGATTTGGATTGACGTTTATTTCATTTAGGAAGAGAAAATAAGGATTTGAGGAATAATTTGAGAGTAACAAACCTAGTTAAGCATGTAAAGTAAATTCGATAATGAATTTGGCATGCGCGGGACAGGTCAAAGTCAATTGTAAAAGTTAATGGTCAAATGGTCAAAGTCAAAGTAAAAAAGTCAACATTTTGAAAAGTGGTGAAATTTTGGTAATTTCTGAATTTTAAAATTAAATTTGGCTTGTTTAAGACTTATTTGGCATAACTGAGCTGGAAATTAAAGGAAATTAAGGGGAAAATGATGAGAATCGAGAGGAAGGGGAAAAAAGAGAATTTTAGAGATTTTGGAAGAATTAAGGTGCTTTCTATCGAAATTTCTCATTGGATGCCTTTGAGGTTAAGGGTTAATCATCTAGGCACGTGTTAAATCGAAAACTGAAGTTGGAAAACGAAGAGAGAAAGGGAATTAAGAATTTTCTGAGTTTGGCCGACCGAAGAAGAGGAAAGAGTTGTTTTCGAATTACGGCCGTTCTTGTGAAGGAAAATTGGGCAAAATGAAGGAAAATTAAAGAGGAAGTAAAGAAGAAGCTCGTAGAAGACTTCATTTGAAGAAATTTCGCCGAAGAAGTAAGGAAAATGAAGAAAAACAGTGGCGTAAGAGTTATCGTGAAAACAGAGGATGCTCGGGTTTTTAGCAAATTCGTGGAGTTAGAGGCTAATTCCAAGCTCCAACTTTAAATTTAAGTTACTTAAAATGTCCTTCTAGAGTTATATGGTCTTTTATTTGATTTTTATTCGCTGGAATTTCTGATTTTAAGATCTAAAAGTTTTGCAACTTCTCGCTGGAAAAACAGGGGCACCGTGGAAAGATTGGTTGATTCCGGGAGTTCTAGGAAAATTCGGACGTCCAAACTTTGAGGTAATTTAATTGAGAGGATGGGTAAAAGGTTAAATATGCTAATTAAGCTTTAAATGGCCGAAAAATGATGAATTTTAGTCTGAAACACTCACCGGAAAAACAGTTGTCAAATCTGGAATTTTTTTGGGCTGGAGGTTGAAGAAAGAGTTGACTTTGCTGTTTGACTCCTGTCGAATCTATTGTCCGTCATTAAAAGATGGAACATCAATTTTAGGTCAATTAAGGTGTTCTCAAGCATAATTAGGGATCCAATTGATATTTTTATGATACCTTAAACCTGAAATTAGAAGAAAGTGGGATCCTAAGTCAACTATGAAGTTGATTAAAGGGTTAATTTGAAGTAAACCCTAATTAGGGTTAATTGGAAAAAATAAGGAAAATTGGAATAGAATTAGTTCCCATTGAAGTTTAATTTTAAGGTCTTGAGTTAATTTTAGAGAAATTGAAGGACCAAATTACAAAGCAAACTCTGCCTTGAATCAAATTAGCGATTTGAGAAAAGTTTAAAGTGAAATTCGTTATACTTGAAGATTAATTTTCAAATAATTGGATTATGGTCATGTGGAGGATAACTAAAGGATTATCAATATAATTTCAGGATAAACGGGAGATGGAGAAACCGAAATTATGAGGAGGAGCCGGTTAACAGTGAATGGTTTATTTTTGAATGTTTTGATATAGAAAGTAATTATATATGATAGTATGCTATGATTTATGAAATGTGATGGCATGATCTGTTTTACTTGACTAATATTTCAAAAGTGTTTAAATTAGGATTTCTGAACTTTCATTGGTTTATATGAGCCTGATTTATGAATGTAATTTGGAACCAGAGTTTACACAATTGTGACTTGTATGGTTTTATATGAAAACCTCTTGATATTGAATTTAAAAATGCTGAATGTTTGTGAAAGTGGTTTCAAACTATTAATTCCATGCTTCTTGAATGTGTTTCCATAGCATCATTTTCCCGTGCTACTTGAATGTGTTTCAGTAGCATCGCTCAGGCGATCAGGGGTTTACCGGAGTCAGATGTGGCTAGAGTATATCGGAAAGTCCAGAGGAACCTACACCTGTAGTGCTACCTAGGATATCAGGAGGCTACCACTAGGGTCAGATGTGGCCAGAGTATACTGGGGAGTCTAGAGTAACCTGGGCTTGTGGTGTGTATCTATGCTTAGCATTGAGGCAGCTCTGCGTGCACGTATGACCTTGTGATTTGGTTTACACCGCGGGGGCATTCTTTGTCCAGAGTAACCCGCCGTCGTAAACGAGTATTTGGGTACATTGGTGTGGTTCTCTGATAACGACTGAATGCTTTATAATGTGCTTATGAGAGTTGATCATTCCACTTTTTTATTAGCACGTGTTGGAGATGTTGTTGAATCTTTTATACTTTGTTCAATAGTTTACTGAATGATTTAGAAAGCGATAGCTTATGTTTATATTAAACTACCACTCACTTGACTTTAGCTCATGCTTTCCATGTTTTATGTTTTTCCCCACCCCCAGCTAGCGACAAGTTCCTGGTGCCTGTTTAGCCGTCAAACGCCACTAGTGTTGTTAAACATCTATTGTATTGTTTGTACATGTATTTGAGAGTATCCCAGAATAGCTAAAACTTGTGAGTTACATGTCATGGGAGGTTTTGTTAAAAATAATCCTTACTATTGGTCTATAAATATCTTTAAACAGTATTGTGATTTAAACTAAATCAAATTCCTAAACTTTGTAATTAACATAGATTATTTTTGAAAATGGGTTTGGAAGTCTGGGTTTAATCTTGAGTATAAGATATGTTAAGAGTTAGGACATTAGATGTCATAGAGAGAAGTGATGTTTAACGTCTTCACGCTTCGTTCTAGGTTAGAAGGGAAATCTGAAATGGGGTGTGACAATAAGACTAAACATTTCGTGGTCTGGTCTTATACATCCCTTGTATAGAGTATCCCCGCTCGCATGTCTAATACATGAATGATCAGGATTAGACCATTTGTAGTACTTTACAACACTTGTAAAATCTACAAAGCGGGCCACACTCTTAGGGTCACCAGGATAAGGTTTCCCTCCTTTATCTATATACTACAGACCATTTAGGTTATCACTTAAAGCATGATCCACTTGTATGTATCCACATACATGCTTAAGTTACAACGATAACCATGGATCTTAGTTTATTGGTTTGTGGTTAATGCAACTAAAATATATCATATTTTATAGACTGAAGTGAATAAAATATCTCATATTATATATCACAAAATTGTTTGTTCATATAGGTGTTTACAAACTATAGGACTTTACAAGATCTAGGGCATCAACCCCAACAATTATATCATATATAACTCAATTAAATTAATCATATCACATATAAATAATCCCCACAATTAATTTGAACAATTCAAATTAATCCAAAATGATTCTCATTAAATCTTTGCTGAGCTATAGAGGAGACCTCATGGATCTGTAGCTTGAAGCTTCAATGGTACTTGAATAATTAACTAAACCCCTTTAATTAAATTATTTAATATTCATTAATTGTCAGGCACTCCACTAAAAACCGACAACTGAAATCTTTGCACAATAGATACATTTCTGTGTCCATCGAATATAACCAGTCAAAAGTGCGATGACCCTTCACGAATTGCTCGTAAGTACAGTTGGGCCAAAATTACCATTTTGCCCCTATAGTTACATCTAACTCCTTAAGTACCTCGGATTCCTCTAATGAACAATAAATCATAGTCCAACTATGACTAAGCCATTCTTGAGCTAAGAGAAGGTGTGGCGCCACATTGTTCAAGCCCCGGAATCAGCCCTTAAGGGAGCAATTTATATAATCTACTTACCATGACCTCGGGGAAGGAGTGAATTTCGTCTTGTGTAGTTATGTTACCAGCTCCCCAATCAAACGATCCTCAAAATGGTAGGCTTATTGAGTCGGTGATCTGGTCACCCTTACCCATAAAATAAAAGGACTACCTACATAGGCAGGAATTCACAACTCACTCAGGATTTAGATTCTGTCACCTATAGTCATCATGCACTAGAAGAAATTTGGGGTTTAATGTCAGTTTTAAATCGACATTAAAGATAGTGTTATTAAAGCCCTTTAATGCCAGTTGCCTTTAATGTCGGTTTTAAATCGACATTAAAGGGCTTCAATAACACAGCCTTTAATGTCGGTCAAACCGACATTAAAGAACTTCAGTGAAATTTCCAACCGACATTAAAGACCTTTAGTGAAATTTGCAACCGACATTAAAGGTCTTTAATGTCAATTGCCTCTATTTTTTTTTTTTAATTATTAACCAACATTGAAGCCCAAATCTATCCTTTTTTTAAAATTCCGTTGCCGAATCCATTTTTTTGGTCAAAAAGTATAACATGACATATCATCATTGAACGTTGTGGCTATGACATATTATTCATGTATGGATTGTAAATCTATTACATTTAATCCACAAATTCTGCTATAAAATTATAATTTAAAAGGCTGTACAATAATTCAGGCCTTGAAAACACAAATTACAAGTAATATAAACATTATGATTTAACAAACATTATGAGATTACTGTCTCTCTCCACTTGGTAAGTATGGATCCCTTCATAATTCTTCTTGAAACAACCCCCCAGCTTCAGCAGTGTCTGGTTATAGGCATCTTTGTCTGACCACTGTTGTTCAAAGCATCACAAACAAAAAAGGAATAAGACAAAGGATTGAAAGTGAAAATGTGATAAGAATTCATATTCAACTAACCGTGTTTATTGGGAATGTGCATAAATGGTACATTAGGCAAAATTCTTGTAGTGAATGTGTTGGATCTAAAGTTTCCCAAGAAAAAGCATAAAGAGGTTGCGATACCAAATATTTACTCCTTTGTTGCATCTGCAAAACAAGAAAACTCAATAGTTGAATAAAGGAGAGAATCTTCTTTTTCAAGATCTTGAAGAAGAGAAGCTTGGTTACCTAGATATGAGATACGAAAACGGAAAATTTTCAGCAGCATAACGATGTTATCACAACAAAACCAAAAATTTACCTTGAACTTGTTCCACAAACCGTAAAAATCAAAATCTAATTTCTACCATGAAATAAGCCTTACACAAGCCATAAAAATCAAAACCCAACAATTGAAATATAAAATAAAACCAGTCCCCAAATATTTTCACTACCGCATATACCAATTCTTCACAAAATATCTTTACATATAAGAAAAAAGGAAACATGAAATATGAAACATGATTGAAGATCAAACCATGATTCATTGAAGTAGATCAATTAAGGATGGTAAGAATTGGAACTTCATCTTCAATGGGATAATTGGGTTGAAGCACTCCTCCATTTATCAACAATTTTTTTTTTTTTTTAAAAAGGTCCCATATTACTAAAATTTTCCATCAGAAGTCATAGTTTCTAACAAGAAAAAAGAAATACATTTTCAGCATACACCAATAGCATAGGAATCTATACAAGTTAAACACATGAGAAAGAGAAACTAAATCAAGAACTAGTTGTAACAACAATGTCCAACATAAAAATTACCAACTCAGCTAAAGATCTATGAAATGCAAGTAAAAATGATATGAAAAAGAAATGAAAACCAATTAAAAGAAAAAACTAGTATCTTATCCTTTTTGCCACTCTTAAAACATGAAAAATAGATCTCAATATTCCCCAAGTCTGTACATCAGGAGCCTTTGATGACTTGCAACAATCAAATACCCAATTAAAATACTCAAAAAGAAAGTTGAAACATTTGTATGCTTACTTTTCCAACTTTACCGTCCCTAACACATTCATTTTTAAGAAAGCAAAATTGAATACTGCAACAAACATAAAAAGTAATAATACATAGATATCTAAAAGTTTCAAATAACATAACCTTTAGACGTCAAAAAACCATCCACTTTTCAAAGATTACAAGATTGAATATTATAAATAACTATATAAGATTTTACCTAAAATTCAGAAGGTTTAGATATAAACTGATGGAAGAGAAAATCAAATTGTAGAAGGAAATCAAATAGAAGACCTCCTCCTTATATATTACATTTTATAAATATGCCACATATAGAAAAGTTTAAAATAATTTACAATGATAACATTGTAACAAATTGCAGAATTAATAACAAAGGAAAAAATAATTATTGGGCAAACCTTTTCTCGTCAACACAAAGTAAGCCTTCTGTCTGACTTTACTTGAATTGGCAACATTTATAAATAGGAGTAAGCTTGGAAAGCGATTCACAAATCCAATCTGACATAAAATTCCCTACAAATTCAATCAAATAAATATTCCAAATCCAATAAGGAATCATTCTGACAAACCATTCCTACTCCCAATCAGTACTCATTTTTTCATTAACAACCAAACAACCAAATCCCTTTTCCATTTATTTTCTACACAAGAATCCCTTTTCCATTGCAAATTCCAAGCTCCCAGACTTAGAGTAGAAGTTCAAAAAAGAGTTGCCACATTTGCATCACGGGGATTGCTGGGCTCATGACTGTTGTACGTCACCAAATATTTCTCACCAGGAGAAAAATCAATTAACTTAACCTACATTTTATATATTAAAAGCTTAAGGAATTTGGGACGTTAGCAAGCACTATCAGAAGGTCTGAAGCAAAAAACAATAACAAACCTGTTGATGGGCAAAGCGCATCAGACGGTTAAAGGTACCTGCTACACCCCAAACTGCAGCACCCTATCGGTGAATTGTTGCTAGGCTGCCGTGAGATGGAACTTGCATGGACAATATCAGAAATATCATCCAAGCACATTAAAATCTTTCTCGACATGTCGGGTTGAAGCAAATTCAAGAAATCCAAACAGACTTCCATTTTTTGGCAACTTACAATAAGAAAATCCAGCAGCTTCCAAAATTTAGACCTGAGTTAAAAGGGAAAGAAACATACTTATAATTCCCCAGTAATGTAATGATACAAATTCAAAATTCTAATCAACCCATTAACCAAAATGGCTCGAACATAATTCCAATGAACAATCGTCAAATATGAAAAAAGGAGCATACAAAATTTTAGAATGAAAACAATAAAACATACAATTATGGCCGTGGAATTAACCCCTCGAAATGAAAAACTTCAATCGCAATGCGAAACCAAAACTTCCTTGACAGAGGAACAATCAACGGAGAAAATTAAAACCCCATTAAAGAACCAATGAACATAATTCATTCAAAACCCCCAATTCATAGAGATGCAAAAAACGAAAGGACACCTCAGAAGATTAAAGAAAATGGGGAAAAACATACAAAATCAAAGAGAATAATCAGAAAAACGAGGCAATAACTCAAAATTTCCCATCATTTTTCAACTAAAATGTCCAAACGAATTCATTACCAGATACCCATTTCATGAAATTAAAAGGAGAAACTAATGAGTGACATAAGAAGAGAGAATGAAAAATAAAATTTAGAAGAAATCGAGAGATTTCTTAGTGCTTACTTCCATCAGAAACCGAAAGTGTCCCCTAAGAAAAGCTTGTGGAGAATCAAAGAAACAGAGATTTGATAGAGAAAGATAAGTTTCAAATAGATGATTATGAACGGCGACAGTCGATGAGATGGTGTCGAGCAGGAACGGCGAGCGGCGGTAGTCGATGAGATGGTGTTTAGTAGGAACGGCGAGCGACGGGGCGAGGTGCAGTGGCTGGTAATGGGAGGGAGGAGGTGGCTGATGAGGAAAATAGGTTTAGAAAAGGGATAGATAGGGAAGTCTGGGAATGAAAGGAAAAATAAAATTGGGGGGGGGGGGGGGGGGGGAGGGAAGCAGAAAATGAAAAAAAATAGGGGGGAATGGGTTTTTTTTGTTTTTTTTTTAAAAAAAGAAAAGCGGATCTTTAATGTCGGTTTAAAATCGACATTAAAGGTATACCTACAATTTCGGTTTAAAATCGACATTAAAGATCCACTTTTTTTTTTAAAAAAAAAACCGACATTATACATCTAGTTTCACTTTTTCAACTGACATTAAAGCCCAAAATTTTTGTAGTGATGGTGAAATGTAAGTCTCGTTATATAATGAGACTAGTCATTTCATAGTCTAGTCTTATACAAACTCCTTTATATAGAATGTGTAACAACCTAACCCTTACATAATAGGGTCTAATCACTACGATGTGTATACTTAGACTTTTCTATCATGAGATGAGTTTTGGTAAAGATTTCAAAATAACATATCTAAAATTTGATTAATTAAGTAGAAAAACTATACAAAAAAGTTTGTTTTACAAAACACCAGGATCCATAAAACATTAGCGTAGTGGAACAAAATGCATATATGACCAAAACAATGAGTTTGATGGTTGGCCTCTTGAGCGACGACTAGTCATGCCACCTACGTTGTGTTCTTACCTACAAAGTCTATAAAATAGGATGAGTATATAATATACCCAGTAAATAGTTCTCACTTAAGGTAGTGACCAAATGCACAATAACATGCAACATGTCATGAAAACATATGATTGGGACCCAAAATGTAAACTTATCATAATATGAGGTGGTGGTTACGCTTCCAACATAAGTTCCTCTACCCTGGTAGGAAGATGAGAACTTAAGCGGAAACTAACCCATCTGATGATTAGCGGTGTTGGCGTTGATGCTCTAAATCTCGTAGGGTCCCATAGTTTGTAAACATTGAATGGAAAAACTCTTATGTGATTAATAATATATGATATTTTATTCACTTTGTCTATAAAATAAGTGATATTTTAGTTTCATTAACCACAAACCAATAAACTAACATCCAAGGTTATTGTTGTAACTTAAACATATATGTGGAGACACATAGATGGATCATGTTTAAGTGATAACCTAAATGGTTTATAGTAGATGGATAAGGCTGGGTATCTTATCCTGGTGACACTACGAGTATGACCTGCTTTGTAGGTGTTATAATTGTTGTAAAGTGCTATAAATGATCTGATCCTGATCATTCATGTATTAGACATGTGAGTGGGGATATTCTATAAAAAGGAGTTTGTATAAGATCAGACCATAAATTGTTTAGTTTCATTATATAACACCGTTCATAATAGAGACTTACATTTCATCAGGATCCTAAGTGAACTCTTGCCTATGAGTGCGGTCCTTTGATTTGTATAGGTGAGAGTGGCCAGATCGCTGACTCAACAAGCCTACCATTTATGGGGATTCATCTAATTGAGGAGCTAAGAACAGCTACACAAGATGAAATTCACTCCTTCCCCAAAGCAGAGGTAAGTAGATAAATTGCTCCCTTAAGGGCTAATTTCAAATTTTGAACAATGCAGTGCCACACCCTCTCCTGGCCCGAGAGAAGTTTAGTCATAGTGGGAATATGATCTATTATTCATTAGAGGGTTCAATGGTACTTAAGGAGTTATATGTAACTATAGGGGCAAAAAGGTAATTTGACCCAGCTGTACTTATGAGCAATTTGTGAAGGGTCATCATACTATTGATTGGTTATATCCAATGGACATATAAATATATATATGTAGTGCGAAGAGTGCAGCTGTTGGTCTTTAGTGGAGTGCCCGATAGTTAACGGATGGTGGATAATGTAATTAAAGAGTTTAATTAATTATTAATGTATCATTGGAACTTCAAGATATAGGTCCATAAGATCCCCTTGGTAGCTCGAAAGAATTTAGTTGAAAATAAGTTTTTGGGTTAATTTGAATTGTTCAAATTAATAAGAGGGATTTAATTATATATGATATAATTTAATTATTTCAATTAAATATGATATAATTGTCATAATGTATTTGATACATCATTGTTTAATGGGAGGAAATAAATATTTGAATGAGATTCAAATATTTTTTCTATGAATGTGATTCATAGTTGTTAAATTTAATATAAACATGATTTATATTAAATGCCATAAAATAGAGAAAAGAAACTATAGTTTATATTGTATATGATACAATATTAAAACTATAGGTTATATGTTATATTTGATATAACATACAATATAATATAAATATAATATGATAAGTTAGTTATTATATTTATTTATATTATTTTATTATTATTTGAATAATAACTTCCCATCTTTTCTCTCCAACCACCTTAGTGGGTAGTTATCATTTTATGGTAAAAAGGAATAAAAGAAAAATTGGTTTTTCTTCTTCCTTAAACATTGTAATTGCTAAACAATTGAAAGTTACAGAAGTGTTTTGTGTTCTTGTTTTTCTTGAGAGATTGCAGAAAAGTTCTGTAAGTTCTTGTGAGAGATTCCTCAATCTTCTTCCTCCACTCAAACTATTCTTTCTAACCAAAATAGTCAGAGCCCAACACTTTTAGATTCTCACCCCGAGAATATCAAAGACTCTTTGTGGTAATGTCAGGGTTACTGTTCGAGGCATCTTAAAGAAGGTCTTCAAGAGTTGCTGTTTCTGTTTGAGGCTCGTGACTGTTCGAGGGAGTTTCACGAAGAAAGGTTCTTCAAGGGTAATGCATCTTGAACATTTTTTCTGTAAAAAGTATGTTGTAGTCTAATATAAATGCATATCTAATTGTATGTTTGTTGTAAATTATGTTTTCAAAAATTATTGGAATGTGGATGATCCGCTTCCGCTTAAGGATCTCTTCAATATAAGTTCTTTCAATTGGTATTAGAGCCACGTTGTTGGTTTTTAATTCCAAATTCCATTCTTGTATTGAATTCGTTTACAGTGCTGGTGGGTTTTACAATCTGCATTGCGTTTATATGATAAATGTTTGTGGATGAAATGTTATGGATGTTTACGGGATAGAAATCTTTTTTTATGTTTTTCTAAATATTTTACAAAGTTAATTTGTAAGGGCCCCTACATTTTTGGGCAATAAACTAAAGTCGAGTCGGTATTTGTTTAAGTTTTTGAGTCGCTCGTGAGGCTTCAAAGAAGAAGCGTTGCAGTGCGTTTTGATGGAGAAGACGAAATAGAGGTTGTCGCATCGTGTAGCTAGATCTAAACGATCGTTTAGGTTTTTATACGATCGTGTAGAGTTTACTACACGATCGTGTAGCATTTGCTAAACGATCATATAGCTAATACTACACGATCGTGTAGAGTTTGCTACATGATCGTGTTGCGTTGGCTGCATGCTCATGTAGGCGCTCGCTTGGTGAAAGATCGCACAATATATGATACTTGACGCATCTTTGAAAGCCAAACGGTCGTGTAGACTATCATGCTCATCACATAGTCATTTACTACACGATTGTGCAGTATATGATACTCGACGCATGGATGATTACTACACGATCATGTAGACTTTCATGCTCATCGCATATTCATAATCTACGCGATCGCATATAAATATTCGTCTATACTCGATGCCTCGCTGCTTGATGATTAGGCGTTTGCTACACGATCAGCTGTAAGGGTTCTTTGTGGAGTGGTTCGAAGGGAGCGGTTCAAGACCTGGTTCACTTGTTCCGAACCGGTGGACTCAATTTGTAATAGTTAGCCTTAGTTTTCCCATTTTAGAGATGTTCTATCCTGGTCCATCAACTTTAGAATTAATATACATGTGACGTATGTTTTTATTATATGTCATAATGTATGTCATATAGTTTTAAAATCCACCATAGGTTATGCATTTATTTTCATGCATCATTTTATATTATATGTGTTATAATATATTAGTATGCATGATTTAAATTACATAAAGTATGCTCATGCATCATATAATATAAGAGTTATAGTATATGTATGCATGCATTATAGCATATCCATGCATCATTTATATTATAAATGTTATAATATAAGGTTGAATGGTTGTATGGAATGTATGCTATAGCATGGTTCATTACTTAGTTATATAAAAGTTTTATATTAGTAATGAATGAACATTGCATGAAGCATGCCACTACTTTAGGTTACATTATAAATGTTATAATTAATTTATGCATGTCTTTCATGTAATGATTGATTTTATTTGTTTTATTTACTTATAATTGTTATAATAAATGAAATTAGAATTAAAATCAATAATAAAGAGTTGCATGCACACCTTAGGCTTATTCATTTTTTGAAATTGTTTTAAAATATGATTGAGATAGACCTACGATCACGTTTTTAATGAGATTAGAAATCTAAGTTTAATCTTTTAAATCAGTTTAATAGGATTAAATTGATTACTAATAAAAGATTGAATATGTAACAAATATATTTATAAGGGACCTTTTGTCTAAGGCTGGTTCTGGCTAGGCTGGGGTACTTAAGTCGATGGAAACGTCGCACCCCTACTTGGAAACCTACCTGAAAAGGTGAATTAGATAGATTTGTTACATGCATGCAAGTTTGATGAAAGTCTGTTAGAGAGTTTAATCAGACTTGAATCAAAGTTGTTTAATCATCAAAGACAAGAGTGTTTTTGAACAAATTAAACAAACACTTAGATAAAATCAGTAGCCGGATTTTCCTACGTTAATGAACCCTAGGTAGAACACTCAGTGGGAGGAAAATGAGGAATATGATACTTCAATTTTTACCTCTACACGTTTCTCCCTAAAAGTTCACACCATGAGATCTACTCTCGGCCTCGAGGCACCATGGGTGTCCCCCTGCGAGTTGCATTTGGGTAGGCCAATACCAAGGTGAATGGAGAGAGTGTTTATAGTAAGTGGGAGCGGGACATGTGACAACATATCCCTCGGTCTCTCTCATTATGTTGGATAAAGTTTCATGCATCACCTCAAGGAATCGTGGGTATCCCCCTAAAGGATTGAAATATTGCATGATGCTTTATTTGATCTCTAGAAATGGATAGGGTTGCTTTAGTCTTTTGTTCCAATCGGCCTTTCCCTAAAGTTGGCTCATTGGCGTGGGACTCTAAAACCTAAAATAAGGGGTTACACTTACACATAATTGTTAAGGATGTTAATAAATTCTGGATCGAACAATGGTGACTATTAGTTACAGTTACAAGGAATTGTTTCTGTCTAATGGTTGAAAATGTTTCATTTCAGTGAAAGGGCACTTGATCACCCTATGGTGACTTTTATCCTGCCTCACCGAAGCATCATTGTAAAATAGATGTCACTTAGAGTACACTAGACTATTTTGCTAAAACTTGATTGGTTTTCTAAAAGTGGTTTAATGCAAGTAGACTAAGTTAACTTTGTTCTTTTTTAGTAATTTAATATGGCTACCACTACACTTAGTTTGCTTGCCGTCGATAAACTAACTGGAGATAACCACGCTAGTTGGAAAAACACGATCAACACAATTTTAATCATCGATAATCTACGTTTCATCCTGATGGAGGAGTGTTCTCCCATTCCACCTCCTACTGCTCCTCGAAATGTTTGGGAAGTATTTGAGTGTTGGACAAGGGAAAACAAGAAGGCCCGAGCATACATCTTGGAAATCCTTAACGAAGTCTTCGCCAAGAAGCATGATCCCATGCTCACCGCCTATGAGATCATGGAGTTCCTGAGGGGAATGTTTGGACAACCGTCCGCATAGCTCAGGACGACACTCTCAAATACATCTTTAATGCCCGTATGCAAGAGGAGGCATTTATTTGGGAACATGTTCTCAACATGATGATTCATTTCAACGTGGAAGAGATGAACGGGTCAAGCATCAATGAGGCCAGCCAGGTTAGCATTATACTGGAATCTTTACCTGAAAGTTTCCTGCACTTCCATAGCAATGCTGTTTTGAATAGCATTGACTACAACCTGACTACCTTACTCAATAAGCTACAGACTTTCCAATCCTTGTTGAAAAGCAAGGAGAAGAAGGGTGAAGAAAATGTTGCTTCATCTTCCAAAAAGTTCCATAAAGGTTTGACCTCAAGAACTAAGTCTGTACCTTCTTCCTTCGATACCAAAAAGTGGAAGAAAAAGAATGGTGGAAAGGGGGAGACTAACCCTGTAGTTGCTACAAATAGGGGTAGACAACCCATCAAGACTGACAAAGAAAAATGTTTCCACTGCAACCAAGATGGGCACTGGAAGAGAAACTGCCTCAAATATTTGGCAGAAAAGAAGAAAGCCAAACAAGGTAAATATGATTTCCTTGAATTGGAAATCTGTTTAGTGGAGAATGATGATTCTGCCTGGATTATTAACTCTAGGGCCACTTGAAGGAAATAGAATTCGAGGATTTTCATGAGCAGCGAAATGATCTTTCCAAATTTCAATCGTATATGAACATTACAATTACAATCACAAACAGACACATACAGTTATGCGAAATACAGAAATTACAGCATGTTATACAAAAAATCAAGGACAAGAATCAACACACTTTTGTAGAATATCTTCGAGTTCCTTGATCACGAGCGCTCGATCACAGTAACACAACAACACACAAACGCTCGTTCAACACGACCGTTGCACTGCACGAACACCATGCACTCGAACTAAGCGATTGCAAAGGTCACGAACACCCTGAACACCTCGAACGACCTCCACAGAACCTCGACAATGTCGAATTGAGTATGACACCACCAAGAAGGCTACCTTGGTATTCTTGGTGTGAGAATCCAGAGGGTGGGCTCTGTGTGAACTTGGTTTGAGGCAGAAAAACAGAGAAACCACAATCGTGTAAACGATTGAGCAAGTGGGAGATGGAACAACCTATCGTATAGGTCGATGCCCAATCGTTTAGAAAAAGCTATGCGATCGTCTAACAAAAGCTATGCGATCGTTTAACTCATCACTTAGCTGACTATCTATCACCTAAGAACTCTCCACGATCGCTTAGCTAACTCTAAGCTATCGCTTAGTAAATCTTATTTACTTGACAACTATCCACGAGTATTTTTTGAGATTGAAAATCTCAAATTTTTTGCATCTTTTTCTTTTCTTCTTACTAAAATTAGGAAAATATTTTTCCTTTTTATCTCACGGTTATCATGAAACCACCAATAACCTCCCACTCAATTGGTTATAAGAGAAAAAGAGATTTATCCAATAATTAATATTATTATAAATATAAATGATAACCAACTTATCATACTATATTTATAACCTATAGTTTTAATATTTCATCTCATGAAACAATAGCTCTTTTTCTATTCCATGGTACTTAATATAAATCTCATTTACATTAATCATCCACTAGATGTATCTCATACACCATACCGATCATATCTTATATAATCGAATTACCTCTTATCAATTTAAACATTTCAAATTAACACCAAGAACTGATCCTCAACTTGAATCCATTGTGCTACTAAGGGGACTTTATGGACCTGTAGTTTGAAGCTCCAACGGTACGTGAATAACTGACTAAACTCTTTAGTCACTGGATCCACCATCCATTAACTGCCAGGTACTCCACTAAAGACTGAAAACTAAACTCTCCTTACCACAGATATATTATGTGTCCATCTTAACTACACCAATTGCTCGTAAGTACAGCTCGACCAATAACCATTATGCCCTTGTAGTTACATCTAACTTCTTAAGTACCACTGAATCCTCTAATAAACATAAGTCATAGTCCTACTATGACTGAGTTCTCTCTTCCAAAGAGAAGCTGTGGCCATTATGTTGAAGCCTCGGAATCAGCCTTTAAGGGAGCAATATCTCTACTTACCCTGCTTCGGGGAATGAGTGAATTTCATCTTGTGTATTGAATTCTCAGCTCCCAAATAAAAAAAAGTCCCCAAAAAGGTAGGCATGTTGAGTTGGCAATCTGGCCACTCTCACCCATACTAATCAAAGGACCACCCTCAAAGGTAGGAGTTCCCGAAACACTCAGGATTGAGGTCGTGTCACCTATGGTCGTTTAGGTGAGATGTAAGTCTCTAGTATCAACGGCGTTATATATAGAGTCTAGTCATCTCGTGGTCAGGTCTTATACAAACTCTTTGTATAGGACACCCCCGCTCGCATGTTTCCACATGAATGGTCAGGATGTACCATCTGTATTAGTTTACAATACTTGCAAACCTTTATAAAGTGGGCCGTAACTATAGTGTCACCAGGATCAGGTATCCCACCTTAATTCTTATACTACAGACCTATCAGGTTATCACTTAAGGCATGATCCACTTGTATATCACATATACATGCTTAACTTTACATAAGATAACCATGGAGTTTTGTTTATTGGATATGAGTAAATGCTAAAAATGAAATACTAGTTATTTTATTCATAAAACAATGTGATTAATTACAAACAACGAGACTTCGGGAGAATTAGGACACCAATCCCAACACCACTAACTATGTTCGTTCTTCATTTTAGGGAATTAGTTCCTGGTGGAAACTTGATACTGGTGAGATGACGATACGAGTTGGAACCGGGCACGTCGTCTCATCTTTTGCAGTGGGAGGTCTCCGGTTAACTTTACAGAACAAATTTCTCATTCTGAATGATATATATGTTGTTCTTGATTTAAAAAGAAACTTAGTTTCTGTAAAGTGTCTTTTGGAACATAATTATCAATTGAAATTTTCTTTTAATAAACTGTTTATTACAAAGAATGGTGTTGATATATGTTCTGCTAAAATGGAAAACAATTTGTATGTGCTAAGGCCGTTAGCAACAAATTCCCTCCATAACATAGAGATGTTTAAAACTGTTGTAACTCAATATAAGAGACTTAGAATTTCTCCTAAGAAAAATGCCTAACTTTAGCACCTAAGACTAGGACACATTAATCTCAATAGGATTGAGAGGTTGGTGAAGAATGGACTTTTAAGCGAGTTAGAAGAAAATTCTTTACTTGTGTGTGAGTCATGCTTTGAAGGCAAGATGACTAAAAGGTCTTTTACTTAAAAAGGTCATAAGGGCAAAGAACCTCTAGTGCTAGTGCATTCAGACCTTTATAGTCCGATGAATATAAGAGCTAGGGGAGGTTATGAATATTTCATCATTTTTACTGATGATTATTCAAGATATGGGTACGTTTATTTAATGCAACATAAGTCCGAGTCCTTTGAAAAGTTCAAAAAATTCAAGGCTGAAGTTGAAAATGCATTAATAGAATGATTAAAACATTTTGATCTGATCGAGGTGTAGAGTTTATAGATTTGACATTCCAGAACTATATGATAGAATATGGAATTGTTTCTCAACTCTCAACACCTAGTACACCTCAGCAAAATGGTGTATCAGAGAGGAGAAATCGAACCCTGTTGGACATGGTTTGGTCTATGATGAGTTACACTTCTTTACTTGACTCGTTTTGAGGTTATGCAATATAGATTGCGGCTTATATCCTGAACTATGTTCCCTCCAAGAGTGTTGACAAAACACCTTTGGAGTTATGAAATGGTCGTAAAGCTAGTTTATATCATTTCAGAATTTGAAGTTGTCCAACACATGTGCTTGAGGCTAATCCTAAGAAATTGGAATCACGTTCGAGGTTATGCCTATTTGTAGGCTACCCCAAGGGAAAGAAAGGTGGTTATTTCTTTGATCCTAAAGAAAACAAAGTATTTGTATCGACAAATACTACTTTTCTTGAGGAAAACCACATAAGGGAGCACATACCCAGAAGTAAAATTGTGTTGAATGAGATTTCCAAAGAATCTACTGAATCTTCAACAAAAGTTGTTGAAGAGCCTAGTAGCTCAACAAGAGTTGTTGAAGTAGGTTCATTTAGTAGGTTAAATCCATCTCAAGTGTTAAGGGAACCTCGACGTAGTGGGAGGGTTACAAACCTACTTATTTGCTATATGGGTTTAACTGAAATCCTAGCTATGGTAGCTGATGGCGAAGTTGAGGATCCATTGTCTTACAAGAAGGCAATGAAGGATGTTGACAGAGATGAATGGATCAAAGCCATGGATCTCGAAATGGAGTCTATGTACTTCAATTTAGTATTGGAACTTATTGATCAACCTGATGGGGTTAAACCTATAGGTTGTAAATGGATCTACAAGAAGCAACGGGGTGTTGATGGGAAGTGTAAACCTTCAAAGCTAGACTGGTGGCAAAGTCGCCTGTTGCCATGCTAAAGTCTATTCGGATCCTTCTATCCATTACCTCATATTACGACTATGAGATATGGCAAATGGATGTCAAGACTGCTTTTCTGAATGGCAATCTTGAGGAGACCATTTATATGGTACAGCTCGAGGGATTCATAATCCAAGGTCAAGAGAAAAAGGTATGCAAGCTTAATTGTTCCATTTATGGACTGAAAAAAGCATCTTGATCTTGGAACATAAGGTTTGATATTGCAATCAAATCTTATGGTTTTGATCAAAACATTGAGAAGCCTTATGTCTACAAGAAGATCATTAACAGTCACTAGGTTTTCTAGTGTTGTATGTAAATGATATCCTACTCATTGGGAATGATGTAAGTTTACTGACTACAGTTAAGAACTGGTTAGTGACCCAATTCCAAATGAAAGATTTGGGAGAGTCTTAGTTTGTTCTGGGCATTCAGATTTTTCGAGATCGAAAGAACAAAATGCTAGCACTATCTCAGGCACCGTATATTGACAAGATGCTTGTCAAATATTTAATGCAGAACTCCGAGAGGGACTTATTTTCTTTCAAGCATGGAGTTACATTGTCTAAGGAACAGTGTCCTAAAACACATTAAGAGGTTGAGGATATGAGACGGATCCCCTATACATCTACTGTGGGCAGTTTGATATATATGATGTTATGTACTAGACATGACATCTGCTACGTAGTAGGGATAGTTAGTAGATATCAATCTAATCCAGGATTAGATCAATGGACAGCCATTAAGAACATCCTCAAGTATCTACGGAGAACGAGGAACTACATGCTTGTGTATGGTTATAAGGATTTGATCTTTACAGGATACACAGACTCTGATTTTCAGACTAATAGGGATTCTAGGAAATCCATATCAGGATCAGTGTTCACTCTTAATGGAGGAGCAGTAGTATGGTGAAGTACCAAGCAGGGGTATATCGCAGACTCCACCATGGAGGCTAAGTATATAGCGGCTTGTGAAGCTGCTAAGAAGGCTGTTTAGTTAAGGCAATTCTTGACTGATCTGGAAGTTGTTCTAAACATGTCAAAGCCCATCACACATTATTGTGATAATAGTAGTGTTGTTGCTAATTCCCGAGAGCCTAGGTGTCATAAGTGCTACAAGCACATAGAGTGGAAGTATCATCCCATCCGAGAGATTGTGCATCGAGGGGAATTGATTGTCATGAAGATAGCTTTGGAGTACAACGTTGCTGATCCGTTTACGAAGGCTCTCACGGCTATAGTGTTTGAGGGTCACTTCCAAAGTATGGGTATATGGGACAGACCACGGCTGAACTAGGGCAAGTGAGAGATATTATACTGGGCGTGTTATGCCTTAGTTTATTGTTTTGTGTACTTTGTATTGTACACCCCACTAGCTTTAGGTCAAATGGGAGATTGTGGTTGATTTCCTAAATCTCGTAGGGTCCCATAGTTTGTAAACATTGAATGGAAAAACTCTTATGTGATTAATAATATATGATATTTTATCACTTTATCTATAAAATATATGATATTTTAGTTGCATTAACCACAAACCAATAAACTAAAATCCAAGGTTATCATTGTAACTTAAACATGTATGTGGAGACATACAGGTGGATCATGTTTAAGTGATAACCTAAATGGTCTGTAGTAGATGGATAAGGCTGGGTACCTTATCCTGGTGACACTACGAGTATGGCTTGCTTCGTAGGTGTTACAATTGTTTTAAAGTGCTACAAATGATCTGATCCTAATTATTCATGTATTAGACATGCGAGCAGGGATATTCTATACAAAGGAGTTTGTATAAAACCAGACCACGAAATGTTTAGTTTCATTATATAACACCATTCATAATAGAGACTTACATTTCATCAGGATGGCCATAGGTAACATGACTTAAATCCTGAGTGAGTTGTGAACTTCTGCCTATGAGAGTGGTCTTTTGATTTGTATGGGTGAGAGTGGCTAGATCGCCAACTGTACAAACCTACCATTTTGGGGATTCATATGATTAGAGAGCTTGGAACACAACTACACAAGATGAAATTCACTCCTTCCTCGAAGCAAGGGTAAGTAGATAAATTGCTCCCTTAAGGGCTGATTTCGGGTCTTGAACAATGTGGCACCACACCCTCTCCTAGCCTGAGAGGGGTTTAGTCATAGTGGGACTATGATCTTTTGTTCATTAGAGGGATCAGTGGTACTTAATGAGTTAGACGTAACTATAGGGGCAAAACGGTAATTTGGCCCAATCGTATTGTAGATTGATTATAACCAATGGACATAAAAATATATCTGTAGTGCAAAGAGTGTAGCTATCGGTCTTTAATAGAGTGCTCGACAGTTAACGGATGGTGGATAATGTAATTAAAGAGTTTAATTAATTATTCATGTACCGTTGGAACTTCAAGCTACAAGTCCATAAGGTCCCCTTGGTAGCTCAAAAGGATTTAGTTGAGAATCAGTTTTTGGGTTAATTTGAATTGTTCAAATTAATAAGAGGGATTTAATTATATATGATATAATTAAATTATTTCAATTATATATGATATAATTGTCATAATGTATTTGATACATTATTGTTTAATGGGAGGAAATAAATATTTGAATGAGATTCTAAATATTTTTTTCTATGAATGTGATTCATAGTTGTTAAATTTAATATAAATATGATTTATATTAAATGGCATAAAATAGATAAAAGAAACTATAGTTTATATTGTATACGATACAATATTAAAACTATATGTTATATGTTATATTTGATATAACATATAATTTAATATAAATATAATATGATATGATAAGTTAGTTATCATATTTATTTATATTATTTTATTATTATTTGAATAATAACTTCCCATTTATTCTCTCCAACAAACTTAGTGAGTAGTTATCATTTTACGGTAAAAAGGAATAAAAGAAAAATTGGTTTTTCTTCTTCCTTAAACGTTGTAATTGTTAAACGATTGAAAGCTACGAAAGAGTTCTGTGTTCTTGTTTTTCTTGAGAGTTTGCAGAAAGGTTCTTTAAGTTCTTGTGAGAGATTCCTCAATCTTCTTCCTCCACCCAAACTATCCTTCCTAACCAAAATAGTCAGAGTCCACCACTCCTGGATTTTCACCCTGAGAATACCAAGGACTCTTTGTGGTAGTGTCAGGGTTACTGTTCGAGGTATCTTGAAGAAGGTTTTCAAGAGTTGTTGTTTCTGTTCGAGGCTCATGACTGTTCGAGTGGTTTCACGAAGAAACTTTTTCAAGGGTAATGTATCTTGAACTTTTTTTTTCTGTAAAAAGTATGTTGTAGTTTAATATAAATGAATATCTAATTGTATGTTTACTGTAAATTATGTTTTCAATAATTAATGGAATTTGGACGATCTGCTTCTGCTTAAGGATCTCTTTAATACGAGTTCCTTCAAGCTGGTCATGCAGTCAGTAGGGCCAGAGTCGCATTCAACATCAACCATTAGAATAAACATAAGATTGGATTAGAGGGGTGCAACCATACATATCTTGCTAGTCCCTTGCATAAAATTGACATAAAATTGGGTCTAAAGGGGTGAAACCATACATGTCTTGCTACCCTTGGAAGCATAACCTTTATCTAATTAAACTTTAATCTTATTTCATCATCGTGAACAAACATAATGCATGGGGTCCCTTGTTGAGAAACGTGTTTAAACATGTAATGTAACATAACAATAACATAATAATGCAATATAACAAAGGTACACTATCATAAAACACTTAAATAGTGGGTAATATAAACTATTTATTGGGATTGGTGTCCTAATTCTCCCGGAGTCTCGTAGTTTGTAATCTTTACACATTGTTATGAATAAAATAAGAGTTATTTCATTTGACATTTACTTATATCCAATAAACAAAGCTCCATAGTTATTGTATGTAAACTTAAGCATGTATATGAGATATACAAGTGAATCATGCCTTAAGTGATAACCTAAAAAGGTCTGTAGTATAAGAATTAAGGTGGGATACCTGATCCTGGTGACACTACGGATACGACCCACTTTGTAAAGGTTTGCAAGTGTTGGGAACTACTATAGATGGTAGATCCTGACCATTCATGTGGAGACATACGAGCGGGGGTATCCTATACAAAGAGTTTGTATACAACCGGACCACGAGATGACTAGTCTCTTTATATAACATCGTTGATACTTGAGACTTACATCTCACCTAAACGACCATAGGTGACATGACCTCAATCCTAAGTGTTTTGGAAACTCCTACCTTTGAGGGCGGTCCTTTGATTAGTATGGGTGAGAGTGGCCAGCCAATTCAACATGCCTACCTGGGGATTTGTCTGATTTGGGAGCTGGGAACTTAGTTACACAAGATGGAATTTACTCCTTCTCCAAAGCAGGGGTAAGTAGATAGATTGCTCCTTTAAGGGTTGATTGCGGGTCTTGAATATAGTGGCCACAACTTCTCTTTGAAAGAAAGGGCTCAATCATAGTAGGACTATGACTTATGTTCATTAGAAGGATCAGTGGTACTTAAGGAGTTAGATGTAACTACAGGAGCATAACAGTTATTGACCCAGTTGTACTTACGAGCGATCTGTGAAGGGTTATCGCATTGTTGATTTGTTGATATGGACACATAATATATCTGTAGTAAGGAGAGTTCAGCTGTCGATCTTTAGTGGAGTGCCTGGCAGTTAACGGATGGTGGATCCTGTGACTAAAGAGTTTAGTCAGTTATTCACGTACCGTTGAAGCTTCGAGCTATAGGTCTATAAGGTTCCTTGGTAGTTCAATAGATTCAAGTTGAGAGGTGTTGATTTGAAATGTTCAAATTGACAAGAGGAAATTCGATTATATATGATATGATCAGTGTGATGTATGAGATACATCAAGTGGAGGATTAATGTAAATGAGATTTACATTAAGTACAATGAAATAGAAAAAAACTATAGTTTATATGTTTCATGAGATGAAATAATAAAACTATAGGTTATAAATATAGTATGGTAAGTTGGTTATCATATATATTTATATAATATTAATTATTAGATAATTATATCTTTTTCTCTAATAACCAATTGAGTGGGAGATTATTGGTGGTTTCATGGTAACCGTGAGATAAAAGGAAAAATGTTTTCCTAAATTTAGTTGTTGTTGTGAGAGTTTCTATGCTCCGAAAATCACACACGAATAGTTGTCAAGTGAATGGGAGTCACTAGACGATAGTGGAATAGAGATTAAACGATCGTGGAGTGACACTACATGATAGCTTACTTAGCTGGCCATTAGCTAAACGATCGTGGAGCATTTTCTAAATGATCGCGAAGCATCTTCTAAACGATTGGGCATCGTCTATACGATAGACTGTTGTCATCTCTCACTTGCTCAATGATTTACACGATTGTTTTTCCTTTGGTCTCTTCCTTGAGCCAAGTCCACACAGAGCCCACACTTCTAGATTCTCATACTGAGAATACGAGGGTAGCCCTTGTGGTGGTGTCGTACTAAACTCGACTAAGTCAAGATTTTTGGAGACCGTTCGCTGTGTTCGAGTTTTCTGATTGATCATGTTGTGTTGCGGTCGTTGTGTTCGAGCATTCATGTGTTGCAGTCTTGGAGATTGCACGAGCGTTTGTGATCGAGGGAATTTGAAGATGAGTCTTCAAAGGTATGTATATTTTATCCCTTGTTCTCTTGTGTAAGCATGCTGTAATTTCGTATTGTGCATAACATGTTAGTTTCCATTTCTTGATTGTAATTTTGTATGTTCAAATACGAATGGAATTTGGAACGATCATTCCGTTGCTCATGAAAATCCTCATATCCGTTTTCCTTCACTATTTATCTCTACTGCAATCCCAATTATTCCATATGGCTTGGTCCTATAGATTTCATAAAGAACACTTATGATTAAAACTAGTTTTAAGACTTTTAGATTAAGAAATTTGATGAACATATCTTGCTTAGTTATTTATAAAATTATAATTATTAAATTTTGAGAGCACTAATATAGCTATGCTTAGTTATTTAACAATGATGACGCCAATAACGATAATGATGATGATGTTGATGATTATAATAATAGTATTAGTATAATAATAATAATAATAATAGTAATAGTAAAATAATAGTAATAATAATAACAGTATTAAAATAATAATAATAACAGTATTAAAATAATAACAATAACAACAACAATAATAATAGTAATAAATATAATAAAGATAGTAGTTGTAGTAGAATGTTAATGACAATAGAAATAATAACAACGGTAATAATAATAATGATAATAATGATGATAATGATGATAATAATAATAATAGTAATAATAATAATAGTGGTAGTAGAATGATAATAATAGTAGTGATAATAAAAATAATAATAACAACAACAATAGTAATAATGATTATAGTAGTAATAATAATAACAACAACAATAATAAAAGTAGTAGGTAGTAGTAATAATAATAAATACTAATAATAATATTACTAATACTAATAGTAATAGTACTAGTAATATTTATAATATCAACAACAATATTATTAATAATAGCAACAACATAATTAGCCGTAGTAGTAGAATTAATAATAATAATGACGATAATATTAATATTATAGATAATAACCTTATATTAATAATATAGTAGAAAAGTAGTAGTGAGAACAATAACAATAATAATAATTTTTATAGTAGTAGTAGAAATAATAATAATATTCATAAATTTTTAATATACATTAGTAGTAACATTAATGTGAGTAATGGAAGTAATTAATTTCATGAAAGAAATGAAATTGAAAAGAAGAATAATTTTAAGAAGAAAAGCAATGGAAATGGAGAGTAATTTTAAGTGAATGGGAGAGAGAATCGAAAAAATAAAACAACTTACTTAAATGTAATCTTTCTTTTTCTTTGCCAAACCTCATGCTTAGGAGTGGTACACCGCTTCTCCCTCTAACCGACTTTCTCTTTTTCTCATTTTTTTTTAATATATTTATCTTCTTCTTATATTTATCTTTCTTTTTTCTTTCTTTTTTCTTCTTATATTTATCTCTTTTTTTTCTTCTTTCATCTACTAACCGACTTTGCCCCCCTTTTTGTTTTTTTGTTGATATATATATATATATATCACTAATACTATTTTATGCTTTCTTCATATTTTAATAGTTTTTTATCATTTTATCTAATCTTTATTATATTGTCATTATTTTATTTCCTAGATATCTTTCTTACTTAGTAATTTGTTTGATTTCCATATCAATATTATGTTTGTTATTTAATGTTTTATGAGCCAAATTTTAAACTTAGTGGCTTAAATTTAGAACTCATTCACATGTCGAACCTTAAGTAATATCCGACATTTGATTTCCTATAGTGTTTACATACAAACTTGGGTTGTTACAGAATACCACAACTCACATGTCTCAACATGAATGATCAGGATCAGATCATTTATAGCATTTTACAACAATTATAACATCTACAAAGTAGGTCATATCGTAGTGTCACTAGAATAAGGTATCCAATCTTATCCATCTACTACAGACTATTTAGGTTATCACTTAAACATGATCTACCTGTATGTCTCTACATACATGTTTAAGCTACAGAAGATAACCATGGATGTTCGTTTATTGGTTTGTGGGTTTAATGCTACTTAATGTCAAATAAACCATCTCATATTTTATTAAATAAATAAAATGTTTCTACAATACAATTATAAACTATAGGACCCTACGAGATTTAGGGCATCAACCCCAACAATATTGCACTTGTCCTAAACCTAGTGGGGTGTACAATATATAAGTCATACTAATGTACAAGTACACAAATCAATAAACTAGGGCATAAAACGCGCCCAGTACAAAATTTTCCACTTGCCCTAAACTATATGTGGCCCGTCCCGTAGACCCATACTCTGTAAGTGACCCTAAAAAACTTTAATCGTGAGGACCTTTGTAAATGAATCACCAACTTTATGCTCTGAAGCTATCTATGTGACGATCATGTCCCCTTGATGCACAATTTCTCGGATGAGATGATACTTCACTCTATATGCTTCCTGCATTTGTGACTCCTAGGCTCTCGGGAATTGGCCACAACACCATTATTATCACAATAAAAGGTGATGAGCTTTGACATGTCTGGAACCACTTCCAGATCAGTCAGAAATTTTCTAAGCCACACGGCTTCCTTAATGGCTTTACAAGCCGCTGCCTCCATGGTAGAGTCAGCAATGCACCCCTACTTGGTGCTTCTTCGCTAGGAGTGAACGCTGATTCTGGTGTGGATTTCCTAGAATCCTTATCAGTTTGGAAATCAAAGTCCATGTATCTTGTAAGGATCAAATCCTTAGAACCATACACGAGCATGTAATCCCTCATTTTCCGTAAATATTTGAGATGTTGGGTTTTATGTCTTAAAACTTGTGGTTTGTAAATAATAAACTTATTCTGAAATTTAATAAAGTTATTATTGAAGTTTGATTGAATAAAGTTGTTACTGAATATATGAATTGCTTATTGCGTTTTAGAAATAAATCCAATAAACTAAAAGATCCATGACTATTACATGAGTACTTGAAATATAGTGGAGGCATAAGAGGGAATCAGGTTCGAGTAAATAGTCAAAATGATCTATATTATACAAATAAGGTTGGGTACCTTATTCTGGTAACACTATTAGAAGCGGCTCACTTTGTAGTTGTTACAATTTGTTGTAAAGTGCTGCAACCGAAGTGATCTTGATTCGTTCATATGGTGACATGAGGAGTGGGGGCGTCCTATGCAATGAGTTTGCATAAGATTGGACCAAGAAATAAGTCACTCTTACTTTATAACGTTATTTACTGTGTAAGACTGACTATTTCATAACGATGACCTAGAGAACTTAACCTTAATCCTGAGCTAACTACGAACTCCTATTTACTTAGGATTATCCTTAGATTTGCATTTGGCTCAACAGCAACAGCTTAAGCCTCCCATTTTAGGGGTAAGACTGGGTAGATAACTGGAGATATAGGGTGCAAGATAGAATTCACTCCTACCCGCTTTCAGGGATAGTAGAAAGGTTGTTCCCTTAAGTGCTGATTTCGAGTCTTGAACAAGGGGCCCCACCCTCTCGTTGGCCCGAAAGTGATTCTGTTTGTTGATTGGATCACAAAAAAATTATTCATTAGACGATCAGTTGAACTTAAGGAACAAAAAGTAATGTCGGGGGTAAAACAGTCATTTGACCCAACCGTTATTACGAACAACTTGTGAAGGGTTAACTTACTAATCATGGTTATATCAAGTAGACACAATATATCTACAATGAGGGGAGTTCAACTACTGGGCTTTAGTGGAGTTACCTTGTAGTTAATGAATGAGGATTAATTCGGTATAAAGTGTTTAGCCAATTAATCTTGGATTGTTGAAGCCCATGATCTGTAGGTCCATTAGGTCCCCCTACTAGCTCACAAACAGAATAAGCCTTAGAATAGTGTGATAAGTTAATTTGAATAGTTCAAATTCGAATTAAGTGAATTAGTAATTATATGTGCTATAATTAAACGTTTAATTTTGGAATTAAACAAAATTGGAGAATCGATTAATATTTAAATATGATTTAAATATTGATTTCATAAATAGGGATTCATGATAGTGGAATTGGTGATAAATTAGTATTTGATATTAAATTAATAGAATTAATTAAATTGTTTAATTAATTAATTATTATTAATTTTATTAGAAAAATAATTATTAAATTAATTTGATAAAATTATTAAAGTTTCAATTTTAATTAAAAGAATTAAAATGGAAAAGAATATTGATTTTGGAAATCAATTTTTTAAATAAAAAAGAGAAAAGAAATTGAAAGTGGAAAATCCCAAAATGTGGGATTTTCCCACTTTCAATTCAAGTAGGTTAGTCAACTTCCACTCACATTTTACAGCTCAAATTCTCAAGTTGAAGTTGGAATTCATGCATGCAATTTGATTGCATGAGTTGGTTGGAAAAATACACTCTTGATTGAGTGGAAAAGTCTATGCAATAGGCTGAATTTCTGTTGAAATCTCAGGGTTGAAGAAAGGTTCTTCAATAGTGCTGAACCAGTGTTCTTCTCCTCCAATTTCCTTAAATGCAAGCATGTTTTGAGTCCCACAACTTAATCTAAGGCTCCTAGAGAATAGTAGGGAAGTCTAGTGGTGATCCACAACAAGAATTTGAGGAGATTGCAGCTAGATTTCGTGTTTGAAGAGGATCTTCAAAGGTATGTGTTGAAATCCTCTTGATACCCTATGAACATACACCCGGCTACCAATAGCCGATGCATAGGGGATCCATCTCATTTTCTCAACCTCTTGAGGTGTCTTAGGACACTGTTTCTTTGACAATATAACTCCATGCCTGAAAGGGAGTAAACCTCTCTCGGAGTTCTGTATCAAAAACTTGACAAGCATTTTGTCAATGTACGATACTCGAGACAGAGCTGGCATTTTGTTCTTTTGATCTCTAAAGATCTAAATACCTAGATAAAATTGCACCTCTCCCAAATCTTTCATTTGAAATTGGGTTGCTAGCCAATTTTTAATTTCAGTCAATAGACCTGCATCATTCCGAATGAGTAGGATATTGTTTACATATAGCCCTAGAAAAGTTACCGAATATTGATGATTCTCTTATAAATAGAAGGCTCATCAACATTTTGATCAAAGCCATGAGATTTGATTATATGAAATCTTATATTCCAAAATCGAAAAGCTTGCTTCAATCTATAGATGGACCGATTAAACTTGCAAACGTTTTGCTCTTGACCTTGGGTTATGAATCCCTCAGGCTGCTCCATATAAATGGTCTCCTTAAGATTACCATTCAGAAAGGTAGTCCTGACGTCCATTTGCCAGATCTCATAGTCATAATATGCGACAATGGATAGGACCATCCAGATAGACTTCAACATGGAAACAGACGAGAAAGTCTCCTCATAGTTGACTCCCGCAACTTGGGTATAACCCTTTGTCACAAGTCTAGCCTAGAAGGTTTGTACCTTCCCATCCCCGTTTTCTCTTGTAGATCCATTTGCAATCTTTAGATTTTACCTCATCAGGTTGATCTACAAGATCCCAAACTGAACTGAAGTACATAGACTCCATTTCGAGATCCATAGCTTTGATCCATTCATCTTTGTCAACATCCTCCCTTGCCTTCTTGTAAGGCAATGGATCCTCAACATCTCCGTCAGCTACCATAGCTAGGATTTCTGTTAAATCCATATAATGGATAGGCGGGTTCGTAACCCTCCCACTACATCAAGGTTCCCTTAACACTTGAGGTGGACATGACCTACTATATGATCCAACTTCAATAACTTTTGTTGAGGTGTTGGGCTCTTCAACAACTCTTGTTGAAGGTTCAGTAGTTTTTTTATAAAGCTCATTCAACAAAATCTTACTATGGGGCTTATGTTCCCTAATGTAGTCATCCTCTAGAAATATAGCGTTTATCGATACAAACACTTTATTTTTTTTTAGGATCGTAAAAGTAACCACCTCTCGTTCCTTTGGGGTAGCCTACAAATAGGCACAATTTTGAATGAGGTTCCAGTTTCTTAATATTTGTCTCAATGCATGTGTTGGGTAACCCCATATCCTGAAAAAAATGACATAAACTACCTTTATGACCATTCTATAATTCCAAAGGTGTTATGGTAACACTCTTGGATGGAACATAGTTCAAAATATATGTTGCAATCTGTACTGCATAACCCTAAAATGAATCAGGTAAGGAAGCATAATTCATCATAGACCCAACCATGTTTAACAGGATTCAATTTCTCCTTCCTGATACACCATTCTGTTAAGGTGTACCAGGTGCTGAGAGTTGGGATACTATTCCATGCTCTATCAAATAGTTCTGGAATGTAATATCCATAAACTCTCCACCTCAATCAGATCAAAATGTTTTAATCGTTTTATTTAATGCATTTTCAACTTCTACCTTAAACTCTTTGAACTTTTCAAAGGCTTCAGACTTCTGTTGCATTAAATAAATAAACTCATGTCTTGAATAATCATTAGTAAAAGTGATGAAATATTCAAACCCTTCTCTTGCCTTAACATTCATCGGACCATAGAGGTCTGAATGTACAAGCTCTAAGGGTTCTTTGGCCCTATGACCTTTTCCAGTAAAAGATCTTTTAGTCATTTTGCCTTTAAGACATGACTCACACACAAGTAAAAAGTTTTCTTTTAACTCTCTTAGAAGTCCATTCTTAACCAATCTCTCAATCCTATTGAGATTGATGTGTCCTAACCTTCGGTGCCAAAGACGGGCATTTTCTTTAGGAGAAAATTTAAGTCTTTTATTTTGGGTTACCGCAGTTTTAAACATTTCAGTGTTAAGGAGGGTTTTAGTTGCTAACGGTCTTAGCACATACAAATTATCTTCAAGATTAGCACAACAAATCAATACTCAATTCTTAATAAAAAAACACCTTATTTACTTGAAAGAATAATGTTGCTCAAGAAGATATTTTACAGAAATCAGGTTCCTTTTCAAGTCTTGAACCACATATATATTATCTAATAAAATATAAGATTTCTATAAGTAGGGTCTAAACCCTCCCACTGCCTAGCCAAGACAACGTGCCTAGTTCTAACATGCATCGTCATCTCCTTGGCTTTCAGTTGCTGCCAAGAACTTATTCACTGGAATGAAAAACAAATATGGTTTGTGGCGCATAAATCAATTATCCAAGCTAAATCATCATTCTCCACTAAACAAGTCTCCAATACAAGTAAATCATATTTACCTTGTTTGACCTTCTTCTTTTCTGCGAAGTATTTGGTACAGTTCTTTTTCCAATGTCCCTTGTGGTTGCAATGGAACTAGATTTCCTTTGCAGCCTTACCCTTCTTGGTAGTAGCTGGTGGGTTAGCTTTCCCCTTTCTACCTTTCTTCTTCTTCCACTTTTTGGTGCCGGAAGAAGAAGACACGAACTTAGTTCCAGAGGACGATCCTCTGTAAAATTTCTTTGAGGACGAAACAACATTTGCCTCTCCTTTTTGTTTCTTGCTTTTCATCAAAGACTGAAAAGTCTGAAGCTCATTGAGCAAGGTGGTCAGGTTGTAGTCAATCCTATTCATAACAGCATTGCTACAGAACTGTAGGAAACTTTTAGGCAAAGATTCCAAAATGAAGCTAACCTGACTAACTTCATCAATGACAGACCCATTCATCTCCGCCACGTTGAAGTGGACCATCATGTTGAGAACGTGTTATCTAATAAATGCCCTATCTTGTATACAAGCATTGAAGATGTGTTTTAGAGCATCATGCCTGAGTTGTGCAGACGGTTGTTTAAACATTCCCTACAGGGACTCCATGATCTCACGGGCAGTGATCATGGGCTTATGTTTCTTGGCTAGGACTTCAAAAAGATTCGCCAAGATATATGCTCGGGCCTTTTCATTTGCCCTTATTCAGTGCTTGTATGCCACTCAAACATTTCGAATGGCATTTTGAGCAGGAATATGAGGACAATCCTCCATAAGGACAAAACGCAGGTCATTGATGATTAGTACTGTGTTAATTGTGTTTTTCCACATTGTATAATTTTTGTCAGTAAGTTTGTTGGTAGCGAGTAAGTTAAATGTCACGGATGTCATAATTTTAATTTGCTGAAACCATATAATTTGTTTATATTAGTAATCTATGCATTAACCCATTTGCAAAAACCAATCAAATTTAGCAAAATAATCTAATGCATCCTAAGTCACATTTATTTTGCAATGATGTTTTAGTGAGTCAGGACAAAAGCCACTATAAGGTGATCTGGTGCCCTTTCACCGAGATGAGACTATTTCAACCAATAGACAGAACAACTCCTTGTTACTATAATTATCAATCACTATTGTTGGGTCCAGAAATTGTTAAACTCATTTAACATTTCTTGTAAGTGTAACCCCTCATTTTAGATTCTAGAGTTCCGCCCCAATGAGCCAACTGTAGGGAAAAATCGATTGGGGCAAAAACTAATGTAATCCTATCCATTTTTGGAGTTTGAGGTAAAGAATCATGCAAATGTCATCCGTAGGAGGACATAAGCAAAGATGTCTTGAGGCCGAGTATAGATCTCATGGTGTGAACTTTTAGGGAGAAACGTGAAAGGTAAAATGAAGTATCATATACCCCATTTTCCTCCCACTGAGTGTTATACTAGGGTTATTTAACTTAGGAAAATCCGGCTACTGATTTTTAACTAGTTTGTTTAATTTGCCCAATAGTAACATTTACTTTGGATAGTTAAACAATTTTGATTAATGCTTATTAAAGACTTTAATAAACTCCAATCAACCATTGCATGCTTGTAATAAATCTATCTAATTCACCTTTCCAAGTAAGTTCCCAGGTAGAGATGTTACGTTTCCGTCAACTTAAATACCACAGCCTAAACAGAACTAACCTTAGACAAAAGATCCCTTATAGATAAATTTGTTACCAGTTTGATCTTTTAATTAAGACCAATTTAATCCTATTAAACTAATTAAAAGACTAAACTTAATTTCTAATCTTGTTAGAAAGTGATCTTATTAGAAAGACTGAATCAACTTAATTTATTACAAGTTTTGAATTATCTAGTTTCATTTAATTATAAATTTTATAAAATAAATGAAATAAATTAAAATCATACAATTGCATTGATTGACATACTTAGTAAATTATAATAATTATACATTACCTAATATAGTGTCATGCTTCATGCAATTTCATTTCATTACTAACCATTTATAACAATTATAGAATAAGGTAATGAAATAATTACTTACATCCATCGATACATATTTACAACTATATATTATAACACTTATAATATAAATGATGCATGACTATGTTATTAATGCAAGTGAACATGTACTACAACACTTATATTATATGATGCATGAGTATGCTATAGAAAATAAATCATGCAACTATATATTATAATATTTATAATATAAATGATGCATGAATTATGCATAATCCTATGGTGGGATTTTTACTATATGACTTATAGTATGCCATATATAAAATTAAAAAAAAGACAAATCATACATCAAATGCATAATTTAAAACTATTATTGGACTTGGATTGGACTCCTAAATAATTAATTAAATTAATATAATATTTATATTAATTTAATTAATCAAAATAACTATCTATTACAAAAAAAAGGTCAACGGTTCAAAACTAACGAACCAGGCCTTGAACCACACGAACTGGACCACCCAACGCCTAAACCGGCCAAGAATTGCTCCATCCAACCGAACTGGACATGAACCAGTTGAGCCACAAATCAAACCAGGCACAAATTGGATGGTTCTTTCCATCTCGCAGCGTTGCAATGCTATGGATAGAACGTTTCGTTCTCTTAATCGTAGCGTTGCAACGGTAGGGCACAACGTTGCAACGCTATGTACAGAAACGCTATAGTATAGAATGCACCATACAGTTGTGATCTTCTTCGAATCTCCTTCGATTTTGGCCTCGTCTTCTCCAAAATTCAACCGGAACAGCCATGAATGACACAACACAAACTAAATACATATTCTATCAGATGAATTATGCCCAAACACGGACCCTTACAAATCAAATTTGCAAAATAGAGGCTGTGAAACTAGATCCAATTTTGAAAACATCCATAATTACAAACAGATATTCCATACGTTCATAATATACGGAAGACAAAAAATCCCACCATGAAACTGTAAAAAATATTCTGAAAAAAATGGAAAAATTTAGGCAAAAAACCCCGCTCTAATACCAATTGAAGGAACTAGTGAAGGTTCTTGAGCGGAAGTGGGAATCGGACCCAAATCCTAATTTTAAAGAACATGAAATTTATAGTAACAGGATAGAAACATTATGCATTAATTTAATTACAATATGCTAATATAAAAAGAGAAAAGAGATTAAGAGATAAATTACTACACCTTGAAGATCCAATCTTCATGTATAATTCTTCATTCAAAAATTGCAATGTGCTCGAAACCCTAATTTGGTCACCACCACGAAAGCTTCCTCTGTATTCTCTAGGATGAGAAACCAAGGAGTTGTGGGCTCTTGGTATTTTGGAAGAGAGTGAAATTTTAATTTTGAGAGGAAGGAAAAGATGAGATCTGAGAACTATTCTTAGAGAGATCTTTTAGTGAGTCTCTGTAAAACTCAAGAGGAAGAAGATGACCACTCATTTGCACCCCCACTTTCACGCACGTAGTAGAGAGATAAAGAGGGAGGGAGTTACAACTCCCTCCCAAAATAATTTTTCAAAAAATAAATTAATAAAAATTTTATTTTAATAAAAACAATTAATATATATCTAGGTGATTACCACTTTATCATATAATATATATTAAACTATATATTATAACAAATATGACATATAACCTATAGTTTGATATTATATCAAATACAGTATAACCTATAGTTTTCATTCTCTCATTAATACATGGTATTTAATATAAACCCCATTTATACTAAATTTAATTATATGAATCCAATTCACATAATTAATATTTGAATCATATTCAAATATTTATTTTCTCTTAAATAAACTTTATATTATAATGTATCAAATACATTATAGTAATTATACCATATATAATTAAATTAAATTAGTTATATTACATATAATTAATTCCCTCAATTAATTTGAACAATTCAAATTAATCCAAAACTGATTCTCATTTAATCCATGTTGAACTACAGAGGGGACCTCATGGACCTATAGCTTGAAGCTTTAATAGTAATTGAATAATTAATTAAACTCCTTGAATTAAATTATTGAATATCCATTAACTGTCGGGCATTCCACTAAAGACCGACAATTGTACTCTTTGCACTATAGATATATTTATGTGTTCATTGGATATAACCAGTCAACAATGCGATGACCCTTCACAAATTGCTCGTAAGTACAATTGGGCCAAAATTACTGTTTTACCCCTATAGTTACATCTAACTCCTTAAGTATCACTGATCCCTCTAATGAATAATAAATCATAGTTGAACTATGATTAAACTTCTCTTGGGCCAGGAGAGGGTGTGGCACCATATTGTTCAAGCCTCGAAATCAGCCTTTAAGGAAGCAATTTATTTACTTACCCTTACCTCGGGGAAAGAGTGAATTCCGTCTTGTGTAACTATGTTTCCAACTCCCCAATCGGACGAATCCCCAAAATGATAGGCTTGTTGAATCGACGATCTTGCCACTCTCACCCATACAAATCAAAGGACCGCCCTCATGGGCAAGAGTTCACAACTCACTCAGGATTCATGTCATGTCACCTATGGTCATCATGGTGAAATGTAAGTCACAATTATGAACGACGTTATATAATGAGACTAGTCATTTCCTGATTCGTCTTATACAAACTCTTGTGTATAGAATACCCCTACTTATATGTCTCAACAATGATAAAGATCAGATCATTTGTAGTATTTTACAACAATTGTAACATCTACAAAGGGAATTGTATATGTAGTGACACTAGGATAAGGTATCCAACCTTATCCATCTACCACATACCATTTAGGTTATCACTTAAACATGATCTACCTGTATGTCTCTACATACATGTTTAAGCTATAGAAGATAACCATGGATGTTAGTTTATTAGTTTGTGGGTTTAATGCTACTAAATGTCAAATAAAACATCTCATATTTTATTAAATAAATAAAATGTTAGTACAATACAATTACAAACTATATGACCCTATGAGATTTAGGGCATCAACCCCAACACCACGTAGCTTGCTCATACCTCGGGGCAAACATAGATAAATTACACCGTCGCACGTGAACCCGCACCTTCGTAAATGATATTTGTATGTATCGAACTAACCCCTTATACTAACTAGTAGTACAAGTACCAAGTCTGGGTCCACAGAGAGTTTATTTGGATTCCTTGAAAATTGACACTTGTAGGAAGTAACTGGGGGGTTTCAAGAAAACGAAAAGTGCACGATGCAAACGGATGTGTGAATAATCAATTGAACAAAATAGTTAGCTTAGGTAATTCTAATTTAATTCATTCCTTTTCAATTCTATCACAGACTAATTAAAAGATACATGAGAATATTTTAATTAAAACTTACCCCACTCGATTAGAATCCTAACTAGTCGTCTAGAAAATTAATTTAATTAAAGGAAAAGTGAGAATCCTCAATCAATCAATCAATTAACAGGCATTAAGGTCTAAGGCAAAGCTAAGCCAAATAATTGATTTCCATCGTCTAGCCAATTATTTGAGCGAGATTTATCTAAGTTAGAAAGTAAATGCTTGCTAAATGGAATCCCAAGTTAACACAACAAACTAACTTAACCCTTGCTTCTAGGTGACGACTACTTAACGATTACAAATTAAGGTCAATCAAAGCAGTCAATTATACATGCATAGCTAATTTGTCAGATTATCCCATACAAGACAATTGAAGAATATGCTCAAGATAAATTCTCATAAATTCATTACAAACTCACAGAATTACATATCAAGTCTCAAGAATTGAATTGGAACAAAATTAAACTAAAAAACCCAAGCTAAGTTCTTACCCTTTAGCCACGAAACATCTTCAAAATCGATATAATGTTCAAAGGGGAAGAAATTATTAAAAAATTCTGGTGAAAAGGTAGGCTAAAACCGAGTTAGAACAGGGCGACGACGCTCAAAATCGAGTCTACTTGTTGTGTTGTAATCGGCTGACACAAATGATCATTTTATAAAACTGTCGTAGCTTTGCAATGCTAGGAAGAGTGTTGCAACGCTGTGGCGAAAATTGGCCGAGCATCAGACGAGCGTCACAACACTACCTTAATGCTATGTTGCGCGTGCGCTGAGGTTGAATGTTCGTAAAATTACATAACATTGCAACGCACGCTGCCTATTCTGTTCGAGAGCATTGGAGGTGCAGTATTGACGAGCAGTGCGATGGTGGCGTTGGGGCATCTCTGGAGCGTTGCAACACTTGGAGCAGCATTACAACGCTGCCCTGCATCCAAGTATTCTATCCAATAGCGTTGAGCTAACATTGGACTTAGGTTTAGTGAGAGCGCTGCAATGCTCGATAGGGCAACAACCTTCTTTCCTTCTTCATTTGATTATTTTAGCTCTTAACTTCATCATTTTAATGCCTTTTTAACCCGAACGCTTAATTCGACTACTTGTACACTCGAGTCCTACAAAATAATCAATTTAACTAAATTAAATAGCTAAACAACCTCGAGTTAAGTAGAAGAAGATAGCACGTTTCCAGTGCTATCACAGTGACAATTTTTGGAGATAGCACAAAATAATCAATTTAACCAAATTAAATAGCTAAACAACCTTAGTCAGTGTGTGCGGCAATGGGAGGAAAATACAAAGAGTAATTTCTCTTCAATGTTTCTCTTTATTGTTAATTCAAAGATACTGAGTTTTGGTATAGGAAATCAAATAGTTCATGTTGGACTATTTAGGGAGAGATTTATAGTGCGAGTTTTGGAACCATTGCAATCTTCATCATAGTAGACCTGCAGCTATAGAACACTAGACGTAATCCTGAGTTTGAGGCAAACCAGTATATTTTCGGTATTGTTCTCTTTTTTCCTTCCCTTAATTATTGCTATTTTATGATTGTCAATTTTTTTGGCTCTAATATGTGGAAATAGGAAATTTATATATAATTTAGTCAATTTAGTTTCTGCATTTTATTTAAATCTATGTATAAATTTCCAAAAAAAAAAAAAAAAAAAAAAAACCTATCATTGAAGTCAAATAGAATTCTCTCATCTAGTATCTGGTTCCAAACAGATTTTGCTCTCTCACAGGAGAAAAAGATATGGTCAACTCTTTCCCAACTCTTCCCACATACAGGGCAAATAGGTAACATCTCCAAGCCTTTTTTCAACAAGTTTACTCTAGTCGGAATAATATTTTTCAGGGCATGCCATATGAAATGTCTGATTCTAGAGGGAACCTTAAGTTTCCAAACTTTCAACCAAACATTTTCCATATTATTACCACTAAAGAAGATGAGACATAATCTGGACTTCTGAAATCACTTGTATCTTGCCTTCATAGAATATATTCCAAATTTATTATAGTGCCATATCAACTTGTCTTCCATCTTCAAGTTCAGTGGGATCCTTTTAATTGTTTCGCAATCCTCCAATTTAGTGGCTTCAAGGAGCAGGCTTGTATTTCATTCGCCCTCAGGAGTAATGAACGCAACAACTGTCGCTTTATCATAGTTCATATTCTGACATCTAAGTTTGAATGTACACTCTCTAGGGATCCATGGATCATGGAACATTTTGATCGAGGAGCCATTTGCAACTTTATATCTCATGCCTTCATTTAGAAAAGAGCTTCCCCACCAAATACTCTTCTATAAGTATGAAGCTTTATTTTCGAGCTCACATCAAGGATGTTATAATTCCTGAAGTATAAACTTTTCAACATCTTTGACACCAAGAGATTTGGATTTGTAAACAATCTCCATACTTGTTTAGCAACCAAAGCGCTATTGAACCCTTCCAAGTCTATGAAATTCATGCCACCTAGGGCCTTAGGAAGACAAAGGTCACTTCATTTAATCCATTGAATCTTCCTTTTCTTTGTTGTTGTTCCCACCAAAATCTTGAGAAGTTTCTTGTGATTTCCGAACACCACTGTTTAAGGATTTTGAGGATGCTCATCACATAAGTAGGAATTACTTGTCCCACACTCTTGATAAGAATTTCTTTTCCATCTACAGAGAATAAATTCCTCTTCCACCCTTGGAGAATTTTTCATGTTCTATCAATAAGGAAACGAAACTCCTAATTTTTACTTCTTGAAAGAAAGGATGGCAATCCTAAATACATTCCCAGATTTTCTCTTTTGGTATTCCAAGAATGTTACATAGGAAGAAGCCCACATCATTGTTGTCATTTTAGGAGAAATTAAAATTGTCGATTTAGAAAGGTTAACTCCAAAAGTTATTTCATAAGTCATCAAAATTTGTTTCATTAATGAAAAGTCTTGTTCATTGGCCCTACAAAAAATTATATTGTCATCTACAAATAATAAATGAGAGATATGTTGGGTCTACACACTTGAAATTCTTGAATGAAAAAGTCCAAATGATGAAGCTGGCCCTTTTTACTGATCCAAACTGTGATCAACCCAAGTTATTTTGCCCCAAATTATTTTTGGTTGGTAGAAAACTTGGTCCAGGTTGCTCCACGATCTTCCAACTAATGTGCAACACGTGGATAGATCCACTTTCTTCTGCCTGATGAAAGTGATGCCTTCTGCTCTGATGGGAAATGAATTTCAAACAAATTAATTTTCTTTCTCTCTCACTTTCTCTCCTCTGTTTGCAGAAAACTCTTGCTAACTCTTTTCTTTCTGATTATTTTCGTGAGTTTGCCGTGTGAATGAAGAAGAAGAAGAACATGCAATATTGTAAAGAGAAAGAAGAGAAGAAGATCTACACGATGATATACGTGGTTCGACAATACAGTGCCTACATCCACGAGAAGGAGAAGAATCTTTTATTCAAGAGCTAAGTCACACTTTTCTTTACAGATCTTGTAACTTTCTTGTAAGCTTCTGTAAGATTGTTTCTACAAATTGTAAATGATGCATATTTATACATTTTAGCTGATACAAGTAGTTACATAACAAACTATAAAGAAAAATGTAAAGGCTGTTGAATATTCGTTTGAATGCTTGAGCTTATTTATACTTCAAAGCTCCACCTTAAGCTCAACATGCAAGCTTTTCTCCTTCCAGATCTGACATGTCTTCACCGTTTTTCAGTTAGCGAGCTTGAGCTTTGAAATTGGTTTGGTAAGCACATCAACGACATTCTCGTTGGTATGAACTTTTAGAACTTTGACTGCACCTTTTTCTATTATGTCCCTTACAAAGTGATATTTAATATCTATGTGTTTGGTCCTTGAGTGGTATTAAGGGTTTTTTGAAAGATGAATGACACTTTGGTTATCATAGTAGACCTTAACTACTGTTTGATTGATACTAAAATCCTTCATCAACCCCTTTAACCACAATTCTTCTTTTGTTGCCTCTGATAAAGCCATGTATTCTGCTTCAGTAGTTGATAGGGCTGTGATTGACTGAAGATTTGCTTTCCAACGTAATAAATTTGGACCATATAAGAATAGATAACTTGTTAATGATCTCCTTTTGTCTTGGTCACCTGCAAAATCTGAATCAACATATCCATATAGCTCTAATTCTATTTCTTTTGTACTTTGATATGTTAATTTAGATTGTTTAGCCCATATTAAGTATCTTAATATCTGCTTCCTAGTGTCTTTTTCCAGGGTTAAACATGTATCTACTGACAAGACTTAGTAGGATAGGTCTGGTCTAGTGGATATCATTAGATACATTAGACTCCTACTGCTTGGTTGTAAGGAATTAATTGCATTTGAGTCAAATGTTCTATGTCTGTTTCCTTGGGTGAATTTTTTTAAGAAAGTTTAAAATGACTAGCAATAGGTATAGTGACAGGTTTAGCATTAGACATATTGAATATGTTAATAACCTTTTTTAAGTAGTTTAATTGACTAATGGTGAGGATAGAGGAAGCTCTGTCTCTACTTATATCAATCCCAAAGAATCTTTTTAGACTGACCCAAGTCCTTCATGTTAAACTCTCTCTTTAGGAGATCTTTGACATGTTTTAAATCTTCCTTAGATTTTCTTGCTAGTAACATATCATCTACATAGAGTAGTAGATAGACTTTGTCCTTATAGGTTGTTGAATTAACATAAGAACAAATGTCATAGGTACTTCTTTGAAACCCAATACTCTCTATGTAATAATTAAATCTTCTGTACCAGCATCTAGGGGATTGTTTAAGACCATATATAGCTTTGTTTAGGAGACAGTAAAGGTCTTCCTTTCCTCTTTCTTCAAACCCTTTAGGTTGAACCATGTAGATAACCTCTTCTAGATTTCCATGAAGGAAAGCTATTTTAACTTCTAGTTGATCTAATTCAAAGTTGTATTGAGCAACTAGAGATAGTAGAAGTCTAATAGAGGTTTGCTTTACTACTGGTGAAAAAGTTTTAGAGTAGTCTATGCTTTCCCTTTAGGTAAACCCCTTAGCCACTAACCTAGCCTTGTACCTAGGTTTTTCTTCTTTAGTAAAACCCTCATTTAATTTATATATCCACTTAAAAGCTATAGGCTTGCATCCTTTAGGAAGAGGGACTAGGGTCAAGTGTTATTGACAGTGAGTGATTCCATTTCTTCACACAAAGCTTCAATCCAAGACCTAGCATTAATTGCCACTTCAAAAGTAGCAGGTTCTTGGTCATTAGGAGCTATTGTGGCATTTAGAACTAGGTTCATGTAATTAGTTTTAGTATACCTAGCTGGAGGAACGATCACTCTTCTTTGTCTATCCCTAGCCAATGAATACTTAAATCAGATTGACTTTCAGTATTCTCAATAGGCTCACTTGAGTTTTCCTCTTTTTCTTCTTCAGTTTCATTAGGAGGGTTATGACTAGTGGATGAATCTTCAAGTGTCTCCACCTCAATCCTAGCAGTACTAGGGCTTTTAGAAACTTCACAGGTTGTCTTTTCTTTTTGCATAAACATATCTTTTTCTCTAAAAGTGACGTCCCTGCTTACAACAAATATTTTCTCAGTAGGATTCCACATCTTAAAGCCTTTAACACCTTCTGAGAACCAAACAAACATACACTTCACTGCCCTAAACTTTAGTTTCCCCTGACTTTAGTGAATATAGCCAACACATCCAAATACCCTTAGATTTTCTAGGTTAGGTGGATATTTTGTCCATTTTTCTTCAGAAGTTAGGAAGTTTAGGGAGGAATGAGGACACCTATTTAAGGTGAAAACAGTGTAGCTTACTGCCTCAACCCAATACATTTCACTGAGAATTGCATTTGAAAGAAGACGTCTAATCTTTTCCATGATTGTTCTATTAAGTCTCTCAGCAACTTCATTCTGTTGAGGAGTAAATCTAACAGTCTTATGCCTAGTTATTCCCGTTTCTTTACAGAACTTATTAAACTCTTCACTACAGAATTTTAGTCCATTATCAGCTCTTAGGTATTTAATTTCTTTAGAAGTTTGCTTCTCTATCATGAGTTTCCACTCCTTAAACTTATCAAACACTTGGTCTTTAGTTTTAAGAAAGTAAACCCAACTTTTCCTAGAGAAGTCATTAGTAAAAGAAAGTAAATACCTTGAGCCACTTAGGCTAGGTGTAGAAGCTGGACCTCATAGGTCTGAGTGAATATAATCTAGGATAGCTTTTGTGGTGTGTTGTGCTTTAGTGAACTTTGCCTTGTGGCCTAAAACACAATGTTCACAAAAAGTTAGATTTTATGAGAGACCTTTAGGTAGAATCCCTTGCTTAGATAGGACTTTTAGGCCTTTAGCACTAATGTGAGATAATCTCTTGTGCCAAACATCAACCTCTGTGATCTCATTTGTGGTGGTAACATATGCCCCTGTCATCATTTCAACTCTTTTAACCACAAATAAGTCATTTACTTTTTCCCCAACTAGTATTACCTTAAAATCTTTTAGCACCTCAAGAGTTCTTCCTTTACCCCTGTATTCACACCCAATTGCATCAAGCATTTCTAAGGAAATTAGGTTTCTCTTAAGAAGTGGAACATATCTCACATTTCTAAGAAGTTTAGTAGTTCCGTCCTTAAGTTTCATAGAAACAGAGCCAATGCCTTCTATCTTACAACCTGGTTGTTTCCCATATAAACTATTTGTCCTTCAATTTCTTTAAAGGTGTTGAACCATGGTTCGTAGAGGTCATGTGATAGGTGCATCCAGAATCTAGGACCCAATCATGTTTTCCTAGGGGATTTACATGGTTGGATTTATTTAAGGTTAAGACTATAGCATTTAAGTAGATATAAGAACCTTCTACCACAGAAGCTTCGGGCTGTTTTTTATAGTCTTTTTCTTTCTCTTGGTTCTTCCTTTTAAGAATAAAACAGTCTTTGATTATATGTCCTTTCCTTTTGCAATATTTACATTTTAATTTCTGTTTAGGCTTGTTTTCTTCTGAATTATGTGGTTTTCTGTTCTTTAAGTGATTTGGTTTAAAATTTCCTTTAGCAAATAACCCTTCACCACTAGAATGATCCTTTTTATCAGTTTGTAACTCTAGCTCTCTAGTTCTTTGGGCTGATATTATTGTATCAGTACTTATATTATCCCTTCCATATTTTAGAGCATTTTTAATCTCCCTATAGGGTTCAGGCAAAGAATTAAGAAGCATATAGGCCTAATTTTCATCCCCAAGTTTCTCTCCTAAGGTTTTAAATTCAGCAACAATTTTCTTGAATTCATCTAGATTATCAGTCAAAGATTTTGATGAATCCATTTTAAATGTAAAGAATTTCTCCTTAAGGTACATTTTACTAGGAAGATCTTTGGTAGCATATAATTCTTCCAATTTAGTCCATATCCTATAGGCTGTTTCTTGATCTAAAACTTGCCTTAAAACATTATCACTAAGGTTTAGAACCAACGTACCATAAGCTGCCAGCTCCCAATCTTCTTTTTCTTGAGCTGTCACTGAGGCTGGGAGTGTTGATGGGTCAAGGAGAACTCTCTGAGCCTTCTGTTGGCTGAGAATTGCTTTGATTTTGGCCTTTCATAGGCCAAAATCTCTTTTACCATTAAATTTCTCTACTTCGAATCTTACTACTAACATCTTGGAGTGAAAAACTTGAATCTTGAATCTTCAAGAACTGCAATCTTGTAAATCTTTTGCTCTGATACCACTTTGTTGGGCCTACACACTTGAAATTCTTGAATGAAAAAGCCCAAATGATGAAGCTGGCTCTTTTTGCTGATCTAAACCATGATCAACCCAAGTTATTTTGCCCCAAATTATTTTTGGTTGGTAGAAAACTTGGTCCAGGTTGCTCCACAATCTTCCAACTAATGTGCAACACGTGGATAGATTTCAACGAACCCTCTACAGTGGTCGTGTAGCAAACTGGATGTGTGATCTTGTAGCAAATGCTACACGATCGTGTAGCAAAATCTACACGATCGTTTAGCAAATGTTATACGATCGTGTAGCAAAAGCTATATGATCGTTTAGCAAAAGCTGCACGATCGTGTAGCTAAAGAATTGCTTCGTCTTCCTCATCAAAGCAGTGCTCTGAAAAACTTCTTTGAAGCTCCCCGGGAGTAGCACAATCGACTCAAAATAATGAATTACGGACTCCATACCAAAATTATGCCAAAACAGAGGCCTTTACAAACTAAATTTGTAAACGAATAAAGCCTTCAAACTGAGTATCCTATCCCGATTCATCCATCAACAAAATCACATTCATAACCATTCATCACATGAACTTTAAACAAAATGTAGTAAAACCTACCAACACTGTAAAAACGATTCAATAAAAGAATAGAATTTGGGATCAGATAACCAGCAACCTGGCTTTGATACCAATTGAAGGAACTCTAACTGGAGAGAACCGTGAGTGGAAGTAAGATCGTCCCAATTTTCATTTTCATTAAATATAAGTTTTACAGTTTACAAGAACTAAATATGCATTTACATAAGTTATAGCATGCAATACTAAAGGAAAGCTTAGAGTTTCAGAAACCTTTACCTTTTGAAAAACACTTTCTTCAAGAATCTCTCAAACAAGTAACAAATGGATCTCCTTCTCCAAACAGGACACCGCCAACTGGAGCCTCCTGTATTCTCCTTAGGGATTGAGAATGACTAGAGTTGTAGGCTTCGCCTTAGGGTTTTAGAAGAGGGAAGGAGATGGAGAGGACGAGAGGGAGGAGAAGAAATTTGCTTCTCTGTAAGTTTTTTTAGAGAGAACTTTTTTTTAGCAGTATTTTTTAGGAAGATAAATCAAATCAATCTTCTTCTCTCACACAACCTACCTAATTGACTGAGAGAAAAAATGGGTGGAGGAAATTGTAACTCCCTCCCTTTAATTAATTAATATTAATATAATAAAATTAAATTAATAATAGTTATACATATAATAGCAATCTTATTATATGTATATAAACTATTCCCATATAACACATAACCTATAGTTACATATTATCAAATGTAATATAGCCAATATATATATTTTCTCTCAACAATACATGACATTCCATATAAATCACTTTTATATTAAATTCACTTATATGAATCTCATTCATATAATTAATATTTGAATCATATTCAAATATTTAATTCCTCTCAACTTATTTATGGTATTTAATATAAACCATATTTATATTAAATTTAATTATGTGAATCTCATTCATATAATTAGTATTTAAATCATATTCAAATTTCTCTCATATTACCTTATATTATAATGTATCAAATACATTATATTAATTATATCTCATATATAAATAATTTAATTAATTATATCATATATAATCAATTCTCTCAATTAATTTGAACACTTCAAATTAATCCAAAAATAATTCTCAATTAAATCCATGTTGAGCTACAGAGGGGACCTTATGGACCTGAAGATTGAAGCTCCAACGATACTTGGATACTTAATTAAATTACCCAAAATTCATTAACTGCCGGTCATTCCACTAAAGATTGACAGCTGCACTCTTCACACTACAGATAAATTTCTATATCCATTGGATATAACCAATCAACAATGTGATGACCCTTCACAAATTGCTCGTAAGTACAATTGGGTCAAAATTACCTTTGCCCTTGTAGTTACACTAACTCCTTAAGTACCACTGATCCCTCGAATGAACAATAAGTAATAGTCTAACTATGTCCAAGTCCCTCTCGGGCTAGGAGAGATTGTGGTCACTATGTTCAAGTCCTGAAATCAGCCCTTAAGGGAGCAATTTATCTACTTGCCCTTGCATCGGGGAAGGAGTGAATTCCCTCTTGTGTAGCTATGTTCTCAGCTCCCCAGTCAGAAGAATCCCAAAATGGTAGGTTTGTTAAGTTGGCAATCTGGCCATTCTCACCCATACAAATCAAAGGATCGTCGAGCAGGAGTTCACAACTTAGTCAGGATTCAGGTCACATCACCTATGGTTATCCTAGTGAAATGTAAATCTTTATTATTAATGGCTTTATATAAAGAGACTAATCATTTCGTGGTCCAGTCTAATACAAACTCTTTGTATAGGATACCCCTGCTCATACATCTCCACATGAATGACCAGGATCAAATCATTTGTAGAATTTTATAACACTTGTAACATCTACAAAGCAGGTTGTATCCATAGTGTCACCAGGATAAGGTACCAAATCTTATTCATCTACTACAGACCGTTTAGGTTATTATTTATACAAGATCCACTTGTAAATCTCTACATACTTGTTTAAATTACATAAAATAACCTCGAATCTTAGTTTATTGGATTAAGTATATGCTTATAAAATAACATTTATTTTATTAACAACAATATGTTTATACAAAGTTTATAACTACGAGATTATAAGAGATTTATGACACCAATCTTAACACTTTTAGGTTAGGTTCATTTTGGGAAAGAGGATTGGAGTTATCCTAATTTCTAGGGTGGGGTTGCTAGTTTCTTGGGTTCTTTGAGAAGCCCACAAATCTCAGCCATGGGCATATTTAAATTGCACAGTACCATCCAACCTACATGCTCTATTATCCATAGGGCAGTCTTTAGTTGTATGGCCAATGCATCCACGAGCGTAACAAAATTCAGGTAGCCTCTCATATTTGATTTTTACCCAATTTTCACGTCAACTTTCAGAACATTTAACTTTTATCCCTCTCCTTAAAGGCTCACTGATATCATTTGCTACTCTCATCCTTAAGGTTTTTCCCTAACAAAATTTTTCTTGATCACATTCTATATCCAAGAATTCTCTTCAATGTAATTCCCCATCATAATTGCCATTTCTTTGTTTTGAAAACCAAATGGGACATCATATAATCGAATAAAAAAAAAAAAACTTTCTTGATGACAAGATAGATGACCCAAGATTAACCAGTGGCTAGAATCTTGAGTTGTTTGTCGAAAAGCCATGGTTCATTTCTGATTACCCATTCTTTGTCCAGAATTCTGCTAAATTTGATAAGGAAAAGATTTTTTTCCCATGGTTTCTACATTGATACCATTATCAATTTTCCAGCATTAAAGAAGGCGTTTCGGATTGCATATGCTGAAATGATTCTGTTTGAAAGGAGTTTACCAGTAAGGCAATGGTCAAGAAGGCCATTCACCATTTTTTCCGTTGATCGGTCAAAGATGATCGACCCATTTCTTCATTGATAAGCACAGGTTTTCTAGGTGATTTGAGATGTCGTTCGCCATCAACATTCCAAAAATCACTCTCACTCATCGGCTCAAGAACTGGTGGTAACCTCTCACTCGAGACTCTTGGAGGATTTTAGCAGGATAGGATGATTTTACGTCTTAAAACTTACATTTTAGTATATATTGTTAATCTTACCCTAAGAGAAATTGGTGTGTATAGAAAAAAGACCTAATTGCATAAATGGAATTCAAGCAAAATATAATAGAATATGTAGTACCATGATAAAATAATTGCATATATAGAACAAAAAATGGTAAAAGACTAAAAAGATCACACCTAGCCACCATTTTACTCGATTCTTCTCAATTCTCAAATTGAAAGTTACTACTAGTGATAGCCACTGATAGTTGTTATTAATTTCTATCATTGATACTTGTTATCAATTGCTATTATTGATAATTGTTATCAATGATAGCTTTCAATTTCAAAAATATTAATACAATCTTGAAATATTAGCTTTCAATTTACTATCAATTATCAATGGCTATCATTGATACGTTTTCATCAACTAGAATCACCCTTGAAATACAAACACTTAAGACTATCAGAGGCTATCAATGATAAACTTTTATGAGTAATTATCAACATTGAAAGAAAACCAACAACTTTGAAAGATTGAGCTAAACCAATGATGGAAAACTATTAGTAGCTATCACTGATAGACTTTCAACTAACAACTTTGAAAGATTAACACAGTAGCTATCACTAATAATCTTCCATCATGGCTATCACTGATAGTAGCTATCAGTCGCTATCACTGATAGACTTTCATCAATTAGAATTAACCTTGAAATATTAACATTTAAGACTAGCAATGATAGACTTCTATAACTGGTTATGAATTTTGAAAGAAACTCGATATATAGATATCACCTAAGTTCTATCATTGATATCACTAATATCACTCATATCGTGGTTATCAGTTATAACTTCTTTCACTAATAACATCACCGATAAGATCTTATCAATGATCTCACTGATATCATGCTATCAGTGACAACTCTCTATCACCAATAACATGCTATCAATAGTAGCTTCTATCACTGATAACATGCTATTAGTGGTAGCTTCTATCACCGACAACGTATTATAGTGTTAACTTCTATCACTAATAACGTGCTATTAGTAGTAGCTTTTATCAATGATAGTTACTGACCACCTTATTGTCCTTTTCCTTGTCATTTTCAAACATTCGTACGGTCTCTTTTCTTTTCAATACTTCTCAAGGGGACTTCCGTAAAAACAGCGAACAGCCAAACCAAACCCTTCTTTTTTGTTTTATTTCTTCCATTGGAATTAATTAGTTTTTTTCCTTTTGAAGATAATCTTTTCATCGGAAAATGACTTGATTGACCTCAGGTTTTGTCCGCCAGCATTCATTTTAAGCCATCAAGTCGCCCATGGAAGAAACTGGTGTAATCTGGCTACAAAGAAGTTTGGACCCCAACTGCCCGAGAGTTTAGACTAGAAAATTTCACTAATACAGTTGTTGTGGTTGAGCCGTCGTTCCACCAGGTTAACTATTTGTTTGGTGCTCTGTTTCCATCGCTGATTAATGAATTGCAAGTGGAACCTTTTCATATCATTGATGCCACTGATATTTAACTAATATGTGGATAACTGATATTACCAATACATGAATATCATTGATATCATCTATGTCACTAATATCTACATAAATCATTTTTATATCACTAATATTATTGATAATTGATATTACTGATACACAGATATCACTTATAGCTACCTAAGTCATATCACCAATGTCGTTAGTATCATTGGTGCCACTGATATCTACCTAAGTTAAATAATTAATATGCGAATATCATTGATATCTACCTAAGTTATATCTTTAATATCATCGATTTTAAACGTTAGAATTGTCAAATTCATATTTTTCACATCTTAAATAGGGCTTTAATATATCATTGACTATCACCGATAGATTTATATTATTATGTCATAATAATAGAAGTATATCACTCATAACTACTAATAGATTTTATAAATTTTAGACTTTTAGTTTGATCTTAAATATGTATTAATAAATTATTATACATTAGTTCATATAAGTTTATAAGTAATAGACTTCTACCACTGATTGAGGTAGTTTGTTAGTGATAGAAGTCTATCATTAATAGATTATAACTTAGTCTATCACTGATATCATAGGCTATCAATGATAATAGTTAGTTTATTACTAATAGATTTTATATTTTTAAAGTTCTACAAAAAAGAAAAATAAAATAAAAATTATTTGTCTGATAATGTTCTCGTTTCTCATTTTTTTAGAAACAAACTTGTTTGATAAATATTATTTTGTTTCTTATTTCTATATATTTTTTTTAAAAAGCTAAAGAATGTGCAAATTTGATAACTAAAAAGTAGTTCCTCTCAAATATGTTTTCATTTGATATTTATATTTAACATTTTTTTAAATACAAAATTTGATAATTGGTTCAGTGAAAATGATTATATACTTGGGTTCAAGACTCACTCTTCTATTTTTTTTAAAGAAATAATGATAATAATTACTTTAAAAAAATGCTTTTATGAAGGATAGAGAGGGAGATAAAATCAGAACTAAGAGAGAAGAGACAGAATCGAGAGTGAGAGGGAGAGAGAAGAAGATAAAATTAGGTGAAGAATCGGTGAGAGAAAATAGGGAGACAAAAGAGCAAATTTTATAATATTTTAAAAAAAAATTAAAAGTTGACAGGTCAATTTGTAATACATGGGCAAGTATTTTAAAGGTGAATTATATTTTTAGTTTTCTTACCTGATTGTAATATCAATTAATTTTCCTACAAAAAAAAATGGATGCCCAAATTGAAAATGGTCAAGAAAAATAAAAACTATTGATTTTTATCCCAAACGCGTGATATTTGGATTTCCTCCCACTGGATTATAAATTTATCTTCTCTATTAAAAAATAAAAATAAAAATCAGCTTCACTTTTAAAATTATTGAGTTATAATTATGTATTAATTATTTATAAAATCTGCAGTAGCACCATGGCTAATTCTTTGGTTAAAATCCAAGTTCAAACCCTGGCTGGGGAAAAACATTTTTTTTTCTTTTTTTAATGTTTTGTTTTACTATTATTGTTACCCGCTTTTCGTATTTTGTTTTTTTTTTTTGTTTCCTTCACTCACCGCGGTTATTTTTTTGTTTTTAAAAGGTTTTTTTTTGTTATTTCAATTTTCAGATGACATTTTTCTTTGTTTTGAAAAATCATTTTTATATAATTTCAAAAAATATGTAAATTCTTTTTGTTGGTTTAATCTAACTAATTTAATCTTTTAGTTTAAAATATCATTTTGGTCTCTATATAAAGCTTGTTCAATTTTAATCATACCATTTTCATTGCCTAATTTTAGTCTCTAAAATTTCAGTAAATATTAAATATAGTCTTTCAATGTTAATTTTCAACGAAATTGATTAAATAATAATAATAATTTTCATGCAAAGAAATACTATATTGAATATTTTTTAAAATTTATAGTCAATATGCTAATAGGTAACAAAATTTTTTTTGAAAAAAATCAAATAAATTAGTAATGAGAATAAAATTTAAGATTTATTGAAAGTAGAAGAATTAAAATTAAAGAATTGAGATTATAATAACTAAATTTAAATACAAACGTTAAAGTACGAGAACCAAATTAATATTTTAACTAAAATTTTATGTCTATTGGATGGCAAATTTTATTTCATTTGCAATTCCCCCATCATTTAAATTATTGTCTTTGCAAGTAATTCTTGATCATATTTAAAAATTAATTTTAAATTATTTATGAAGTAACCGTAAATATAAAACAATAATAGATGGAATTTTTTTAAAAAATCATTTTTTTTTCAATTTTCTTTATAAATTTTCAATTTCATTCCTTTCAACGAGTTGGTTAAACTTAAATATAGCTTTTTCTACCCGTACTAAAATTTTGGGGATCATTATGGGTGGCGTGGATAGAGGCGTATGTTTTGCGTGGGCGGTCTTTATGGGCTGTTCAGAGTGGGGTTGGGAGGTCTTGGTGCTTGAGGGCTGTCTTGCGAAGTAGAAATAGATTCAAGCATCTGGTTTGTTTTTGTTTGGTGGGATCTTTGGCTGTCGGGGGCGTGATTTTGGATTCATACGGGTCTATGGTGGTTTTTGATGCAGGGAGTAGTTGAGGTGTGGTTGTCAGAGTTCTTGGATGGTGAGGGAGGTTAGAGGTGGCCTTCAGTGTCTTAGGAGCTGCTTGAGATCTGGGGTCTTATTCAGGCAGTGGGGCCTAGGGTGAGGGGGGGAGGATTATTGGGTTTGGGTGTCGGATGCTAGTGGCCGATTTTCTATCGCTAGTGCGTGGGAGAGTTTGCGTCCTCGTCGTCCTTGCTTAAATTGAGAAATATTTTGCTAAAAATGAGAAAGGGGAAGCAAGTAGTCTTTTGACTTCTTTAACTTCTATGAGGTATAAGGGCAATGGAAACATAAGGGAGTACATTATGGAAATGTCCAATCTCGTAGGTAAATTAAAGACACTTAATATCGAGATAAATGAAAATTTACTCGTGCATCTGGTACTTATCTCTCTTCCTGCATAATTCACTCAGTTTAAGATAAGCTATAATACCCAGAAGGATAAATGGAGTATTAATGAGCTTATCTCACAATGTGTGCAAGAAGAAGATAGGATTAAGAGAGAAAGGACAGAAAGTGCTCATTTGGCAATAGGCTCTCGTGATAAGAAGAAAAGAAAATTTGTGGATGCTGCAGAAGGGACATCTCAGCAGAATAAAAACAAGAAACAAGCTACTGAAAATCTTTGTTTTTTCTGCAAAAGGAAAGTTCACTTCAAGAAAGATTGTCCCAAGTACGCCAAGTGGCATGTAAAGAAGGGTAAACTTCTTACTTTGGTGTGTTTTAAAGTTAATTTAGCTTCTGTACCTATAGATACTTGGTGGGTAGATTCTGGTTCTACTACTCACATAAGTATATCAATGTAGGGTTGCCTGTGGAGCCGGCCGCCAAGTGATGCTAAAAGATTCATCTATGTGGGCGATGGAAAAACAATTCCAATTGAAGCTATTAGAAATTTTAGATTACTTTTAAAATCTGTATGTTATTTGGATCTGAATGAGACTTTTGTTATACTGTTATTTAGACGGAATTTAGTTTCTATTTCCAGTTTGGACAAATTTTGTTTTTCTTGTTATTTTGGAAATTATAAAGTTAGTCTTTTTCAAGATTCTAAGCTTATTGGAATCGGTTCTTTAATTGATAGTATATATATGCTTGATTCTTTTACTTCATTTAACAAGATCTTGTTATCTAATTCATGTGGTACAAAGTGTAAATTAAATGAGAATTCCACTATGTTATGACACAAGCGTTTAGGTCACATCTCTAAACAGAGAATTCAGAGACTTATGTCAGATGGAATTCTTGATTCCCTTGATTTGAGTAACTTCAACGTTTGTGTGGAATGTATTAGGGAAAAACTGACAAACATAAGAAAATTAGGTGTCAACAGATGCTCAGACGTCTTAGAACTAATACATACAGATATTTATGGTCCATTCTCTACGGCCTTTTTGAATGGACAACAATATTTTATTACGTTCATAGACGACTATTCAAGATATGGGTACCTGTATTTAATTCATGAGAAGTCTCAATCCTTGGACGTTTTCAAGTCTTTCAAAGTAGTCGAACTTCAACTTGGAAAGAAAATTAAGGTTGTCAAATCTTATCGTGGTGGTGAATATTATGGTGGATATGATGGATCAAGTGAACAACATCCAGCGCCCTTTGCCAAATACTTAGAGGAATATGGAATCGTCCCACAATACACTATGCCAAGCAAACCCAGCATAAATGGTGTAGCGGAAAGGCGAAATAAAACACTTAAAGATATAGTAAAAAGTATGATTAGTCATTCTTCTCTACCAAAATCCCTCTGGGGTGAGGCTTTAAAGACGCAACATATATCTTTAATAGGGTACCTAATAAAGCAGTAGCCAAAACTCCTTATAAGCTGTGGATAGGAAAGGAGCCTCGTATTAGGCATCTTCACATCTGAGGTTGTCTAGCTGAGGCTAGGCCTTATAGGCCTAATGAAAGAAAATTGGACTCAATAACTATTAACTACTATTTTGTTGGGTATTCTGAGCGCTCTCGGGGTTTCAAGTTTTATGATCCCACTTCTAGGTCATTGCTTGAGATACGAAATGCTAGATTCCTTGAGGATGTTGAGTTTGGAGGGAAGATAACATAAGGAAAGTTGTTTTTGAAGAGGAATTGGTTTATTTTCCTCATGTAATTATAAATGATGTTCATGCTCCAATTCCTGACTTCATTATTGAACCAATTATAGAACAAGACAACATTAAAGTCCCTGTTGTTGAACTTGGAGTCCAAACTCAACAACCTCAAGAAGTGCCACTAGAAGATCTACGAGAGAGAAGAAATGCAATTCCAGATGATTATATTGTGTTTCTTCAAGAACATCAGGATGATGTGGGCGTAATGGAAGATGATCCAATCAACTTCCAACAAGCTTTACAAAGTTCTAACTCTCAAAAGTGGATAAGTGTTATGGAAGAGGAAATAAAATCTATGAAAGAAAATGACGTTTGGGAACTTGTCGAACCGCCATCAGGAGTGAAACCTATAGGTTGTAAATGGATATTTAAAACCAAAAGGGATTCACATGGCAATATCGAAAGATATAAGGCTCGTCTTGTTGCAAATGGTATTACTCAAAAGGAAGGCATCGATTACAAAGATACTTTCTCTCTGGTTTCATCGAAAGACTCTTTTAGGGTAATCATGACACTGGTAGCTCACTTTAATTTAGAGCTACACCAGATGGATGTAGAAACTGCATTTCTCAATGGGAACATTGATGAGACAATTTATATGGTGCAACCAGAAAAATTTGTGTCTGGTAATTCAAAGTCTATGATGTGCAAATTAAAGAAATCCATCTACGGTCTCAAGCAAGCCTCTCGTCAATGGTATCACAAATTCCATGAAGTGATAACCAAAGGAAATCGGAAACACGATTTCCGTGAGCAGCGAAACAAGACTATTCCAAGTTACAATCATGAATAAACAAATCATTTACAGTCGACTTTAATATAAGCGGTTAAACAAATATACAGAGAAATTACAACATGAACATCAAATGTACAGAGGGAAAAACTATACTAACAAAGGAAGAAGTGTCTCCACACTCCGATGCGTAATCTAATCGAAAAACAGCAACCACGAACGCTCGATCTACACAACTGCAACACCGCACGAACACAGCATGAACACTTTGCACTCGTTCTCAACGATCTCCTCAGTCATGAACTCCTCTGCAACAGCGAACGACCTCCACAACACCACGAGCGGCCTGCGGAAAACCTCGACGATGTCAAGTTAAGTCTGAAATCTCCAACAAGGCGACCTTGGTATTCTCGGTGTAAGAATCCAGAGGGTGGGCTCTGTTCGAACTTAGTGTGAGACAAACAAACGGAGGAAACAACGATCGCGTACACGACTGGGCAAGTGGGAGAAGTCGGAGACCTATCGTATAGGTCAATGCCCAATCGTTTAGATAAAACTATGCGATCGTTTAGCTCTATCGTTTAACTCGATCGATTCTACACGATCGTTTAACTTGGGCCAGTGATCGTCTAGCAAAACTATGCGATTGTTTAGTAAACACTGCATGATCGTTTAGCTAGTACCTGCACGATCGTTTAGCTCGCCCAACCGTCGTTTAGTAAATCTATATTTACTTGACGATTTCCGTGAGTTTCTTTTCGCCGGAGAGAAAACTCAAATTCTTTTCAAACTTTTGTGAAAACTTCCTTTTCAAAAATAGGAAACCACTTTCCTTTATACTCACGGTTACCATGATCAAATAACCACCCATTACTTTGGTTATTTAAAAAAAAATTAAAAATCTAATAATTAATATTATTATAAATATAAATGATAACCAACTTAGCATACTATATTTATAACCTATAGTTTTAATATTTCATCTCATGAAACATATAAACCATAGTTCTTTTTCTATTCCATGGTACTTAATGTAAATCTCATTTACATCACTCCTCCACTAGATGTATCATATACATCATACCGATTATATCATATATAATAAAAAAACCTCTTGTCAATTTGAACATTTCAAATCAACACCAAGAACTGACCCTCAATAGAATCCAAGCTAGCAAGGGGACCTCATAGACCTGTAGATCCGAAGCTACAATGGTACGCAAATAACTGACTAAACTCTTTAGTCATGGGATCCACCATCTGTTAACTGCCAGGCACTCCACTAAAGATCGACAACTAAACTCTCCTCACTACAGATATATTATGTGTCCATCTTAACTAATCAGCAGTGCGATAACTCTTCACAGATCGCTCGTAAGTACAGTTGGGCCAATAATCGTTATGCCCCTATAGTTTTATCTATCTCCTTAAGTACCACTGATCCTTCTAATGAACATAAGTCATAGTCCTACTATGACTAAGTCTTCTCTTCCAAAGAGAAGTTATGGCCATTATGTTCAAGCTCTGGAATCCGCCCTTAAGGGAGCAATCTCTCTACTTATCCTTTCTTCGGGAAAGAACTGAATTCCATCTTGTGGATTGAGTTCCCAGCTCCCAGATCAGACAAGTCCCCAAAAAGGTAGGCATGTTGAGTTGACAATCTGACCACTCTCACCCATACTAATCAAAGGACTGCCCTCAAAGGCAGGAGTTCGCAAAACACTCAGGATTGAGGTCGTGTCACTTATGGTCGTTTAAGTGAGATGCAAGTCTCTAGTATCAACGGTGTTATATACAAAGTCTAGTCATCTCGTGGTCCAGGTCTTATAGAAACTCTTTGTATAGGACACCCCCGCTCCACGTCTCCACATGAATGGTGAGGATCAACCATCTGTAGTAGTTTACAACACTTGCAAACCTCTACAAAGTGAGCCGTATCCGTAGTGTCACCAAGATCAGGTATCCCACCTTAATCCTTATACTTCAAACCGATTTAGGTTATCACTTAAGACATGATCCACTTGTATATCACATATACATGCTTAAGTTCACATAAGATAATCAAGGATCTTTGTTTATTGGATATAAGTAAATTTTCGAATTAAATAACATTTATTTTATTCATTGAACAATGTTTATCTTTACAAAACAACAAGATTCTGGGAGAATTAGGATACCAATCCCAACAATCTCCCACTTGTCCTAATGACTCGGGAGACTAATTTACAATACAATATAAAAATGTACAATATACAATAAACTAGGGCATACCCCAGTATCATCTCCCACTTGCCCTAGACAAGATACCGCAAGTCCTGTAGACCCAGACTCTCCAGGTGACCCTCGAAATTTTTAGTCGCAAGGGCCTTTATAAAGGGATCAACAACATTGTGCTCCAATGCGATCTGCTCGACTATCACATAACCATGATGCACAATCTCCCTGATCAGGTGATATTTTGACAATGACTCCGAGGCTCCTTCGAATTTTCCACAGCCCCGTTGTTATCACAATAAAGAGTGATAGGAAAATCTATATTTGGAACAACTTCCAAATCTGAAAGGAACTTCCTCAAGCAAACAGCCTCTTTAATTGCTTCACAAGCTGCTACATATTCGGCTTCCATAGTGGAGTCCACGATGCATCCTTGCTTGATGCTTCGCCAAACTACAGCCCTTCCATTCAGAGTAAACACTGACCCCGATGTCGATTTGCGAGAATCTCGATCGGTCTGAAAGTTAGAGTCCGTGTATCCTGTAAGGATCAGTTCCTTATCTCTATACACAACATGTAGTCCCTCGTTCTCCGAAGATACTTGAGGATCGTCTTGACCGCCGTCCAGTGATCAAATCCTGGATTGGACTGATACCAACTAACAATCCCTACTACATAGAAAATGTTAGGTCTGGTACACAACATTGCATACATCAAGCTTCCTACAACAGAAGCATAGGGAATCCGTCTTATCTCCTCAACCTTTTGAGGTGTCTTAGGACATTGATCCTTAGACAGAACGATTCCATACCTGAAAGGTAACAAACCCCTCTTGGAATCCTGCATCATGTACCTGATCAACATTTGATCAATGTACAATGCCTGAGACAGGGCTAACCGTTTGTTCTCGAGATCCCGAGAACATACTCTGCCTCTCCCAAATCTTTCATTTGGAACTGAGCAACTAGGCAACTCTTAATGTCAACCAGATATCCTATATCATTCCCAATGACTAGGATATCATCCACATACAATACCAGGAAAGCTACTGAGCTATTGATGATCTTCTTGTAAACATAAGGCTCATCAATATTCTGGTCAAAGCCAAAAGATTTGACAGCAGTGTCAAATCTTATGTTCCAAGATCGAGATGCTTGTTTCAGCCCATAAATGGACCTATTAAGCTTACAAACTCTTTGCTCTTGATCTGGAACTATGAACCCCTCTGGTTGAGTCATATAGATGGTCTTCTCAAGATTACCATTCAGAAAGGCAGTTTTGACATCCATTTGCCATATTTCATAATCATAAAATGTGGCTATGGACAAGAGAATCCTGATAGACTTAAGCATGACAACAGGTGAGAAAGTTTCCTCATAGTCCACTCCCTCAACCTGGGTATAACCCTTTGCCACGAGTCTAGCCTTAAAGGTTTGCACTTTTCCATCTACACCTCTCTTTTACTTATAGATCCACTTACACCCAATAGATTTGACCCCATCAAGTGGTTCAACAAGCTCCCAGACGTTATTAAAGTACATAGACTCCATTTCCTGGTTCATGGCCTTAACCCATTCATCTTTGTCAACATCCTCCATTGCTTTCTTAAAACAAAACGAATCCTCGACCCCATCATTCGTAATGACACTTTGGGCTTCAGTCAAACCCATGTAGTGATCTGGTAGGTTCATGACCCTCCCACTACGTCGAGGCAGTCTCAATTCTTGAGCTGGTTGACTAGACATTCCAACCTTGACAACTCTTGTTGATCTGTCGGCCTGTTCAACAACTCTTGTTGAACCCTCAGCAGTCTTAGTCTCACTAGAGATCTCACGTAAAACGAGCTTACTTTGTGGCTTATGATCCCTCATTTGATCTTCTTCTAAGAAGATAGCATTAGTGGAAACACACACTTTGTTCTCACTTTGATCATAGAAGTATCCTCTTCTCGTTTCCTTGGGGTAGCCAACAAAGAGGCAAACTTTCGAACGCGGTTCCAACTTCTTTGGGTTAGTCACTGGCACATGTACCGAACAGCCCCAAATCCTGAAGTGGCGTAAACTACCTTTACGGCCTCTCTATAACTCAATAGGTGTTTCAGAAACACTTTTCGAGGGAACTTTATTCAGGATATAACATGCAGTCTGCACTACATACCCCAAAACGAGTCTGAAAGATGAGCATAACTCATCATAGACCGAACCATGTCCAACAAGGTCCTATTTCTCCTTTCTGATACAACATTTTGCTGAGGAGTACCTAGGGCCGAGAGTTGGGACACAATCTCATGTTCTATCATATAGTTCTGGAATTGGAGGTCCATATACTCTCTACCACGATCAGATCATAGTGTTTTTATCTTCTTTCCTAACAAGTTTTCAACTTCAGCCTTATACTCCTTGAACTTGTCAAGGGCTTCAGACTTACGTTGCATTAGGAAGAGATACCTAAGCCTTCAATAATAATCTCTGAAAGAGATGAAATATTCGTACCCACCTCGAGCTCTAACATTCATCAGACCACATAGGTCTGAATGTACAAGTTTCAAGGCTTCCTTGGCTCTATAACCTTTTCTAGTAAAAGGTCGTTTGGTCATCTTGCCTTCAAGGCATGATTTACATACCGGCAAGGAGTTGTCTTCTAAACTCTTCAGAAGCCCACTTTTCACCAACTTCTCAATCCTATTGAGGTTAATGTGACCTAATCTTAGATGCCAAATATGGGCATTTTCCTTTGGAGAAATCTTTGGTCTTTTAGCTGTTGTTGCCGTACTGAACATTTCAGTATTAAACAAGGCTTTTATTCAGTGTTAAACAAGACTTTTATGACTAACGACCTTAGTACATATAAGTTATTTTCCATTGAACCATAACCAATCTCCATTCCATTCTTGAAAATAAACACTTTATTCTTAGAAAAGGAGACGGTATAGCGTTGCTCATTGAGACAAGAAACCGAGATTAAGTTCCTCTTAATATGAGGAACTGCAAAAAAAATTATCCAGTAACAGATAACTTTTCTTGTCAACAAATAACTTCAGCCTGCCTACAGCAACAGCTGAAACAACCTCACCATTTCTGACTCAAAGAGTCATCTCTCCCTATAGCAACGTTTTCCAGGAACTAAATCCTTGGTAAGAGGAACTGACATTATTGGTAGCACCTGAATCAAGGATCCATGCAGAATCATCATTCTCTACCAGACATGTCTTCAAGACCAATAAATCATATTTACTGTATTGTCTTCTCTTTTGGAGAGTAGTGGGATGGAGGTCGTTTGTCGTGAAATTCGTTTCACACGATTCTTTTCACTGTAATAAATCGTTCATTTTTAAAAGCTTTAAACGAAAATACTAATGAGTTGCTGAAAAGAAAAACACATTGACCTACGTTAGGTTTTAAGAAAATACCCGTTGTAAAACAAAACAACATCCAATAACATTTTAGCAAACCTAACATGAACCCCGTGTGACGTCTAGTTTTGCAATGACGCTTCAAAGGTTTAGGACAAAAGCCGTCGAATGGAGGTTAGTTATCCCTCCTCTGAATTGAGAAGATCTCAATCAGTCATTAATACCAGAACAACTCTTGTTCCTATAATGACTAGCCATCATTGATTTGACCAAGAGATCATTAACTTAACAATCTCCTGTAAGTGTGATCCGTCATTTTAAGCCCTAGAGGTCCGTCTCAAAAGGCCAATCCGAAAGAAAAAAATCCGATTGGGGCAAAACCTAAAGCGACCCTATCCATGTCTGGAGTTCACCTTGATATTGACCAACTGCACAAAACCCAGGGGGCCATATCGAAGGCAACTCAAGGGCATACAAAATGATCTCACGGTGTGAACCAATGACATCCATAGGACGTGTTATCACACACCCTTCACCCATTTGCTATAAATACTCTCTCCATCCACTTTGATATTGACTCATGCAAACACCATCCGAAGTGGGATGCATCCTTGGGCATCTCGAGGCCAAGCATAAATTTCACAGTGTGAACATACAGGGAGAAACGTGAATGGAATCATAGACATATCTAATACGTCTCCTCCTCCCACTGAGTATTTTATAACCTAGGGTTTAATTTACTTAGAAAAAACACGGCTAAGGATTTTAACTAAGTGACTTTTAGGTTTTTCCAAGAGTAACATTTACCTTGGATAGTTGAACAACTTTTGATCATCATCCATTAAAGTCTTTAACGAAGTCTTTGACCAAAGCGTCGCATGCTTGTTGAAAATCTATCTAATTCACCGTTTCAGGTAGGTTCCTAGGTAGGGGTGTTATGTTTCCGTCAACTTAAGAACCCCAGCCTAGCCAGAACCTACCTTAGACAAAAAGTCCCTTATAGATAGGTTTACGACAAATTTAATCTTTTATTTCAACCAATTTAATCCTATTAAACCGATTTTAAAAGATTAATCTAGGTTACTAAACTCTTTAGAAGCACTTAAACTTAGGTCTATCTCAATCAAATTTTAAAACCCTTTTAAAAAACTTGAGTTCACCCTAAGATCGCATGCAACTCTGAATTATTGATTTTAGGTCTAATTTCCTTTATAACATTTATAAATGGAAACAACCACAACGCGAAGCTAACACATGCAAGGCATTCATAACTCTTATAAACGGCCAAAGTGTCATGCTCAATGCATTGTCCATTCATTGCTACTTCTTTTATATAACACTTATACAAAATTCGCAATGAAACAAGCAAAACATGCTTCCATTCACCCTTAGACTATAACATTTATAATAAAAGGATGATGCATGATAATGCTCAATGCATGCAAAATATAACTCTTATATTTCATGATGCATGCACATGCTTTCAAGTAATTTCTTCATGCAATATTATAACAATTATAATACAGGATGCATGAGTAATTGCACAACCTAAGGTGGGTTTTTAACTATATGACAAACATTTTGACATATATTAGCATACATCACATGTATAAGCAATCAAAGTTGATGAATCGGGTAAAATTGCCTTAAAACACAAAAGAAAAGCTAATTATTATAAAGACAAGGAGTCTCCGGTTCAAACAGGCGAACTGGGTCTTGAACCACTCGGAAAAGCATCGCTTCTCCAACCATCCATCATGTACTAAGCTCCCCACAATCATCTAGACGATAAAACAAACTCTTTGCTCTATCGCTTACCAGTGCTGCTAGAGTTAAACGATCATTTAGCATTACTATACGATCGTCTAGAAAAACCCAAACGACCGTTTAGCTATTACAGCACAATCGTGTACCTTTACTAAGCGATGAAGCCTGAAGTATACGATCGCTTAGTGCGCTCCACACGACGGCTGCCTTCCGCGATCGTTTAAGCGACTACGATGCCGCGAAGCACCATCGTCTAAGCGATCGCTTAGCTAGCGTCTTCGTATCGCATACACGCGATCGCAGGTAGTAACGAAGCGATAAAGCTTGCTAACTACACGATCGTTTAGTGTGCGCGCGCCTTCTACTAAACAACGAGCATCGCATGCTCCCACTACGATCGCCTACCTCTAGCGCCTACGCGATCGCGTAACCAATGCCACACGATATGGTAAACGATTTACCCCCACTTAGCATTAGCTAAATGATCGATTAAAAAATACTACACGATCGTCTAAAAAAATTCTAAATGATTGCTTAGTAAAATCCCTACGATTGTTTACCTGAGGCTACACGATCTGATCAACACTTGATCTTCTTCTTCGTTAAGAATTTCATCACCATGCGCTGAAGCTTCATCACGAACGACTCGACGAACTCGAACTTTTCGAATTACAAACTCGAATGCAAAGTTAATTTCGCCCAAAAACACAGGGGCCTTTACAATTAACACTTTTTAATACCGAAAGCTTTAACAAAAAGGCAATCAAACCTGAAACGTTCATCACATTCATCCACAAATGCAGAAAATAGTTAACCACAAATGTAGAAACCCACCGTGACTGTAAAAAACATTCGATTCAGATCTGCAATTTGGAATATCAGAGAACCTGGCTCTGATACCAATTGAAGGAAATCGAAAACACGATTTCCGTAAGTAGCGGAACAAGACTATTCCAAATTACAATCATGAATCAAAAAATCATTTACAGTTGACTTCAATACAAGTGGTTTTGCAAATATACAGAGAAATTACAGCATAAACATCAAATGTACAGAGGGAAAAACTATACTAACAAAGGCAGAAGCATTTCCACGCTCCGATACGCACTCTGATTGAACAACAGCAACCATGAGCACTTGATCTACACGACCACAACACCGCACGAACACAGCACGAACACTTCGTACTCGTCCTCAACGATCTCCTCGGTCAAGAACTCCTCTGCAACACCGAACAACCTCCGCAGCACCACGAATGGCCTACAGAAAACCTCGACGATATCGAGTTGAGTCTGACACCACCAACAAGGCGACCTTGGTATTCTCGGTGTGAGAATCCAGAGGGTGGGCTCTATTCGGACTTGGTGTGAGGCAGACAAACGAAGAAAACAGCGATCGCGTACACGACTAGGCAAATGGGAGAAGTCGGAGACCTATCGTATAGGTCGATGCCCAATCGTTTAGATAAAATTATGCGATCGTCTAGCAAAAGCTATAGGATCGTTTAGCTCTATCATTTAACTCGGTCGATTCTACACGATCATTTACCTTGGGCCAGCGATCGTCTAGCAAAGCTATATGATCGTTTAGTAAACACTGCACGATCGTTAGCTAACACCTACACGATCTTTTAACTCATCTAGCGATCGTTTAGTAAATCTGTATTTACTTGATGACTTCTGTGAGTTTCTTTTCACCAGAGAGAAAACTCAAATTCTTTTCAAACTTTTGTTAAAACTTCCTTTTCAAAAATAGGAAACCACTTTCCTTTATTCTCAAGTTACCATGATCAAATAACAACCCACTACTTTTTGTTATTTAAAAAAATTAATTATCTAATAATTAATATTATTATAAATATAAATGATAACCAATTTATCATACTATATTTATAACCTATAGTTTTAATATTTCATCTCATGAAACATATAAACCATAGTTCTTTTTCTATTCTATGGAACTTAATGTAAATCTCATTTACATCACTCTTCCACTAGATGTATCTTATACATCATACCGATTATATCATATATAATAAAAAAAACCTCTTGTCAATTTGAACATTTCAAATCAACACCAAGAACTGACCCTCAACAAAATCCAAGCTACCAAGGAGTCCTCATGGACCTGTAGATCCAAAGTTACAACGGTACATGAATAACTAACTAAACTCTTTAGTAACGGGATCCACCATCCGTTAACTGCCAGACATTCCATTAAAGACCGACAGCTGAACTCTTCTCACTACAGATATATTATGTGAGAGATCGAGTCGTCTAGTTGCAACACAACTTGGGAAATGTTTTTTTATGAGCGTCCATCTTAACCAATCAGCAGTGCGACAAACCTTCACAGGTCACTCGTAAGTACAGCTGGGCCAATAACCGTTATGTCCCTGTAGTTACATTTGTCTCCTTAAGTACCACTGAGCTGTCTAATGAACATAATTCATAGTTCTACTATGACTGAGTCCTATGACTGAGTCTTCTCTTCTAAAGAGAAGTTGTGGCCACTATGTTCAAGCCCCAGAATCAACCCTTAAGGGAGCAATCTCTCTACTTATCCCTGCTTCGGGAAAGAACTGAATTCCATCTTGTGGATTGAGTTCCTAGCTCCCAGATCAGACATCCCCAAAAAGGTAGGCTTGTTGAGTTGGCAATCTGGCCACTCTCACCCATACAAATCAAAGGACCCCCTCAAAAGCAGGAGTTCACAAAACACTCAGGATTGAGGTGTGTCACCTATGGTCGTTTAGGTGAGATGCAAGTCTCTAGTATCAACGGCGTTATATACAGAGTCTAGTTATCTCGTGGTCCATGTCTTATTCGGACACCCCCACTCCACGTCTCCACATGAATGGTTAGGATCAATCATATGTTATAGTTTACAACACTTACAAACCTATACAAAGCGGGTCGTATCCGTAGTCTCACGAAGATCAGGTATCCCACCTTAATCCTTATACTACAGACCGATTTAGGTTATCACTTAAGGCATGATCCACTTGTATATCACATATACATGCTTAAGTTTACATAAGATAACCAAGAAGCTTTGTTTATTGAATATAAGTAAATGCCAGAATTAAATAACACTTATTTTATTAATTGAACAATGTGTATCTTTACAAAAGAACGAGATTTCGAGAGAATTAGGTCACCAATCCCAACAATAACCTCATTTGGTTTTGAGGTGAACATAGTGGAAGATTGTGTTAATCAATCTTCCTGGTGTTATATGTCAATGACATACTCATAGCTAGTAATGATGTAGGTTTATTGCATGACACTAAGAGATTTCTCAAAAGGTATTTTGAGATGAAGGTTCTTGGTGATGCTTCTTTCGTATTAGGAATTTAAATACTACGAGATCGTTCTCAAGGTATTTTGAGATTGTCCAAAAGAACTACATTGAAAAGATCTTGAGTTGATTTGACATGAAAGATTGTGCACTGGGAGATATCCCAATCGCTAAAGGTGATAAATTTCATTTATGTCAATGCCCCAAAATCATACTCGAGACTAAGGAGATGTAGAAGGTTCCCTATGCATTGACCATTGGAAGTCTAATGTATGCTCAAGTATATATGTGTCCAGATATTACGTTCATAGTTGGAGTGTTAGGCAGATACTTGAGTAATCCGAGGATAGATCATTGGAGAGCAGGCAAACGAGTTATGAGGTATTTACAAAGAACAAAAGATTATATACTCACTTATCAGAGATTAGAAGTTTTGAAGATCATTGGGTATTCTGATTCTGATTATGTTGGATGTCAAGACACTTTGCGATCCACTTCAGGCTATATCTTCATGTTGGCTGGAGGAGCTGTATCTTGGAAAAGTGTTAAACAAACACTTATGGCTTCTTCTAACATGGTTGCAGAGTTTATAGCATGTTATGAGGCATCCAATCATGGAATATGGTTGCGAAATTTTGTCACTGGGCTGCGGATAGTGGTTGACATAGAAAGACCACTAAAATTCTTTTATAATAATAAGTCGGCACTTATGTATTCCAACAACAACAGAAGCAATATGAAGTCAAAGCATGTAGACGTAAAGTTTTTGGTTGTTAAAGAAAGAGTTCGGAATGGTCAAATTTCGATAGAACACATAGGAACAAACTCTATGGTGGCAGATTCATTGACTAAAGGTTTACCACCCAAAGTTTTTCATGAGCATGTTGCTCACATGGATGCTAGTCACTTTTCTGATTCCATGGTTTAGTGGGAGTTTATTTTTGAGGATGTTCTTTGACCTTATTTTGTTTATTTTCTATGTAGAATAAAGTTGATGGTTTAAGTTTTATTATCTGAATTCGTTTATCATGCATGCAGTTTAGCATAAAGTTTTTTAGAATGATCTCATTAAGGAATTTGGACCAGTTGGAAACATGCATGATCTAGATCATTTTGCATGTAGTTTCCATGCTATCCATCCATACTTGATCTATGTCATTGAATGTATTGGGATTGGTAATCAAGGAAGGTTTAGTTACAAAGGTAGTGACGAAAGCCGCCTTGATTCCGTGCTAATACAGGAGATAGACCAGATTGAACTAAAGGGGAATTCTATTATTGAAATAACCTGTTTATGCGTGCTTAAGGTCTATGTGATTTAATTATATCAGGTACACAGACATAGCCCAAGTGGGAGATTGTTAGACATATTTATGTAATAATATGTTTAATTAAAGTATGAGCTATGTATGTGGATTAATAATTTATCACATTGGGTTATTTTATTAGATTGGACCCTATTATGTGATCTAATTAATTAAGTCCCTAGATTCCTAATTGAGTATAGACTTAATAGGTAGAAGCTTATTCCTAGTTAATTAGGGTTTAATGGAACCCTAATTGAACTAGTATATAAAAAGACCTTAGGGCTATGGTCCCCAATATACCAAAACAATAAGCACTGAGTCGTTCTTGAATCCCATCTAGAGAGAGATCCCACTAAGGGCATTCAGAGTTTTGGTTGAGAAAGACCATAGTCATCCATCATCATCGTGAAGCTATCATCAACTTTGCAATGGAATCTAGTATGTTATTCTTGACAATTTGGCATAAATGATCGTAGGGTTTATCTATTCAATATAGATGTTATGAATTTATGCTAAAACTTCATTCTCAACTTCATTCTTCAATCTTCATCTTCTACTTCTTTATTACCATCTACTCTAGACGCTGAACAACCACTCAATGTTAATGGATTTTTTTTCAAGTTTTCATTCTCTTCTTGAATCTATTTTAATATAACTTAAAATAAATATTATAGCAATTAATTAGACTCTCTCTCTCTCTCTCTCTCTCTATATATATATATATATATATATAACTTATCTTCAACATATCCATATCTTAGTTTTTTTTAGAAATTAACGTATCGTCGTACCATATCGTATCCGTATCATATATTAGTATCTGTTGCTTGTGCTTCTTAGTTGCTTATCAAATTTAATATCATGTTATTTAACTCTTTTGAATCGAAATGGAGGGTAATCTCTTGTCCAGAAGGTAGCTGAATTTTAAAAATAACTAATAAAATTTTAAACATTTAATTTTATGTTTAATAGGTACCTAATATATTTTACATTTTATAAACGAAAATAATTTTATAAAACAAAAAATTGAATTTTGTGTCACATACATTATTCGGGTTCCATTTGACAACTATTTAGTATTAGAAATTAAGCTTATAAACACAAATCATGAGTTTATGTGTTTTCTTATCAATATTTTCAAAAAATAAGTTAAGTTTAAAAAATAATAAAATTAGGTCATATTTAATAACCACTTTGTTGTTAAAAATCATGTTTCTTTTATTACAACTTCTTTACAACAATTTTTATATTTCCAAACTAATCATTTGAATTCTCAGTTATTCAAAAAACAAAAATAAGTTTTTTAGGTTCTATTTGGTAATTATTTCATTTTTGGTTTGTGGTTTTTGAAAATTAAACCTATTTCCTTCTTATTTCTGTATTTGCATCTTTCTTAAGTATAATGGTTGAAATCTAAGTCAAAATCCAAAAACAAAAATAAGTTTTTAATTTTTTTTTTTAGTTTTCAAAATTTAGCTTGGTTTTCTACAAAAATATAAAAACAATTAGTGGCTTAACAAAACATTATACCAATCCTAGTTTTCAACTTGAGAATATATATTTATACAAAACATAAAAACGGTGATAAAATAAGTCATGGGTAAAATGTAAATAACAAAGGAAGAAATTTAGAGGTAGAAGTAGTGTCTATGAACTTAATTTTTGAAAATAAAAAAACCAAAATAAAAATGGTTATCAAACCATGCTTAGTTTTTTTTTCATAAATTGACTTGGTTTTTTAAAACACTCATAGAAAGTAAAGTAAAAAAAAATGAAATAAATAAGTGACAATAATGTTTAGAAGCTTAATTTTAAAAACCAAATGGTTATCAAATGATGCCTTAGTTTCAAATTTTGGTTTTTGTTTTTAGAGTTTTGACTATAAATTCAAATGTGCTTTTAAGATAGGTGAAAATAATCATAATAGACTAATTGAGGAAAAAAAACAAACAGAAATTTCAAGAATAGAAAACCGAAAATGAAATTATTTTCAAATGAGCCAATCTTTAATACTATTCTAATTTGGTTTAGTACATCTTGTACATCAATATTTTGGCTCACAAATTGTTAAGGTAGAGATCAACCAATCAATCTTGTAATTGATACCGTTAAGCCATCTACTTATTAATCTCTTATATTCTCGTGTATTATTATCAATTACTATCGATTAAATTTTTTTTATGTAATTTCAAGTCATACGAGTACATTTGGACTTTCTAAAAGAAATATAGATTCAATATGGAATCAATATCATAAACAAATGGTTTTAGTTAATTTCTCGAATCCAGATTTTTAAAGAAATTCCCTAAAACAAGATTAAGTTTTTTATTTTTATTTTTTTAAGTTTAACAAAATGTTGAAATCCAACTTTTTATTAATATATTTGGTCGAGCTTAACTATTTTATTAATATTATTACTTAAAAGACATAAAATGTTGAATGTTATTCAATTTGTTTTATTAGATAAACAATGAATTTGTTCGAAGATATTTCAAATATTATTCTCAATAAAAAAAATCAAATTAACAAAACATATTACACTCCAATTCAGAATATTTACGTTGCTACAATATCATTGGCTTATTCCATTAGTGGCAAAATTAAAGCACTATGTTTTGCAACATGTCTTGAACTATGTAAGCAACATGTTCTGTGACATTGTTACATGACGGACAACAAATTCTAAATAATATATTTTTCTTTATATGTCAGCGTGATTTTGTAGATTTCGTGGCCTACCTTCTTTTTCCTGTAGTGATGATTTATTCCATCTTTGGAGATCCTCAAAGCTAGCTATATATATATTGTGGTCTTATTTAATTTTAGTGTTAACCACCATTTTAGAAAAGGTTGTGCATAGAGAGTATTGAGCTTAAGGATTGTCTAAATCTCAACCTTCGTATATTATGACTAAAGGAAATCCTTTTTGTTTTTCCATTGAGGGTTTGTTCCAACCATCAAGTAGGCTTAGTTAGATTATTATTATGAGTGTAGCAAATTGCATAGAAAACTTTGGGATGAGTTTTTCAATGTTGTATTAAGATGAACTCAATCAAAGTTTGAAAAAAGCTTGCTTATGAAGGTGAGGGATCTCACACTTAAGAAGAGCGTAAGTATATTGTATTTTATTTAGAGAATCTCATACAAAGCTTGAAGAAGCGTTATTTTGGAAGTGAGGGGAGCTGAAACATAAGAGGAGCCTAAGTTAAAATTGAAGAATAAGTTGTACATGAGTCACTGAAGAGGAAGTCTATCGGATAAGTACTTCGTTGTAATTGCTAAACTCTTTATATAGTGAAGTTTTCTTTTCAATTAGCATAAAACCCCCTAGACGTAGGTGATATTGCACCAAACTAGGTCATCAATCTTTGTGTATTATTATCTCTGCTATTATTCTTTGATACTACGTTATTTTATTTGTCCGTTATCTTATTATAAACATTGTGCTTGACATTTGTATTGTGTGTGAGATTCACTTTAATTTTTAAATTGGTATCAGAGTTGGCCCCTACCTTTTGGATGTATCGTGAAGGAACTCTTTAGGGAGAGAACCGTGAGCGGAAGCGGATCGACTAAATTCCATTTTTTATTGAATGTAAATTTTACAGTAAATAAGAAACAAGATATGCATTTATTTAAAAATTACACCATGTTAATGAAAGAGTATCAAGAAACCTCACCTTTAAAGACCTTTATTCACGTTTTCCCTCAAACAGTTCACGAATAACTTGAAGACTTTCTTATAGATTAACCTAGAACAAGAACGAATACTACCACGAATGTTTCCTTTGAATTCCTAGGGTGAGAACCCAGAAGTTGTGCACTCTGGCTATCTTGGATTTTGAGGAAAAACTTAATGGAGATGAGGAAAGATTGAGATCTCTCTCAAAAACTCAAACACATAGAAACCTTCTATTGTTTTTCTTTTTATTGTCAAAATCGTCCAACAGCCTTAGCAGAAGAAGAAGAAACTTTTTCTTTTTTACTTGCCAAAAATAACTACCACCCACTTACATAAGTGGAGAGAAAAGAAGAGGAATGGAGTTGTAACTCCTTCCTTTATTATTAAAATAATAATTAATATAAATATAAATATGATAACTAACTTATCATATTATACATACATATATATATATATATATATATATATAAAATTATATATTATATCAAATATAACACATAACCTATAGTTATAATATTGTACCACATGCATTATAAACTATGATTTCTTTTCTCTTTTATGTGGCATTTAATATAAATATTATTTATATTAAATATAACAACTATGAATCCAATTCATAGAAACTATACTTGAATCTCATTCAAATATTTATTTCTTCTAATTAAGCTATAATATATCAAATACCTTATGACAATTATATCACATATAATTAAAACAACTTAATTATATCATATATAATTAAATCCCTCTATTAATTTGAACAATTCAAATTAATCTAAAAACTAATTCTCAATTAATCCTATTGAGCTACCAAGGGAACCTCATGGACTTGTAGCTTGAAGCTCCAACGGTACATGAATAATTAAGTAAACTTTTTAATTACATTATTCAACATCCGTTACCTATCGAGCAATCCATTAAAGACCAACAATTGTACTTTTTGCACTACAGATATATTTCTGTGTCAATTGGATATAACTAATCAACAATAAGATGATATTTCACAAATTGCTCGTAAGTACAACTAGGCCAAATTACCGTTTGTAGTTACATCTAACTCCTTAGGTACCACTGATCCCTCTAATGAATAATAGATCATAGTCAAACTATGACTAAACCCCTCTCGGGCTAGGAGAGAGTGTGGCGCCACATTGTTCAAGACCTAAGAGAGCAATTTATCTATTTACTCCTGCCTCGAGGAAGGAATGTGTTCTATCTTGTGTAGCTGTGTTCCCAGCCCCCAATTAAACGAATCCCTAAAATGGTAGGCTTGTTGAGTCGGCGATCTGGCCACTCTCATCCATACAAAGCAAAGGGCAACCCTCATAGGCAGAAGTTCAGAACTTAATTAAGATTCAAGTCATATTACCTATGGTCATCTTGGTGAAATATAGGTATCTATTTTGACAGCGTTATATAATGAGACTAAACATTTCGTGGTCCGGTCTTACACAAACTCCTTTGTATAGAATTTTTTCACTTGCATGTCTATACATGAATGATCAAGATCAAATCATTTGTAGCACTTTACAACAACCGTAACACCTACAAAGCGGGTCATACTCGTAGTGTCACCAGAATAAGATACCCAGCCTTATCCAACTACTACAGACCATTTAGGTTATCACTTAAACATAATCCACCCGTATATCTCTACATACATGTTTAAGTTATAAAGATAACCTTGGATGTTAGTTTATTGGTTTGTGGTTAATATAACTAAAATATTATATATTTTATTGATAATGAATAAAATATCATATATTTTATTAAATATATAATGAGTTTGTTCAATAATGTTTACAAACTATAGAACCCTACGAGATTTAGGGCATCAACCCCAACAATCTCCCACTTAACCTAAAGCTAGTGGGGTGTACAATATAATCAAAATACAAAGTACACAAATAATAAACTAGGGCATAACACGTGCCCAGACCAAATCTCCCAGTTGCCCTAGTCTAGACGTGACCTGTCCCATAGACCCATACTCTGCAGGTGACCCTCAAACACTAACTGTAAAGGCCTTTGTAAACGGATGAGCAACGTTGTTCTCTGAATCTATCTGCGTGAAAATCACGTCCCTTTGATGCACAATCTCTCGGATGAGATGATACTTCCGTTCTATATGCTTGTCGTGCTTATGACTCCTAGTCTCTCGGGAATTAGCCACTATTATCACAATAAAGTATGATGGGCTTTGACATGTCTTAAACAACTTCCAGATTAGTCAAGAATTTCCTGAGCCAAACGAATTCCTTGGCAGCTTCACAAGCCGCTACATACTCAGCCTTCATAGTGGAGTCAGCGATGCACCCTTGCTTAGTTCTTCGCCATACTACTGCCCCTTCGTTAAAAGTGAACACCAATCCCGATGTGGATTTCCTAGAATCTTATCAGTCTTAAAGTTACAATCTGTGTATCTTGTAAGGGTCAAATCCTTAGAACCATACACGCATGTAGTCCCTCGTTCTCTGTAGATACTTGAGAATGTTTTTAATGACGGTCCAACGATCTAATCCTGGATTAGATTGATATCTATTGACTATCCTCACTGCACAGCAGATGTCAGGTCTAGTATATAACACCGCATACATTAAGCTGCCCACAGCATAGAGGATTTGTCCCATCTCCTCAACCTCTTAAGGTGTCTCAAGACACCGTTCCTCAGACAGTGTAACTTCATGCCTGAAAGGCAATAAGCCCCTCTTGGAGTTATGCATCGAATATTTAACAAGCATCTTGTCAATCTACGATGCCTGAGAAAAAGCTAGCATTTTTTTCTTTCAATCTCTAAAGATCTGAATATCCAGAATAAACTGAGCATCTCCCAAATCTTTCATTTGAACATGGGTCGCTGGCCAATTCTTAACTGTAGTCAGTAAACCTACATCATTTCAAATGAGTAGGATATCATCTACATATAATATTAGAAAAACTACTAAACTATTGATGATCTTCTTGTATACACAAAGCTCATCAATGTTTTGATCAAAGGCATAAGATTTGATCGCAGTATCAAACCTTATGTTCCAAGATCGAGAAGCTTGTTTCAGTCTATAAATGGACCGATTAAGCTTGCAAACCTTTTGCTCTTGACCTTGGGTTATGAATCCCTTGGGTTGCACCATGTAAATGGTATTCTCAAGATTGTCATTAAGAAAAACGGTCTTGACATCCATTTGTCAAATCTCATAGTCATAATATGAGATAATGGATAAGAGGATCCAGATAGACTTAAGTATGGCAACAGGTGAGAAAGTCTCCTCATAGTCAACTCTCTCAACCTGGGTATAACCTTTTGCCACCAGTCTAGTCTTGAAGTTTGCACCTTCCCATCAGCACCCTGTTTTCTTTTGTAGATCGATTTACAACCTATAGGTTTAACCCCATCAGGTTGATCTACAAGATCCAATACGAAATTGAAGTACATAGACTCCATTTCGAGATCCATCGATTTGATAAATTCATATGTGTCAATATCCTCCATTGTCTTCTTGTAAGACAATGGATCTTAACTTCTCCATCAGTTGCTATAGCCAGGATTTCAGTTAAACCCATAAAGCGAATAGGTGGATTCGTAACCCTCCCACTATGTCGAGGTTCCCTCAACATTTGAGGTGGATTTGACCTACTTCAACAACTCTTGTTGAGGTACAAGGTTCTTCAACAACTCTTGTTGAAGATTTAGTAGTTTCTTTAGAAATCCCATTTAACACAATCTTATTCTGGGCCTGTGCTCCCTTGTGTGGTCTTCTTCAAGAAAAGTAGCATTTGTCGATACAAATACTTTGTTTTCTTTAGGATCAATGAAGTAACCACCTCTCGTTCCTTTAGGGTAGCCTATAAATAGGCACAACCTTCAACATGGTTCCAATTTCTTAGGATTAGCCTCAAGCATATGTGTTGGGCAACCCCAGATTCTGAAATGACATAAACTAGCTTTACGATCATTCCATAACTCCAAAGGTGTTCTGAAAACACTCTTGAAATGAACGCAATTCAAGATGTATGTTGTAGTTGTAGGAATCTATCAGCAACAGCGGAAGCAACAAGGATCATTTAAGCACACTAATTCATTAATTTTGACAAAATATAAAGCATGCTCTTGCAGAAAACAAGTGAGTTTCAAGACATACCTTTGTAGAACCTCTTCAAAGCTTGTTCTCTAGCTGCAATCTTCTCCGAATCTTGTTGCAGCCACCTCAAGATCTTCCTCACTATTCTCTTAGTGCTCTAGATTGAGTTGTAGGACTCAAAACAAGGTTGAATCAAGGGATGAAGGAGAATTGCTCACAACAGAAATCTTGTTGAAGAACACTTTCTTCAGCACGAATTTTCTCTAAAATTCTTTCTTGATTGCACGCCTGAAATTCACTCCAAACTCTTCAATATATTGTCGACCATCATGCAAGGAAGAGAGTTGCATGAGTTGCAGCTCATGCCTGGAGTAACACAAGGCAATGGTGATGGCTTTTATGTGAGCAAGTAGGAGATGGATAATAGAAAACATGGTTTTTCCAGTTTTTGTATTGTATTTTCCAATTTTTTAATTTTATCTCAAAATCAAAAATTGATTTTTAAAATCCATTTTGATTTTAAAACTTAAAATTTTAATTAATTTCATAAATTAATTTTTAAATAAAACTTAATTAATTTGATTTCAAATATTAAATTAATTTTTACACACATCCATCTTTATATATTTAAATCATATTTAAATATTAATTCTCCTATTCCATTTAATTCTCAAATTATAAATGTAATTATATCTCATATAATTACTAATTCCCTTAATTCTAATTTGAACGTTTCAAATTAACTTATCACACTATTCTAGAGCTAGTCGAATTATGAGCTAGTAGGGGGACCTCGTAGACTTACAGATCATGGCCTCCAACGATCTGAGATTAATTGGCTAAACTCATTAGACTAAATTAACCCTCATTCGTTAACTAATGGGTCACTCCACTAAAGCTCATAGTTGCACTCCCCTCATTGTAGATATATTATGTCCACATGATTTAACCATAATCAGCAAGTCGACCCTTCACAGGTTGTCCGTAATAACGGCTAGGTCAAATATTTGTTTTACCCCCGAGATTACGTCTTATTCCTCAAGTCCCTACTGATCCTCTAATGAACAATTGGTTTGTGATCCAATCACTAAACCAAACTCTCTCAACCTGGTGAGAGGGTGGTGCCCCTTGTTCAAAACCTAGATTCAGTGCTTGAGAGAACAACATTTCTGGTATCCCTAAATCGGGTAGGCGTGAACTCTGTCTAGCACCCTATGTCCCCAACTATCTATTAGGTCTTACCCCTGAAATGAGAGTCTTATTGAGCCGGCGCTATTGAGCCAACCCTCACCCATGCAAATCTAAGGGTAATCTCAAATAAATAGGAGTTCATAGTTAGCTTAGGATTAAGATCGAGTTACCTAGGTCATCTAGGTGAAATAGTCAGTCTTATACAGTAAACATCATTTTAAAGTAAGAGTGACTTATTTCTTGGTCTGATCTTATGCAAACTCGTTGCATAGGACGCCCCCACTCCTCATATCATAACATGTACGAATTAGGACCACATCGTATGTAGCATTTTATAATTCTTTGTAACAACTACAGAGTATGACACATCCAATGGTGTTACCAGAATAAGATGTCAACTTTATTCATGTACCATAAATCATTTTGACTATTTACTTGAACCCGATCCACTCTTATGTCTCCACATAAAGTTCAAATACTCATGTAATAGTCATGGGTCTTAGTTTATTAGATTTAGACTCTCATACAATTTATGAAATCAATAGTAAGTTTATTAATTATAGAAAATGTTTATCATTTTACAAACTGCGGGTTTTAGAACATAAAACCCAACAATATTCCTACTTGGACTAACTCTAGTGGATCAATATATACAAATATATACAATGTTGAGTTTACATGGAGAGAATAAAATGTACAAATACAATAAACTAGGGCATTACAATATCCATAAATTCTCCCACTTGCCCTAGTGATACAAAACTCGTAGTCCTAGTCCTACTAGGTGATCCTCGAACACTTTAGTCGAGAATGGCTTTGTTAATGAATCAGCTAAGTTGTCTTGTGAAGAAATCTAGGTGACAATTATGTCTCCCTGATGTACAATCTCCCTGATGAGATGGTACTTCCGCTCGATATGCTTTTCTCTTTTATGGCTTCGTGATTCCTTTGAATTTGCAACTGCTCCACTGTTGTCACAATAGAGAGTAACAGGCAGGTGCATATTTGGAACTACTTCAAGATCTATCAGGAACTTTCTAAGTCATACTGCTTCTTTTGCTGCTTCACTTGCAGCTACATACTCAGCTTTCATTGTGGAGTCAGCAATACAACTCTGCTTGATGCTTCTCCACACAATTGTTCCTCCGTTTAGAGTGAATACTGACCCCGAAGTTGATTTCCTTGAATCAATATTGGTCTGAAAGTCAGAATCAGTGTATCCAGTACGGATCAGATCCTTAGCACCATACACGAACATATAATCTCTCGTTCTCCGAAGATACTTGAGAATATTTTTAACAGCAGTTCAATGATCATGTCCAGGATTGGACTGAAATCTGCTAACTATTTCTACAATATAGCATATATCGGGACGAGTACACAACATTGCATACATTAAACTTCCTACTGCTGATGCATATGGAATTCAATTCATCACCTCAACTCCTTGAGGTATCTTAGGACTTTTTTCCTTAGACAGGTGAATTCCATGCCTGAAAGGTAAAAAAAATCTTTCTTGAAATTTTGCATTTTATACCTAGACAACATCTTGTCTATAAGATGCTTGAGATAATACTAATGTTCTGTTCTTGTGATTCCGAACTATTTGGATTCCAAGAACATACTGTGCTTCTCTCAAATCTTTCATTTGGAATTGCGAAGCCAACCATCTCTTAATGTCGGCTAGATATTCTACCTCATTCCCAATGAGTAAAATATCATCAACATACAACACTAGAAAACCAACAGTTTTGTTAACTATTTTCTTGTATACACAGGGTTCGTCAATATTTTGTTCAAAGCCATAAGACTTGATCGTAGTGTCAAATCTCATATTCCAATATCTATAAGCTTGTTTCAATCCATAAATAGATCGATTAAGTTTGCAAACCTTTTGCTCTTGATCCTGCTGTATAAACCCTTATGGTTGAGATATATAGATACTCTTTTCAAGATAACCATTTAGAAAAGCTGTCTTGACATCCATTTGCCATATTTCATAATCATAAAATGTGGCTATGGACAAGAGTATTCTAATAGACTTTATCATGGCAATTGGAGAGAAGGTTTCTTCATAATCTACCCCCTCTCTTTGGGTAAACCCTTATGCCACAAGTCTAGCTTTATAAGTCTGTACCTCAATAGCTTGGTCGCATTTTCTCTTGTAGATCCATTTGCAACCGATGGGTTTTACCCCTTCAGGTTGATCTACAAGATCCTAGACAGAATTGAAATACATAGATTCTATTTCAAGGTCCATGGCTTTAATCCATTGGTCTTTGTCCACTTCATTCATTGCTTGGTTAAAAGATAATGGATCCTCTAAACCATCATCTTTTTTAAATGTTTCATTTTACTATTATTGTTACCCGCTTTTCGTATTTTGTTTTTTTTTTTTTGTTTTCCTTCACTCACCGAGGTTATATTTTTGTTTTTAAAATTTTTTTTTTTGTTATTTTAATTTTCAGATGACATTTTTCTTTGTTTTGAAAAATCATTTTTATATAATTTCAAAAAAATATGTAAATTCTTTTTGTTGGTTTAATCTAACTAATTTAATCTTTTAGTTTAAAATATCAGATCATAAAGCTGGTTCAATTTTAATCATACCATTTTCATTGTCCAATTTTAATCTCTAACATTTCAATAAATATTAAATATAGTCTCTCATAGTTAATTTTTAATGAAATTGATTAAATAATAATAATAATTTTCATGCAAGGAAATATTATATGTGAATATTTTTCAAAATTTATAATCAATATGCTAATAGATAACAAAAACTTTTTGAAAAAAATCAAATAAATTAGTAATGAGAACAAAATTTAAGATTTATTGAAAATACAAAGACTAAAATTAGATAAAATTTTAAAATATGAGGACCAAAATAGTATTTTAACTAAAATTTTATATCTATTGAATGGCAAATTTTATTTCATTTGCAATTACCCCATCATTTAAATTATTGTGTCTTTGCAAGTAATTCTCGGTCATATTTTAAAAACTAATTTTAAATTATTTATGAAGTAACTATAAATATAAAATAATAATAGATGGAATTTTAAAAAAAATATATATTTTTTAATTTTCTTTATAAATTTTCAATTTCATTCATTTCAACGATTTGGTTAAACTTAAATATAGCATTTCCTACCCGTACTAAAATTTTGCTTATTCATCGGTTAAATTTAATAAAAAAAATGTATTGTAATTGTAAACCTCCTTGAAAACGTCTTTGTAAACTCAATAATTTCAATAATATCAATTTTGTACAAATTTGAGTTTGATTCGTGCAAATTAGTCATTAAACAACGTTGCCAAAACTTACCAATTTTATCACAAATTTAGTTTTAATGTCGTTTTTCTTGGAAGTTTTTATCAATTTTGTATCACACATCTATGGATCATGACCATAGAGTAGACTTTAAGTTCCAATGAGTCCAAGTAATTTGAAGAGTTCTTTTTATTAATTCTCGTAACATTTTTATGGTCCTTTTGATTTTTCTTCTCATACGAATGTTTCTAAAAGAAAATACATTAAAAATGGTGGTTAAAAATATGAAAGTTGAGAAGATGACTTCTTCTTTTAATGCTTTATTTTGACTTTTGGCTTCTTTAGATTAAATAGATAGCAATCTCTAAAAAACTATATAAAGTCTTCTATCCTTTCAATTGTAATGAGATAAGATTTTTTTATGAATGAAATTTGAGCTCTAATGTAGACTTTTTCCTTAGTAATAGCAATTATCTTTGTACTTTCGAAGTTTTTCTTGCAATTCTTGAGGTAGAATGTATGCGAGTCATTCAATCAGGCCTTTGATCAAGTTTGATTGTGGAGTGACTCGATCTAGAACAAGATTCTAGATCTTTGATTTGAGAAGTAATCTAATTCTAGCCTTTTTCTCTAGGATAATCTAAATTTTGTATAAAGAATTGTTAGTTTCTTAGATTTGTTCTTGTTTCAACAAAAACTTGAATATTTGGGCTCAAGATTAATAGATATGTTTATAATTCATTAAAAGTATATATGATTTCCAAACGAGGTAAAAAATTTAAATTGCTTATCTAGGAATCGCAGATACTTCTAATTGTGCAGAGAATCAATATGTTTATTTTTATTTTTCAGATACGCATATATGCTTTCAAATATGTGAAGGGGATATATGGGTCAATTTTTTAAAATGTCCAACCCTCAACCCATTTTATTTTAGGGAATGTTTAGGAGTGATTTTAAAATCATCAAAAATCATTTTTTTTTTCATTTTTCAAATCACTCGAAAACACATTGTTAATTACTCAAAATTAATTTAGTTTTAAAATTTACACTTTTAAATGCAATTTTCATATCATCAAAATTAGTTTGAAGGATTAAACATGTTTCACGGTGATTTTAATAATGACAAAAGTGATTTCAACCATTTTAAAATTACTTCTTAGCATAAAAGTCCACTTAAATTAGTCTTCTAAAACAAAATAAATTAAAAATGTTAAAATCATAAAAAGAAAAAAACCCGAAACGTAAATAAATCTTCATTCTTGTTGTTCTAACTAATGAGAAGGAAATGAGAAAAATGGGAAGTGTGTAAATTTCATTCTAGAAAACTCCATATAGATACATATCTTGAATCTAAAAATAGATTCCACAATATTAGCAACTAATCCCACAAGAATATGAACTTAGACTTGACTACATCTAAAAATAACTTCAACTATTTCCTAGAAACTAGGAATTGACTAGACCAACTCAAAAACTAATTTGCAGTTTTGAGTTACTAACATTCTCCTCCTAACTCAAATACTGCAAATATCTAACTTGCTCCTAAGAGCTTGAAAACGACTCACACAAAATCCAGGTTCAATAAGTGATCATCCATCTTGTTGTACCATGCCCTAGGAGCTTGCTTCAATCCATAGAGAGCTTTCTTCAACAAATAAACCTTCTGCTCTTATCCTGGTATGATGAATCCGTCTGGTTGCTCAACATATATCTCTTCTTCTAACACTCCATTTAGGAATGTTGACTTCACATCTAGCTGATACACCTTCCATCCATGCTAGGCTAACACAGTCAGTAGTAACCTGATTGTGTCCATTCTTGCAACTGGTACAAAAGTCTTAGAAAAATAAATTCCCCGGACTTGTGCATACCCTTTTTGATGAAAATTCCCCAACCTCTTATGTCATAACTCAGTGCCATTTACTTGACACTTGAGCAATCTCCTCCTTCTCGAGTGGATCCAACGAGAAGCTTTTGTGCTGCATCTTTATTTTGAACAAATTATTCCCATTGGAATAAAAAATGAGGCATTTTCCTTCTTCAAACAACATTTTTAATCCCTTCTCTACTAATTGACCAATGCTTAACAAGTTTCGATCAATTTCAGGGACAAACAACACTTCAGTAATCAACTTGGTTCCAACACAACTCTCTATTGACACTGTGCCCTTCCTTTTTACTTCTAGATACTCACAGTTTCCTATCTTCACCCTTGACTTGAATGACTTGTCAAGGTCCTTGAACAACTCTTTATCACTTGTCATGTGATTGGTACACCCACTATCAACGAACCAACCATCACATTGAGTGACTGATGAGAAACAAGTAGCTACAAAGAGTTGATCTTCTTCTTGTTGTACTACAACATGTGCTCCTCCTTGCTATTGAGTTTTTGTTTTCTTACAGAATCATTCAATGTGCCTCAATAAGTGACATCTTATACACTTCACATCCGGCTTTCTCTAGCATCTAAAATGTGGATGATTCTACTTCCCCACAGTGCTTACATGTACTATCAGCATCCTTTGCAGCAGACTCTGAGCTACTGTTGTCACTTCCCTTCTTCTCTCTTCCACCTTCTCCCTTCTGCACTCTAGCTTTCAATGCCCCCTCAATGCTTCCTTCTTGTCTCATCAACCCTCTCAATGAAAGTTGAGAAGATGATTTCTTCTTTCAACTCTTTACTTTGACTTATGGCTTCTTTAAATTAAATAGATAGCAATCTCTAAAAGACTATATAAAGTCTTCTATCCTTTCCATTGTAATGAGATAAGATTTTTTCATTAATGAAATTTGAGCTCAAATGTAGACTTTTTCCTTAGAAATAACAATTATCTTTGTACTTTCTAAGTTTTTCTTGCAATTTTTGAGATAAAATGTATGCGGGTCATTCAATCAAGTCTTTGATCAAGTTTGATTGTGGAGTGACTCGATCTAGAACAAGATTCTAGATCTTGCTTCTAGATCTTCAATTTAAGAAGTAATCTAATTCTAACCTTTTTCTCTAGGATAATCTAAATTTTGTATAAAGAAGTGTTAGTTTCTTAGATTTGTTCTTATTTCAGTAAAAACTTGGAAATTTGAAGATTAATAGATATGTTTCTAATTCATTAAAAGCATATATGATTTCCAAACGAGATAAAAATTTTAAAATTGCTTATCAAATTTAAAATCATGTTATTTAACTCTTTTGAATTGAAATGGAGGGTAAATTCTTAATACCTTGTCAAGAAGGTAGCTGAATTTTAAAAATAACAAATAAAATTTCAAACATTTAATTTTATGTCGTATATTTTTCATTTTACAAACATAATAATTTTATAAAACACAAAATTCAATTTTGTGTCACATATATCATTAAGGCTCCATTTGACAACTATTTGATTTTTAGAAATTAAGCTTATAAACACAAATCATAAGTTTATGTGTTTTCTTATCAAATCTTTTCATGTTTTCAAAAAATAAGTCTAGTTTAAAAAAAATTAAAATTAGGTCATGTTTAATAATCACTTTGTTGTTAAAAATCATGTTTATTTTTATTACATCTTCTTTACCATAATTTTTATATTTCCAAACTAATCATTTGAATACTCAGTTATTCAAAAAACAAAAATAAATTTTATAGGTTCTATTTGGTAATTATCTCGTTTTTGGTTTGTGGTTTTTGAAAATTAAACCTATTTAATTCTTATTTCTACGATTATTTGCATTTTTCTTAAGTATAATGGTTGAAATCTAAGTTAAATTCCAAAAACAAAAATAAGGTTTTAAAAACTTTTTTTTTTTGCTTTCAAAATTTAGCTTGATTTTTTACAAAAGCATAAAAACAATTAGTGGCTTAATAAAACATTGTATCAATCATCGTTTTCAACCTTAGAGTATATATTTATACAGAACATAAAAACAGTGATAGAATAAGTCATTGGTAAAATGTAGATAACAAAGGAAGAAATTTGGAAGTGAAAGTAGTGTCTATGAAATTAATTTTCGAAAACAAAAAAACCAAAATAAAAATGGTTACCAAACGAGGCTTAGTTTTTTTTTCCATAAATTGACTTGGTTTTTAAGACACTCATAGAAAGTAAATTAAAAAAAAAAAACAATGAAATAAATAATTGACAATAATGCTTAGAAAATTAATTTTAAAAACCAAATAGTTTTCAAATGATGCCTTAATTTTCAAAAATTGGTTTTTATTTTTAGAGTTTTGACTATAAATTCAAATGTGCTTTTGAGATAGGTGGAAAAAAAAAAGAAGAAATTATTTCAAGAATAGAAAACGGAAAGTGAAATTATTTTCAAATGGGACAATTTTAGTAATATTCTAATTTGGTTTAATACATGTTGTACATCAATATTTTGGCTCACAAGGTAGAGATCAACCAATCAACCTTGTAATAAATATCGTTAAGTTATGTTCGGATTAACCATCTACTTATTAATCTCTTATAATCTCGTGTATTATTATCTATTATTATCGATTAAAGAAACTTTTTTTTATGTAATTTCAAGTCATACGAGTACATTTCGACTTGCTAAAAGAAATATAGATTCAATATGGAATCAATATCATAAAGAAATGGTTTTAGTTAATTTCTCGAATCCAGTTTTTTAAAGAAATTCCCTAAAATAAGATTTAAGTTTCTTTTTTTCAGTTTAACAAAATGTTGAAATCCAACTTTTTATTAATATATTTGGTCGAGCTTAACTATTTTATTAATATTATTACTAAAAGACAAAATGTTGAATGTTATTCAATTGGTTTTATTAGGTAAACAATGAATTTGTTCGAAGATATTTCAAATATTATATTCAATAAAAAAAAAAATCAAATTAACAAAACATATTACACTCCATTGGCTTATTTCATTACTGGCAAAATTAAAGCACTAAGTTTTGCAATATGTCTTGAACTAGGTAAGCAACATGTCCTGTGACATTGTTAGGATTTTCTAAATCTCAGGATTTTCTAAATCTCAATCTTCGTATATTGTGACTAAAAGAAATCCTTTTTGTTTTTCCATTGAGGGTTTGTTCCAACTATCAATTAGGCTTGGTTAGATTGTTATGAATGTAGCAAATCGCATAGAGAACTTTGGGATGAGTTTTTGGATGTTGTATTGAGAGGAGCTCAATCAAAGCTTGGAAAAAAGCTTGCTTATGAAGGTGAGGGATCTCACACTTAGGGAGAGCGCAAGTATGTTGTATTGTATTTAGGGAATCTCATACAAAGCTTGAAGAAGCATTATTTTGGAAGTGAGGGGAGCTGAAACATAAGAGTAGCCTAAGTTAAAATTGAGGAGTACGTTGTACATGAGTCACTGAAGAGGAAGTCTATCAGATAAGTACTTCGTTCTAATTGGTAAACTCTTTATATAGTGAAGTTTTCTTTCCACTTAACATACAACCCCCTAGACGTAGGTGATATTGCACCAAACTAGGTCATCAATCTTTGTGCATCACTATCTCTGCTATTATTCTTTGATACTATGTTATTTTGTTTGTCAATTATCTTATTATAAACATTGTGCTTGACATTTATATTATGTGTTAGATCCACTTTAATTTTTCAATTGGTATCAGAGTTGGCCCCTACCTTTTGGGTGTACCATGAAGGAACTCTTTGGGGAGAGAACCTTGAACGGAAGCAGATCAACCAAATTCCATTTTTCATTGAATGTAAATGTTATAGTAAACAAGAAACAAGATATACATTTATTTAGAAATTACATAATGCTAATGAAAGAGTTTCATGAAACCTCACTTTTTAAGACCTTTCTTCACGTTTTCCCTCAAACAGTTCACCAACAACTTGAAGACTTTCTTCAAGATTAAACTCAAACAAGAATGAACACTACCATGAATGTTTCCTTGGTATTCTTAGGGTGAGAACCCAGGAGTAGTGGACTTTGGCTATTTTGGATTTTGAGGGAAAACTTAATGGAGATGAGGAAAGATAGAGAACTCTCTCAAAAACGCAAACACACAGAACTCTTCTATTGTTTTTCTCTTTACTGCCAAAATCGTCCAACAGCGTCAGCAAGAAGAAGAAGAAGAAACATTTGCTTTTCTAGTTGCCAAAAATAACCACCACCCACTTACGTGGGTAGAGAGAAAAGAAGGGGAAGAGAGTTGTAACTCCCTCTCTTATTATAAAAATAATAATTAATATAAATATAAATATGAAAACTAATTTATCATATATATATATATATATATATATCCCTCTATTAATTTGAAATATTCAAATTAATCCAAAAACTAATTCTCAATTAATCCTATTGAGTTGATCCCCAAGTACCCTTAAGTACCATTGATTCTCAATTAATCTACTCCTTAAGTACCACTGATCTCTCTAATGAACAATAGATCATAGTCCAACTATGACTAAACCCCTCTTGGGCCAGGAGAGGGTGTGTGCCACATTGTTCAAGACCCGAAATCAACCTTTAAGGGAGCAATTTATCTACTTATCCCTGCCTCGGGGAAAGAGTGAATTCCATCTTGTGTAACTGTGTTCCCAGCTCCCAGTTAGACGAATCCTCAAAATAGTAGGCTTGTTGAGTCTGTGATCTGGCCACCCTCACCCATACAAATCAAAAGACCACCCTCATGGGCAGGAGTTCACAACCCACTCAGGATTCAGGTCATGTTACTTATGGTCATCCGGGTGAAATGTAAGTCTCTATTATGAACGACATTATATAATGAGACTAAACATTTGGTGATCTGATCTTACACAAACTCCTTTGTATAGAATATCCTCATTCGCATGTCTATACATGAATGATCATGATCAGATCATTTGTAGACTTTACAACAATTGTAACACCTACAAAGCGGGCCATACTCGTAGTGTCACTAGGATAAGGTACCCAACTTTATCCATCTACTACATACCCTTTAGGTTATCACTTAAACATGTTCCACCTGTATATCTCTACATACATGTTTAAATTACAAAGATAACCTTAGATGTTAGTTTATTGGTTTGTGGTTAATGCAACTAAAATGTAACACCCTGCAAATTTTTTTTAGTAATAATGTAATTTCAGTAACTTTATTATTTGGAATTTCAGTAATTGTTATTAGTTGGAGGGCATTTTTGGAATTTTGGACTTCAAGTGCAAGTGCGGGAATTTAATTGTTGGCATGAAATTATTCAAATTGGAAATTAATGGCAGGAATTAATTTTCTTTTGAAACGAAAAGAAATTTAACAATAAAACGGAAAGGAATTAAATGTAATGGAATTTAATAGTAAAACGGAAAGGAATTAAATGTAATGTAATTTAATAGTAAAACGGCACCTTAACAACAACGTTTTTCCTCTTTTTGACAATTGTTCGACAGTTCCCTATTCTATTTCGACAATAGATTTGAGTTACCCATTTCTTAATGGCTTCAAATTTTGAACAACAACCAACAAGGATTAAAGTTGTTTTGCATGTTTGTTTGATTCAAGGTTCCATTGAGCAAGGAAGATGTTGAGCTTCTAGTTTCTAGAGTTTGCGATTAGAGGTAAGTAATCTTACCACTGGAACTGTCCACGGACCAGGCTTTAGTTGTATGCTAGCATGATGAGTGTATGTTATGGTAAATGTTAGCATGTTGATTGATAGTATGACCTGAATCAAAGTATGTTCTGGCACCTAGGCACTTGATTGTTAGTATGAAGTGGTATATGTTTCCATATGTTGGTATCTGATCTGCTGATGTTGAGACATACTTGTATGTTGTGGAACTAAGATGTTAAGGTATACATGAATGTTGTAGGATATGTTGTTGAGGATTATGTGTATGTGGTAGAGCCATGGTATCGAGGATTACATGTATGTCATAGATTCGTACGATGTTGATTTTTTAAATGTTGAGACTGTGTGAATCTCCTCACTGATTAGTTAGATGCTCACTAGTTTGTGTTTCCTTCGGGATTTATCAGTTTATGTTTCCTTCGGGATTCACCAGTTTTGTGTTTCCTTCGGGATTCACCAGTTTATGTTTCCTTCGGGATTCACCAGTTTTGTGTTTCCTTCGGGATTCACCAGTTTTTGTTTCCTTCGGGATTCACCAGTTTTGTGTTTCGTATGGGATTCACCAGAGGTAGTGGGCATACTTAACTACAGTAGGATAGGACTCAGTCTCTTACCTGTTTCATGTGTGTCTATGTGCCATAGGTGGGTATCTAAAGGACATAGATGCCTAGTCTGACCCCAGTGGTAGGGATACTTACTGAGTATTTCATGCTCATTCTTTCTTATGTTGATGTTTCAGGTAAGGGTAGAGATGCACCAGCGATGGCGCAGTGGAATTCGTGATCGTGCCACTGGGACTAGTTTTTACGCTTCCGCATCATGAAATTTAGAGTCCTTATTTTTCCTTAATGTTTAGTTTTACTGTTTGAAACTTATTATGAAGGATTGTTTTTTTTATACTTTTAATAGTGTTTACGAATCATGGTTACCCTATTATTGTTTTAACAATTGTATTTAATAAATGGATTTTGAACTTCTCTTGTCTATTTAGCATTTATTTCAACATAAAGAAGTGTCGTTTTAAGTGTCATGTATGCAAGTATTTTAGTAACGGCCTAACTTAAGTCCTAGGGGGTTTGGTCGTTACATAAAATATCATATATTTTATAGAAAATGAATAACATATCATATATTTTATTAAATACATAATGAGTTTGTTCAATAATGTTTACAAACTACAGGACCCTACGAGATTTAAGGCATCAACCCCTACATATTGATCCTAATTCTATCTCTCAACCAAGATGTATACCATTAAAGAAGGTAGATTTACTACGTGTCGTCTCGTTCTAGACGGAACAAGTTACGCCTACTAGAAAGCACATATGAATGCATTCCTCAAATCCATTGATAAAAAAAACTTGGAAATGAGTGGTTATTGGTTGGTTTCATCCAGAATGTTGTTAAGGTACCTAAGCCAGAAAATGATTGAACTAATAATAAAGAAGATGAAGCTTATGTGGGGAATTCTCATGCCTTAGATGTAATCTTCAATAGTGTAGATAAAAATGTTTTTTGTCATATCAATGCCTGTAATTTGGCTAAAGAGTCTTGGGGTACATTAGCAATTGCTCATGAAGGAACTTAAAAAATGAAGATGTCAAGATTGCAACTTCCACTACAAGAAAAAGATGATCTTCCAACGCTAACAACAATCATCAAGAGTATAATCGTCAGAAGATATAATATTTGTAGACACCGTACAATAGTCGTCGAGAGTTATGGTGACCTAACTCCCGATAGCTCTTCCTCATTGTCGGAGATACATGTATATCTCTCGACGAATAATTTTAAGCATCGGGAGTTACCCGATGATTCCATGGGGAGTTAGTAACCTTAATATCATTTATGAAATCGCCTCTCTGAGATCCCCTTTCGTTTTTTGCCTCTCCCCTCAGTCCTGCTGCTCCCCTTAGATCGTCGATTAGCATTGGGCCTCTCTTTCTTTCATGGTTGTGTTTTAGGAATGTCGTTTGCCTCCCCGATATCCCCTTTCCTCGTTGTTGAACATCGTCAATTAGCATAGGTAATCTCTCTCTCTTTCATGGTTGTGTTTTAGGTATTTTGATGGTGAAATCAGGGTTTGTTTATTCTCTTTTCATGGTTGTGTTTGATGGATTCTGTTTAGGATAATTTCCTTGAGCTTTTACAAATGTAAAATTATGTCCATAACTGATCTTCACTCCTAGGATTATGGCATCTTTGGTTTCTAACCCATATTGTGGTGGATTTGCCAGTGAAAGATACACAAAAAATGTTACTTTCTTAGAGCTAAATATTATTACACCAATCAAAATTAATTAAGATATTAGCAATCTTTTTTAAATCTCTAGAGCACCTTCGAATCTCTATGTGCTCTCGGTATGAATTGTAGTACTCTTTTATAAAAGAAAAAAGATACAAAAATTGAAGAATTGTCTTCTCTTTCTTGAGTTTGACTTTGTAGACGTAATTGTGGCGCCAAAATGACCAAATTTTGGAAGACTTTTGAAGAGAATGAAGATTGCCATTTTGGGTTGTGAAAATGAGAGCATTTTGTGCACATGAATAGCCTCACAATTAGTTAGCTGACCCACTTTTTTAGGGCACTTTCCCCCTGGCTTTTCTTGTCTGGTAGATTTGTTTTTTTTTTTTTTTTGTTTTATCTTCTTTTTTGGAAATTTTTAAATTTTAAAAAACTTTTTTCTTATTTTCTAAACGTTTATGTTTGGAATCATATTTTCCTTTTTTTCAAACATTAAAATATATTAACTTTGCATACTATTTGAAAGAAAAATATAATATAGACACGTGTCTTTTACTTACTTAATCTGCTTCATTTGTGTTTTTCTCTATTCTTCTCTCTATTTTGAATATGTACTTGAATCTTTGAATGTTATTCACCATTATTAAAACTAATCAAGAATGCTCAAGTCTTAATTTCATTGATTGTATTCTAATATTTAAACGTGTTGTTTAAACTTAAATGTTGTGTTCCCCAAATAATATTGAATAATCAAATTTTTGTAATGTCATTTTCTCTTTAATCAATAAGATGAGTTTTGTTAATGAAAATAGTGTAGTATTCATATAGTTAATAATTAACTTAGACTATTTTTAATAACTATTTAGACCTCATTTGGTAATGTTTACATGTTTAGTTTTTTGTTGATCAAATTCTTAATTTTTGATCAAACAAAGGCTAGAATTTGTTTATTATTACAAGTTTTGGTAAAAAAATGTTAATTTTTAAGGACGAATAAAAAATGGTTAAAACTTAGAAATAAGATGTCGGTCAAGTATAGAGAAGGCATACCCCAATTTTTAGAAGTGGCAAAGTTTCATGTTAATGATTCTGGACGAACAAAATGCCCATGCAAGAATTGTATGAATTCAATATGAGAGTCCTTAGAGTGTATGGAGTGACATCTATTAACATATGGAATATCCCCCTCATACTATAAATGAGTATATCATGGAGAGTTAGTTAACTTATCTAGAGGTTTTGGAAGTCATACAACTTATTCACTATATAATGATGAAGAAACTAACATAGAGTGTAATGATGTTGAAGAAAATAAAATGATGAATCTTATAAACGATCTACAAGTTCCAATTGAAAATAGAGATGCAAATGAAGAAAGGATCAATAATGAAATGTCATCTGATGGTTGAGAAAGAGATACCACAAACTTATTTGATGATTAAATGGCTGAAGTACGTAATGAATTATACCCTGGTTCGTAATTTTCATCATTGAACTTTTAATGAAGTTGATGCATATCAAAGTTTTAAATGGCTGGAGTAACAAATCGTTGACATGTTGTTAGAACTGTTAAAAGTAGTGTTTCCAACCGACACCATTATACCTACTTTCTTTTATGAAGCCAAGCAAAAATTGTATGACTTAGGCCTAGGTTATGAGTCTATTCATGTGTGCAAATACGATTGTGTATTGTATCGAAAGGAATTTGCAGATTTATAGCAATGTCCAGTTTGTGATGTCTCGGTACAAAGTTAACGATGTAAGGGGAAAAAATCCTACATAAGGTACTACATCATATTCCATTAATATAGAGATTAAAGCAATGTAGAGGGGTGGAAACATTTTGACGTGAATTTCCTCATTTCCCTTTAGATCCCCAAAATGTTCATTTGGATTAGCTTCAGATGGGTTTAGTCCATTTGGAAATATGAGTACTTTGTATAGTATGTGGCCGTGGTGATAATCCTTTATAATTTGCCACATTGGAAATGCATGAAAGAGACAAATTTCTTCATTCTTTTCTCATACATGGTCCAAAATCTCCTGGAAAGAAAATTGATGTTTACTTGTAGCCGTTTATTGAAGACTTGAAAGAATTATGAACTATTGGTCTACGAACTTATGATTGTGTTACAGGTGAGTTTTTTCAACTATATGCCACCTTATTATGGGCTACTAATGGCTTCCCTGCATATGGTGACTTATTTGGGTGGAGTACAAAAGGTTATCAAGCATGTCCCATATGAAAAGAAAATAAATTGTCTTTCGGGATAAAAGGGAAAATATCATTCATGGGACATCGACGTTATCTTCCAGATAATCATAGTTGGCGTAGAAGTGGGTAACATGATAGAAAAGTTGAACGTAGACCTCCTCCATTCATAATGAATGGAGAAGAGATCTTACAAAAAATAAATATGTTGAACTTTCCTATGCTTAGCAAACATCCATTGAAGAAAGATAAGAAAAGAAACCGAATCCTGAACTGGACTAATAAAAGTATTTTTTTTCCAACTTCCATATGGTCCAGACTATTTTTACGAAATAAATTGGATGTAATGCATATTGAAAAAAAATATATGTGACAACTTTGGTAGACACATTATTAAATATTGAAGGAAAAATGAAAGATATAACAAATGCTCGATTAGACTACAAGATTTGAAGATAAGAAAGGATTTACACTTGATACAGGTCGATAATAGATTTGTAAAACTACATGCAGCGTACACGTTAACTAATAGTGAATGAAATTCATTTTGTAAGTATTTGAAATCAGTGATATTTCCTGATGGATTCGTTGTAGGATTGTATCAGCAACAGCGGAAGCAATGAGGATCATTTAAGCACTCTAATTCATTAATTTTGGCAAAATATAAAGCATGCTCTTGCAGAAAATGAGTGAGTTTCATGACATACCTTTGTAGAACCTCTTCATACCACGATCTCCAGCTGCAATCTTCTCTAAATCTTATTGCAGACCACCTCAAGATCTTCTCCACTATTCTCTTGGTGCTTTAGATTGAGTTTTGGAACTTCAAACAAGCTTGAATCAAGGGATTATGGAGAATTGCTCACAGCAACAATCTTATTGAAGAACACTTTCTTCAGCACGAATTTTTTCTAAAATTCTCTCTTGATTGCATGCCCGAAATTCACTCCTCAATATATTGTAGACCATCATGCAAGAAAGAGAGTTGCATGAGTTGCAGCTCATGCTTGGAGTAAAACAAGGCAATGGTGGTGGATTTTGTGTGAGCAAGTAGAAGATGGATAATGGAAAAACTTGTTTTTCCATTTATGTATTATACCAACTTTTCAATTTCCATCAAAATCGATTTCAAAATCAATTTTGGTTTTAAAGCTGAAAATTTTTATTAATTTTATAAAATTAATTTTCAAATAAAACTAATTAATTTAATATCAAATATTAAATTAATTTTTACATACATCCTATTATATACTCCTATTCTATTTAATTCTCAAAATAAATATGTAATTATATCTCATATAATTACTAATCCCCTTAATTCTAATTTGAAGGTTTCAAATTAACTTATCACGCTATTCTAGAGCTAGTCGAATTACGAGCTAGTAGGGGGACCTCGCAGACCTACAGATCATGGGCTCCAACGATCTGAGATTAATTGGCTAAACTCATTAGACCAAATTAACCCCCATTCGTTAACTAATGGGTCACTCCACTAAAGCCCATAGTTGCACTCCCCTCACTGTAGGTATATTATGTCCACATGATTTAACCATATTTAGTAAGTTGATCCTTCACATGTTCGTAATAACGGTTGGGTAAAATATCTGTTTTACCCCCCGAGATTACGTCTTATTTCTCAAGTTCCCATTGATCCTCTAATGAACAACTAGTTTATGATCCAAGCACTAAACCAAACTCTCGCAGACCAATGAGAGGGTGGAGCCCCTTAATCGAGACTTGGATTCAGTAATTGAGAGAACATCCTTTCTTCTATCCCTAAATTGGGTAGGCGTGAACCCTGTCTTGCATCCTATGTTCCCAATTATCTATTAGGTCTTACCTCTGAAATGGGAGGCTTATTGAGCCAGCGCTGTTGAGCCAACCCTCACCTATGCAAATCTAAGGATAATCCCGAATAAACAAGAGTTCATAGTTAGCTCAGGATCAAGATCGAGTTAACTAGGTCATCTAAGTGAAATAGTTAGTCTTATACAGTAAATAGCGTTATAAAGTAAGAGTGACTTATTTCTTAGTCCTATATTATGCAAACTCATTGTATAGGATGCCCCCACTCCTTATGTCATAATATGTACGAATTAGGATCACATCGTATGTAGTACTTTACAACTCTTTGTAACAACTACAGAGTAGGGCACATCCAATAGTGCTATCAAAATAAGGTACCCAATCTTATTCATGTACTATAGATCATTTTCACTATTTACTCGAACCTGATCCACTCTTATGTCTCCACATAAAGTTCACGTACTCATATAATAGTCATGGGTCTTAGTTTATTGGATTTAGATTTTCATACAATTTATAAAATCAATAATAAGTTATTGATTATAGAAAATGTTTATCATTTTACAAACAGCGAGTTTTAAGACATAAAACCCAACAATACTCCCATTTGAGCTAAAACTCTAGTCGATCAATATATACAAATATATACAATGTTGAGTTTACATGGAGAGAATTAAATATACAAATACAATAAACTAGGGCATTACAATACCCATAAATTTTCCCACTTGCCCTAGTGATACAAAACTTGTAGACCTATTCCTACTAGGTGACCCATGAACACTTTAACCGAGAGGGCCTTTATAAATGGATCAGCTAATTTGTCTTGTGAAGCAATCTGGGTGACGATTACGTCTCCTTGGTGTACAATCTCCCTAATGAGATGGTACTTTCACTCGATATACTTTCCTCTTTTATGGCTTCGTGGTTCCTTTGAATTTTAACTGCTCCACTGTTGTCACAATAGAAAGTGATAGGTAGGTGCATATTTAGAACTACTTCTAGATCTGTTAGGAACTTTCTGAGTCATACTACTTCTTTTGTTGCTTCACTTGCAGCTACATACTCAGCTTCCATTGTGGAGTCAGCAATACAACTCTGTTTGATGCTTCTCCACATAACTGCTCCTCCATTTAGAGTGAATACTAACCACAAAGTTGATTTCCTCGAATCAATATCAATCTGAAAGTCAAAATTAGTGTATCCAGTAAGGATCAGATCCTTAGCACCATACACGAGCATATAATCTCTCGTTCTTCGAAGATACTTGAGAATGTTCTTAATAGCAGTCCAATGATCATATCCAGGATTGGATTGAAATCTGCTGACTATTCCTACAACATAGCATATATCAGGACGAGTACACAATATTGCATACATTAAACTCCCTACTTCTGATGCATATGAAATTCGATTCATCTTCTCAACTCTTTGAGGTGTCTTAGGACTCTGTTCCTTAGACAAGTAAATTCCATTACTGAAAGGTAATAGTCCTTTCTTGAAATTTTGTATTTTATATCTAGACAACATCTTGTCAATTTAACATGCTTAAGATAACGTTAATGTTCTGTTCTTGCGATTTCGAACTATTTGGATTCCAAGAATATACTGTACTTCTCCCAAATCTTTCATTTGGAATTGTGAAGCCAACCATCTCTTAACGCCAGCAGGAAATTCTACCTCATTCCCAATGAGTTGAATATCATCAACATACAATACTAGAAAAACGATAGTTTTGTTAACAATTTTCTTGTATACACAGTGTTCGTCAATATTTTGTTCAAAGCCATAACATTTGATCACAGTGCCAAATCTCATATTCCAGGATCTAGAAGCTTATTTCAATCCATAAATGGATCGATTAAATTTGCAAACCTTTTGCTCTTGATCCTGCTGTATAAACCCTTCTGGTTGAGACATATAGATACCCTCTTCAAGATAGCCATTCAAAAAATCTGTCTTGACATCCATTTGCCATATTTCATAATCATAAAATGTAGCTATGGACAAAAGTATTCTGATAGACTTTATCATGGCAACTGGAAAGAAGGTTTCTTTATAATCTACCCCATCTCTTTGGGTAAACCCTTTTGCCACAAGTCTAGCTTTGTAGGTCTAAACCTTACTAGCTTGATCTCGTTTTCTCTTGTAGATCCATTTGCAATCGATGGGTTTTACCCCTTCAGGTTGATCTACAAGATCCTAGACATAATTGAAATACATAGATTCCATTTCAAGGTTCATGGCTTTAATCTATTGGTCTTTATCCACATCATTTATTGCTTGTTAAAAGACAATGGATCCTCTAAACCATCATCTAATATGATGACTTGAGTTTTAGTTAAACCCATGTACTGGTCATGCTGTTGCACAACCCTCCCACTACGACGAAGCATTCTCAACTCTTGAGAAGGATGTGAAGTCCCAGTTTCATTAACAACTCTTGTTGATGGACCTGCTCTATCAGCAATTCTTGTTGAAAAACCTGCTCTATCAACAACTCTTGTTGATACATTTGTCATTTCTCTGGACATTTCTTCTATTACTAGCTTACTGCGAGGTTGATGCTTCTTTACATTGTCTTCCTCTAGGAAGGTTGCATTTGTCATACAAATACCTTATCTTCATAAGGATCATAAAAGAAACTACCTTTTGTTTCTTTTGGGTAGACTACAAATAGGCATACTTTTGAACGGTATTCCAAGTTTTTAGGATTTTGTTCCAACACGTGCTGGATAACCCCAAATCCTGAAGTGACGTAAATTTTCTTTACGTCCTCTCCAGAGCTCGTGAGGTGTTTCAAAAACACTTTTCGAGGGAACCATGTTTAAAATATACATTGCAGTCCTAACTACGTGTCCCCAAAAAGAATTTGGTAACTGAGCGTAACTCATCATGGATCAAACCATGTCCAACAAGGTTCTATTTCTCCTTTCTACTACACCATTTTGCCGAGGTGTGCCAAGGGTTGTGAGTTAATACTGAATTCCATATTCTATCAAATAGTTATGGAATTATAGGTCCATATACTCACCTCCTCGATCCGATCGAAGCATTTTAATCTTTTTACCTAATTGGTTTCAATCTCAACCTTATACTCTTTGAACTATTCAAAAGTTTCAGACTTTTGGTGCATTAGGTAAAGATGCTCATACCTAGAATAATCATCTATAAAACTGATGAAATATTCATACCCCCCTCTCGCTCTAACATTTAGAGGCCCACAAAGATCTGAGTGAATCAACTCTACGGGTTCTTTGACTCTAAGACCTTTTCCAGAATAAGATCTTTTTGTCATTTTACCCTCGAGATAGGACTCACATGGTGGTAATGAACTTTTTTCCAACTTATTTAGATGACCGCTCTTAACCAATCTCTCAATCCTATTGAGATTTATGTGACTCAGTCTCAAGTACCAAAGATAGGAATTTGGAGAAATCTTCCTTTTTCTTATAAGTCTCAGTAGTTTTAAACATCTCTATGTTCAATACGATTTTACCTCGGTTGGTTTTAACATATACAGGTTATTTTCTAATTTTGTAGAGCAAATATGTTTACTTCTTTTATTGATGAACACTTTATCATTTTCGAAATAAATATTATAATTTTGTTCCAGCAAACAAGAGATAGATATTAGATTCCTTTTCATAGAAGGAATATAATATACATTTTTTAAATAAATGTACTTATCTTCTATAAATAACTTTATATCTCCCATTGGTCTAGCTGAAATAACCTCCCCAATCCCTACCTTAAAGATTGTTTCATCTTTTGTCAACTGTCTCCAAGAACTTGTTTCCTGTGAGATAGTACAAACATGATTTACGGCACCTGAATCAATTACCTAGATTTTATCGTTTTCCACTAAACATGCTTCGATAACAAGTAAATCATATTTAACTTGTTGTTCAAATTCTGCATTCTCATCTACATAATTCAAAATTTCAGATGAGTTGGGAGATAGAGGCCAATCCTCTGTTAAAACTAATTTGGTGTAATCAGCCTCTATTAATTTGTTTGCTGGTTTGATTTTACTGTTATTTAATTCAGAAGGGAGTATTCTAGAAGAATTCGACATGCTGATAAAATTCAAACAAATTCTAATTATCAAATTGTAACTAAATCCAAAATTAAGTTTAAACAAAAAGTAATAATATGCCCATAACCATTATTTATTTGCAACGATACTTTAGTGAGTCAGAATACGTGCTATTGAGGGACAGTCAGATACTCCTTCACTAAAGCAAACAATTTTGACCAAACACTATCTCTGGAATAACTCTTATTCCTATTATATCCAGAATAACTTTTATTCTTATAGTCGTTTAGTTATCGTTTTCGGTCAAGATCTTTACTAACAATTTAGTAATTCTTGTAAGTGTGACCCTCCATTTTTAGATCTTATAGGACGATATGAATATGCCTCCGAAATAGAAGACAATATCCAAGATGGAACTATAAGACCCTATTCATTTACTGAAGCTTAGGTTGTTTGGAATCCTATGTTACAACCCTTCGAGGGGATAGCTGTCGTTAAATGATTAGCAAGGGCCATGAACTCTTTGGGATGGAGAAGATTGTAGGATATATTGACACATATCCTTCACCCACTTACTATGGACTACTTTCTTCATTTACCTTGTTATTGACTCATACAAAATATTTTCTGAATGGAGGCCACTTCCAGGTTGACACAAAGCGTCATATGATTCTCACAGTGTAAACTATCATGGAGACGTGGTAGTTGAAATCTATATATCATATAATAGACTTATGTTTGAATAACTTCCCCTTATTCACTGCAATCTAGATTTAAGCTAAAAAATACTTTCCGAATGGAGGTCACTTCCAAGGCGACACGAAGTACCGCTCAAATCTAGACCGTGAATTCTTAGGGATGTGAGAGCTAAGAATAACGTACCGTATATGTTATTAATCTCCCACTGAATTTTTCTAATAACTCTATCATATAGAAGTTATTAAACTTCCACTAAAGTGTTCTATTGGGTAGATTTATACTTAGGTACTTTTCGGCTAATAAAACAACGCTATATGTGGTTTATCCAAGTATAACGCTTATAATTGGATTTTAACCTAGGATGTCTAGATGATACCCTTTTATTACCTCACATCACTCATGTATGCTTATAAAACCAGTTACTAACGCTCAATAATTCGGCCATAATCCCTAGGTAGGAGGTGTTTTGTAAACCGTCAACTTAAGTACCCCAAACATTTTATAGGATTATATACCAATTGAGTTTGTAACCTGAGTTCTATAAGTTTTAACTATTAAAACAGGTGGCCAACTACGTGAGCATGCAACTGTTGTTTATGGATTTTAAACGTCTAACCCGATTTTATAACAACTTATAAAACTTTAGACATGCTAAGCATCCATAACATACATAAAGACATTCAATATTTAATATAACACTTATATTAAATATAGGAAACCCTAACATGCATACTATATATTATAACAGATTATAACATACTTTCAATGCATGTAACATGCTTCCTATGGTGAGATTTTAAATCTAAATGGCATACTGTATACACATACAATATTTATTTAACTATAACAACATCAAATGCATAAATAATTAAACACAGACTGATACGGTTTTAGTTTTGGCATAAACAAGCAAACAGAAGCCTAACTATTACAAACAGCTTCAAAACCATCTTTAAACTGCTCCAAACCGAACCCAAGCATCTTGAACCAACCTGGATGAGTCTGAACTAGACCAACAAAGTCTGAACCGGACCAGCCAAAAACCCTTTAAGGCTGAACCGGATTGGACCTTGAGAAAAACCAGTCGAACAACTGCTCTCGATCCAACCTCAAAGTCTTGCTAAGGCTGATCATGTAGCGCTGAAGGCAATCGTTTAACACCATTGCCTTGTGTTGAGAAGAGGTACACAATTGCTTAGTGTCATCTGTCTATCGCATAGAGAAATCGTTTAGCTCTCGGGTAGAACTAAACGATTGCTTAACACTATCGCCTAGCACTTTATGTCATCATTTAGTGCCCGCAGCAACTAAATGATCACTTAGCCCTATCGCATAGAACATCATCTCGTCGTTCAACGTCGTAGTTACACAATCATTTAGTTCCATCGTATAGAACTTAAATGCATCGTTTAGCATTTTATCGTATCTCTTAGCACACGCCGCAGCTACATGATCATGTAGTGCCATCGTATAGCCCTCCAACGCATCGTTTAAATCCCACGCAAAAGCTAAACGATCGCATAGTGCTATCGTATAGCATATCAACGCATCGTCTAGCTCACGTAGGTACATGATCATTTAATGTCCAACATGACAACGATCAGCGCCCATTGCTATACGAACATCTAGCTTTTCTTCACATTGTGTAATACCTGGAACTAGATGATTGCTTAGCAACTGAACCTCAACAACGATTTTGTGCAGAAGCTGAAAAACTGGAATAGAAACTCGGCCTTCTTCACTTGTTTCTTAAATTACATCTTAATTTCAACCTTAATGACTCCAAATAAATTACAGACTCTTGCTAACACATAAAAGCTCATCAAACAAGAGCCAATTACAAATTTAAATGAGAAATTAAATAGAATTAAAAAAGCCAAAACTCAGAAAACCATATCAGTGCATCAGTTTCACATAATTCATATAAAACACCCACCACACCAAAATTAAACCGAACTGAATGCTTATATGATACTCTGATACCAATTGTAGGATTGTATCAACAACAGTGGAAGCAACAATGATCATTTAAGTACTCTAATTCATTAATTTTGGCAAAATATAAAGCATGCTCTTGCAGAAAACAAGTGAGTTTCATGACATACCTTTGTATAACCTCTTCAAAGCCCAATCTCCAAGTGCAATCTTCTTTGAATCTTGTTGCAGACCCCCCTAAGATCTTCCCCACTATTCTCTTGGTGCTCTAGATTGAGTTGTGGGACTCAAAACAAGCTTGAATCAAGGGATTATGGAGAATTGCTCACAGTAGCAATCTTGTTGAAGAACACTTTCTTCAGCACGATTTTTTTTTCTAAAATTCTCTCTTGATTGCATGCCCGAAATTCACTCCAACTCTTTAATATATTGCAGACCATCATGCAAGGAAGAGAGTTGCATGAGTTGCAGCTCATGCTTGGAGTAACACAAGGCAATGGTGATGGATTTTGTGTGAGCAAGTAGAAGATGAATAATGGAAAAACTTGTTTTTCCATTTGTGTATTATACCAACTTTTCAATTTCCATCAAAACCAATTTTGATTTTAAAGTTGAAAATTTTATTAATTTTATAAAATTAATTTCATAAATTAATTTTCAAATAAAACTAATTAATTTAATATCAAATATTAAATTAAATTTTACATCCATCTTTATATATTTAAATCATATTTAAATATAAATTCTCCTATTTTCGTTTAATTCTCAAATTAAACATGTAATTATATCTCATATAATTACTAATTCCCTTAATCTAATTTGAAAGTTTCAAATTAACTTATCACACTATTCTAGAGCTAGTCTAGTTATGAGCTAGTAGGGGGACCTCGCGGACCTACAGATCATGGGCTCCAACGATATGATATTAATTAGCTAAACTCATTAGACCGAATTAACCCCCATTTGTTAACTAATGGGTCACTTCACTAAAGCCCATAGTTGCACTCCCCTCTCTGTAGATATATTATGTCTACATGGTTTAACCATATTCAGTAAGTCGACCCTTCACAGGTTGTTTGAATTAACTGTTGGGTCAAATATTTGTTTTACCCTCGAGATTACGTCTTATTCCTCAAGTTCCCACTGATCCTCTAATGAACAACTGGTTTGTGATCCGATCACTAAACCAAACTCTCTCAGACCAGTAGAGGGTGAGGCCCCTTATTCAGGACCTTGATTCAGTACTTGAGAGAAAAACCTTTCTCTTATCCCTAAATCGGGTAGGCGTGAACTCCATCTTGCACCCTATGTTCCGAGCTATCTATTAGGTCTTACACCTGAAATGGAAGATTTATTGAGCCGGCGTTGTTGAGTCAACCCTCACCTATGAAAATCTAAGGATAATCCCGAATAAACAGGAGTTCATAGTTAGCTCAGGATTAAGATCGAATTATCTAGGTCATCTTATATAGTAAACAACATTATACAAACTCATTATATAATATGAAATAGTCAATTTTATACAGTAAACAGCGTTATAAAATAAGAGTAACTTATTTTTTAGTCTTATCTTATGCAAATTCATTGCATAGGATGCCCCCACTTCTCATGTCATAAGATGTACAAATTAGGATCACATTGTATGTAGCACTTTATAACTCTTTGTAACGACTACAAAGTAGGCCTCATCCAATAGTGTTACCAGAATAAGGTACCCAATCTTATTCATGTACTATAGACCATTTTGACTATTTACTCGAATCTGATCCACTCTTATGTCTCCACATAAAGTTCAAGTACTCATATAATAGTCATGGGTCTTAGTTTATTGAATTTAGACTTTCATACAATTTATAAAATCAATAATAAGTTTATTGATTATAGAAAATATTTATCATTTTACAAACTGCAAGTTTTAGGATATAAAACCCAACATCCATGTCTAATATATCACAATGTGTGAATGATAAAGTTGGAAAAATATCGAGGCTAAAAACACACGACTATCATGTTTTGCTTCATAGACCACTTTCTAATTGTATTCGAGCATACCTACCGAAGAACACATACACTGATATTGTTGAATTGTGTGCATTCTTTCGCGACTTATGTGCAAAAACAATATATGTAAGTTATTTGAACTGACTACAAGCAAACATTGTAGTCATACTTTGTAAGTTGGAGAAAATATTCCCACCTGCCTTCTTCGGTGTAGTGGTACATCGTACTGTTCATCTACCATATGAAACCAAAGTGTTGGGTCCAGTTAGTTATAGTTAGATATATCCTATTAAAAGAAGTTTACGAACATTAGAACAATTTGTATGGAACAAAGCATGTCATGAGGGGTCTATAGCGGAAGCATATGTAATGAACGAATCATGGAACTTTTGTTCACAATATCTAGCTAGGATTGAAACGAGATTCAATGGAGATGAACAAAATGATGATAACAGTCCCGAGCATGTGATATTTGGTGAATTTGAATTATTTAGATAGAGGGTATGACCATTAGAGGCGTCAACTTTACGGACACTATCAGTTGAGGAAAAGTGTATTGCACTTTGGTACATTTTCAACAAATGTAAAGAAATAACATATTATTTCAAGTACATTTCAAACTTTATAGTTTTCTAACTTGTAAGATAAATTATTTGATATAACTTTTTAATGATCAATTCTAGGCAATACTTTAGGTTAATTCGCCGTAAAGCTTAAAGCGCCTCTAACTTATATATAAGACATCAATGGAAATTTCCTGATTGGTTCAAATGTTAGGTATACATAGTATTGGAAGTTGAAAGGTGATTCATTTTCTATAGTCATTTTTAACGTATAATGAATTATTAGGTTCTACAACTGCGTGAAAGAGAAGATCGCTCTGATGATTTCTTTTCACTTGCAATGGGACCTTCGTCTGAGGTGCGCTTACAATGGATGAATTGTTAATGGGGTACGATTTCACACTGTAAAGTGTGATAATCATCAAGCTACATAAATTAATGGAGTCCTGGTGGCCGAGGAGATCGGTGAGAATGGAAGTATTGGTACAATTTCTATGGTGTCTCAAACGAAATATTAGATTTCCAATATGCGAACAGAAGACGTGTTTTTATGTTCAAGTGCAGATGGTTTGATATAGATAACAACAAAGTAATAGGACACATGTAGATTTAGGATATAAATTAATCAACACATCTCGCTTTTGGTATATTGATGAGCCTTTCATTTTTGCTATCCAAGCACAATAAGTTTTTTACCTCGATGACACAAAATATGGTAGCAACTGGAAAGTTGTTCAAGTAAACCAAAATAAGCGAATATGGGACGTACTAGAAGTAAGGGATGTTGAAAATGAACAACTAAATTTACTAGAAATTGTCGACGAAGTTTGAGTGTATGAATCCATTGAGGAAGTTACTTTATGTAAAGTCGACATTAATCCTACAATTATGGAATGACTAATTATTCGACATACTGATGATGACTTCATAAATGATGATGAAGAGCAATTATCTCCCAATAACAGTTTAAGTGTTGACGAATAATTTAATTTAGATGACGATGATGACTAATAATATATATACTCACTTCTCTTTCTCTATTTACACATATTTAATATTGATTTTATATTTCTTGATTTTTTTTTATAGATACATGTCAACCCCTAACAGGCAACATGAGGCAGAGGAAGAATTCCAAGAGATGGAGATATATCTTCACTACAGGATCTTCTGTGGGTGACACTTTAGGTTGGTATTCGTACACATCTTCTATTGATTGAAATATATCCTAAAATCTTTTAATTTTTAATCCTTAGATAGTAGCTCTCCATCCACTCGGAGGAAATGCAAGCATTTTCAGAACATCGAGTTGGAAAAATATGTACAAACAATATAAGAGAATTCCAATCGTGATCAAAGAAAGGGAGAAGAAGTTGATTTGTCAACATTTTGTACGATTTAGTAATGCCTAGGAAGCACAGATACTTCTAATTGTGTAGAGAATCGGTATCAGATACGGATACAATACGGATACGTCCAGATATGTGGCAGATACGTGTCTGATACGTGATTTGAAGTATCTGATTTTTTTATTTTTATTTTTAATTTTCAGATACACGTATTTGCTTCCAGATATGTGAAGGGGATACGTGGGTCAATTTTTTGTTTCAAATTTAAGCCCAACCATTTAAAAAGCCCAACCTTCAACCCATTTTATTTTAGTGCATGTTTAGCGGTGATTTTTAAATCATCAAAAATTATTTTTTTTTTCATTTTTAAAATCACTCGAAACACAATTTTAATTACTCAAAATTAATTTATTTTCAATTTTACACTTTTAAATGCAATTTTCATATCATCAAAATTAGTTTTGAAGAATTAAACATGTTTCATGGTGATTTTGAAAATGATAAAAGTGATTTCAACCATTTTAAAATTAATTCCAAACATAAATGTCCACTTAAATTGAGCAATCCAAAACAAAATAAATTAAAAATGATAAAACATAAAAAATTAAAAAAAAAATCCGAAACGTAATTAAATCTCCATTCTTCCCTTCTCTCTCACTATTTAAATCATGATTCGCACCTCCTTCATCCTCAACTTTATTATTCAATTTCATCTTCTACTTCTTTCCTACCGTCACTCTCTTCTTGAATCTATTATAATCTAACTTAAAATATGTATTATAGTGATTAATTAAACATTATATATATATATATATATATATATATATATATATATACGTATCTTCAACGTATCCCTATCTTAGTTTTTAGAAATTAATGTATCGCTGTATCGTATCGTATCTGTATCATGTATCTGTATCTGTGTCTGTGCTTCTTAGAGTAATGCGATTGGTGTCATCGTCAGATCTGCATTTCCAATGTGATGTCGAACTTTCGCTGATGTTCCAAACGAATTTGTAGAATTGGCTAAGAGTCAATTGTTGATAAGTTTATCAGTTTGTTCTTTTAGATTGTCATAAACATCATATATGTTAATTATTCCTTAATTCTTTTGTAGCCTCATTTTGTGCTTGATTTATCCGACCAAAGACTTAGTAATTTTATCAAACATCAAATGCAAAATTCGTTCAAAGAATTCATAGCATATTTGCACAGACATTACAAAAAATGTTGCAACCCTCAGCAAGTAGTTCCAACCCACCTAGCTGGCTTAAAAATAGATCAGAAGATTGACATTTTTTGTATTACTGTTTTTCAGAGTGAAGAATTTCAAGTTATAATAATTGAGGACGTCTATCATTTACTTCATTTACTATTGTGAAATATCTTTCTAATTTTTTTTTGTTCAAATGTAGAAAATTTCGGAGAAGAATAGGAAGAATAGAGAGAAATTACCATTCAACCACGTAGGTGGATCGAAGCCGTTCCTACAAATTCAGTCTGAGTTGCAAGAAAAATAAGGTCGAGAAGTAGGACGTGTTGACCTATTTAAAGAAACAAACTCTAAAGGTGACAAGTTCGTGAATGAGGCAACTGAGGATGCACATGTAATCAATTTTGTTTTGTTTTCATTTTGTTTTTCATTTGTAAGTTCAATCACTCGTATTTACACATTTAATTAATATGTGCAGAAACAAAAGTTAGAATTACAATTCAACCTAACTTCAGAAGGTTCCCAACCACTAACAGGGAACAAAATCTGTGAGACCATTTTGGGTAAACCTCGGTCATGTAAAAGACCTAGGTTGGGGCCTTAAAGCTAAGTCAAGAACGGGTAGCAGCTCATCGAGTTCGTCATTTACTCAAGGCATGGAAAGTATGAAGGTGAGGGAATTGAAAGACAATGTCGAACAATCTCAATTGAAGATTAAAGAACTTGAAGACGTTAAAAAATAAATGAGAGAAGATCATGCAAGACAAATGGAAGAAATGATAAAAATGATTGAAGATATGATACGATCACAAAGAGAAGGGTCATCGAATTAGGTATGATTACTTCATTATCTAGTTGACTAATATGTTGTTATCTTGCAGTCATAGTAGCAAAGTAGTTATGTCTTACTAGTAGCTTTATGATATGAATTGTTGTATATCCTGCAGCTATAGTAGCCAAACAATTGGATTTTGATGTATTTTTTGGAGTGTTTGTGTGTTTGTGGATGTTTATAAAATGTGAATGTTGTATGGGGTGGGTTGAGGTTAGTTATACTAATTTTAGAGTTCAACTTGGAATTTTTTGTTTGTTTGTGGAAGTTTATGAAATTTGAATATTGTGTGGGATGGATTGAGGTTAATTTGTGGCTTTTGTGTGTTTATGGAGGTTTAAGGTTGAGAACATGTAGTCTTGGAAGCATGTTGATTTTCTTTGTTTTGTAGGATTCATCTTATGACTTTTGTTTGTTTGTGAAAGTTTATGATTTTGAATGTTGTGTGGGATGGGTTGAGATTAGTTATTTTTTTGGAGTTCAACTTGTGGTCTTTATATGTTTGTGGAGGTTTAAGGTTGAGAACATGTAGTTTTGGAAGTTTGTTGATTTTCTTTGTTTTGTAAGATTGTAGTATTCATCTTATGACTTCTGTTTTGTTTGTGGAAGTTAATGAAATTTGAATGTTGTATGGAATGAGTTGAGACTAGTTATTCTTTTGGAGTTAAACTTGTTGTCTTTGTGTGTTTGTAGAGGTTTAAGGTTGAGAACATGTTGTCTTGGAAGTGCGTTAATTTTCTTTATTTTGTAAGATTGTAGGATTCATCTTATGACTTTTACTTGTTTGTGGAAGTTAATGAAATTTGAATGTTGTGTAGGATGAGTTGAGAATAATTATCTTTCTTTTGGAGTTCAACTTGTGGTTTTTGTGTATTTGTGGAAGTTTAAGGTTGAGAACATGTAGCCTTGGAAATGTGTTGGTTTTCTTTATTTTGTAGGATTGTAAGATTCATCTTATGACTTTTGTTTATTTGTGGAAGTTTATGAATTTTGAATGTTGTGTGAGGTGGGTTGAGATTAATTTTCAAATGAGAGGTTGAGAGTTCTTCTTACATTTATTCTTCATATATATATATATATATATAATGTTCTCTAATTAATGTAATTGTAGGTAAACTACTGTTTTGGAGATGTTGTTTGAAGATGTCGTTTTGAGATGTCGTTTGGAGATGTCATCATACTTTCTTCTATGTATTCGTTAAAACATATTTGTTTTGTAGACCATCTTTGTCAACTTTTCTCTCTTTTGTGTAATGAAGAATATTATCGACTTTGTTATTGTTTTTGTTAATTTGAATGTGAATACATTTTGTTCTTTATGTGTTTGATTTGCTTAATAATGTTTTAAATTTTAGGTTATTTAGATCAAAATAAAAAAAAAAAAGGCTTGGATATTGCACCAATTCCCGATGACGATGTGGGAAGTCTTATTATCTCCCAATGACTAGTCAATCGTTGGGAGTTTAATTTCAAAAACTGTGAATCAAACTCTTAAACTTCTGACAATATTAAAATCTTCGGGAGATCAGAGAACTCTCGACAGATAAATACAACCATCAGGAGTTGTCCTAATTTCTGACAATGTGTATACAAGCATCGGGAGATGATCTCTAGATGGGTTTATCCTGACCAAACTCCCAATGCCTATTTAGTCATCGAAAGTTGATCTCCTGATGCGTTTTTTTTACCATTTTCCGATGATTTGGAGCGTCGAAAAAGGGGTGTTTTCTTATAGTGTTCTTATGAAAAGATTTGAAAACTAGAAGATACTTGATGACGAATCAATAGTTGAATTAATGTTCGTCTATTGAATATATCAAATGATGAATTTGCTCTAGGAAAAAATGTCTAAAGAAAAATTGGTGTATCCAAGAGGTTTGACACGAAAGTCATTGCTATAAAAGAAGCTCAATACATTGCAAAAATGATTGATGAATTTCTGGGTTCTCTTATAACATTTGATCGGATCTTATCTCAAAGAGGGAGTGTATAATCACTTTTGTTTTTTATTTAGGGTAGATGAAAATATAGAAATAAATTAAAAGCAACAACTCATGTTGTGTTTAATTAATGGTTAAGCATAAAAAGGAAGAAAAAATTAACATACCTTTGTAGAACTCTTCCATAGCAAATTTTCTTTCTTTTCCCGCAAATTGGTCTTCTCCTCCTCAAAACCGTGACACCTCCAAAAGGTATTTCTTGCTATATCTCTGGCAAGGAACCGGTTTGTGGGAATCTTCCTTTTAAATGATAAAGGGAATTAGGAAAAAAAAATCTTTATGCAGAGAACTTTTCTCCATTGTAAAATATGAGAGAGAGAGAGTGAACGATCTTAATTGCAGAGATCTTCTTCAATCCACATAGAAATACATTAAAAAAAAAAAAAAAAAACTCTATTTAATGGAGAGCTGGGATAACTTCCCCACTCTCTCCACCCTTCCTCTCCCCTATAATGTAGAAGAGTTATTTATTTAAAGAATAATAATTAATCAAAATAATAAATTATATTTAATTTATTAATTGATTAAATATCTCATATCTAATTAATTGAATATTTGAATCATATTCAAATGTACAAATCTCTCATAATCTACAATTTTAATATGAATCTTATTAATATTATATTTGAATCATATTCAAATACATTAGATCTCCTATATTATATAGTTTAATTCAAAATTAACTATATATTGTATGTATTTATATATACTATATTAAGTATATCATATACAATTAACATATTATTCATTCCGTTAATTTGAACACCTCAAAATATTCTTTCAAAATATTCGTCCTCGTCAATCCATGGTGAGTTAACAAAGAGACCTAATAGACCTACGGATTATAAGCTTAAATGATTCGAGATTAATTAACTAAACTCTTTATTTATTTATTAATTAAACTCTTCAATGATTCAAATGTACAAGCTTCAATGAAGAGTCTTTAGAATAAAGTTGACTTGACTAGATTCGTCAATGACAACACCATTCATTTCAGCAACATTGAAATAAACTCTCATGTCGAGAACATGTTCTTGAATAAAGGTTCCCTCTTGTATTCTTGCATTAAAAATGAACTTGAGAGCATCATGCTTGAGTTGAGTAGACTTTTGTTCAAACATCTCATGCAATGATTCCATGATCTCACGTGCAATGATCACGTATGAATTATGATAATCATTAATTAAAATGTAATAGATATATTTAGTTAATGATGATATCATGATAGATGCATATCATAAGTTTTAATTCATTAATGTAGATATAAGAGTAATATTGTATGATTAATGAATAATGAAACTTAGAATATGGTTGCATGCTAACCTAATATGATTAGGGCTTTATTAATATCAAAACAAAATTAATTTATTTATTTTAAAGAATTTAAATATTGTAATGAACTTGTCTTTAATTTTATTTCTAATTAGATTATAATTAAATGAAATCGTATATTTTTTCAAAATAGTTTAAAAAATGAGAAAATAAAGGATTAATTATAAAATATTAACTATAAGGGCTCTATCTAGGAAAGTTTTGTCTAAGGATTAAGGTATTTAAGTTGGCCATAAGGGAACACCCCTATCTTTGTGGCGGCCTAGAACCATCCTTTTTTGGAACATGTTCCAAATGATCATGAAGTCGATTGTTGGCTAAGGTATTTGTTCTAGCTTAGGTTCTTATGACTTTCTCCCTTTTTATGTAAGCTTGTAAGAATTTGAATTTTGTTTCTATTTGTTTGTTAATTCCCATTCTAATTTAATATACTATGATTTATCAACTTGCAATTGCCCGACAAACTTATTATGGATCTTAAATCGGTAGCTAGGGATTGAATTGCAATATGTGCCATGTAATTATATTTTAATCCTTAAAAAGCAAAAGGTCAGGTTAGCTTGTAAACTGTTGTCTAAGACAATGAATATGACTCTAATCAATCTAGGAGAAAATCGATTGAATGTTCATTGATGGTTTTTTCAATTAGACATTCAACTTAACTTTGCCCTAAAACTTAATGTTATTAAACCAATTGAATTTGTATGCTTTTCATCTATTCACCTTGAGCTAATTAGATAATTAGGTCGGTTAATCCACTTTTCTAATTAATTAGGTGAAGAGCAAAAAAATAATTTAAATCAAGTAAATAGATTTTTTTTTATCAAGTAAACTGAAATGGGGAAATTTGAATTAAACCCAAGCTAGGCATTTTCTCATTATGATAACTCGCTCTATTTAATTTTTATGTAATTTATTTTCCTTGCAAACAATTCATCTTAAAACCCCTCCTTCGTTACCTCGACCTGTAAACAGTTTATTAGAGAAACACATCGTTCCCTATGTTTGACCCATACTATCACTACTGCAATTTTAAGTAGAAATGAAAATTATTTGATCCAGAGTTGGCGATAAACTCTGGCCGATCAACTCTATGTCAAAGTCTGTGTGAATGCTAAACTCTAGAACAAATGACTTAGTCAATATTTTATCCATGGGATAAATCTCTAGAGCCATGTGAGGTCTTGGTTACTCTAAGGTATGAAGAACCTAAATTCAGTATTGGCACCTCCTCTAAATCTAAAGTTGCTAAAGATATAGTGGTTAATGTTCATCAGACTCAGATGTCGTATTAGATATTGGAACCAAAGCATAAGATAGAATAGTCGTATGTCTTACATATGAGATAGAAGTTGATTTGTCACTATTGTGGTAAAGGTCATATAAGACCCTACTACTTTTACTTACATGGAAGGAATTGAGAAAAATCATGGTGCAAAGTAGAAGTCCTATAAAATTAAAAAATTACATACTTCGACCAAAAGGAGTTAGATAATAGTAATATGTTAAAGCTACTAATTACACGGGAGAGTTTGCCATAGAGGAAAGTTCTGTCTCTTTTGGCACTATGTATTTATGGTACGGTCATCTTTCCAAAATCAAGGGGTATATAGAAACAGAAGTTGTTATGCAAACCCCAAATCCTAGTTTGTCTACTTAAGTGTGATAATAAGTATGTAAAGTATGATTAAGTGTAAGTTATATTATCTATGTAGTGAAGAAGCTTGAGAATGAGCAGAAAAGAGGAAAATGTTCTCAGTGTTGAGATTGTAGCTTTCGGTTAGCAAGGTATGTAGGCATGTAGAAAGGAAAATTTGGCTAAGTATAGAAGTAGATTCCATGCGTTGAAGGTTGTTGCCAAGAGTAGGCGGCAGCCAAGTGCCTTCATTGAGGTTAGTTGAGCACAAGTTGGGCATGGAGGCAAGGAGAGGTGCGGCTAAGTATGGCCAAAGGAAGGCTATGCGTTGAACGTGAGATATGCGCTAGCCAAGTATCGCGTTGAGGTAGGTGGATAAGGATGCACGTGCATAGGCAAGGATGTTTTAAAGGATGTGGCTTGTGCATGCGTTGATGGGTGTTGGGCCAGGCAAGGATGAGCATGAAGTAGGGCCATGCGTTGATCTTGAGACTAGGCATTGGGTGCAAAAGAGGCGTTGAGGCATGCGCTGGTTGAGTGGTGTATGCACCCGAGTAAACTTGTGCGTGGGTAAGAGTTTAGGGGCAGTGCGTTGGTGATTGGAGAAATTTCTTAGCTTAATCACCGATTTTGGTGGCCATCTGTCGAGATTAGAAGGTCTAATTTTACCTGGTGGGATAGGTGTCAGATTAAGCTTGATTATGGCCATGCAGCTTCAAGTATAAAAGGATAGGCTCACTTCAAGGACTTGGTTGGCCATTTTACTCATGCTAAAGGAGTGATTCTAGAGCCATTCAAACGAGTGGTGAGTGTAGTTGATGTCCCTGGGCTTCCAAAAGGAATTTCATACGAATTCAAATTGAATTCGAAGTTTTCCTCAAGAAGGTCAGGCTCACGAGTGAATCTGAGCCAAAGGTGAAGAATGGAGATTTTTGGACAGATCAAGAGAAATTTGAAGCTTAATTTTTAAGGCAAGCAAGTTAAGACATTTCTAAACATATTTGTAGAAGGAAATTTCTTGAAATAATGTCTTGAAAAATAAGTAAATTGAGTTTGAATTTGAATATGGATTTATGCATTGAACAAGCAAGCAGCTGCTTATATTGAGTAAGCAAGCAGCTTGAAAGGCCAGATGGAGGTGTTGTGTGAGTGGGTGCACGAGGTTGTGAGAACAGGGTTGCACTGAAGGGTATGAAGCGCTGGCATATGCTTGCGAAGGCAAATTAGCGCAAGGTACATTATAGGGCACCAAGCGTGCATGCAAAGGATTGCATAGTGAGGCGTGTTGTGTGTGAAGGGGTGCACTGATGCGTTGAGGCACGTGGCTGGGTTAAGAGATATGTGATGGGCATGGGCGAGGCGTGAGCACATAGGCACGCGCTGATGCATGGTGTGAGCTTGGTAGCCGCAGAACCTAGCCACTTGACCCAAGGTACTTAAGTATAGGCTACGTTAGTGGGCATGCATTGGGCAATGTTCTAAGTTGATATTAAGCTTATTAAAGGGAGTTAGGCTAATGAAGGAGCTAGATATTAACCAAAGTTGTATGTCCACTTCACAGGACAAATGCTCATAAGAGAAGCTTACCAACCACAAGTAGAATGCCTAAGGCTGTGAGTGACAAAACTAAATGTTTTTCCTAAATGTTTATTAAATGCATGATTTATCCTAAAGACTAGTTTTGATGCCAACTTTTATGTAAGTATGCTAAAATGATAGTTTCCAAGCAAACCAATTTTTAAGAGTTTTTCTAACGCGTGCATGGTTTAAAGATGTTTATCAAAGCATGTTCTAAGTATTTATATACTTTATGTTATGAGGCATGCTTTAGTAAGTTATGATTGTGTGATGAAGAGGTTTAAAACATACGTTTTATGTTACTTATGCTTTAAGTGTTTATGTTTCAATGAGTAGGCTTTATGATGATTAAGATGATTCTGATACCGAAGGACTATGAGAAGGTATCTCAAAAACGCAAGTCAAAAAGACCTTGCGGTGATCTATCCAATCATTCACAACAATTATACAACCGGTGCTTACTAAATTTAAGATATGGAAATACATGCGAAATTAAATTGGAAGGAAATACAAAAGCATTAAAGACTAAACCTATTAGATAGTAATTAACGAAATTTAGAAAACGGTAAAAGGAAGTTGTAAAGAAAGTAAGTAAACATAACTAGGGAAGCTGATTAAAAGAAGTTCTGAGAATTATTGCAATCACTCCCCCTGCAAGCGGTTTAATCCTGCTTGCCCAAGTCAATGGTGTCCATGCGTTGATCAAAGTCGCCTCCATAATAAGGCTTAATCCACTGACCACTGACTTTGAATGCGCTGTTCCCATCTAAAGTTGTGAGTTCCACTATGTTGTATGGAAAGATTGTCTTGATTTGGAATGGCCCAGACCAGTGGGACTTCAACTTTCCTGGGAACAATCGCAAACGAGCATTGAATAGAAATACATGTTGACCTTCGGTAAATGTCCGATCATTTATATGGTTGTCATGCCATTTCTTTGTTTTCTCCTTGTATATCTTGGCATTTTCATAGGCATCCCTTCGCCATTCGACCAACTGATTCAATTGCAGTTTCCGGACTTTTCCCGCATTGGCTAAATCAAACTTCAGCTTCTTGCATGCCCACATTGCTTTATGTTCCAACTCAAGCGGCAGATGAAAAACTTTTCCAAAGACTAGGGCGTATGGAGACATGCATATTGGTGTTTTGTAGGCAGTCCTGTAAGCCCATAGTGTTTCATCAAGCTTGGGTGACCAATCCCTCCTGGAAGTATTAACTACCTTCTCCAAGATAGTTTTGATCTCTCTGTTAGAAATCTTTTCCTGCCCATTAGTTTGTGGGTGATAAGCAGTTGCAACTCGATGGCTGACATTGAATTTAGTCAACAGGTTGGCAATTATGCGGTTGATAAAGTGAGAACCCACATCGCTGATTAAGGCCCGTGGCATCCCATACCAATAAAAAATGTTCTTCTTTAGAAACTTCGCCACAGTGGCTGCATCATTCTTGGCACATGCGATGGCCTCAACCCATTTCGATACATAATCAACCGCAACCAGAATGTATTGATGACCTTTAGATGGTGGAAACGGGCCCATGAAGTCAATTCTCCAAACATCAAATAATTCAACTTCTAAGATTGACGTCAATGGCATTTCATTTCTTTTAGACATATTCCCCATCCTTTGACACCTGTCGCATTGCACAACATGGGCATGAGCATCCTTAAACAGTGTTGGCCAAAAATAGTCGCATTGTAGGACTTTTGCTGCGGTCCTTTGCCCCCCAAAATGTCCTTCATATGGGAACTCATGACAGAGCTCTAAAATGTGCCTAGCTTCATGCTCAGGAACACATCGACGTATTATATTATTAGGTCCTTGTCGACAAAGGAATGGATCGTCCCAGAAATAAATTTTGGCATCATGTCTTAGCTTCTTCTTCTTTTGGTATGTATAGCCATCCGGCAATTGACTGCAAACTATAAAGTTTACCATGTCCGCATACCAGGGAACATTACTCTCTATTGCCATTAGAAGCTCATCGAGGAATCTTTCCTTAATATTTTTTTCTGCCCCTTAAACCTCGCAATTTTCCAATTTTTGACAAATGATCTGCGACTTGGTTCTCGATGCCCTTCCAGTCTTTAATCTCTAGGTCGAACTCTAGCATGAGCAACACCCACCATATAAGCCTCGGTTTTGCATCCTTCTTCATCATTAAATACTTGATCGCAGAGTGATCTGTATACACCACCACGTTTGTTCCGATTAAGTACTGTCGAAACTTTTCAAGTGCAAATACCACTGCAAGCATTTTCTTTTTTGTGGTCGTATAGTTCTCTTGTGCATCATTTAGTGTTTTATTTGCATAATAAATAGGATGCAACACCTTATCCTTGCGCTGACTCAAAACTGCGCCCATAGCATATCCGCTAGCATCGTACATCAACGCAAATGGTTGCGTCCAATCTAGCGCAATCAAAATAGGTGTGGAGATGAGTGCATCTTTCAATGTGTTAAATGCTTTGGTGTAGGCGTCATCAAAATTATACTCGCGGTTAGCTTCGAGAAGTGTACTTAGGGGTCTTGTGATCTGGAAGAAGTTGCGAATAAATCTTCTATAAAACCCAGCGTGTCCTAGAAAGCTCCTAAGTGTTTTTATGTTCATTGGTAGGGGGTAACTTGAAGGTTACGTCAATCTTTGCCTGATCGACTTTTAATCCTGCCTTAGAGATTTTGTGACCCAGAACTATTCCTTCTTCCACCATAAAGTGGCATTTTTCCCAGTTTAAAACAAGATTTGTTACCACGCACCTCTTCAAGACCTTTTCAAGGTTAGACAGACATAAGTCATAGTTGCTGCTGAAGATTGAGAAATCATCCATGAATACCTCGACTGACTCCTCCAAGTAATCTGAGAATACTGCCATCATGCATCGTTGAAAAGTGTCTGGTGCATTACAAAGTCCAAATGGCATGCGTCGGAATGCGAACACCAAATGGGCATGTGAAGGTTGTCTTGTCTTGGTCCACCGGTACAATTGCTATTTGGTTATACCCTGAATAGCCATCAAGAAAACAGAAAAATTCATTCCCCGCAAGTCTGTCTAACATCTGATCAATGAACGGGAGTGGAAAGTGGTCTTTTTTAGTGCTCAAATTCAGCTTGCAATAATCCATGCAAATTCTTCACCCCGTAGTCGTCCTTGTAGGAATCAATTCATTCTTGTCATTTGTGATGACTGTTATCCCCCCTTTCTTTGGAACACATTGTACTGGGCTCACCCAACTGCTATCAGATATCGGGTAGATGACACCTGCATCCAACCACTTTACTATTTCCTTCTTTAAAACATCCTTCATGGCAGGGTTCAAGCGGCGTTGCCTTTCTATTGATCCATTCTTTCCTTCTTCCAGACGAATCTTGTGCATACAATACGAGGGACTGATTCCTCGAATGTCTACCAAGGTCCATCCTAAGGCTTTTGCGTTATTTCTTAAGATACGTATGAAAGTATCTTCGTTCTTCTTACTCAGTGATGTAGAAATGATAACCGGTAACGTGTCGTTACTTCCTAAGTAAGCATACTTTAGGTGCACGTGCAACGACTTTAACTCTAACACAGGTGGTTCTTCTAAAGATGGCTTAATGCGCTGCGATGTTCGTTCAGATAACTTGAGTGGTTCAAAATTCGATTCAGCATGAATTGCGGTGTAGTCCTCCTCCAACATTGCGCCGATTTCATAATCCTCCTCCTCTATTTCCTTCAGGGGTTCGTGCCACTGTTCTCCCCGCAGCTCCTCGATATATTGGCAGTTCTCTATATCAACTGGGTACTTCAACGCATTAAGTACGTTAAATTTCACTTCCTGATCGTTGACCCGGATGGTCAATTCTCCTTTCTGCACATCGATTAATGCTCGCCCTGTGGCGAGAAATGGGCGACCCAGGATGATAGGAATTTATCGGCTTCATAATCCAATATGACAAAGTCTGCTGGGAAGATAAACTTGTCCACTTGCACGAGAACATCTTCTATCTTGCCCTCAGGTAGGTTTATCGATCTATCGGCTAGCTATAATGTGATCGTGGTTGGCCTTGCTTCGCCTATGTCCAACTTCTTAAAAATTGACAAGGGCATCAAATTTATGCTTGCCCCTAAATCATACAGTGCGTTCCTTACCATTTTCCCTCCTATGGTGCAGGGCAATGTAAAAGTCCCAGGGTCCTTCATTTTAGTAGGGAGATTGCAACAAAACGCTGCATTCATATGTTAGTGCAACTGTTTCATTTTCCCTAATCTTTCTTTTGTTGGCGAGAATATCCTTGAGAATTTTCACATAACTCGGCATTTGCTCTAATGCTTCTATCAAGGGAATATTAATGTGTAGCTGTCAGAGAATGTCCAGAACCTCTGAAATTACTTGTTATCATCTTTCTTTTTCAGCCTGGATGGGAAAGGTGGAGGATCCCGCCGTGTTTCTTGTTCACTTTGTTGTTTGGTGAGGTCGTGTGCTTGCTGTGTGTCATTAGCTAAAGGTTGCGTTGATTGAGAATTCATGTCTTGAGGAGTTTCATCTTTTGTAGATGAACTTACTTCTGAACTAGTGCTGCTTCTGTTATTAGGTAACTGGTCATCATCAACAGTCAAATCTATTGGTGTTGTTATTGCATCTGGTACTTTCAGCATAATAGGGGCTGTCGTTCTACCACTTCTCAATGTCACTGCATGACATTGTTCTTTACCTCTTAGCTCTGAAGCTCCCGAGTCTTCGTGCCGCGTACCAGGTGCTTTCTTCTTTAATTCCCTCGTAAGCTGATCTATTTGATCTTCTAATTCTTTAAGAGAGTCAGCTTGCGATTGTCTCATTGCCTCACTCTTTTCAATATAGTGTTTTAACGATGTCTCCAGAGACGAGGTACTGCAAGAGGTATCATATGCAAACAATTGGTCATAAGGTGGCATACCTTGAGAATTACTTGGGCTGCAATCCAGATTAGTGAAGATCGGAGGGTTGCCTCGATCCCCTTGATAACTGAATTGATAGAAACTATGGCCCTTCTGATTGAGATTCTCATCCAAACCAAAAATTGGGTGATCCCACAAACCAAGGTTGTGGTTGTTGCCTACTGATTCATCATAAATAGCATATACGGGTTGTTGATTCCATGGGCAGACGTCTACAGGATGTACCTCTCCCCATTGAGTGCAATCCATTGTGGTCACATGAGTCACCGCATTAAATTGCGCTGTTCCTTGAGATAGAGTTTTCTACTGATTAGCCACCGTCTAGAGGAGTGAGGTCATTGTGGTCATTTGCTCGACCAATGCGCTCATTGTGTCCATTGGTATATCACCCCTTTCTACTCTTTCTTGCTCTCGACCTCTTACCTCAAGCCCGTTATCAACCCACTCGTCAGAATGTCGCGAGATGCGATCCAATATGTTCTTCGCTTCCATATATGACTTATTCATTAATCCTTCTTCTTCGGTGGCATTGGCAACTGCTTGCGTTGATTGGTCTAAGCCATTGTAAGAGGTTTTCATCAAAATACTATAAGGAATCCCAATATGTGGACAGTTCTTCACTAACTACCAGAATTGCACCCAAGCGGTGCTCAAGGTTTCATAACCCTTTTGTTCGAAATTCAAAACATCCCTCCGCCTCTTTGCATTGACAGACGGAGGGAAGAATCTGTTCATGAACCTATCAACCAACTGCTCCCATCCATTAATTTCGTTTGGCTCTAATGCTTGAGCTCACCTTTTTGCTTCATCCTGTAATGTGTACGGGAATAGGTATACTTTAAGTCTTTCCTGAGTTACATCAGGCATGGAGAATGCACTGCACATGTCTACAAAATTTGTCAAATAAGCGTGTGGGTCTTCTCCCTGTAATCCTCCAAATTGTCCCACATTCTGAATCATTTACAACATAATAGGTTTTATTTCAAAGCTTGCATTCCCCTCAACCATGGGTCTTGAAATTCCAGGTGAGAAATTATAAAAATCTGGCTCAGCATATTCCCTTATAGGGATATTATAGTCAGCAGCCAGAAAAACTAGATCTTGCACTGGTAAATCTCCCATTTGGTTCCCTGCGGGTGCCATATCTTCATTAGCCATACTTCTTCACCAATTACTCTGGCCCTGATGAACTCTTGCGCGAATAGTACACTTGATCTCTAGGTGCGCTTAGAATCACTAGATCATTCCAACACTCGCAAGTCGTCAGACTGCTCTCCGCGTTGAACAGCCAGTACAAAGAGATCTATCCTGCACATATCACAAAAATATTCAACATTAACCATTAACCAGTCCCCGGCAACGGCGCCATAAACTTGTTGTGTAAATGCACGCAGAGATGTGTGATGTTCTATGCTCGAAATAATGCGATACTACTTCTAGATATGCGTTAATTATGGATGTTCACATAGTATGCCATACATTGTCACAAGTTTCCTTATGATGGAACTAAGTGTAATTCCACCGCAAGTTTCTCGATGTGATTCGAGGTCGAACACAGACTGCTTTAGTTTATTGTGGTATATTCATGATATATGCGACCAGGTTTTCAATCTTTAAAAATGGGTTTGTACAAGTATATAAATTCCGATAAAATAAAGTAAAGCAGTAAAAATGCGATAATAAAATAAAAATATAGTAAACCTAAGCTAGATGATACAAGATACAGGCTTCATGTTACAAGATGTTAGGGTCAAGGTTGGCTATGAAGGTTATGCAAAGAACGTGGAATACGACGGTAAGTCTTATGAACAAAATAGAAAGAGAAAGATAAATAACATAAACAGCGCAAGTTCTCAATTGCGTTGAAGCTATAAATACTGTTCCGCTCTTCTCTTGGCATACACCTTTCAGTGATCGACTGTGCTTCCATATGTCTGTGGTGAAATAGAGACTAACGTAATGAATGCAAGGTTGCTTCCATGTCTGGAAGTACTACTCGCTTTAGTTAAAGCATTCTTCTAACCTTCTCTCGATAGATCAGAATGGCATCTTCACTTCTGCTTTCACAGGTGAAGATGTCGTCTTGCATGCCTTAGCTAAATGCATTTTATATCTTTAACATAGATTAAGTACTTGGTTAATTCATATTGCTTATCAGGGAATTAAGAAGACATCATGAAGAAAGTGATTAACGGGTGAACGGAAATAGACAGAGAATGGAATATGAAAGTTATCGAAATATTTAATATGTCTATTAAGTGTTTGATACATGGTGTGTGAATGAAGAGATAAAGAGAAAGTGAAATACAACAATGAAAGAGATAGAATAGATATAAACAAGTGCCAATGTCTTGGCACCGATTCGATGGTGGTCTGCTTGCCGAATAGGATGGATCTAGTGGTAGGAAGAGCTTCTCTCTCAAGCTTGCTCCACCGGTAGCAGAGATCTATGCACAGAGCTTCCGATCGGGTGTTTGGCAGATTAGATATGAGATTCACCTCTCGGCCTTATCTCGTATTCTTCCCGAATTTCTTCACTTAAGCACTCAACTCAACCTTTTCTCTCAACAATTTTGCAGCAATTAGCCCCGTATCAAGTAGCATAAGTTTTCTCTGAAATCTATGGGTATTTATAGGTGTAGGCCTTTGACTCCGGCCTTGTGGTCCCCACTGATTGTTATGGTAATTCCGAAGATGGAGGAATAATTATTCCTTCTGTTATGCAATCAGATTGTCAATTCTGCACAACCTTTAGTTGTACACATGTCTCAATCCTCCGCTTTTGCGTTGCTCAGCTGCATCTTTCGATCGTGAATTTGCATGCGGTGTTGTTTTTATTACCGCATGCGGTTGAAATACAGCTCTGGATCGACTGTCGTATTGCACCACCATTGCGGTAATCGTCTCTTCATTGTTGATTGACGGGCACAATGTGATAGAGATGCATTGATCGGTTTTTCATGAGCCTTGAGCATAAGCGGTGACTTGGTTTCCCGCAAAAACGAGTAAAATTCGGCTTTTCTTCCATTTTTATGGTGCTAGTGGGTGTAATTGCGATCATTTATAATTACTGTAATTCTAGGCTAATTTTTATACAATCGGCGCATATTCATTAACTTTTGGCCGCAATATCTAGATAAGGTGGCATAAATAACTTGTATTCTACAAGTTATTAGATACTAAAAGTGGTGTATCTGGGACAGGGTGTATTGGTGAGTCTGTAGCCAGTGAAATTAGGAAACCCCCATGTACGAATTATGGTAAGCATTATTTAGAAATATGTTACAGTAGAAAGAACGTCTGTTTTTAGTGTGGAGAGACATCTCATTTCAAGAAGGATTGTCCCCAACTAGTTTGAGAAGCTCGGGTAGAACATGAACTGATTTCTTAGACTATTGAGCAATTAAAACAAACTTGTGTTAGAGGAAAGGGTTCTAGTGGAGCCAAAGTAGAAAGGAATAGTAAGACAACCACAAACATCAGGGTAGAATGTATGCAGTGACCCGTCAGGAGGTTGAGGAGTCACCAGATAATGTAAAAGGTAAAGTAACTCTGAGTAATTAGTTTGTTTTTATGTTGTTAAGCCCTGATGCTATTCGTTGTTTCTTTCGAGCATGCTCACTTTATATATGATAGAATGTTAGAAAGTATGTGAAGTGAATGTTCAAAAGTATGTGAAGTGAATGTTAGAAATTATGTGAAGTGAAATATTTTATTCTGCAACTGTTGAGGACGTAATAATAGTATGAAAACATCATAGCAACTACGAGGTAGTGTTGAAGAATAGTATTTAAAAGACCTGGAGAGGAAAAAGATATTAGTGCAGTTAAAAGGGAATATCTTTAATAAAAGGATCATGTGGTTGAGGAGTAGATATCCTTAGTTATTCAGTTAATAGACTTGAAGAAAATTTTGAGGACAAAATTTCATAAGGGGGAAGTAATTGTAAACCCGAACCCTAGTTTCCCTACTTAAGTGTGATAATTAGTATGTAAAGTAAGATTAAGTGTAAGTTAATATTATGTATGTAGCAAAGAAGCTTGAGAATGAGTGGAAAAAAGGAAAATGTTCTTAAGTGTTGAGATTGTAGCTTTCGGGTAGCAAGGTATGTAAACATGTAGAAAGGAAAATTTGGCTAAGTATAGAAGTATAATCCATGCGTTGAAGGTTATTGCCAAGAGTAGGCCACAACGAAATGCCTTCATTGATTAAAGTTGAGCACAAGTTGGGCATGGAGGCAAGGAGATGCGCGGCTAAGTGTGGCCAAAGGGAAGGCTATGCGTTGAATATGGGCTATGTGCTAGCAAAGTATCGTGTTGAGGTAGTTGGGTATAGACGCACGTGCATAGGCAATGATACTTTAAGGGATGCGGCTTGTGCATGCATTGGTGTTTATTGGGCAGACAAGGATGAATGTGAAGTAGGGCAATGCGCTGATCTTGAGACTAGGCATTGGAAGTAAAAATGGCACTGAGGCGTGCGCTAGTTGAGTGGTGTATGCACCCAAGTAAACTTGTGCTTTGGTAAGATTTGAGGGGCGATGCATTGGTGATTGGAGGAAGCTTTCAGCTTAATCATCGATTTTGGTGGCCAAGGTCTAATTTTACCTGGTGGGATAGGTGGCAGCTTAAGCTTGATTATGGCCATGCAAGTTCAAGTATAAAAGGATAGGCTCACTTCAAGAACTTGGTTTGGTCATTTTACTCATGCTAAAGGAGTGATTCTAAGGGCATTCAAACAATTGGTGAGTGTAGTTAATATCCTTGGGCTGTTGAAAGGAAATCCTTAAGAATTCAAGTTGATTTCAAAGTTTTTCTCAAAAAGGTCAAGCTCATGGGTGAATGTGAGCCAAAGGTGAAAAATGGAGCTTTCCAGACAGACTAAAAGGAATTTGAAACTAAAAATTTAAGATAAGCAAGTTAAGACATTTCTACACACGTTTGGAAAATTTCCCGAAATAATGTCTAGAAAAATAAGTAAATTGAGCTTGAATTTTAATATAGATTTATGCATTGAACAAGCAGGCAACTGCTTAGGACGAGCAAGAAAGCAACTTAAAAGGCCAGGTAGAGGAATTGTGTGAGTGTGCACGCGAGGTTGTGAGCGCAGGGCTGCACTAAAGGCTACGAAGCACTGGCATACGCGTGCGAAGGAAGATTAGGTTGTGAGTGCAAGGTTGAGGAACATCACTACGGTAAGAGATATGTGATGGGCATGGGCGAGGCGTGAGCACATAGGCATGCGTTGACGCATGGTGTGAGCTAAGGTCGAACATGGGCATCTACAATAATTGCGTTAAATAAGTGTGATCTATGCGGTGAAGCTAATTATTATTATTATTATTATTATTATTATTATTATTTTTGTGAGTGTGCTTTGAAACATGCAATGAACTAAATTCTAGGTTATCGGAAATGTTCTAAGAGCTTCGAATGGGAGAATGAAGAAAGCATCAGACTAGACATGGAGAAAATATATGGAGAAGATAGGGTTTGGGAGAAGATCATTATCTCATCACCAAAGTTTGTCGAATGAATCTATCTCAGCTCGTTACTCCTAGTTTTCGCACACCTCCCACTATCCACACTTGTCATATCTCTATGATTCGTAAATGAGTGTACATAAGAGCGCAAGGTTGTTTCTATCTCTAGAAATACTTCTTGCTTCGCTCAACAAGTTCCACAACTACTTCTCTCTCGAGAAGTTAGTTATAGCTACTTGTCTCTATTATTGATCATATGCAAACATTTAAATAACTAGACATTAACTGAACAGGATAACTTCCTTAAACTCTTCTTAGTTCACAGTAATGACCTTTCCCTGTACCCTGTTAAGTTTAATGACATGGCAAAAAATAAAAGTGAAAGAACAGATGGAGAAGGGGATGAAAAAGGACATGATGATATTAAGAAAACAATATAGTTGATGAATACAGAATGAATAATGTCTCAAACAAACATGTATTAAAACAATAATAGTAGTATAGAAGTGAGATGAGTAGTCAGTTGATAGCAATTTCATGCGCTCAACAGATGGTTGCTAAGACTGTTGGTGTTGTAATGATTGAACGAAGAGAAAAAGCCCTCTTAGGCTATTGCTCCAGTGATACTCCGATGTTGGATTGGGTGGAAACTGAAGATGGATTGTTCTATCAAAACTCTCAAGATTTTAGGATCATGGAAAGTTTGTTCTTTCTTCTTGGTGTCAAGGTTCTATTTATAGAGTCGTGCACTATTCTTTTCAGGGATTCCCGCTCTGATCGGCCATCATCATCTAACACTGTAGGTAAGAATGTCAGCACTGCAAACTTGTTCGACGTTCTAGAAGTTTGACAGAAAATCCGTTGGTATAGTTTTAGAGATCCTGAGGCATGCGACTGTTTGCTTGTTCTATGAAAGATTAACGCATGCCGACTCCTTGCGGTCATATGCATAATAAAAAAATTTCGTGCAATATTCTCATGATATGTAGTAATCAGTTACTTTTTAAGTACTTTGGCACAAACTTGATGTTTAGCATGAATTCCAAGCATGATTGACACATAATCTTCTTTCCTACCTTCATTATTCTAAATGAAAAGGCTACAATAACTTGTATTTCTACAAGTTATCACTCCTCTATTGGTATTGTGCCAAGCATGGTAAAAGAAATGTGCACTAGTGGTCTATGGGTTGGAAGATTGGGACTTCTCATAGATGCGACAGTCGCTAAGGTGCAAGAAGCAGTTGAAGCATGGAAATTTGTCAGAAGAATGAGGAGTTTGCAACATTGCGAAGGAACTACAAGTCTGTACGACAACTGGAGGGCAGCTAGGAGTGGGACTGAAATTGTTATTATACCACAGTCATTGGATCCAGTAGAATTTTTATGATAGGTCGTAGTGATCGAGAAAAGGATTTGGAGCGGTTAAAGGAGCTGAATCAGGTCTTAGCAACAGAAAATGAAGGTTTGAGAGAAGAGGTTAAAAGATGGGTCCAACAAGCTACTAGTGCCCAAAGGCAATTGGAGGTGGCACAATGATGTCTCCAAATGCAATCATAGTTAGAAAAGGAAACAAATTCTTTGAAAGTAGAAGCGATTCAAATGAAAAAGAAGAATAAGAGATTACTAAGGGATATCGCTTCCTTGCACAATGAGGTAGAAACACAAAAGAAGTACATCAAAGAATTAAAACAAGAGTTAGAGAAGATGAATAAGGTTGTTGTGAAGTTCCAGAGCGCCTTAGATGAGCAGGCTACATCATCCCAAAGAATCGTTGTAGAGATTGAGGATCTACAGAATTCAGCCAAAGTACAAATCCTAACTCACCAAGATAGAATGTAAAAACGTGCTTCTTTAGGAAGTCGTTACAAGCTTTGAACACCAATTGTTGAAATGTCGCAATGCGCGAGAGGTGGTAACTGATGACTATATTCAGTTAAAGAAAAAGTATCAGGAAATGTCAGCAGGCTTTGTGATATGGAAGGATGAGTATAGTATATTGAGACGCAGTTATGACAATGTCAGAGGGTAGATAGAGCAAAGAGCTGAGAACTTAATACAAATGGCAGATCGGTTCTTAGCACAGGCTATGACCCTCAGACAAGGCATTGTACCCACTTGGCCCAAAACAAAGAGTTGTCTCGTTTTCTAAGGATCATAGGGCAATATCATGGATGCTTTGGGTGCTACCACTAGAGTTTAGTATCATTAGTTTTTGGCACGTATTTTGCATCATACCTTTGTAGGACTTTTGCATTGAAGTTAGAGTCAATCCTTGATGTCTGTCATTTTATGTTAAATCTTTTTTTCTCTGAAAGTACTTCCTCTTTTTCTTCTTTACTGTCTTTGACTAATTAAATCATTATTTATTTCTCTTATAAATATGAAAAGGTTCAAAGTTTACAAAAATAGCTCGAGGTTCACCTCCTGATCATCCTTATTGGACAAGAAGAAAGGCGAGAATAATGGATGATCAAGTTAATGAACAGGCCTAAGTAGTGCGTCAAGAGAGTTGAAGGAACAATTGACAAAGATCTGAGAATTACTCACTGTTGGAAAAGGAAAAAATGTTGTTGGAAGTTCATCATAGGTTAAATTTGGTATGAATCAGACGTTAGAAGAAATGCATGCTTACCCCTCTCGATTTACTTCCTAAATGATGTCAAGCCTGCACCTGGTGGGAATGTCATATCCTACATTGTCTCCCGCACAAGATTCTAATAAGACCTCACAGCAAGCAGTCCGCAAGAATGATCCTATATCAACTCTAGTTATGGAGGGTGGTAGGAAAGTTCCAGAAGATCAGGGTAGCAAAAGAAGACTAGAGTTTTTGGAGGAAAGATTATGAGCAATTAAGGGTGCAGATATATACGGGGATGTTGATGCAACACAATTATGTTTAATCTCATATGTAGTGATCCCACCTAATTTTAAGACTCCGAATTTTAAAAAGTATAATGGAACCACGTGTCCAAGAAGTCACCTAGTTATGTACTGCCGAAAAATGTCGGCTTACGCTCATAATGATAAATTGTTGATTTATTGCTTCCAAGATAGCTTAATCAACCTGGCCTCTTGCTGGTATATGCACTTGGATGGTTCACAAGTGCATAAATGGAAGGATCTCATTGATTCATTCTTGAAGTAGTATAAATATAATATTGATATGGCACCAGACCACTTAGAACTCTAGCGAATGGAGAAGAAGAATGTTGAAACATTAAAAGAGTATGCACCGTGATGGACAAAGATAACCGCACAAGTGCAACCCCCTTGATCGACAGAGAATTGATAGCTATGTTCATAAATACCCTTCGAGCCCCATACTATGATAGGATGAATGGGAATGCCTCGACCAACTTCTCAGATATCATAGCAATTGGAGAAAGGATTGAGTTTGGGGTTAAGAACGAAAACATTACTGATTTTGCTTCAGAATCAAGAAAAACGATGACTCCAAAGAAGAAGGAAGGAGAGGTGCACGAGTTGAGCTCGACCCAAAGAACAACAACATATATATCCTTACCAATTGTTGGACAAACAAATTATTCTTCTAACCATTAGAATGGAGGACAAAATCAATTTATCAATCAAATCAGAGACATGCAAGGAATAATTGAAAGCAAACCCGCTTTGTTCCTATACCCATGTCATATATAGAACATTTCCCATGATTATTAAAGAATCATCAAGTAGCCATTACACCTCAAGAGCCTCTACAACCATCGTATCCTAAGTGGTACGACCCAAGTGCAAGGTATGAATATCGTGCTGGGACAGTGGGGCACTCTGCTGAGAATTGTTATCCTTTGAAAGCTAAAGTACAAAGTCTAGTTAAGGTCGAATGGTTGAAATTCAAGAAGATTGGTGAAGAACTAGATGTCAACCAAAACTCATTTCCAAACCATGAAAATCCTATCGTAAATGTTGTTGATACACCCTCGGAATGTTGCAAGGATAATGTTCATGATTTTACCACACCGATGGAGACTCTTTTCCTAATTCTTCATAAAGTTGGATATATATCATCGAGAGTTGACAGTAATGACGTAGGTAGAATGAGATGCGTTGGTAAAAAGCGATGTTCGTTTCACCCTGGAATAAATGGACATTCCATAGAGAATTATGTCGAATTCAAAAGAGAAGTACAGAAATTGATGGATGCAAAAATTTTGATAGTAAGTCAAGCAGACATGTAGGAAGTTAAGGTTGATATGATTTTCGGCACTTCATCTTCGAAAGAAGCTACAAAAGGAGCACTATCTATGCGAGAACCATTCATTCATTAGGAAGAGAAGTCGAGTATCACTCCCTGTATCCAGATGCTAGAGGCAATGATTGTTGAAGTACCAAGTCCTTTTGCTTACAAGGACAGTCAAGTTGTACCGTGGAGGTATGAATGCCAATTACAAATTGTATTAATTCTACAGCAGCTGGAGGAATGACTTGTAGTGGGAGATGTTATACACCAAATAGTCTGAAAAATAGTTCAAAAGAAGATAAGGCTCATTAGTGAAAGGGTAATGCTATGGAGATGATGAATGAGGATGATCTAAATGATTTGAGCAAAATTTTTGTAGAAAAAGCCACACTAGCAGGAAAGAAGACGGATCTCAAGCCTGTCTCCAAAGAAGAAGCGTTTGAGTTTCTGAAGTTGATTAAACAAAGAGATTACAAAGTAATAGAGCGGTTACATCGTACTCCAGCTTGTATATCAATTTTTTCATTATTCATGCACTTTGAACTTCACCGTAAGGTTCTGCTTGATATCTTGAATCAAACATATGATGACATTTCAGTGAATGCACTTAGTGAAATTGTGGAGAATATAACTGCTATAAGTTGTATCTCCTTTACAGATAAAGATATCCTCCCAAAAGGTACAGGGCACACAAAGGCTTTACACATATAGGTGAAATGTAAGGATCAGCATGTAGCCAGGGTCCTTGTTGATAATAGATCATCCCTGAACATAATGTCGAGATCCACTTTGATGAAACTCTCCGTAGTCCTCTATTGAGGCTAAGTTCCATGGTGGTTAGAGCCTTTGACGGGGCTCATAGGGAGGTGATTGGTGATATTGAAATCCCAATAAAAATAGGACCTAGCACCTTCAACGTGTCGTTTCAAGTTATGGATGTTAACTCTTCTTATAGTTGTTTGATCGGATGACTATGGATCCATTCGGTAGGGGCAGTCCCGTCTTCACTTCATCAAAGGGTGAAGTTCAGTGTAGAGGGTGGTCAGGTCATTGTTTATGGAGAGGAAGACATGTTTGTCACAAAGACTTCAACACTTTCTTATGTCAAAGCAGTAGAATAAGCTTTTGAATGCTCGTACATATCATTTAAAGTTGCAAATGCTACTATCTTTCTGATAGAAGGTTTGGATATTGGTCATTATATGTCTCGAACATCCATAATGGTTGCGAAGAAAATGATAAGAAGTGGATTTCGAATACATAGAGGTTTGGGAAAGCATAATCAAGAAAACCCAGAAATGATCTCTCTTCCTAAGGCTAAGGAGAGATTGGATTGGGGTATAAGCAAATAGCTTCTGAATAGGAGAAGGTTCGAGCAGAGAAGAAGGAAAAGAAAAGTGCACGTCTCGAAGGACATGAGGTTGAACCAGGTAGAATGCATATACCTAAGCTGTCTAAAACTTTCAAGCCAAGGGAATTAGTCTTGGGCAATAAGTAGTGAAGGGAATGCACCAAGGGATTTGAGGCCTCGGTTGTTGTTATCTCTGAAAACAATCATTCATCTTATCAATTGGTTTATCCTTGTCTACTAGAATTTGAGTTGAGCAATTGAGAGAGCAAGATGTCAAGCGTCACTAAAGAATTACCAAGGTAATGATGTTTGTTATGCACCCTATGGCTATGCCTAAGGCCATAGGGATGCCTTTGTTAATAAGGGTGTCTTTTGGCACTTTTTGTCATAAGATGTTTTGTTTTCAATATCTGATAACAATATGTACTTTTGTGGTTAAAAAAAATGAAAAGATGATTGATTCTCTTTTTATCCCAATCGTTGTGTCTGTTCTATTTCGCTTCAAAACATGTTATTTTTTTTTTCCGCTTTCCTCCTATACCTTTTACCAATAAAATTCAGGGTCAGTAACAGAAATGATGGAGATGAAAACAACGTTGATGTAAGTGTTGATTTTGAATATTCAATCTGTAATCTCAAACAGAGTATGCTAGATGAATGCGAGGTATCACCCAAATTAATAAGGATGATAGAGCAAGAGGAAAAGAGGACTTTTCCATGTTAAGAGACTTTGCAAATTATTAATATAGGAACACTGGAAGAGGTGAAAGAAGTACGAATTGGCACTTTGGCTTCGGAACAAGATCGTTTGAATCTTATGGCTTTGCTTAATGAATATAAAGACATATTTGTCTGATCCTACCAGGATATGCTAGGTTGGACACAAAGATTGTGATGCATTGGTCACCACTATAGCCTAAGTGTAAGCCCATACGACAAAAGCTTCACAAAATGAATCCGAAGATGTTGCTCAAGATAAAGGAGGAAGTTAATAAGCAATTTGATGCATAATTTTTAACAGTGGCTAAGTACCCAAAGTGGGTTGCAAATATTGTCCCGATCCCAAAAAAGGATGGGAAAGCTAGAATATGCGTTGATTATAGAGATCTAAATCGTGCAAGTCCAAAAGATAATTTCCCCCTTCCTCATATTGACGTACTAGTGGATAATACTGTTTGATATTCTACTTTTTCGTTTATGGATGGATTTTCACGATACAACCAGATAAAAATGGCTATAAAAGATCAAAAAAAGACAATGTGATCACCTTATGGGGGACGTTTTTGTATAAAGTCATGCCTTTCAGTTTAAAATATGAAAGGGCAACTTACCAAAGAACTACGTTAATGTTATTCCATGACTTAATGCATAAAGAAATTAAAGTCTACGTGGATGATATGATAGCCAAGTCTAGACTTAGAGAGGAACATGTGGTCACCCTTCGCAAGCTTTTCGAGAGACTGCAAAAGCTTCAGTTAAAGTTGAATCCAGTGAAGTGCATATTGAGAGTATTGTCTGGAAAATTGTTGGGTTTCATTGTCAGTCAAGAAGGAATCAAAGTAGACCTAGACAAGAGTAAGACAATAGTGGATTTGAAACCACCAAAAACCCAAAAGGAAGTTAGGAGTTTCTTGGGGAGATGAAATTACATTGCATGATTTAATTCACATTTAATTCAAACCTGTGAGCCAATACTGAGACTTATTCGCAAGAGTGAAATATGTCTTCGGAATGAAGATTTCCAAAAGGCTTTCGATAAAATCAAAGATTATTTGCAAAGTCATTCAATACTCGTCCTACCAACTCCAAAATGACCGTTAATCTTATACTTAACAGTAAAGGAAGAATCCATGGGATGTGTGCTAGGGCAGCACAACTCTACAGGAAGAAAAGAGCAAGCTATTTATTATTTGAGCAAGAAGTTCACAAGCTACGAGTCGAAGTACTCGTTGTTAGAAAAAACATGTTGTCTTAGCATGGACAACTCAAAGACTAAGACAGTATATGTTGTACTACACGACATGGCTTATACAAAAAAATGGATCCTATAAAGTACATTTTCGAAAAGCCATCTTTGTCTAGGTGGATAGCCAAATGGCAAGTATTGCTATTAAAGTACGATATTGTCTATGTCACTAGAAAGCCATCAAAAGGAGTGCAATCGCTGATTGCCTAACTAAATTATCAATTGAAGACTATGAGCCAAAGAGATTTGAATTTCCAGATGAAGACATTATGATGGTATCCACATGGAATGCGATACAAGTTCCTAACACGTGGACAATGTTATTTGACGAAGCCACGAACGAAGTAAGGCATGGTATAGGGGCTATTTTGATACCTCCTAATGGGAAGTTGTATCCTTTAACCGCTAAGTTATACTTTAATTGCACGAACAACATGGTTGAGCGTGAAGCATGCAGTATGGAGGTCTAAATGACTTATGACATGAAGATTAAAAAGGCCCAAGCTTTTGAGTCAATAATATTCGAGCATGTCCCACACGAAAATAACCAGGTTGCAGATACATTGGGCAGTTTATCTGCCATGTTTAATGTGGCTTATAATGAAGAAATTCAACCTATAAGTATTGAGAAGCGTGAAGCACCGGTATACTACATGAATTGTTAGGGACGACGGAACTCCAGATATCTTCACAATGGTATGATATTGTTCATTTTGGGTATAAATCCTCATGGTTTTGCTTTTGGAACCACCCCAAAAGGCCTCATACCGTTGGAGCAAGAACCCGACGAGAAGCCTTGAAGGAACTCTTATACAAGAGTACCTATGAGCGGAAGCAGATCTTTCCAATTCATTGTGACAGAATTTCCACATATACATTCACACATACAGATATGCATTAAACAACTAAATTACTAGCATGCTTTCATATAAACAAAACAAGCGAACAAAGAACTTACCAGTTGAAGACTCTCTTCATAGTAAATCTCACTCTCTCCATGAACGTACTCCTCTCGCTCTCGTTAGAATAGCAAGAAATCGTCCAGTAACACCTCGGTCATCTACCACGAATTTCTTCACACGAACACCAGAAAATGGGGACGACACCACCACTTGGAGCCCTTAGTATTCTTGGAGTGAGAATCCAAAGTGTGGGCTCTGTTCGAATTTGGTAGAGGTGAGGAGGAAAATAGATCGCGTACAACGATCAAGCATGTAGGAGAAGGCAACGACTATCGTATAGTCAACATGCTTGATCATTTAGGCGAGGTACACGATCGTGTAGGAAAAGCTAGACGATTGTCTATACAATCGTCTAGTAAGGCTCGGGCGCTAAGTGATCGTTTGGTAAAAAGTAAGCGATTATTTAGTAAAGAACGGCGGGTGTATGCGATTGTTTAGTAAAGGATGCACTATCATATAGGCTCTGAATTACTATGTGATCGAATGCAAAGCACTCTGTGAGCTATTATGCATGTGCTCTTTGCAAAATGAAACAAATTTTCATTTTATTCTCCAGTTACGAAAACCGAATTGAAGTTCCCACTAACTTATGTTTACAGAGAAAATGCCAAGCAATTATCCCATAACTGTCCATTTAATAAAATAATAAATATAATCATATTATATTCATAACCTATAGTTTGATATCATATATCAACCATAGTGTTTTCTCTTCTACTTGATATAAATCATATTTATATCTAATTTCCTCCAAATTAATGTATCTCATACATTTAGTCAATCATATCATATATAATTAACCAGTTCAATCATATCATATATAGTCGAACTCCCTCTTGTCAATTTGAACATTTCAAACTGACCCAAAAATGGATTCTCAACTTGTATCCAAGCTACCAGGGGGATTATGAACCTATGGCTTGAAGCTCCAATGGTACGTGAATAACTAACTAAACTCTTTAGCCACGAGATCCACCATCTGTTAACTGCCAAGCATTCCACTAAAGATCGATGGGTGAACTCTTCTTACCACAAATATATTTCTATGTCCATCGGATATAACCAATCATCAGTACGATAACCCCTTCACAGATGCTTGTAAGTACAACTGGGCCAATTTACCGTTTTGCCCCTATAGTTACATCTTACTCCTTAAGTACCACTGATTCCTCTAATGAACAATACAACATAGTCCTACTATGTGTGAACACCTCTCGGGCAATGAGAAGGTGTGTGGCACCACCTCGTTCAATCTCTGGGATCAACCCTTACGGGAGAAATCTATCTACTTACCCCTGCTTCTGGAAAGGAGTGAATTCTATCTTGTGTAGCTAAGTTCCCAGCTCCAAGATCAGACGAATACCCAAAATGGTAGGCTTGAGTCGGCGACTTGGCCACTCGCACCCATGTAAATGAAAGAACTGCCCTCAATGGCAGGAGTTCCCAACTCACTCAGGATTGAGGTCATGTTACCTATGGTCATCCTAGTGAAGTGAAGTCTCTGTCATGAACGATGTTATATAATGAGATGTTAACACTTCGTGGTCAGGTCTTATACAAACTCTTTGTATATGACGCCCCCGCACACATGTCCCCACACAAATAATCAAGATCAGACCATCTGTGGCAAGTCATAAAACTTGTAACTATTCCACGAAGAGGGCCGCATCGATAACATTACCAGGATAAAGTTTCCCTCTTATATCCATATACTATAGACCATTTTGGTTATCACTTAAGACATGGTCCACTTATATGTCACCACATACATGCTTAAGTTACATAATGACAACTAGAGATTTTAGGTTTATTTGGTTTCTGGTAAAGCAAATAAAACATTCAATATGTGCAAAGTCAAGAAGTGAAGTAAATATCATATATTATACATCACAAGCATTCGTACAAACTGTTTACAAACTACAGGATACGAGACTTTAGGACATCATCCCCAACAACCATGGCATTAAGCATTACATCACATGTCAAGGATATTCCCTGGGAGCATTGAAAAATAGTAAGCTCACCATTAGAAAGTTGACCATGAGTTTCTTTCTAAATGGAGGAACTCTTGTACAAGAGAAATTACGATATGACCCTCTTAAGATGTGTTAATGCTTTGGAGGCCAAGAGAATCCTAGCACTACATGAAAACCACCTTTTTTTTACGTTTGCAATTTTAAATACTTGACGTTTTTATGAAAAAATGTCAAAAAATAGGTGATTTTAAAGAAAAAAAAAATCAATAATTGTTTTAAAAAAGCGGAGGTTATTGGAAAATATTGTACTTGACATTTTAAAAATGTGAAGTTCAATTAATGGTTTCTTGACATTTTTAAAACGTCAAGAATATCATAATATACAAGGCAACATTGCAACGCTACAAATTTTGACGGAAAAATGAAAAACGTGTGTGCCTCACGCAAACAACATTGCAGTGCTCTTAGTAGCATTGAAACCTATGGGTTTTGATGAAAAAATAGCATGCCTCGCAAACAGCGTTGCAATGCTCTCAACAATGTTGCAATGCTCTCAATAGCATTACAATGCTATAAGACAAATTTAAAAGAAATTTTCCAGCCGAACTGCTCGTTTTTCTTTCTTCTCCTTGCAAAATTTTAGCAATTCTTCCTGGTTTTTCACTTCCCTTTGATGTATCTTTGTTATTCCATCAATCTTGAAGAGATTCTTCATTGAGGTAAGTAGATTTGTTTAGATTAGGTTTAGTTCTTGATTTTTTTGGTTTGAGGCATGAACTTTCAAAGTTAGGGCTTGATTTTTTTGGTTTGAGGCTTGAACTTTCAAAGATAGGGCTTAATTTCTCATGTATATTCTTGAATCTCATAATAAATTCTTCTTTCTTATTATTCTTGGTTTAAGGCATGAACTTTCAAAGTTAGGGCTTGATTTTATTCCATCAATCTGAGGTTAGTAGATTTAGTTTAGATTAGGTTTAATTCTTGATTTTCTTGGTTTGAGGCATGAATTTTCAAAGTTAAGGCTTGATTTTCTTGGTTTGAGTCTTGAACTTTCAAAGTTAGAGCTTAATCTCTCATGTATATTCTTGATCTACATGTGATATTATAATGTTCAAAGTTATTGACATTGTATTATGGTGCATGTGGTAGGACATGTTGATTTAGTTGAGAAACTTAGTTTGAAGAAACTATTTGCTATTGGTATGTTGCATTTCTTTCATTTTTTATTACCTCTAGTCATATATTTTGTCTAGAAAGTCACACATTTAAATATGGCTTGATTACCATTTCAAAAGTTGATTACCTCCATGGTTTAAATGCAACTTTGGCCAATGACCACTCTAAAATAAGAAGGACCAAGGGAAAAAGGAATAAAAAAGAAGGTAAAATGGAGATTTTTGCTTGCATATTTTTAAATTATTATTTTGATCTTTCTTGCTTTATTTGAAGTCATTTGCACTTTCTCTTTTGTATTTTAGTTGAGTGGCAGTGACTTCAAGTGTAGTTCTTTTTTTTAATTTTTTTTTTATAGAAATAAACTTCTTCCTATGCCAAAAGTTATTCTTTTTGTGGTTATTACATAATTACATTTATGTTGGATATATTTGTTTAAAGCTCTGTGTGTATAAGTTTTGTAGGATATTTTATATTGATCTTGATGTGTTGATCAAAGTTGGGAATATTTGTTTGAAACTTTTTGTTTGTATCATTTGTAGGATATTTTATATGAAGTAGTTCTTTATTGACGTCAAGGTGTTGCTATGAGAAAAGTTCTAGCTTCATAAAAAGTAATTTGTGGACGTTTGAGCTGTTGGGTTGTATTTTATTATGTCTAATTGCTTTTCCTTCAAGAGGTATGATCTAAAATTATTATGCAGCTCTCTTGTCCTAAGTTATATACATTTGACAAGTTTCATAGTTAGGTACCATAATACAATGTCAAAGGTAGTTTTGGATTGGTACATGTGATAGTTGTTATGTAGGTAGATGGATAGTTTTGATAGAAGGTTTGTAAATGTATGTTTGAAACTGTTGATATTTGGTTGACTGTAAGGATTATGTTACTTATATTGTTTTTGAAGTGCTCATATGGATCTGTCCATATTCTTCTAATTAACTTACAAAATCCTTCATGGAGTTGTAAAGTTTTATAGGACTTTGTAGGTTGTGATGTTTAAGTTTAGTAATTTTAAGTTGTTTCAATCTATATGTAGTTTTTGTATATTATTTCATTGATGTAGGTGCTCAAAGTAACAAGTTCAAGGTGGGCTATGTATTCTTGTTGAGACAGGAGTATAGTGAGCAAGATTTGGCTAGGATTACTTCATACAGGATTTATAGGTGTAATTTTTTTTAATTGTTCTTAGAGGGGATGGGGTTGTTGATTGTACAATAGGAAATGTGTTCATATAGGGGTTGATAGTAGTTATACTTTTGAAATTGTTCATATGGGATTGATTATAATGTTAGAATTGTTCATATGGGGTTTTCCATATTCTTTTAACTTAGAAATACTTTATGAAGTTGTAATATTGACAATGTTAAAGAAGTGAAGTTTTTATAAAGAGATATTTTTGGAAATTTGGTTGATATATAAGATTGAAAATGCATGTATTGTTTATTTGATTAGTGAATGTGTGTCATATATATACCAAATATGGTTGTTGGATCAACATTACATATTTTTCTAAAAAATCACAAGTAAATTTCTTGACCTTTTTTCCTTGTCAAGATCATAGATATTCTTGACGTTTTTTCCTTGTCAAGAACGCTCATATTCTTACCATTTCAAACATGTAAAGTGTCAGTGTTTCTTGACCTTTTTAAATGTCCAGTGTCACTTTTCTTGATGTTTTTAAAACGTCAAGAAAATCGACATTCTTGGCACTAGCTTCCTTGACATTTTTTAAAACGTCAAGAAAAGTGATTCTTGACATTTAAAAAATGTCAAGAAACACTATTTTTGTAGTAGTGTAGAAGAAGTTCACAAAAGAGTTTGTGGGACACACGCAAATGGGCACATGATGGCAAGACAAGTTTTACGCGCTGATTATTATTGGTTGACCATGGAATCAGATTGTATTAAATATGCAAGAAATTCCACAAATTTCAGATATATGCAGATAAAGTACATACTCCAGCTTCCCCTCTACATGTGTTAACGGCCCCGCGACCTTTCTCTATATGGGGCTTGGATGCAATTGGGCCCATTGAGCCAAAGGCATCAAATGGTCACCGTTTCATTTTGGTAGCCATAGACTATTTTACTAAGTGGGTGGAGGCAATGTCGTAGAAAAGCCTTACTAAACAAGTTATTGTCAAGTTCATAAGGAAAGACATCATATGTTGGTACGACCTGCCCGAGCATATCGTCACGGACAATGGAAGGAACTTGAATAACAAGTTGATGAAGGAATTTTGTACACAATTCAAAATTGAACATTATAACTCTATTCCTTACTGCTCTAAGATGAATGGAGTAGTAAAGACAACAAATAAAAATATCAAGAGAATTATTAAAAAGATGACTGTCACATATAAAGATTGGCATGAAATGTTACCATTTTTATTACATGATTACCAAACATCAGTTCGTACATCAGCTGGGGCAACACCATTTTCTTTGGTGTATGGTTTGGAGGTTATGGTGTACGGTTTGGAGGTTGTCTTGCCCATTGAGGTCGAGGTGCCATCTCTTAGATTAATTCAAGAAATAGAGTTAGAAGAAATAGAGTGGACTAAAGCGAGATATGAGTAGTTAAATTTCATGGAAGAAAGAAGAATAACTACGCTGTGTAGAGGACAACTATATCAGAAGAAAATGACACGTGCATATGATAAAAAGGTTCAATGTCATTGCTTCTAAGAGGGAGATCTGGTGTTATAAAGGATCCTGCCATTTCAAAAGGATCATAGAGGAAAATGGACTCCCAATTATGAAGGACCATATATGGTGAAAAAGGCATTCTCTGGGGGAACTTTGATTCTGAAAAATATGGATGGGAATGATTAGCCCAACCCGTTAAGTGCAGATTTCGTAAATAAATATTATGCATAGAAGGAGTAACTTCAGCTCATGTTATTGATTTGTCCATACTTTCATCTCTTTGTGAGATCCTAGAGTTGTATTCTTGGTTTCAATATAAAAGAGACTTGCAGTGGGCCTTTTCAAAACCCAAACTAATATTATTTATGAATTCATATGAGTTTTTTCGTACACTTTGAATTTTTTTAGAATATAAGAGAAGAGAAAATAATGTTATGTTTAGTGAATCTATAGTGAGTATACATAGCTTATACTGTATTTTGCAATTGAGTAGCTTGAAATTGTGTCTTGAGGTGCTTGTTTATCTTTGGCCCTTGACACTTTTTTGCTGCGATGACACTTGTTTATCCCTGACCTCCAACTCTTTGTTCCTTTTGGCATGAGACAATTTGTAAAACCCTGAATCCTATTTTCCCTACTTAAGTATGATAATTAGTATACTAACTAAAAATTAAGTAAAAGTCGATGTTATGTGTGTAGGGAAAACTTAAGGACGTTTGAAAGGGAGAAAAAAATTCTAAGTGTGAGGATTGAGGCCCTCGGGTAGCATTGGCATTGAGACATTTAGTGAGGAAATTTGGCTAAAATATAGTAGCCTTGCAGTGGAAACCTTAGTGTGTTGCCTAGGTGTACGATCGCCTTGTATTTTGAGGTTAGTTTGTGCGCATGAGAGTGTGAGGCTAAGTGTCGACCGAGGAGATGCCATGCATTAGCATGAGTGATGCGTTGGCCAAGCCATATGAGGTTAGATGGGCAAGGAATGGGTGTGGCATAACAAGGCACCTAGGCATTGGGGTTGTTGAATGCTTTGGTTAAGTGAGGTGTTGGCGTTGGTCGATGGCCTACACAATGGTTGAGGGGGCATTGGCACAGTAGGACCATGTGATGGCCACTAGCCCAAGTGATGGGGGCAGGATGCGCTAAGGCATGTGTTGGCTAGTTAGTGTGTGCACTGAATGCTGCCATGCATTGATAAGCACTGAAGAATAAAGACTTATTGGTGATTAAAAGAGTTCTCAACTTAATCAACTCTCTTAATGGGCCAGTTGTAAAGATTAGGGAAGTTAAACCCACTTAGTAGGCAAGCTGGCAGCCTGAGATTAAAAGAAAGGCATGTAGATTTTAGTATAAAAGGAAGCCTCAGTTCCAAAACTCGATTTGAGTGTTTTACTTATGCTACTAAAGTGATTCTAGAGCCATTTGAAAGCTTGAAGAGCGTAGTTGAAGCTCCAGGGTTGCTGGAAGAAAAATCCTAAGGATTCGAGTTGAAATTTGAAGAAAACTTCAAGGTCAAGTTCTCGGAGGAATCTAGGTCAGTGGTGAAGATTGGATGATTCTAGCCAAACCATGAAAAATTAAGAGTTAAAATTTTAAGATAAGTGAGTTAAGACATTTTTAAACACGTTTGTAGAAGAAAATTGTCCAAAATAAGATATGAAAATTAAGTTATTCGTGCTCAAAAATAAATCTGGAATTTTTGGTTTGAATAAACAAGCAACTGCTTAGGATGAGCAAGCAACCAACTTGAACAACCAGGCATGGTACTAGTGGACGCGCGTATGAAGAGCTAAGTTGTGTGCCACTGTATGCTTTATACTGTGTGATAGGTTGAGCACAAGGCATGCGTTGGGTTGTGCGCAAGGGTGTACGACATGAGCTTGAGGCCTTGAGCGTAAGGTTGCACTGAAGGGTGCGTTGGCGCACGACTAAGTAAGCACATAGGGCATGCATTGGCACATGGGTGATGTTAGTCGGCCGCATGGCTAGCCCTAGAAACCAATAACTTTTCCAAGTATTGAACACATAAAGGAGGTATGCATTGAAGCTAAAATGTGATGTTTCAAAATTAAATGTTAAGCTTTTTTATAAGAGATAGTCTTATAAGGAAACCAATGGCAATGGCTAAATGTGTTATTCAGTTTCACAAGGTTAACACCAATAGAAGAAATCTATCAACCCTAGGAGGAATGCCCAAGGCTATGGATGAAAAACTAAATGTTTTCCCAATATTTTAGTAACTCAAGTTTTAGGTAAAATTCAGACTCATGCTTGCTTACTTTAAAGAATGTTTCCTGATACTAAAGGACTATGAGAAGGTATCTAGGTTATAGTACCTAAGGTATGACGGTACTTAGTTATTACCATGTGCACGTAGGTAAAGTTGACGTTGGTTGTGTTGAGAGCACTCCACACCAACTAAGGTTGACGTTGAGGGATCGAGCAAAAAGGTTCTCTCTCCACTAAATGGTTAGGTGAAGCAATGTTGTCAGTTGTGTATGTTATATTTTATGAAAAGTTTTCTTGGCAATTTTCAGTCCAAAGCACGATGTCTATGATTTATTAGTCACTCACTGGGCTAGTAGCTCACTCGTTTTAAACGTTTCCTCCTCCCCAAGTAGTGGTCAATTCCCCAGAGGTTAATTTCATTGTTGCTCTGCCACGAAAGGACTCCAGTTAAAGTTCGATTTGAAGAAAAGTTTAAGTGTTTACTTGTAAATGTTTGTTCATATTAGGGACTAGTATTAAGGAAGTTAGTTAGGCAGTATGTGCCGAAAAGGGTTGGTAATTGCTGCTGTCACATTCTCTTCCAGATTAAGAGGGTAATCTTGAAGGTGGTGTGACAAGTTGGTATCAGGGCATAAGATTTTGAGAAGAGAGAGAGAGTTCATGCATTAGTCCAGGTCCATATTGTGAGTCCCTAACATATGTACTTTATAATTAAGTATGGATGTCAAGAAGAAGCGGAAGGCGAAGTAAGCAGGCAACTGATGCGTTATTTTATGAGGTGAAATTATGGACTGAGATGCGGTAATGGAAATGCGTTGAGCAACAAGTTTTCTTAGTGGAATCCAAGTATAAACCCCGCTGAGTTTCCTGGTAAGTCCAGGATCGAACTCAGGGACTTGGGAAAACGGTATGCGGTGGTAATTTCTCAGAAGACTTTGCGGTAACCAATAAATCAATAGTTGTTTTGGGTTGTTTGTGGTAATAAAAATAAACGAATGAAGTGGAATTTCGAAAAGAGTTGATAAAATGGAAGATGCAATGATTATGTGGTGAACGGGTTGAGAAGGGGTTCGGCTAACACTTCCTAGTATGCGTTTATGCTATGCAATCATGCAACACACATATAATAGCAAATCATCTCTCAACGCAAATGCTACGACTTTTAATACTAGAACGCATGCGATATATGCGATGAGTATTTAAGACCTACACATAAGCCTCTATTCTTATTTATGTGATGACAAAATGACACATACAAATAAGATGACCACATAATATCATAACCTATCTCTAGGAAGCACGCGATGCAGGTTGGCAAACAGAGCTTATCTCTAAGTTCCCATCTCTTGCTTATGCAGATCTAATCTTGCTCTCTCAAGTTTAGATTCTAACCTAGCTCTCTCAAGTCTTAGGTTCTTTCTTTAGACTCTCTCTCGAGTAGCTCTAAATGGATGTTAGGCACAGCATAAAACAAGATAATCCCAACCAATGAAGATCCTAAGTCATGTTAGCTTAGTTCTTCTCAACCCATTCGACAAATTTAGCTACTCATGTGTGCTAAGAGAGTGAACAAATGTAGATAAAGAAATTCCATTGTAAAGATATAGAGTTGAAATACAAAATAACAATGCAAGAAGGGAATAAAGAGCTTGGTAGCAATCTTTTGCTTCCCAAGGCTTTTACACCGTGTTTTCTACTATGTTCAAAAGATAGTCTTGCTCTCGCGAGAGTCGGCCCACTCTCTGATTTCATGCCTCTAGGTTCTCTCTCGAGCTATCCTGAGTGATCTTCTGGCGTCTCTGCCCACACGTGTGTCATGAGAACATCCAACTACGGGTATGTGCCCTTCACAACTTAACTCTTATCAACATGGGTTTCCCCATTGCGTTGACAGTGGAGTTGTTCTCAAAATTTGCCTCTTTTTTTTTTTTTTTTGTAGATAAAGATAGCAAGGTCGAAAATAAATACCTCACCCCCAAATTTAAAATGCATCAATGTCCTCATTGCCAAAGGATTGAAAGAAGTCATGCGATGTTCTTAGGAAGTTATACAAAGAGTCAGTTTGAAAGAAAGCTAGCAGACCACTAACTTCTAGAAATATTTCATGAGGTGACTTTTCTAAGATTAAGTTGACTTTAGTGTATACGAAAAAATAGAAACATGTGTGTCATCATTGAAATCATAATTGGCAAAGAGAAAGCATGCGGTGACTTACTAAATTTATCAATATTAAATGATTGTGGTAATCAAAGAGGATGCGGTGATAAAAATTTCAAAATGAAAATGCGATTCGATAGTACAAAATTTGGAATAAAGGCAAGGAAGAATACAACCCCTAATTTGCGTTGTCGCCCGCATTGTTTGTTGGCGCATCCTACTTTGCGATAATCTCCTATCTTTAGATTGCAGTGACGGTATAAAGTAGTTACGTCTTCGTGTAATGCCTTCGCAATCATTCGCCTCAATCGTTGCAAGAAAAACATTGAGAAGATCAAATAATTTTTAAAATAAACAAAATCTTTTACCGCAATCTTTCAGCATGATTGCTTCTTCTTTTTTTTTTTGAAGAAATAGATAATGAAATGAAAATACTGAGTAGAGAAAAGTTGAAGATTTCATGATTCTAATGGGTACTTCACCAAACTTGCGTCCCTGATGAATTTCGATCATCTGACAGTGCAGGAACCACCCACTTCTTTCTCATTCATAGTTTCCCAGTTCCATGGAGTCAACTAGTCAATGTCAGCCTTCTTCGCAATACACCTTCATTCGTTGCCCATTAACTATGAATATGTTGGTTCCATCATCATTAGATAATGTGACTTTAATTTCCCAGGGAAGAACCGTAGTCGTGAGTTGAATAGTAAGACCCTCTGCCTGATTTGGAGGTTTTTGCCACATATGTGTTTGTCGTGCCAGCGCTTTGCGCACTCCTTGTAGATCTTTGCGTTCTCATATGCGTTGATCCTCCATTCCTCTAGCTCAACCAATTGAAGTTTTCTCGCTTCTCCTTCTGTCTTCAAGTCAAAGTTTAGCTTCTTCACCGCCCATGGTGCTTTGTGTTCCAGCTCTAATGGCAAATGACATGCCTTACCAAATACCAACGCATAGAGGACATACCTATGGGTGTCTTATATGCAGTCTAATATGCCCACAACGCATCGTCGAGCTTTGTTGCCCAATCCTTTCGCGAAGGCCTTACGACCTTCTTAAGTATTAGCTTGATCTCTCGGTTGGACACTTCTGCCTGACCATTCGTCTGCGGATAGTATGTGGTAGCCACTTTATGGAGGATATTGTATTTGCACAGCAATTCTTTGACCGTATGATTGACAAAGTGAGATCCTTCATCACTTATTATGGCACATGGAGCCAAAACGAGTGAAAATGTTTTTCTTCAGGAATTTAGAGTACCACTACATCGCTTGTGGTGCATGTCACTGCTTCTACCCACTTGGACACATAGTCGACGACTAAAAAAATATAATTCTTACCATTCGATAGTGGGAATGGTCCCATGAAATCGATACCTCAGACGTCGAACAACTCTAGTTCCAAAATGGTGTTCATAGGCATCGCATGTTTCCATGAAATGTTACCTGTGCATTGGCACCAGTCACACTTCATCACGTAGTCAGCTGCATCCTTAAACAATGTTGGCCAATAGAATCCACTCTGTAATACTTTAGTACACATAGTCGCAGAATCTAGTCCGCTCTCTTCTTATACAGATTCGGCTCATCCCAAAAATATGATTTGCATTCGTGCTTGAGCCTCCTCTTCTGGTGGTCAGTATAATCTTCTAGAAATTTCTCGCAAATCAGATAATTCACTATGTCTGCATACCATGGTAATTCTTGAATATGGAATAGCTGCTCGTCTGAGAACACCGCACTTACTTCTGACTGATTGCAGTCAACCTCTGGGTTTTCCAATCTGGAGTGATCTGCAACTTGGTTCTCCATCCCCATGCGATCAATTATTTCTATGTCAAATTCCTGGAGGAGGGGAACCCATCTGATCAACCTCGGCTTTGCATCCTTCTTTGTTATTAAATACTTTATCACCAAGTGATCAGTGTGGATGAATACTTTTGTTCCCAGCAAATATGCTCTAAATTTTTCTAACGCAAAAATTACCACAAGTAGCCCTTTTTCTGTGGTGGTGTAGTTAGTCTGAGCAGGATTCAAAGTCTTACTCGCATATGCAATGGGATGTAAGATTGTTTTTCTCTTCTATGCCAGAGCTGCTTCCATCGCATACCCACTTGCATTGCACATTAATTCAAAAGGAAGTGTCCAATCAGGTGCGATTAACACGAGTGCGGTTGTCAGTGCATTCTTCAAAATCCTGAATGCGTTGAGGCAATTGTCGTCAAAATCAAATTTTTTGTCAGTCTCCATCAATGCACTCAGCGGTCGGGCTATTTTCGAAAAGTCCTTGACAAAGCGTCTGTAAAATCCGGCATGCCCTAAGAAACTTCTTACAGCCTTTACACTTATTAGAGGTGGGAGTTTTTCAATTGCTTCTATTTTTGCCTTGTCCACCTCCACCCCGTCCCAAGATACCTTGTGCCCCAACACAATGCCCTCATTCACCATAAAATGGCATTTTCCCAGTTAAGAATGAGATTCGTCTCCTCGCATCTTTTCAATATCTTTTCCAGGTTGGCCAGACAGACTTCGTAGGTGTGACCATGAACAAAGAAGTCGTCCATGAATATTTCGACAGAGTCCTCAAGATATTATGAAAATATGGGCATCATGCCCCTTTAGAACGTGCTTGGCACATTGTAGAGGCCGAATGGCATGCGGCAAAAAGCGAAAGTTTCATATGGGCAGGTGAATGTGGTCTTGTCCTGATCTTCTATGGCAATCATCATCTGGTTATACCCGGCATACCCATCCAAAAAGCAGTAGAAGTCATTTCCGACCAGACGATCCAACATTTGGCCAATGAAAGGTAAGGGAAATGATCTTTCTTATGTTCCGCATTCAACTTATGCCATGCAAATACACCACTCGGTGACGGTTCTTTGCAGTATCAGCTCATTATTTTCGTTCGGGACTACCATCATGCCACCCTTTTTTGGCACGAACTACATAGGGCTGACCCATGTACTACCTGCTATCGGATAAATAATGCCCGCATCTAACCTCTTGATGATCTCCTTTTTAACGACCTCTTTCATCGCAGGGTTAAGTCTGCGCTGATGTTTAAACGATGCCTTGTGGTTTTCTTCAAGAAGAATTCGGTGTATATAGTATGTGGGGTTAATTCCTCGAATGTCTGTGAGCATCCAGCCAATCGCTAGCACATGTTTCCTTAAAATGCTCATCAATGCATTCTCCTGGTCTTCATTAAGTTCAGAGGAAATAATGACTGGCAGCTTTTCATTCTGCCCCAACAATTCATACTTTAGGTGATTCGACAGGGTCTTCAACTCTATTATTGGTGGTTCTTTCAAGGACGGTTGCGTTGTTTTTCTTTCTTCATTTACTATTGGCTCTTCTTCTTAGGTTACGATTATCTCAACTTCTTTGTTTGTTTTTTCTATGATCGCGTTACATGCAACAGTGGATGCGTTTGTATCCTCTTCTTCATTTTCATCGTTAGACTTCTCTTCTTTATTTAAACTCTGGTCATCGTCAGGTTCATGCAGGTCTTCTTCGTCAAGAAACTTCATGGCACGGATGATGTTGAACTTGAGCTTCTGTCCATTTATGCTCAAATTGATCTCTCCTTTGTGCACATCAATCTAGGCACAACCTGTTGATAAAAATGGTCGCCCTAGGATGATAGGCACATCTTTGTCGGCTTCGTAATCTAAGATGATGAACTCAGTTGGTAATATAAATTTGTCGATGGTAACCAGCACGTCCTTCACCTTCCTCTCTGGATGCACTAGAGATCTTTCTGCTAGTTGGAGAGTCATGGTCATAGGCGCAAGTTGCCCCACATTCAGCTATTTAAAGATCGACAGAGGCATCAAGTTGATGCTGGCTCCAAGGTCACACAATGCTTGCCCAATGTACAGTCCTCTAATGGAGCAAGGTGTATTAAAGCTCCCAGGATCGCTCATCTTCAGTGGGATTATTGATTTCGAGCTCTGCATCAAAGCCACTGTGGCAAACTTACCAGTGCTTCTCTTCTTGGTTAACATATCCTTCAGAAACTTCGCGTAAGTGGGCATTTCCTCAATCGATTCACTGAATGGAATATTAATATGCAATTATTTTAACATAGTCATGAAGCATTGGTACTGTACCTCGTCATTCTTTTTCTTTCTGAGTCTCTGTGGGAAAGGTGGCAACTGTACTTTTACGGTCCACTTTTCTGTTGTCTCTGAGGTGGATGCAACTTTTGGCTCTTATCACTTCTTTTTCTCCTTTTTCTTCTTGAGTCACCGACATCTCAGGTTCCAATGCAATGGGAGCAGTCCGGCTAGGCTCTTTCCTTTCTCCCTTCACAGTTTTTCCACTCTGCAATGTCACGATTTGACATTGCTCTTTACCTGATCCCCCTGGGTTGTGTGGGAGTTCTGTTGAACTCGAGAGGGCCCTTTGTGGTCTGTTCTTTAGCTCGCTCGCAATCTGGCCCATTTGTTATTCCAAGTTGTGGATGGACATCGCCTCGTTTTGAAGCACAATTTAATTTTTCTCGATATACTACTTCAACAAACTCTCCAAAGAGGAAGATTGCGGCGGTTGCGAGCTACTGGCTTGACTGCTCGTCTGACCATTATTTCGCAGGAAGAATCCAGGTGGCCCTTCTTTTTGCGCCACAGATTGGACTGCTGCTGATTCTTTCACGCGAAGTTGGGGTGGTTTCTCCACCCGAGATTGTAGGTGTTAGAGAATGGATTATTTTTCACAAAATAAATAGACTATGGGTTCTGCAGGAATTCTTCCATTGTGTGTCCGTCACCGCAAGTCGCACACCTTGTGGTGTTCTGATTAATTGCGTTTACTTGTCTATTATGCGGTGTTGGGCTGTTGATCGCGATTCCCTGAATTAGGTTCATCATTGCGGTCATTTGACTCTGTAGTGAAGCGATAGAACCATTGTTTGCGTCATTATCCTTGATTCTCAATCTCTAATCGCTATCTCTCCAATCTTCGGGATTTTTAGAGATGGGATCCATGATGTTCTTAGCCTCATCATACGTTTTGTCTAGTAGACCACCAGCGGTTACCGCATTGGCAGCGGTCTAGTGGGATTTAAACTGTGATAAAAGATCTCCATTTGCAAACAGTTTGGTAATCCGTTGTGTGGACAGTCCCTTTCCAACCGGTTAAACCTTACCCAGGCATCTTTGAGCAGTTCGTCTATGTCTTGTTCAAAATTGGTTATCAATTTCCTTCTTCTAGCATTCTCAGTAGGTGGGAAATATTTCTTCATAAACTTCTCTACGACCTGTTCCCATGAAGTGTCTCTCCCGGCTTGAGGGAATACGCCCATTTTCTTGCCTGATCACATAGAGAAAATAGAAATAGAGTTAGTCGAACTTCTTCGATAGAGATATTCGGGAACATAAAAGTGTTGCAGATTTCTATAAAGCTTCGGAGGTGGGCGTGTAGGTCCTCGCCACGTCGTCCTTCGAATTGTCCTGCAGTCTGGATCATCTGCAGCATCACCGTTTCATTTCGAATCAGCTTCCATCAAGGGCAGGCCTCATGATTCCTGGAAAGAAATCGTAAAGGTTTGGTGATGCATAGTCCCGAATGGGCCTATTGCGATCATTTTCCAATAGGATTGAATTCGCCATGACTTTGTTTTCGTTTGGTGCTCCATTTCCAGGCTGCTCCACCATATCTTTTTTATCTGGTTGTTGTTGGCGGTTGTCTCTTAATCGTCGTCGGAACATCCTCTCAATCTCTAGGTCGTAATGCAGTGGAGTTTCGAAAAGAGTTAATAAAACGGAAGATGCGATAAGTATGTGGTGAACGGGTTGAGAAGGGGTTTGGCTAACACTTCGTAGTATGCGTTTATGCTATGCAATCATGCAACACACATACAATAACAAATCATCTCTCAACGCAAATGCTATGGCTATTAATACTAGAATGCATGCGATATATACGATGAGTCTATAGGACCTACACATAAGTCTCTATTCTTATTTATGTGATGATAAAATGACACACATACAAATAAGGTGACCACATAATATCATAACCTATCTCTAGGATGCACGCGATGCGGGTTGGCAAACAGAGCTTATCTTTAAGTCCCTATATCTTGCTTATGCAGATCTAATCTTGCTCTCTCGAGTCTAGATTCTAACCTAGCTCTCTCAAGTCTTAGGTTCTATCTTTAGACTCTCTCTCGAGTAGCTCTAAATGGATGTTAGGCATAGCATAAAACAAGATAATCCCAACCAATGAAGATCCTAGGTCATGTTAGCTTAGTTCTTCTCAATCCATTCAACAAATTTAGCTACTCATGCGTGCTAAGAGAGTGAACAGATGTAGATAAAGAAATTCCATTGTATAGATATAGAGTTGAAATACAAAATAACAATGCAAGAAGGGAATAAAGAGCCTGGTAGCAATCTCTTACTTCCCATAGCTTTTACACTGTCTTTTCTACTCTGTTCAAAAGATAGTCTCGCTCTCGTGAGAGTCGGCCCGCTCTCTGCTTTTGTGACTCTAGGTTCTCTCTCGAGCTGCCCTGAGCGATCTTCTGGCGTCTCTTCCCTTCTCTCGCTTTGCCTTTTAAAAATAAAGGAAAACTATAAGGAAAGGAAAAAAGACAAAAGCCCCGGAAAAAAGGATAAAAGGTCGATCTGTCCGGGTTCCATCTAAATCAAGGCTATTCTAAGGAAAATTCTCTAACTCTCCGAACTTGCTGAACTCCTTTTCTGAAGGTTTCCTTCGGTATTTGTAGAGCTTCGGGGTGAAAGGCGGCTTCTCTCTTATGATTGCACAGATGGGATAGCTTTAATTCTCTGATTGATGCGCCGAATATTTGTCACCGAAAAGCTGAGTGTACTTGTTATTGTTAGTGACTTATCAACTTAATTTGGATTCGACCGTCATCAGCTTTCTGTATCATCGTGATTAATTGTGCTTTTCACCCAGATGTGCCCACCAAGTTATGTCGACTCTATGTGGCAATCTTTCTTGAGCAGATGTTTGCAAACACAAATCACCAGAAAGCCTTGCGGTAATGCTGTGCTCGACCGTTGATTTCTTATGATCGCATTTTTTGCCTTGCGTGAACGCATATTTTGCATAAAAATACAAAAGTTAATTGATTTTATGCGATGAACACATGTGACCGCAATTCATGAACTTAATGCTTTTTGGACGCAATCTAACATATTTTATCAATGCAAATCTTCATTGTTTAATAACTTAGCACTGTAATAACGTGCATTTATGCCCGTTATCATACCCCCAAATTTAAACAATGCTTGTCCTCAAGCATAAGCTAAAGATTTCCTTTAGAAAGTTGACTGCAATCTCTTTTCCTAGATTTCTCAAGGATACTTCATTCAAATCCTATACACCAAAATTTCCTTAATTCTTATTCAAGTCTCTTCTTAAAATATTTCTAAGACCTAGGGACCGCAAGTTTAACCTTCAAAAGGACTTTACTAGATTCTAGGACATCAAATAATTTATTTAAAAAAAAAAAAAAAACTTTTTCACTTTGGCGTTAACTGATTTTTTTATCCTTGCATATTTTTGACATTGTTATTTTTTTTTTGACCTTATGCTGATCTAATTGCCTTACCTTCATTTTGGCTTGCCCCCACGTGTGTCATGCGAACATCCAACTACGAGCAAGGTGCTTTTTCTCAGACTAAACTCATACCTGCTTGGCAGCGGAGTTGCGGTCATTTACTTATACGTTGATCCAGGCGACTTACTTTCGTTTTGGCTTGCCCACACGTGTGTCATGCGAACATCCAACTACGGGTAAGTGCCCTTCACAACTTAACTCTTATCAACATGGGTTTCCCCATTGCGTTGACAGTGGAGTTGTTCTCAAAATTTTCCTCTTTTTTTTTTGTATATAAAGATAGCAAGGTCGAAAATAAATACCTCACCCCCAAATTTAAAATGCAGCAATGTCCTCATTGCCAAAGGATTGGAAGAAGTAATGTGATGTTCTTAGGAAGCTATGTAAAGAGTCAGTTTGAAAGAAAGCTAGTAGACCACTAACTTCTAGAAATATTTCGTGAGGTGACTTTTCTAAGAATAAGTTGACTCTAGTGTATACGAAAAAATAGAAGCATGTGTGTCATCATTGAAATCATAATTGGAAAAGAGAAAGCATACTGTGACTTACTAAATTTATCAATATTAAATGATTGTGGTAATCAAAGAGGATGCAGTGATAAAAATTTCAAAATGAAAATGCGATGCGATAGTACAAAATTTGGAATAAAGGCAAGGACGAATACAACCCCCAAATTTGCGTTGTCGCCCGCATTGTTTTTTGGCGCATCCTACTTTGCAATAATCTCCTATCTTTAGATTGCAGTGACGGTATAAAGTAGTTACGTCTTCGTGTAGTGCCTTCGCGGTAACCCCACTGATTTCCTGGTAAGTCCAGGGTCGAACTCAGGGACTTGGGAAAACGGTATGTGGTGGTAATTTCTCAGAAGAATTTGCGATAACCAATAAATCAATAGTTGTTTTGTATTATGTTTGTGGTAATAAAAATAAACGAATATGGTAGAATTTCGAAAAGAGTTGATAAAATAGAAGATGCGATGAGTATGCGGTGAACGGGCTAAGAAGGGGTTCGACTAACACTTCCTAGGATGCATTTATGCTATGCGATCATGCAACACACATACAATAGCAAATCATCTCTCAACGCAAATGCTACGGCTTCTAATACTAGAACGCATGCGAAATATGCAATGAGTCTATAGGACCTACACATAAGCCTCTATTCTTATTTATGCGATGACTAAATGACACACACACAAATAAGGTGACCACATAATATCATAACCTATCTCTAGGATGCACGCGAAACAGGTTGGCAAACAGAGCTTATCTCTAAGTCCCTATCTCTTGCTTATGCAGATCTAATCTTGCTCTCTCGAGTCTAGATTCTAACATAGCTCTCTCAAGTATTAGGTTCTTTCTTTAGACTCTCTCTCGAGTAGCTCTAAAGGGATGTTGGGCACAGCATAAAACAAGATAATCGCAAGTAATGAAACAACCTAGCTCTCTCAAGTCTACACATAATCTCTTGCTTCTCAAGGCTTTTACACTATCTTTTCTACTCTGTTCAAAAGATAGTCTCGCTCTCGCAAAAGTCGGCCCGCTCTCTGCTTTCACACCTATGGGTTCTCTCTCGAGCTACCCTGAGCAATCTTCTAGCATCTCTTCCCTTCCCTCACTACGCCTTCTAAAAATAAAGTAAAACTATGAACAAGGCTATTCTAAGGAAAATTCTCTAACTCTCCGAACTTGCTGAATTCCTTTTTTGAAGGTTGCCTTCGATATTTATAGAGCTTCGGGGTGAAAGGCGGCTTCTCTCTTATGATTGAACAGATGGGATGGCTTTAATTCTCTAACTGATGTGCCAAATATTTATCACCAAAAAGCTGAGTGTACTTGTTATCGTTAGCGACTTGTCAACTAATTTCGGATTCGACTGTCATCAGCTTTATGTCCCATCGTGATTAATTATGCTTTTCACCCAGATGCTCCCACCAAGTTGCGTCGACTCTATACGGCAATCCTTCTTGAGTAGATGTTTGCGAGCACAAATCACCGTAAAGCCTTGCGGTAATGCTACGTTCGACCGTTGATTTCTTGTGATTGCATTTTCCGCCTTGTGTCAACGCATATTTTGCATAAAAATACAAAAGTTAACTGATTTTATGCGATGAACGCATGCGATCGCAATGTCATGAACTTAATGCTTTTTGGACGCAATCTAACATATTTTATCATTGCAAACCTTCATTGTTTAATAATTAGCACTATAATAACTTGCATTTTTGCCCATTTTCAGCAATAGATGTGGACCCTGACCCTACCATTAGAAATCCTAAGATACGAGGGGATGCAAACAAAAGAAAAGGTAAAGATCCTTTTTTTCAGGAAATGACTTCAGAAGGTGAGTCGAGTACTCCATTGGTAGGAGCAGATCCTCAGTTAAAAGAAAGGGTGTTTGATAGGATTGCTTAGAGATTGGCAGCAAGTGTTGGATCCGTGCAGGCAGATCCAGAAAAGAAGTATGGCATTGAAAGACTCAAAGCCTTAGGTGCAACGACGTTCAAAGGAGCCACAGATCCAGTAGATGTTGAGGTCTAGTTAGATTTGATTGAGAAATGTTTTAATGTGATGAGATGTCCTGACGATAGTAAGGTCAGGTTAGCAGTGTTCTTACTGCAGTAAGGACCTGAGAAATAGTGGAAGATCGTAGTTGCCAGAAGGAATCGATCAGAGGTTATGACCTAGTTGGAGTTCAGGAAAGCTTTTGAAGATAAGTACTATCCCAGCTCGTTTAGAGAAGCTAAAAGAGATGAGTTTCTCAGGTTAGTATAGGGATTAATGATAGTTGCTGAATACGAGTAGAAGTTTAGTGAGATATCTCAATATGCTCTTTCGATCATAGCAAAAGAAAATGATAGATTCAGAAGGTTCGAGAATGGCTTGAGGATTGAAATTCATAGTCCAATCACTTCTATAGCCAACTGGGTGGATTTCACTCAGTTAGTGAAGACGACCATTAGGGTTGAGAGAAGCTTAGACAGTGTTGATCAGGTGTAGAAAGAAAAAGAAGAGCAGCAGAAGCCTCATTTCTCTGGACAATTAGCAAGAAAGGACAGGAAGCTTTGAGCCAACAGGGTTCGACCAGAAAGAGATTAAGACCTGCAACTAGTTCAGTTAGTAGATCAGGGTTTGGACGTGCTAGCGAGTCTATAGCTAGTACAAGTGAGAAACCCCTATGTGTGAATTGTGGCAAGTATCATCTGGGGACATGTTATAGTGGGGGGAATCTCTATTTCCAGTGAGAATGTCCTCAATTAGCTCGTGAAACTTAGGTAGAAAGGAAGGTGACTTCTCAGACAGTGGATCAACCGAAGGCAACTAGTTTCAGAGGTGGGGGTTCCAGTGGAGCTAAACAGAAAGGAGTGGTAGGACAACTTCAGCAACAGGGTAGAGTGTTTATAGTGACCCACTAGGACGCAGAAGAGGTGCCAGGTGTTATGACTTGTAAAGTAATTCTATGTAACAAGTCTGCTTATGTATTATTAGATCCTGGTGCTACATATTCATTCATATCCATCATATTTTTATTACATATAGATAAGATGATTGAAAGCATGCTTAAGGACTTGTTTATTTCTATGCTTGTTGGAGAAGTTATAGTGGTGCATGAGTACTATAAGACCTATGAGATAATTATTGACAACCAAAGTTTATGGGTTGATCTGATTCCATTTGAATTACTTGAGTTTGATACTATTTTAGGCATGGATTTTCTGAGCAAGTATCATGCCTCTATTAATTGTTTTAAGAAAGAAATAGTGTTTAGAAGACCAGAAGAACAAGAAGTATTGTTTGTAGGAAACAAAAGACTTCTCTCTAGCAGTTTGATATCAACAGTTAAAGCTAGGAAGTTGCTGAGAAAACGTTGTGTTTCCTATCTAGCTCATGTAATTGTTTCACAAGATAAAAGTTGAAACCTGAGGATGTGCTGATTGTGTAGAAGTTTCTTGATGTATTCCCTGAAGAATTGTCAGGATTGCCACCTGACAAGGAAGTTGAGTTTACTAATGACCTGATTTCAGGAAGAACACCTATTTCACAAGCACCGTACAGGATAGCACTAGCTGAGTTAAAAGAGCTTAAGGTTCAGTTATGGGAGTTAGTTGATAAGGGGTACATTAGACCCAATGTATTACCTTAGGGAGCACCGGTTCTATTTGTAAAGAAGAAGGATGGCACTCTCAGGCTGTGTATAGATTATAGGCAGTTAAACAAAGTAATGATCAGGAATAAGTGTCCTCCACCTCGTACAAATGATCTTTTCGATCAGTTAAAGGGAACTACAGTGTTCTCTAAGATATATTTGAGATCAGGATACCACTAGTTAAAAGTAAAATAGGCGGATGCTTGATGACTTGAACTTGATGAATGTAATGTGCCTGCATAATGATGTGCTACAAGCTCATGTTGCCATAAACTTGTAATGCAAAATGTAATCTTATGTTGTGTTGCTGCTCATGCACATTTTATGCGATACTACTTCTAGATATATGCGTTATTAATGGAATGCTTGTAGTATGCTATGCGTTGTCAAGAGTTTCCTTGCGCTGAAACCAAGTATAATTGCAACGCAAGTTTCTCGGAGTGATCCGAGGTCGAACACAAGGATTGTTGTCGTTAATATGTTACATTTGTGATATATGCGACTGGTGTTTTTACAATTAATAAAGATTATTTTTATACAGGTATCTAAAGTTGCGGTAAAGTAAAATTGTGTAGATAAACTAAAGTTGCATTAATAACATAAAAGTGCATAAAAGTAAACCTATGCTATTATGATACAAGATACAGGATACTGATACATGATACTGAGTTTGAGATTGACTATGAAGTTTATACAAAGGGTCGTGGTATGCAGTGGCAAGTCTTTATGTATGAAACAGAAATAGAAAAGATAACTAATATAAACATCGCAAGTTATTAATTGCATTAAAGACATAACTACGGTTCTACTTTCCCTTGCCGTACACCACTCGGTGATCAGTCGTGTTCCCATATCTCTGTGGTGAAATAGGGATGAACATAATGAACACAAGGTTGCTTCCATCTCTGGAAGTACTTCTCGCTTTAGTTAACGCATTCTTCCAACTTTCTCTCAACAGGAGAAATGGCATCTTCATTTCTGCTCTCACAGGTAAAGATGTCGTCCAGCATGTTTTAGCTAAACATATTTATTTCCTTAGCACATATTACTTTCCTTGCTTAATTCTTACTAATTACCAGAGGATTAAGAAAACATCATGGAGAAAGCGATTTACGGATGAATGGAAATAAACAGAAAGATGGAGATGGAGATGATCATGACATTCAATACTAAGATTTAGCATCTGGTACATGATGTGAATGATAGACTAAAAAGATGAATACAATTGATGATAAAGAGATATAACAAATACAGAAGAGTGCCAACGTCTTGACACAAATCATGAAGGTGGATTTTGCTTGGGGGTATTTGGAATGGATGAAGAGAAGAGCTTCCCTCTCAGGCTTGCTTGTCCGGTAAAAGGGACCTTGGTACAGAGCTTCAACGACAGGGATTGAAAGGATTTTCCCTAAGACTCACCTCTCGTTCTTGTCTCTTAAATCTTCCCCGGATCTTCTCCGATCAGGCTCTTCAGACCAGTCTCTCTCTCAATATACAAATATCAAAATATACCCGTATCAAGTATATCTTCTCAGTTGAATGGTCGGAGTTATTTATAGGCTCAGCTTTGACTATTTGACTTGTGGACCCCACTGTATTGTTAAGGCAGTTATGGAAATGGTGGAGTGAATATTCCTCTATTACGCAATCAATCCCTTCATAAATTCACAACGGTCAGTTGTACACGCATTAGAATCCTCCGCAATTACGTTGCTCTTTACATCTTTGATTGTTTGTCCCATGCGGTATTGTTTTTTATTACCGCATGCGGTTGAGATTGCGTTGATCGCTTAGCTCTTGATCAATTGTCACATGCGCCGTCATTGCGTTGATCGTCTATTCATTCCTGAATGATGGGCGCAATGCGACGTAGATGCGTTGTTCTTTTTATCTTGAGCCATGAACGCATAGGGTGACTTGATTTCCTGCAAAACAGACTTGAAATATTCTTTTCTACCATCGCAATATTGTCAGTGGGTGTATTAACGAAAATTTATAATTCTTGCAGTTCTTAGCTAATTTCTATACAATTGACGCAACTTTCCTTTCTTTTGGCCGCAATATCTAAATAAAACAGTATAAATAACTTGTATTTCTACAAGTTATCACACCCCCAAATTTAGATATATGCTTGTCCTCAAGCATATCTTCTACTAAGGCAATATTGCTCAATTCCCATCCTAAATTTTGCGTCGATTGGTTGCTCCGAATGCTCCACCTAGACAACATTACTTAACATCGCAATTTCTTTCTATCCTTGAAAGTTCATAACAAAGCCGTACTTTATTCTTCTATACTACAAATTTATGCTAAAAAATGCTTTTCTAATTTTTAAAAAGAATGTTTACCTCTTCTTGTCAAAACAAATTGATGCGTCTGGATGCGATGGTCAAACTTTACGTCATTTATTAGAGACTGTTGATCATGGTGACACCCTTCATTTTGGCTTGTTCCCACAGGTGTCATGCGAACATCCAACTACGGTTGTATGTCAATATCAACTTTAACTCATGAATTTCAGAAGAGTTGTCTCTTGTTTCTTTTATCTTTCTTTCTCATTTTTCTCTTTACATATCGCGTTGTTCTTGGAAACCCACCTTCGTTTTGGCTTACTCCCACGGGTGTCATGCGAACATCCAACTACGAGCAGGCTCCTTTCATAAGTTAACTCTTATCAAGTTGGGATTGTTTTTGAGGTTTCCCTTGCGCTGACATTGGAGTTTATATAATTTTTTTTTTTTTTGAAATGATGAACGCATTTTTCTTAATGATCGCATCACTTGATTTCATCTACTCAAACCTTCCCCACCCCCAAATTTAGAGATGCGCAAGGTCCTCATTGCTTTGTTTGGACAGAATAGACAAACACTTAGACAAAATTTCAAAAAGAAGGTTTGAGCAGAATTTTGAAGGATAAAAGGTAAAGTATTGCTATAGCTACGAATTAACTAAGTGTTAGTCAGAAAATACAAAGTGTGGAACTGTTACTAAGTGTATGCATATTATACATCATGGCAACGCAATGAATAACATAAAACAAAAGATCAAGAATATTGTAAAATTGACAAAGGATGATAAAGATATAAAGGAATTACAATATGGATAGAATTGTTACTTAGTTGTATTGAAAATTAACTAAGTATACAAGGAATTACAATTAACGCAATACAAAAATTTTTGCATGTACAAGGAATCAAAGAATTGGCATCTATACATAGAAAAATAATAAATGAAGTTACAAATAAAAGAATGACCGCAATAATAAAAAAATTGTAAAGTTATTGAGGAGGAGGAGGTTCTGGTGAAGGATTTTGGTGAGGTACACGAGGATCTTCTTCAAAGTCTAAATGTTGCTGGAGATGTGGAGGCACCATGGGACCATGAAGATACACTGTCAAGAAGTTGAAGTACTCATGGTTGTGCTTCGCTAGTTGCCTCTAGTTCAGGTGGATCGTATAGATGTTGCATTGCATATTGATCATCATCTGCCTTATCATAGCAGCACTGTGTTGTAAATTTCCTACTTGCTCGTGTACCGCATCTATTCTCTGGCAGAAGAAGGCCTATTGTTGGGAGGACAGTTCTTGTTGTTGGGTAAGAAGGGTTCGCATATCTGCTAGTTCAGCAGCTAAGAAGGCAATGGTAGGTTGTTCCTGCGATGTCTCGCCATCGACGTTTTGGGGTTGGGCAGAGGTTTCTTCACCCAAATTGCATGGGTCATCAATATGCAGTGGTGGAAGGGGAAGTTGTGGTGATGACGCTGAAGGTGAGGATGGAGCTACTGGATATGCGGTTGGAGAATCAGGGGCAAGGAGAAGGTTGGTGAAGTGCTCGGCTAGGGAAGAAGAAGGTTGTACGGGAGGGCTTGGAGGGCGAATTATCAAAGGCAAAAGATCCAAGGGTACTGATTCTTGCGCTGATGAGCCTTGAACTTTCCCTTATCCTTTGTCATCTTTAAGCTGTTTCCTTCGCTTGGATTGCTGAAGTGTATTCAAATCAATGACGGGCCTCTTCAATAGGAGCTCGGGGCAGTGTGGGGAATCTTTGAGGAGCAACCTCAAAATCTTGACATTTATGAGGCCATGAACTTCAGGCATGGGTTCTTCCTCAATGCCTACACCCATTGATAAGCATAAACTTGAGACAGTCCATGGGAAGAAATACTGACCTCTTATGTGCCCCACAAAACCTCGAATTTGTCTTGCGATCAACTGGCCCACATCGATTGGAATACCGCTCACGATCCAATATACAGCCATGACTCGGTCCCTCGAAATTTTTTTATCATGGGAAGTCGAGATGAGTCGCCGCTTTACCAAATATACCCAAAGTCGTACCTCGGGAAGCAGCGTCTTGGACGCCAGTGTTCTAATGCCTTTTAATGAAACCGTCCACTTACTGCCCGGTTGCGTCAATGTTTGCAGCGCATCTTCCATCTGCTTTTCAGTAGGATCATCAATGATTTTATTACCCAGTGCATCTGGTTTACTCTTCATCATGAATAATTCATCGATGTCCTTTGCACTGAAAGACACCATTTTCCCTTTTATGGTCACCACATCTTTGATGCCATGTAGCCGTCCATGGTAGAAGTTGTGCACTACCTTTGGAATGAAAATTGCTGGGCACTGACAAAATGTTTCCCATCCATGCTCCAGTATAACGCTTGTGATCAGGTCTGGTAGTGGCGTTGGCGCGGGGAAAAATCCCATCTCCATCAGCATATCATCGTTTACTTTCTTCCTTGATGGACGCTCCTTTGCCAATTCGGGTTCGCTACTTTCTACAACTGCTTTGCCCTTTGCTTTAGTTAACGTAAGGTGAGATTCTTTCCTTTGTTTCCTTTCCCTTGCCTTGCATTGTTCCTCCTTCTCCCGTTTAGCAAGTTCCTTGCCCTTCTTTTCTCTGATGTGTTGAACCTTTACTTAGCGCTTCCTCTCCTTTTCCTCTTTCTTCTTCCTTTCTTCTTCTTTTTCTTTTCTCTTTTCTTCTTCAATTTATTTTTCAAACTGCTCAAAGGCCAGCAAAATGCGTTGTTCTTCTTCGAGTCTTTTCCTTTCTTCTTCTGTCGAAATCTAATATTGCGGTGCACCTCCTCATCTTGTAATTTTCTTCTTCGATTACCTTCTACGATGATGATTTTTGCTCGCAACATTTTCTTCTGCTTCTCTTCTTCCTCCATTCTTCTCCCCTCCTACTCTTCTAATGCATCTATCAAAATTAGAGGGTCAATGGTTGACCTTTGCGGTGCATTCTCCTTGCGACGTCGTGTCAAGAGGGTGATTTCCACATCTTCTCCTTCATCAGTCGCAATCGTTTGCGGTGTTTTATGTTGCGCTGATTCCCCCTTGTCCTCCCTCACAGAGGTGGATTCTCTATCCAGCTCTGGGCTTTCAGCCCTCTTTCTCCTCTCTTCCTCCTTCTTCAAGCACCTTTTCTCCCGCCTGGTTTCTTTTCTTTCACTTCTTTCTTTCATCTTCTTCAACTTGGCCTCCTCATCTTCCTCATCCTCCTTCTCTTTGATTTTCTTCTCTGCTTTGCTTTGATGGGCTTGCTCATCTTCTTCAGCCCTATTCTCTTTGCTCTTCTTCTTCTTTTCAGCCCTTTCAAACTGCTTCTCCGCCGCCACTTCCTCCAAAGCAACCCTGATGGGTCCTTCATAGGATTCTGCGTTAGCAGCTTCCTTAGGATCCAAGATGGTGAGAGCGCTTCTCCTTGACTTTTCCTCCATCGCCTCCTCCGAAGGTAGTGGTTGGTTCCTAAAACCCTAGCTTCGGGCAGTCCTCCTCCTTTCTCTAAGTTGCTGAGAATGCTCCCAAACATATCCTTATCGTCCTGTCTCTTCTTTTCACACTCAGAGGAGAATGTTGGGAGTGGGGTGCTTTCAAAACTCTGCCCCCTTTTGAACTGGAGTGGCCTGGCTGCTAAGGGATTTTCCGGGGTTTTTCGGCGACTTGAGGGACGGTGTGTGGCTGGGCAGCGAGACGACGGCTGGCTGGAAGGAATGTTGCCTCTCGCATAGAGAGTTGGTCTTTCGAGTGTGATGAGGGTAAAGAAGATGGCTGGGAAGATTGTTCTGCCATGGATGCCGGAGTAAAAGAAAACTGGAAATTCTTTAGGGTTTTAGGAAGAGGGAAACAATCTGGTATGCAGAGTGCTCTAGGGTTTCTGTTTGCAAATGAGATCAAATGGACTCACAGACAGAGGAGATAGAATTTATAGGTTGGGCCTTGATGTGCCCAACGCGAATTCTGCGATGGCAAGCCTCGACCTACTCAAAAAGCCTACCATTTGCACTCCTCACATTTATGAAGCACCAAAGAAGGATGCCCTTTCGTCTACTAAATCATCATTTCCTTGGAAGACGAAACGATTGGACTTCTCAGTTTGCAAAAAGAATTATCTTTGGTGTTTTATTCGAATGGGCGCAAGGTGAAAAATTAACGCAATGAGTTCATCAACGCAAATGCATCTTTGCAGAGGACGGGCAACCACACATGTATCCCCGAACACACCCCTTAACGCAATGCATTTCTGGAGGACGGGCGCACGGTATTTTTACCAGCACAACATTACCTCAACATAGTGCATTTTTGCTAAGGACAGGCAAATAACACATATGAGCGCAACACACCCCTCAATGCAATGCATTTCAGTTGGATGACCACAAAGTGTATCTTGTGGGTACAAGATGCACCCATCATCGCAATGCATACCGAGTGTTCATTGTTTTATTATTAAATTTTTTTTTTATCAACACAAGTCACACGGACACTGCAGTAATAATTTTCTTCTAATTAATCAATCATTCACCAACATTTAAGAATAACACATTGATGACAGAAAAGTAAGGAATAAAGAGAACACGGAAATAAATGCAAGAGAATTAAATGAAGTAGAAATTCATAAAGTCATAAAAACAAATTAAATGAAGCGATAAATGACAAAGTTATAAAGTAATAAATTAAAAAAGCAAGTAAACATAAGATTGAGATATGGACCGAAAGACAATTTTCTCCTGATGAACGTAATCCACACCTCCGCAGGCGGTCCAGCTTGCCTGCCCAATGTCTTTAAGGGCATTGCTCCTTCCCGTGAGATCCAGGGGCATCAGAATTGCTTAGCAACATTCCAGGTGTTCTATTTCGAAGTTCAGATGCCAGCTGCCCCACTTGAATCTCCAAATTTCTAATTGAAGACGCCTGCGCCTGCATCACATCATTTTTATCCATGTATTGCTTGAGCAGGGACTTTAATGAATTACTAGAGGTGTTTGAAGAGGACAGTTGGTTGTGCGATTGTCTCTGTTGACCCTGATTCTGATTGTGGTGAAAAGGTAGAGGGTTTCCTCGATTGTCTAAGTTGCTATTCTGATGGTTACTTGGCCCACCTTGTTTTTTATTCCCTCCTCAACCGAAGTTAGGGTGACTTCTCCAACCAGGATTATACGTGTTGCTATAGGGATTGTTCTGGATAGCACATACTTGCTACATGTTCGATGGGCACATTTTTGCTACATGGCCTCCTCCACGATTGACGCAACTGATTGCGGACACTTGTGCTGGCGCATTAGGTTGCGCTGATCCTTGGGAGAGGGTACCTTGATTAAGCACCATCAACTAGAGGATAAAGGTTAATGTGGCCATTTAGGCGTCTAAAGTTGTCATTGTCTCTGCAAAGACAATGGCAGTATTATTTCTTCTTCTTTCGGAGCCTCTTCCTCCGTATCCATCATGCACCCAGTCATCCATATTCCGCGAGATGCGGTCAAGGATGACCTTGGCCTCAGTGTATGTTTCATCCATAAATCCTCCTGTCGCGAAGGCATCAACAACAGCCTGCATTGATCTATTCAGGCCATTATAAAAGGTCTCCATCAGGACGCAATCGGGTATCACGATATGTGGACAATTCTTCACCAATCTTCTGAATCGCACCCAGGCGGTGCTAAGGGTCTCGTTATCCATCTGTTCAAAGTTTAGCACGTCCTTCCGTTGCCTTGCGTTGACGGTCGAAGGAAAGAACTTCTTCTTGAATCGCTCAACCAGCTGATCCCATGAAGTAATCTCATTTGGCTCCAGTGAATGAGCCCACCACTTGGCCTCATCCCTCAAGGTGTAAGGGAAGAGATATAGTCTGATACCTTTTGAGATAACGCCAGGTATAGAGAAGTTACTGCACATCTCGACAAAACTGGTCAGATGGGCATGTGGGTGCTCACCTTGCAGACCACCAAACTGCCCCGCATTCTGAATCATTTGGAGCATGGCCAGTTTGATCTCAAATCTTGTGTTCTTCTCAACTATCGGCCTTGAAATTTCGAGCGAAAAATCATACAGATTGGGCGCCGCATAGTTTCTCATCGGGATGTTGTAGTCAGCCGCAAGAAAATAGGATCTTACGTTGGTCGTCCCACCTCCTGATTCACCTTAGGTGCCACATTATCATTATTATTATCTGCCATGTTGGCCTTCTTTCGCCTCGCTCGGTTCTGGCGTGCCCTTGCGCAAAATGTACGCTCGATCTATGGGTCAGCCTTGAATTCTGGATCAGTTCTAGTACTCATAAATTGTCAGACTGCTCTACGTGATAAACAGCCAGTACAAAGAGATCTGTCCTGCAAAATATCATAAAACATACTCAACAATAACCGTTACCAATCCTCGGCAACGGCACCATAAACTTGATGACTTGAACTTGATGAATGTAATGTGCATGCATAATGATGTGCTACAAGCTCATGTTGCCATAAACTTGTAACGCAAAATGTAATCTCATGTTGTGTTGCTGCTCATGCACATTTTATGCGATACTACTTCTAGATATATCCATTATTAATGGAATGCTTGTAGTATGCTATGCGTTGTCACAAGTTTCTTTGCACAGAAACCAAGTATAATTCCGACGCAAGTTTCTCGGAGTGATCCGAAGTCTAACACAGGGATTGTTGTCGTTAATGTGTTACATTTATGATATATGCGATTGGTGTTTTTACAATTAATAAAGATTGTTTTTATACATGTATCTAAAGCTTCGGTAAAGTAAAATTGTGCAGATAAACTAAAGTTTCGTTAATAACATAAAAGTGCATAAAAGTAAACCTAAGCTATTAAGATACAAGATACAAGATACTGATACATGATACTGAGTTTGAGACTGACTGTTAAGTTTATACAAAGGGTCGTGGTATGCGGTGGCAAGTCTTTATGTATGAAATAGAAATAGAAAAGATAACTAATATAAACATCGCAAATTATTAATTGCGTTAAAGACATAACTACGGTTCCACTTTCCCTTGGCGTACACCTCTCGGTGATCGGCTATGTTCCCACATCTCTATGATGAAACAGGGATGAACGTAATGAACGCAAGGTTGCTTCCATCTTTGGAAGTACTTCTCTCTTTAGTTAATGCATTCTTCCAACTTTCTCTCGACGGGAGGAATGGCATCTTCATTTATGCTCTCACAGGTAAAGATGTCACCTAGCATGCTTTAGCTAAACATATTTATTTCCTTAGCACAAATTACTTTCCTTGCTTAATTCCTACTAATTACCAGGGGATTAAGAAAACATCATGGCGAAAGCGATTTATGGATGAACGAAAATAGACAAAAAGATGGAGATGGAAATGATCATGACATTCAATACTAAGATTTAGCATCTGGTACATGGTCTAAATGATAGACTAAGAAGATGAATACAATTGATGATAAAGAGATAGAAACAAATAAAGAAGAGTGCCAATGTCTTGACACAAATCTGGACGGTGGATTTTGCTTGCCGGCGTATGGAATGGATGAAGAAAAGAGCTTCCCTCTCAGGTTTGCTCGTCGGGTAGAAGTAACCTTGGTACAGAGCTTCAATGGCGGGGATTGAAAGGATTTACCCTGAGACTCATCTCTCAGCCTTGTCTCTTAAATCTTCCCTGGATCTTCTTCGATCAGGCTCTTCAGACCAGTCTCTCTCTCAATATACAAATATCAAAATATGCTCGTATCAAGTATATCTTCTCAGTGGAATGGTCGGAGCTATTTATAGGCTCAGCTTTGACTCTCTGACTTGTGAATCCCACTGTATTGTTAAGGCAGTTCCGGAAATAATTGAGTGAATATTTCTTTTGTTACGCAATCAATCCCTTTAGAAATGCACAATGGTCAGTTGTACACATGTCAAAATGCTCTATAATTGCATTTCTCTTTACATCTTCGATCGTTTGCCCACATACGGTGTTGTTTTTTATTACCGCATGCAAGTGAGATTGTGTTGATCGCTTAGCTCTGGATCGATTGTCACATGCGCCGTCATTACATTGATCATCTATTCATTCCTGAATGATGGGGGCAATGCGACGTAGATGCGTTGTTCTTTTTATCTTGAGCCATGAATGCATACAGTGACTTGATTTCCTGCAAAACAGACTTGAAATATTCTTTTCTACCATCGCAATGGTGTCAGTGGGTGTATTGCCGACAATTTATAATTCTTGCAATTCTTAGCTACAATTGACGCAACTTTCCTTTCTTTTGGCCGAAATATCGAAATAAAACATTATAAATAACTTGTATTTCTGCAAGTTACCAATGCTTCGAAGATTGCTTTTAGGACCAGATATAAGCATTATGAGTTTTTAGTAAGCCCATTTGGTTTGACGAATGCCTCTATGGTATTCATGGACCTTATGAATAGGATATTCCATCCCTATCTGGATCAGTTTGTAATAGTCTTTATTGATGACATTTTGGTGTATACTGGTAGCAGGGAGAAGCATGTGGAACATCTGAGGATGGTGCTTCAGACGTTATGAGAAAAGAAGTTGTATGCTAAGTTCAGTAAATGTGATTTCTGGTTAGATCAAGTTGTGTTTCTATGACATGTAGTATCTGCAGTAGAAGTTGTTGTAGATCCCCAGAAGACAGAAGCAATAGTGAACTGGGAACGACCTACTATGGTATTTGAGGTATGTAGTTTCCTAGGTTTAGCAGATTACTACAGGCAATTTGTGGAAGGCTTTTGTAGGATAGTCCTTCTGTTGACTAGGCTGACCAGGAAAGATGTGAAGTTTGAGTGGCCTCTTGAATGGGAGCATAATTTCTAAGAGTTGAAGCGGAGATAGTATCACCTCCAGTACTTACACTTCCTATATCAGGTAAAGATTTTGAGATTTATTGTGGTGCGTCCCGATAGGGACTAGGATGTGTGTTAATGCAAGAAGGTAGAGTAGCCTATGCTTCTAGACAGTTAAAGAAGAATGAGTGTAATTACCCTACCTATGATCTGGAGTTAGCTGCAGTAGTATTAGCCTTGAAACTGTGGAGGCATACTTGTTTATTGAGCATTTCCATATATTCACTGATCACGAGAGTTTGAGGTATATCTTTGATCATAAAGAGTTGAACTTGAGATGAAGAAAATGGTTAGAGCTGATCAAGGATTATGATTTCACTATTGAGTACCATCCAGGAAAAGAGAATGTGGGGGCGGATGTCCCAAGAAGAAAGTTGGGAATGATAAGAGCTACTCTTTGTTCAGTACAAGTTTTAATACTGTAGAAGTTGAGAAATTCTAGTGCTACTCTAGTAATTGATCAGGCAAGAGGTTTATTAGCTTCATTTCAGGTACGACCTACCTTAGTTAATGATATCTACATGAGTAGTTAGGTGATTCTAGTCTCCAAAAGATAGCTGAGGAGGTAGGTAAGAGTTAAAGGACAGAATATAAGCTAAGAGCAGATGGAGTTTTACTCAAGGCCGATAGGGTATGCGTGTCAAATGTGCTAGCATTAAAACAGGCTATTCTAGAAGAGGCATACTGTTCAGTTTATGCTATGCATCCAAGCAGTACGAAGATGTGTAGGACGTTAAATAAGTCATACTAATGGCCTGACATGAAAAGAGAAATAGCAAAGTTTGTTAACAAGTGTTTTATTTGTCAACATGTTAAACCGAATCAACATAAACCATTAGGATTATTTAATCCACTTCCAGTGCCAGAGCAGAAATGGGAGCATATTACAATGGATTTCTTATTTGGCTTACCTAGGACGCCATTAAGTTATGACAGAATTTGGATACTTGTTGATAGGCTAACTAAGACGGCTAAGTTCTTACCGGTGAAGATCACTTTTACCTTAGACAAGTTGGCTAAGTTGTATGTTAAAAAGATAGTGAGCTAGTTTAGAGCTCCAGTGAAGATAGTGTCAGACCGAGATCCAAGATGTACTTCGAAGTTTTGGCCTAATTTATAGAAAGCTTTGGGTACTAAGTTGCTTTTCAGTACAGATTTCCATCTGTAGATAGATGGTCAGTTAAAACAAATGATTCAGACACTAGAGGACATGCTGAGGGCATGTGTATTACAGTTTAAAGGAAGTTAGGATATGCACTTGTCGTTGATCGAATTTGCATATAACAACATTTATCATTCTAGTATCCGAATGGCTCCATACGAGGCTTTGTATGGAAGACCATGCAGGAAACTTAGAATGAGGTTGGAGAAAGGAAACTGATAGGCCTAGAATTTGTTTAGCAAACCCTAGAAAATGTTAAGCTAATCAAAGAGAATCTTAAGACAGTTAGAGATAGACAAAAAAGTTATGCTGACAAGCGAAGGAGAGAACTAGAGTTTAAGATTTGTGACCAGGTATTCCTTAAATTATCCCCATGGAAAGGAAACCTTAGATTTGACAAGAAAGGGAAGTTGAGTTCAAGGTACATTGGACCTTATGAGATCGTGGAGCAAGTTAATCCAGTAGCTTACAGGTTAGTTTTACCTCTGGAACTATCTCGTATATGTGATGCTTTCCATGTGTCGATGTTAAGGAAGTATGTACTAGATCATGCTCATGTGTTACCAGAACAGCCAGTATAGTTAAAAGAAAATTTAACTTATGAAGAAGAACCCGTAGAGATCCTTGATAGGAAAGAGCAAGTGCTGAGAAACAAGACTATAACTTATGTAAAGGTGTTATGAAAGAATTATGAAGTTGAATAAGCTACTTGCGAGACTGAAGAACAAATGAGTAGATATCCTCAGTCATTCAGTTGATGGATATGAAGCAAATTTTGAGGATGCAATTTCATAATGCGAAGGTAAAATGTAAAATCCCGAACCCTATTTTCCCTACTTAAATATGATAATTAGGATATTAACTAAAAATTAAGTCAAAGTTGATATTATGTGTGTAGCGAAAATTGAGGACGTTTGAACGGGAGAAAAAAATTCTAACTCTGAAGATTGAGGCCCTCGAGTAGCATTGGCATTGAGACATTTAGTGAGGAAATTTGGCTAAGTATAGTAGCCTTGCGTTGGAAGACTTGGTGTGTTTCCTAGGTGTACAGCGGCCTTGTATTTTGAGGTTAGTTTGCACGCATGAGTGCCATGAGGCTAAGTGTTGACCAAGGAGATGCCATGTGTTAGCATGAGTGATGCGTTGGCCAAGCCATACGAGGTTAGATGGGCAAGGAATGGGCGCGATAACAAGGTGCCTAGGCATTAGAGTTGTTGAATGCATTGGTTAGGTGAGGCATTGGCATTGGTCGATGTCCTACACAATGGTTGAGATGGCATTGGCGCACCTGATGGAAGAAAGTTGGTCGTAAGTGTCAAGGCGAAGGTCATGCTCCAACCACCATGCTAGGTATTGGCACAAGGAGATCTTAGCATGCATTGGTCAGATATGTGGTGACGACAAGTAGGACCATGCTATGGCCACTAGCCTAAGTGATGGGGGCAAGATGTGCCAAGGCATGCACTGACAAGTTGATGTGTGGCCTTAGTGTTGCCATGTGTTGATAAGTGTTGAAGAATAGGGCCTTACGTTGATGATTAAAAGAGTTCTCAGGTTAATCAACTCCCTTAATGGGTCAGTTTTAAGGATTAGGGAAGTTAAACCCACTTAGTAGGCAAGCTGGCAGCCTGAGATTAAAAGAAAGGCATGTAGATTTTAGTATAAAAGGAAGCCTCAGTTCTGAAGCTCGGTTTGAACGTTTTACTTGTGCTATTGAAGTAATTCCAGAACCATTTGAAAGCTTGAAGAGCGTATTGAAGGTCTAGGGCTGCCAGAAGAAAATTGTAAACCCCGAACTCGAATTTCCCTACTTAAGTATATTGAAAACAAAGTTTAAGAAAGTGTTATGATAAGGGAAAGGGAAAATTTCAAATAATTGAGGCATAGATCTCTAGGGTAAGATTTTTCTTGTGCACCTAGAAGAAAGAAGGAAATTTTCCTAAGCATGAACCTTGCATTGAAGCATTGATGCATTAAGGACCAAGGCTGGTGCGGTAACCATGTGCAGCTATGGTGGGAAGGTGTGGTGCAAGGTATGCGCTGATGAGGGCTATATGCACACAAGTTAGCAAGGGTCGAGAGGGATGCCATGCGGTGAGCATTGGCCTATGTTGATATGGTATGGATGCACACATAGACAAGGATGCGATAGGCAATGTAGTTGTGCATGTGATAGTTTGAACGCTAGGCAAAGGCATTTGTGGACGCACACACAAAGGCTAGTTGACGTAAGTTGTTGCAAGGTGTGAATGCTCGATTGCTAGGTATGATAGCTTGAATGGCTAGGCATTGCACTGGTGAACGAGCATGTGAATGAGGCGTTGTGCATTAAGGTTCACGGTTGCATTAAGAAGCTATGTGATGCCAAGGTTGGTGGGGCTATGCAATGAGGATTGTTGTGCGAAAATAGGATAGGGTTGAGCCATGTGTGGAGTCTATATGATGTTTAAAGCAAAGTCCACGGAAAAGGAGGTTAGGCATTGGCACTAGACTAAGCGATGGGCAAGATGGATGCATGAGGGAATGATGGAAGCATGGGGATGGTTGTTAAAGAAACCATGTGCCCAACCTAGGTCATATGCGTTGATGAGAGGAGTCTTGGAGGACAAGGTTGGTTGACAGCACAATGAAATACGTGGCTCAACCAAATGAAGCACCGGACAACTTAGAAGGAGGTGGATGCATATTAGGGCATGCAATGGAAGCCTATGCGTTGGACATGGCATAGGAAGGACAGCTCAAGCTCATACAAGTAGGTGGTGACAACACAATGAGGTTTTTCATGCGTTACATGTGGCATGCATTGAAAGTTTGTTATTGATGACCAAGAAGCTTCCTTAAAGCCTATAAATACCCCCAATAAGGTTTCATTTCAGCTCACAACTCATTTTCTTTTAGAAAGATACTCAAAAGAGAGTGTTCGAGAGAAAATTAAGGTTTTTAGGGCAGGCCATTCATTGACCAAGTGGGCTTTGTTTTGAACAAGAGGCAGTCTATGCATCCAACATAGTCCATGCATTGATCAAATGTTGTCCAAAGGTCCTAAAACTGCTGCCATGCATCCAACATCTTAAGAGAGGCTAGCCTTGCATCCAACTATTGTCCAAAGATGTCTAGGAGCCTAGTTTCATATCAGTACTAATTGGTAAAGCTAAATTTAAGACCAATAAGGTGTTCTAAGGTTATTTTAACCTTAACCATGAGATTCTGAGTTGACTAATGAACTAGTTTGGGCTCAGGAGTTGATGCATTTTGTACATGTGATGAAATAATAATGCTTTTGAGATTAAACGTTTAGTTTTCTTTAGTCAAACCTAAGTGCAAATTTGAACAAAGTTCCTAGTGAGTCCAGGGTCAAATGAAGGGATTGCTTGTAAGTATGTGATGAAACTAAAAATATGATCTTAGCGTGAGTTTAAAATGTTCAAAGAAGTGATCGAATGAGCAAACTTAAACCTAAATATGCGATGGGGATTGTGTTTAAAATGAAGCAGTGTAAATTGGATAACAAATATGTGATAGGAGGGTTGAGAAGAACTTTTACTAGCATTTTCTAAACAAATAAATGAAATATGCGATCAAGCTATACACTCAATGTTACGACCAACACTTCTCAGTGTCTTTTGCCACATTATCTTATCTCTAAGATTCATATGATATGTGTAATATGCAGAGAATGTACTCATTTCTAAGGAAAATTTTTCTCTCATTTTATGAGGTCTTAATCTAAATTCTTTCAAACTTAGATTAGCTTTACTTAGATTAGCTTTTCTCAATTGATTCAAGCAATAAATATAAGCATGCATAAAACAAGTTGATTGCATGATTCCTCTAGTTATTTAGTTGTGTTAGCTACAATCTTCTCAACACATGAAGCGATTTAGCTATGCATGATATTGGTGAAAAAGATAGACAAGATGTATAATAAACATGTATTCATATTGCAATTCTAAATTTGTCAATACAAGAAATACAATACAAATACACAAATAAAGAGAAAGGGCCAGAGAGTCAAGTCGTGGTTCGCAATGTCTTGCTTCCCCCGACTTGTTTTATAGCTGCTTCCTTAGATAATTGAACAGTGTTATCTTCTTCTTTCCCTAGAGTCCTAAGCTCTCACCAAGGAGTTTCTATGGAGGAATGATAGAGATTTCAAGCAGAATCCCTTCTCATGGTATTCTTCTTGTCTCCCACAATGTATCCCCAATATGTCACGATGTATATTCTAAAAACACAGAATTGAGAACTAAGTACTAAGAACTTCGAACTTCTTCTATATGAAATTTCCATGGGTATTTATAGGTATTTACGAGCACTTATTTTCTTAAGCTCATGCTTGCATTGATGGGGCGCATTAAATTTCATATCCTGTCGCGCTGACTGCAACGTGTCATTAGTTCATTGAATCTTCAACACAGCTTTCCTGTCGGTTACCAACGCAATGTGTGATGTGACACCCAGCGCCCATGTCATGTCATGCCTCATCGCTTGCAGATTATGCAATTTTCTTCATTTTCTTCTCATATGATCACGCGATCATTAGACTGTTGAAGGGACTGCACAAAAATAGCGAAATTAGTCTGGAATTTAAATATGTTATGCATTAGAAGTATGTGATCGCATGCTTTGCTTTTTGTATAGATTTATTGGCATAATTTATCTAAATTGCATGCATTTGCCTTATTATTTTAAATAAAAGAGATATAATAACTTGTACTTTTACAAGTTATCTGGAGTTAAGAAGGAACCAAGGGAAACCAGGGAACTTGCAAGGAGAAGAAGGTTACTGCGATTAAACTGTGAGTGGTACTCTTTAAAGGAATCTAAGTATATCATTTAGATTCTATATTTTATTATAGCATGAGTACCTTAAACGGGAATGAGAAAATGAGGCTTGGGATGATCAAGAGGCCATAAGGCCTAGTTCTTGAGCCAATGGCAGAATCTCACAAGATGGTCAGAAGGCCATGAGGCCTAGTTCTGAGCCTATGGAAGAAATCCTTGTGTGGGATGGTCAGAAGGTTGATAAGCCTAGTTTCTAAGCCCATAAAAGCAGGATCTATATGCACATAGAAGACAAAGTAGCTATGACAAGATTATGAGAAATGAGTTTGAATATCTACTGTGCGTGTAGGTAGAACATAAAACAGACTCGTTCGAGATGGAGGTTTGCATAGTAACCTCGTGTTGTGATGTGCTTTTATAAGTTGAAAGAGACTCTTTAATATGTTACCACTCACTAAGTTTAAGGCTCATGCTTTTCTCTTATGTTTTCCTTTGTAGGTAATAGAAGAGTCTAGGTTCTTACAAGAAGTCGAGGTCTGCCACGAGCTAGAATGTTATTAGTTAAGTTGTAATCAGGATGGGTAAATATTTGTAAAAACTCTAATGCAATTTGCATAAAGTGACGATTTTCAAATTAGATGTATCTTTCAATTTTTTTTTCTTAAATCTCGATCTAAATTAGAGAAGTTTTGATAGTAGATATCACAAAATGGTGGTATCTACTGTCCTCATGCCTCATTTTGGGTTTCAAAGGTGAACTCGGGAGGGGGTGTAACAAGTTGGTGTCAGAGCATAAGATTTTAGGAATGGGTTTATTAGTATGAGCATGATAGCACTATAGTATGTCTATTACTTGATATTAGGAAACCATTCCCCGTAAAAGTGGCATACTTCCAAAGCAACCGCCAAAAAAGATTCATGATGCTACCTCTAAATCAACGGAAGAAGACTAGAGCGAGTGGACCTAGAAAAGCGATTCGGTATCAAAAGGTTAAAGGCACTAGGTGCCACAACTTTAAAGGAACTATGAACCCTGACTATAGAACAATTGAGGCTTAGTTTATACTAATAGAAAAATGCTTCAAGGTAAAGCGATGCCCTGACTATAGAGTGATAACTTTGGCTACTTTTTTATTACAAAAGAGAGCTGAGGATTGGTGGTGTATGTTAGAAAGTAGAAGGAGGCCGGGGAATGAGTTTACCTAGGAAGAGTTTAAAAAAGCTTTCCATGAGAAATTTTATCCTCAGTCGTTTCACATGCAAAGTGAAGTGAATTCTTAGGACTTGTACAAGGCAACATGTCGGTGGACGAGTATGAACAGAAGTACACTGAACTTAACAGATACGCTGCCAATATCATCGAAGATGAAGAAGAGAGATGCAAGAGGTTCGAGAAGGGATTAAAAGAAGAAAACTCCGCACACATATGACCACCGATGCTAATAGATTGGAATTTTCAAAATTAGTTAAGGTGGCAATGCAGGTAGAAGCTATTCTGGCCAAGTATATCGAGTCGAAACCCAAAGATTGGGGAAATGAGAGTTAGAAGAATTCATTAGGGGCTTCGAATAAGAAAATATTTAAGATCCGTTTTGGAAAACAAAAGATAAGTAGAACCTTCACAGGATGAAATACACATTCAATACCCTGGGAAATCCATCGGAAGTGTAAATCGGAAGCCATGGTGCTTCAAATGTAAGAAGCATCACTCAGACGATGCTATGGAGGTACTGATGTGTGCTACAGTTGCGGGGAAATATGTCACTATAAACGGAACTGACCACGGTTTAGACAAGAGGATAAAAGAAAAGCGAAGACTTCGAAAACCTGAAATGCGCATTATCTTTCTGAAGTTAAACATTAAATTTTTATTATCTTAGACCAACTATTATTGTATATATATGCTTTATAATGATGGAAGTGATGGAACATAAAGAACGCATGCACAGCAGAAGTGATGAAATCGACAGTGTTCTAATTGTAATAAAAACAAGAATAAGCATGCAAAAGGGATAGAAAATACAACATTTGAAGACTCCACCGCAAACTTCCTCTCCCGAGCTCAATCGACACCGCCAACGAAAAATCCTCGCTATTCTCTAGTTGAAGAACATGGTGGTAGGACCGTTATGTTAGTGAAAATAAGAGAATTTCACTATAGAAAGAAGAAGAGTAAAGGAGAGTTTAGGTGGAAGAGTTTAGGTCAAAAGTTGTGGAAGCATTAGTCTTGCAAATTTAAAAAAAAAAAACCATTTATAGAGAAAACACATGCAAAATCCCATTTTATATGTCTTCCGCCTCAAACTCCACTAGCATGTAATCTTTAGGTGTCAAGCATGGGAAGTGTCACTACAAAGTCCCTTTACTTAGTGGGAAAATCCAACAATTTGATTTTTCCACTAACTAATTTTTTATTAAAAAAAATGAAATACAATTTTTCAAATTTAGAAATTATTTAATTAAAAAAAAATTCAATTAAATAAGATAAACAAATTTAATATCACATATTAAATTGTTTATGACAGCTAGCTTTGATTAATCATATTAATCAAGTTTAAAAAGTACTTTCATGCTAATGATCAAGTATTCTCTTAAAAATAATTAATTAATAAATAAATTATTTAATTGTAAATTATATCTCATATAAAATACAATTTTTCCTAAAACTCGAATTCGAACATTTCAAATTCTTACTTCACCTAGTTCTTCAATTTTGTCTGTATTGAGCTAGCAATGAGACTCGATGAACCTACAGATCATGGGCTCCAACGATCCGAGACTAACCGATCAAACTTCTTAACCTAGTTAATCAACATTCGTTAACTAACAAGACTGTCCACTATAGTCTGTAGTTGCACTCCCTCACTATAGATATATTATGTGTCCACTTGATATAACCGTCATCAATAAGTTGATCCTTCATAGATTGTTCATAACCTTAGCTAGGTCAAATACCGAAATACTCTTGAGTTACATCTTTTCTCCTTGAGTACCACTGTCCCTCTAATGAACAATTGATTTAGGATCATAATCACCAAATCCATTCCCTCTCAAGCCAACAAGAGGATGCAGCCCCTTGTTCAAGACCCGGGATCAACCCTTAAGGGAACAACCTTTCTACTATCCCTAAAATGGGTAGCAGTGAATTTCATCTTGCAAATTCTATGTCCCCAACCATCTACTCGGTCTTATCCCTGAAATGGGAGGCATATTGAGCAGCGATATTGAGCTTACCTTCAACTATGTAGATTAAGGGACAATAGCGAATAAAAATGAGTTCATAGACAACTTAGGATTCACATCAAGTTATCAAGGTCAAATCAGTGTAATCTTAAACGGTGTTAATATGTAATAGTGATTATTTTGTGGTCTGTCTTACACAATCTCATCGTGTAGAACAACCCCGCTCACATGTCTCTACATGAACAAACTGATCACATCATTTATGACACTTTACAACATTTGTAACAATCATAAAGTGGGTCGTATTCAATAGTATCTTCAGAAATAGGTCCCCAAACTAATCTAAGTACTATAGATGATTTAGGCTATTTTACTCGAAGTTTATCAAGTTTATGTCTCCACATAAAGTCTAAGTATTCATGACAATAGCCAAGGGTTCATAGTTTATTGGATTTAGAGTTATTAGACAATTAATAACACTTGTCTGAATAAACTTCATATATATTTATTGTTTACAAAACGATGAGTTTTAAGACATACAGCTCAACATGAAGTATTCTGACTTTGTAATGGTTTGTGTTTGTTCACTAACTAACAGATGGGAACAGAGGAAAATAGAAACCTTTTCTGCATGATATGTGAAAGGAACCACATGGGAGAATGCTTGAGAGGAACAAATAGGTGCTATATATGCAAGCAAGTAGGAAACATAAGGAAGAAGTGCCTAGAATTTTTCCGATTTCTGAGACATCAGGAAGCAGAGACTAGTTTAAGTACAAATCTTCCCTACTGTAATTGTCATATAAACCATAAGAAAGACCAGAAAGGAAGAGAAGGACTATGTTTAAAATGTGAACAGTCAAGTCATCACTGCAAGGACTCTTTACTTTGACAACTTGAGCGTGATTAATATAATAAAAAATCCAGTTCAGCACAGCTGCACTAAGCATATCAATATCAGACATCACTTCATTTGCGATCATGTGGAGAGTAAACAAATAATGTTGGAGCACATCAGCACAAAAAATCAAGTAGTAGACATTTTACCAAGGCTCTAGATTCTGTGCGTTTTGAGGCCCTAAGAGTAGCCTTGGGCCTTTGCATTTTAAAGGCAAGGCAATTAATCTATTGGGTCAGTCATAGAAGTCACTCAGCCTATCATTCACAGAAGCTCAATTGGTTAATTGATGATAAAATCGTATTAATTACGGTAAGTGATGATGTGAGGAGGTTTTATTGTAGTACAATTTCAAATTACTTTTTGAATTTGAACGATTTACAGTTGAAGTGTGGGGGTTCTCTTTCGAAATCAAGAGTATCTCTTGTTTTCAACCATTCCAAAGCGGTTTCTTACTTGTGATCTTTGAGTTTTCTTCTCAAATAGTTAGCACTACACTAGGAATTCATACTTCTGATGACAAGATAGTGAGACACAATGAAAAAACCAAAAGAAAGGTTCATGTCGAAAAGGATGTTCCTTCAACTAAACAAACAATTATGGCATTTGTGCGCGAGGCCTTGTCGTAAGGCTAAGATGTGTGATGTTCTATGCTCGAAATGATGCGATACTACTTCTAGATATGCATTAATTATGGATGTTCACATAGTATGCCATGTGTTGTCACAGGTTTTCTTACGATGGAACCAAGTGTAATTCCACCGCAAGTTTCTCGGTGTGATCCGAGGTCGAACACAGGGACTGTTTTAGGTTATTGTGGTATGTTCATGATATATGCGACCAAGTTTTTCAATCTTTAAAAATGTGTTTGTACAAGTATTAAAATTATGGTAAAATAAAGTAAAGTAGTAAAAATGCGATAATAAAATAAAAATACAGTAAACCTAAGCTAGATGATACAAGATACAGCCTTCATGTTATAAGATACTGGGGTCAAGGCTGGCTGTGAAGGTCATGCAAAGAACGTGGAATACGGCGGCAAGTCTTATGAACAAAATAGAAAAAGAAAGATAAATAATATAAACAGCGCAAGTTCTCAATTACGTTGAAGCTATAAATATTGTTTCGCTCTTCTCTTGGCGTACACCTTTCAATGATCGGTTGCGCTCCCACATGTCTGTGGTGAAACAGAGAAACCGCTTCCATGTCTGGAAGTACTACTTGCTTTAGTTAACACATTCTTCTAACCTTCTCTCGATAGATCAGAATGGCATCTTCACTTCTACTCTCACAGGTGAAGATGTTGTCTAGCATGCCTTAGCTAAACGCATTTTATTTCTTTAACACAGATTATGTACTTGTTTAATTCATATTAACTATCAGGGAATTAAGAAAACATCATGAAGAAAGTGATTAGCGGGTGAATGGAAATAGACAGAGAATAGAATATGAAAGCTATCGAAACATTTAATATGTCTATTAAGTGTTTGATACATGGTGCGTGGATGAAGAGATAAAGAGAAAGTGAAATACAACGATGAAAGAGATAGAACAGATACAAACAAGCGCCAATGTCTTGGCACCGATTCGATAGAGATCTGCTTGTCGGATAGGATGGATCTGATGGTAGGAAGAGCTTCCCTCTCAGGCTTGCTCCACTGGTAGCAGAGATCTATACACAGAGCTTCCGATCGGGTGTTTGGCAGATTAGATCTAAGACTCACCTCTCGGCCTTGTCTCGTCTTCTTCCCGAATTTCTTCACTTAAGCACTCAGCTCAGCCTTTTCCTTCAACACTTTTGCAGCAATTAGCCCCGTATCAAGTAGCATGAGTTTTCTCTAGAATCTATGGGGTATTTATAGGTGTAGGTCTTTGACTCCGGCCTTGTGGTCCCCACTGATTGTTATGGAAATTTCGAAGATGAAGGAATAATTATTCCTTCTATTATGCAATCAGACCGTCAATTCTGCACAACCGTTAGTTGTACATGTGTCTTAATCCTCCGTTTTTACGTTGCTCAGCTACATCTTTCAATCGTGGATTTGTATGCGGTGTTGTTTTTATTACCGCATGCGAAATACAGCTCTGGATCGACTGTCGCATTGTGCCGTCATTGCAGTAATCGTCTCTTCATTTTTTATTGACGAGCGCAATGTGATAGAGATGCGTTGATCAGTTTCTCGTGAGCCTTGAGTGCAAGCGGTGACTTGGTTTTCTGCAAAACAAAGTAAAATTCGGCTTGTCTTCCATTTTTATGGTGTTACTGGGTGTAATTGCGATCATTTATAATTGTTGTAATTCTAGGCTAATTTTCATACAATCGACACATATTCACTAACTTTTGGCCGCGATATCTAGCTAAGGTGGCATAAATAACTTGTATTTCTACAAGTTATCACACCCCCAAATTTAGATATATGCTTGTTCTCAAGCATATTTTCTACTCAGGCAATCATGCTCAATTTATATCCTATATTTTTGCGACGATTGGTTGCTTCGAATGTTACACTTAGGCACACTACTTGACATTGCAATTTCCTTCTATCCTTGCTAATTCTTAGCAAGCCCTACTTTATTCTTCTATGTAACAAAATTATGCTCAAAGATGCTTTTCTAGTTTTCAAAATAGAATGTTTATCTCTTCTTTGTCAAAACAACTTGATGTATCTATATGCGATGAGCAAAACTTTTCGTCATTTATTTATTTAGAGACTGTTTATCATGGTTACACTCTTCGTTTTGGCTTGTCCCCATGGGTGTCATGCGAAAATCCAACTACGGTTGTGTGCCAATTTCAACTTTAACTCATGATATTCAGAGGAGTTGTCTCTTGCATTCTTTTATTTTTCTATTTTTGTTGCTTTTCATACTACGTTGTTCTTGGAAACCCATCTTTGTTTTGGCTTGCTCCTACGGGTGTCATACGAACATTCAACTACGAGCAGGCTCTTTTCACAACTAAACTTTTATCAGGTTGGGAACAGTTTTGAGGTTTTCCCTTACACTGACATTGGAGTTTTGCATAAAAAAAAATTTTCGAAAATGGACGCATTTTCTTAAATACTGCATATTCCTGATCTCATCTGCTCAGACCTTCCCCACCCCTAAATTTAAAGATAAGAAAAGTCCCCATTGCATTGTTTGGATAGATTAGACAAACACTTAGAAGAAAATTTCAAAAAGAAGGTTTGAGCAAAATTTTGAAAGATAAAAGGTAAAGTATGGCTAAACTAAGAATTAACTAAGTGTTAGTCAGAATTTACTAAGTATGGAAAATGTTTCTAAGTATAAACATATATAATACATCATAGCAACGCAACGAAGATCATAAAAATAAAAGATTAAGAATGTCACAAAAATTAACAAAGGAAGATAAAGAAAAAGGCACAAGCAAAAAGTGGAGTGAATATGTACTCTGATTGTATTGAATATTAACAAAGTATACAAATAAAGTACAAATGAACGCAATACAAAAATTTTCTATTGCCTGTACAAGAGTCAAAGAATTTGAGCTTTTCTTTCAAATTTGATTCAGAAGGGTGCATGATTAAAATTCGCACCCTGCTTCCAATAAACGCAGATGCATTTTTGCCGAGGACGGGCAACACGCATATATCCCCACAACACACCCCTTAACTAAACACATTTCTAGAGGATACCTCAACATGGTGCATTTAACTAAGGACGGGCAAAGGACATATACGTGAGCAACACACTCCTCACCGCAATGCATTTGGGTGTAGTAGATGCACAGTGTCTCTTGGTACCACTTACTACACCCATCTTCTCTTAGTTTACTTTCCTTTCTTCTTAATTCATCAAAAATGCCAATTGAAAAGACCTTGCGGTGATTTATCCAATCATTCACAACAATTATATGACCGGTACTACTAAATTTAAGATATGGAAATACATGCGAAATTAAATTGGAAGGAAATACAAAAGCATTAAAAACTGATCCTACTAGACAGTAATTAACGAAATTTAGAAAACGGCAAAAGAAAGCTGTAAAGAAAGCAAGTAAACATAAACAAGGAAGCTGATTGAAAGAAGTTCTTAGAATTACCACAATCACTCCCCCTGCAAGCGATTTAATCCTGCTTGCCCAAGTCAATGGTGTCCATGCGTCCATCGAAGTCGCCTCCATAGTAGGGCTTAATCCGCTGACCATTGACTTTGAATGCACTGTTCCCATCTAAAGTTGTTAGTTCCACTGCGTCGTGAGGAAAGATTGTCTTGATTCAGAATGGCCCAGACCAGCGAGACTTCAACTTTCTTGGGAACAATCGCAAACATGCATTGAATAGTAATACCTGTTGACCTTCGATGAATGTCTGGTCGTTTATGCGGTCGTCGTGCCATTTCTTTGTTTTCTCCTTGTATATCTTGGCATTTTTATAGGCATCCCTTCGCCATTCGACCAATTGATTCAATTGTAGCTTTCGGAATTTTCCCGCATTGGCTAAATCAAACTTCAGCTTCTTGCATCACATCGCCTTATGTTCCAACTCAAGCGGCAGATGACAAGTTTTTCCAAAGACCAGGGCATACAGAGACATGCCTATTGGTGTTTTGTAGGTAGTCTTGTAAGCCCACAGTGCTTCATCAAGCTTGGGTGACCAATCCCTCCAGGAAGTATTAACTACCTTTTCCAAGATAGTTTTGATCTCTCTGTTAGAAATCTCTGACTGCCCATTAGTCTGTGGGTGATAAGCAGTTGCAACTTGATGGATGACGTTGAATTTAGTCAATAGGTTGGCAATTATGCGGTTGATAAAGTGAAAGCCTCATCGCTGATTAAGGCCTGTGGCATCCCATATCGAGCAAAAATGTTCTTCTTTAGAAGCTTCGCCACAGTGGTCGCATCATTCTTGGCACATGCGATGGCTTCAACCCATTTCGATACATAATCAACTGCAACCAGAATATATTGATGACCTTCAGATGGTGGAAACGTGCCCATGAAGTCAATTCCCCAAACATCAAATAACTCAACTTCTAAAATTGACATCAATGGCATTTCATTTCTTTTAGACATATTCCCTGTCCTTTGACATCTGTCGCATTGAACAACATGGGCATGGGCATCCTTAAACAGTGTTGGCCAAAAGTAGCCGCACTGTAGGACTTTTGTTGCGGTCCTTTGCCCCCCAAAATGTCCTCCATATGTGGACTCATGACAAAGCTCTAAAATGTGCTTGGCTTCATGCTCAGGAACACATTGATGTATTATATGATCAAGTCCTTGTCGATATAGGAATAGATCGTCCCAGAAATAAAATTTGGCATCATGTCTTAGCTTTTTCTTCTACTTGTATGTATAGTCATCCAGTAGTTGACCACAAACTATGAAGTTTACTATGTCCGCATACCAGGGAACATTAATGTCTACTGCCATCAGCAACTCATCGGGGAATCTTTCCTCAATATCTTTTTCTGTCCCTTGAACCTCGCAATTTTTCAATCTTGACAAACGATCTGCAACTTGGTTCTCGGTGCCCTTCCAGTCTTTAATCTCTAGGTCAAACTCTTGCAGAAGCAACACCCACCATATAAGCCTCGTCCTTCAAGGTGTAAGGGAACAGATACAGTCTTATATTCTCTAGGGTCACGCCAGGTAAGGAAAAATTGCCGCACATCTCGACAAAGCTGGTCAGATGGCCGTGTGGGTCTTCACCTTGCAGACCCCCAAACTACCCAACATTTTGAATCATCTGCAGCATAACCGGCTTAATCTCAAAATGCGTGTTCTCCTCCATAGTTGACCTTGAGATTCCAGAAGAAAAATCATACAAATTGGGTGTCATATAATTACACATCGAGATGTTGCGATCAGCTACCAGGAAGATAGGATCCTGAGCCGGTCGAACAGCCCCTTGGTTTATAACCAGTACCATATTATCGTTGTTGTCCGCCATATTGGCTGCCTTCTTAATTCGGTTCTGACATGCCCTTACGCAGAAAGTATGCTCGATCTTAGGGTCAGCTTCGAATTCCAGTTCAACACCAGGACTCATAAACTGTCAGGCTACTCTCCACGTTGAACAGCCAGTACAATGAGATCTGTCCTGTAAAATACCAAAAACACACTCAAACAATAAACCGTTAACCAATCCCCGACAACGACGTCATAAACTTGTCATAACGCTAAGATGTGTGATATTCTATGCTCGAAATGATGCAATACTACTTCTAGATATGCGTTAATTATGGATGTTCACGTAGTATGTCATGCATTGTCACAAGTTTCCTTACAGTGGAACCAAGTATAATTCCACCGCTAGTTTCTCAGTGTGATCCGAGGTCGAACACAGGGACTATTTTAGGTTATTATGGTATGTTCATGATATATGCGATCAGGTTTTTCAATCTTTAAAAATGTGTTTGTACAAGTATTAAAATTGCGGTAAAATAAAGTAAAGCAGTAAAAATGTGATAATAAAATAAAAATACAGTAAACCTAAGCTAGATGATACAAGATACAAGCTTCATGTTATAAGATACTGGGGTCAAGGCTGGCTATGAAGGTCATGCAAAGAATGTGGAATGCGGCGGCAAGTTTTATGAACAGAATAGAAAGAGAAAGATAAATAATATAAACAGCGCAAGTTCTCAATTGCGTTGAAGCTATAAATACTATTCCGCTCTTCTATTGGCATACACCTTTCAGTGATCGGTCGCACTCCCACATGTCTGTGGTGAAACAGAGACTAACATAATGAACGCAAGGTTGCTTCCATGTCTGAAAGTACTACTTGCTTTAGTTAACACATTCTTCTAACCTTCTCTCGATAGATCAGAATGGCATCTTCACTTCTGCTCTCACAAGTGAAGATGTCTTCTAGCATGCCTTAGCTAAACACATTTTATATCTTTAACACAGATTAAGTACTTGTTTAATTCATATTAACTATCAGGGAATTAAGAAACCATCATGAAAAAAGTGATTAATGGGTGAACGGAAATAGACAGAGAACAGAATATGAAAGATATCGAAACATTTAATTGTCTATTGAGCGTTTGATACATGGTGCGTGAATGAAGAGATAAAGAGAAAGTGAAATACAACGATGAAAGAGATAGAACAGATACAAACAAGCGCTAATATCTTGGCACCGATTCGATGAAGATCTGCTTGCCGGATAGGATGGATCTGATGGTAGGAAGAGCTTCCCTCTCAAGCTTGTTTCACCAGTAGCAGAGATCTGTGCACAGAGCTTCTGATCGAGTGTTTGGTAGATTAGATCTGAGACTCACCTCTCGGCCTTGTCTCGTCTTCTTCCCAGATTTCTTCACTTAAGCACTCAGCTCAGCCTTTTCTCTCAACACTTTTGCAGCAATTAGCCCCATATCAAGTAACATGAGTTTTCTCTGGAATCTATAGGGTATTTATAGGTGTAGGTCTTTGACTCCGGCCTTGGGGTCCCCACTGATTGTTATGGAAATTTCGAAGATGGAGGAATAATTATTCCTTCTGTTATGCAATCAAACTGTCAATTCTGCACAACCGTTAGTTGTACACGTGTCTCAATCCTCCTCTTTTGCGTTGCTTAGCTACATCTTTCGATCGTGGATTTGTATGCGGTGTTGTTTTTAGTACTGCATGCGGTTGAAATACAGCTCTAGATCGACTATCGCATTGCACAGTCATTGCGGTAATCATCTCTTCATTGTTGATTGACGGGCACAATGTGACAGAGATGCATTGATCAGTTTCTCGTGAGCCTTGAACGCAAGCGGTTACTTGGTTTCCTGCAAAACAAAGTAAAATTCGGCTTGTCTTCCATCTTTATGGTGTTAATGGGTGTAATTACAATCATTTATAATTATTGTAATTCTAGGCTAATTTTCATACAATCGGCGCATATTCACTAACTTTTGGCCGCAATATCTAGATAAGGTGGCATAAATAACTTGTATTTCTACAAGTTATCAGGCCTCCCTATTGAGAAGAAAGAAATTAGTGTCCCTCCACCCTTGGCAAAAAAAGGTGAGTATTTCATCTCTCACAATGACTAATCCTATAGGGTCTGGAGTTGAAATCTTTTCGAACAAAGAAGGTTCAACATCTTCTGATTCTCCTGAAGACATGCATGAGTTTATAGCATTACCTAGAAACCGTAGAAGTATTGAGATATCGTCTGATGTTGTAGGGTTGTTGGTAGTAGTGTTGTGACTAACCATTTTGCTGCGTCTGGGTCTGGAAATGTTAAATCTGCTTTACCTAATTCTATAGTGCATATTGAAGAGAATACTGAGATTCATGTTTCTTCTAGGTTAGAGAAGGAGGGTTTACCTTTGCTTGTTGAAATATTATAGATGATTTTGTTGACAAAGTAGTTTCTGAAACTATTGCTTCATTATCCACATTACAAACTGTTCAAAAGAGTTGTAGGACTCTACCTAAGACATCTATTGTGTCTGTTCAAAGAACTATGAACAATGAAAATTTAAAAGATATTGTTCTGTCTGATGATAATCCTAAATAAGTGATAGGAGTCTGATAGCACAAAAAAATGTTCTATTTTCCTTTTCTTAATTCTAGGTCGTTACTATATATAATGTGTTTATTTAATGATTTTAATAGTATTAAGCATCTTTGAGATGGAATCAGTCGTTACGAGTTGTTTAGGATTAATTTGGAGCAATTGGGAGCTAATTTGAGCAACGGACTTCAAAAGTATGTAAAAGGAAAAAAATGATTTATTGTGTAATTTGAATGCTTGGAAATTGGCTTGTAATATGTGACATTTAATTATAGGTTAATCTTAAAGGAAGCAATAGTTTAGTTAGGCTTACAATTCGCTGTCTATAATGAATAGTAGTTTGTCCTATCGACCTAGAGAGAAACCACATTGAGTGTTTGATTAGATATTGGAAGTCAAACACTCATCTTAGCGTCATCCCTAGAACTTAATGCAATTTATCAATTTGTATGGTGTGGAATTTTTTTTTTATGCATTTCGATTAATAGGATAATTAGGACCATTGGTTGGGATCCCAATCAATTGGGCTATGCATAAACAAGAAGTCTAAGTCATATGTTTGTTTAATGATCTTAATTACATTGGATGAATCCATCCCTCTAAGCTAAGACATCTCGATTCTATCTTTACTTTCCTTGCACTTTACTTCTTTTATGCACTTTCCTATTTCATCCACACTAACCCTTCTCCCCCCTTTAACTAAAAACGAGCTTCGATGAACTAATTTTTTGCGATTTCCTGAGGTTCAACCCTAGACTTGCCGCTTGTACTATGAGTTAGTATAAGCAGTTCATTCGGTGATTTATAAATTTTATTTGTGTAGCAATTATTTATGAGTGAGGGTAAACTTCGAGCTTACCAAATTGGCATTGTTGTCGAGGAAAGCAATTAGTTTTTCCTTAGTTTTTAGTTAAAGTTTTCTTTTTCTTTGATTTATTTTATTTTTGTGTCACTTAAGCATGACAGGATTCCAAATCAATCTTGGACATCTGAAAGTCGAGTTATAGGTCTTGACAACGAGGTAAATGGCCTTTGACACCACATTGCTGAGTTGACTTCTTTAGTTGGGACTTGATGGAAAGGAGTTCGCAACAAGTAGAGGTGTATGGGAGTTGCCTACTCGAGGGGCATCCTATGTAAGCATGCTCGAGGTTACAATGGATGACAGCACCATGTGGATTTATCGAGGAGGGGTATTATGGTTATTTGGACTACGAGTCTCATCATCCTAGATGGGAAGAGTCTTTTGACCATGGATACTCAAGATGGCAGCAGAGCTTAAACAACCAAGATTTCACAGCACCACACCAGTCAACTCATGCTCAATCTTCAGGGTTAGGTAAGTCTTTAGAGGCTTTGGTTATGGAGCTTGCTAACAGTACTTTTGAGTTTTAGTAGGACAACCTCCATAGGGAGCAAGAGTTTGAGTGCTTCCAGCAGAAGAGTCTTTGCCCCGAGGCAGAGGCTAGAACTGACTAATAAAGTCTGAGTGACCTTATTCTCAGTTGAAACTTTAGTTGGGAGGTTGGACAAGCCGTCACCAGACCATTTCTTGGATATGCCAGAGGATTAGAGGCGTAAGGTAGTCTACGTAGACATGGTGGAGGAGGAGGAACCACTTCCTGGAGATTTGTGCCCAGGTATGACTTTGGAATTCTCAATTTTTGAACTTGCTAATAGCACTCTTAAGTTTCAGTAGGATCTTCAAGCTTAGCTACAAAACATGATCGCCCATGTTTCCCAGCTGACAGAGACCGTGCAAATATTGGAAAGCGTGCCAGAGCAACCCATCGTCTACCTTAGAGGTAGAGTTTCTTGTGGAGTGCTACTACTCTAGTGATGATGAGGACGTCACTCCATGCTTGCTAGTTTGTCATGTTAAGGAGGATTCCAAGCCTAAATCCAATGAGATCCAAGTGATAGAGTTAGAGATCAAAAGACCTCGCCCTGTTCTGACTCTTGATATTTCGTATATATTCTAATTTTGTTCCCTTAGTCCTCACGAGTTTTTTGAGCCTTTTCTTTCATTCGACTCTTTAGAGTCATTTGAGTCTTTTGATTCTTTCTTTTTACCTTTTTTTCCATATACTAAAAAAATGCAAATTTGACCTGTGTTGTTCTCTTCAAAAAATAAGGAGCCTTATAGCTTTATCAGGCTATATTGACTCATCCAATAAAGGACCATAGAAACCTTGACAGGGAATAGGTCATGTTGAGCAATCGAAGTTAAAAATTTGCCCTTCCTATAGGGAGCCAGGTGAAAAATTTTACTACTTTCTAGTCTAACTTCTTGTTTTTCTTTTGTAGGCTTTTTCCCTCTACCATAAAGAAGAAGAAGATCAATTTGAGGCAACCCTCTTACCACCATCTCATGTGTAGAAACGTCATTAGGGATGTCTTTCTGTTCCCCTGACTCTCTTATTTTATTAGGCTTAGATTAGAGATACATTTGGGACAATGTATCATTTTAAATTGGGGGTGGGGGTATGTTGTGACTATTGGGGTCCTTGATCGTTGTGCTCAGACGATGTTTGTGTGTTTGAATTGGTTGCTTACTCTCTTGCATGGTTTGTTATGATGAGTAGTTGATGACACACCCTTTTTGTGATTAGGTTTGCATGAAACCATGTTCAAATAGTATGAACATGATTTTTAGCCTGTTTTAAAAAACTTTCTTATCTCTCATGCATCTTTAAGTCCCTTGTCCAACAAAATTAGGTCTTGCGTGCTTAGAGTTGTATTATTGGGCTTATATTTTTATTGTCAACCCAAAAGGCCTAGGTGATACGTGTTAAGTGACTGAAAGCTCGACCTAGTAATGCATGCCTAAGTTTTTGCCGAACTCTTATTTTGTATTGTAAAAGCCAAGTGTAGAGTAAATAAAAAGCAAGTTTGTAAAAGGAGAAGCATGTTGTAAAGTAAAAGCAAGTTTGTATGTTATTTGTTAAGGGGATTACTCCTCTTTCTTGGGGTTATGATTAACCTGGGGCGGCTATGACACTCGTAGTTTCCCTATGAGCTAAAGTACCATGAGGAATGAGTAAGCTTCGACACTTGTTAGGAGACATTGCTTGTAGTTAGATGTCTTTCACGTAACTCATGTGAACAAGTCAAAATGAAGGTGACGTGTCTAGATAAGGCTTCCCCTTTTGTGTAAAGTAAAGAAAAAAAAAGAAAAGTGAATGAGAAAAAAACATATAATAAAAGTTTGGTTTCCTTAAGTGTGTCATTGCATTGTTTAGTCTAGGAAGCTTAGCGCTTGAAACTTCAAGCCAATGTAGGGGGAAAACAAATTAAGGGCCCTATAAAATCATTTGGGGTTTTGCAAGCTTAATTAGTAGGGCTTTTGACTCACTCATACATGGATAGGTTTAGAATCATTTTTTAAAATGTGCTTCATTGATTGATTTTAATTGGATTTCATTTTTTTATTGCAAATCTTATCCTTCTTGACTACTGAGACTAGAGTAACGACCTTAGTGATTGAGCAAGCATAATTTTTTATGTGAATGTGTGATTCTACCTTACTCAAGGACAATCAAGAATTAAGTTGGGGGTGTTTGATAGCACAAAAAATGTGCTATTTTTCTCTTCTTAATTCTAGGTCGTTACTATGTTTAATGATTTTATAGGTATCGAGCATCTTTGAAGTGGAATCAATCGTTACGAGCTATTCGGGGTTAATTTGGAGTAATTAGGAGCTAATTTTAGCAACTAGGCTTCAAAATGACGTGAAAGGAGAAAAATGCCCCTAGACAGAGCGTTACGCAATGCTACAAGGCAGTAGCTGCCTATTTCATGAAAAAAAAGGGCAATGTTGCAACACTAGATGTAGCTTTTCAACGCTCCGACTATTACAGATGCGCACACGAGGCTCGCTGCGTTGCAGCAACGCAACGCTAAGACCGTAGTATATATAATTCTCTTTGATTTAAGGCAGAGACAGACACCCACATTCGGGCTTCCAGCCGATTTTCCCTTCTCGTCTCTCTTCCACTTTCTTCTTTGGGTGTTTCTTTAGTAGTTAATCGAGTAGATGCCAGATTGTAGCTTCTCATCCTCCATGGGAAGGTAAGATTTTGGTTTCTTAGCTTAGGGATTTGGAGGAACTCAATGTTATTTTGTGAGATTCTGATTTTATGATGTATACGAACTTGTTTATGGGTTTCAATCTGAGTTTTACATTGAATTGCATGATTTTATTGTTGATTTGTGACCAATGATTTATTGTGTGATTTAAATACTTGGAGATTGGCTTGTAATATGTGACATTTAATTATAGGTTAATCTCAAAGGAAGCAATAGGTTAGTTAGGCTTGCAATTCTTTGTCTATAATAAATAGTAGTTTGTCCTATCGACCTAGAGAGAAACCACATTGAGTGTTTGATTAGACGTTGGAAGTCGAAGACTTATCTTAGCGTCATTCCTAGAACTTAATGTAATTTATCAATTTGTATGGATCGGATTCGTTTTCTATGCATTTCGATTAATTAAATAATTAGGACCATTGGTTGGGATCCCAATCAATTGGGCTAAGCATAAACAAGGAATTGGTACTAGATCCCAGTTCAACTATGGTGCCCTTGTTCTGAATCAGATAAATAGGCACATTTGTCATAGCTCCTCGCTTGTCCATTTGTTATCTCAGGCTAATTCGTGGAATTCTTGTTTCTCAAAAACCAGACTTGATCTTTGCTAGAGAGTTTGTTGGTGTTTCTCTTTCATCTGATCTTGATGTTGATGTTCTCAGCCCAGCTCTGATTGGGTCTCCTTTTGACAGTCGAGTATTGCATCATTTTTCACAAGAAGTCAAAGATATTGATGCCCAGATACTGAAGTTTCAAGAGGGGAAAAAATTTGTCAAGGGGATGTTACTGACCATGCTGTGTATCTCTAGTCTGATCTACTAGGGCGTCTTCTTTGTATCCACAGTGTTGATCTTTTTATATATGTATATAAAAAATAACGGTCAAAAAGGGGGAAAGTTTGGAAAATGTTGACTAGTGGTTTGTGTGGTTTGGTTTGGCTAGTTTGGCTATGTTGTGATCTCTGTGTTTTTGTTTTGTTTGTGGTGTTTTATTTGTGGTTTTTTTTTGGTGGCTTGTATTCGTATTGGGTTGGTTTTTTTTAGGCTTGATGCCTTGAAGACTTTGTTGCTTATGTTGATATTTGTTGTACTGAGGATTTTATTATACTTGTTAAGACAATTTCTAACATCCTTTGTTGAATGAGTTATTGCTTGACTCTTATTCTGACCTCATTTTTTAAAAATATAAAATAAAGAAAAAATCAAAATTGAAAATATAAGCCAAAAGAGGAGTTTGTTGGAGATTTGGTTGGTTGGCTTTATATTTTATAAGGCATTGATTTCTGCAGATGTCTCAAATAAAGTATTAATATCTATTTCAGACAACAGATTATTTTCCTACGAAGATTTAGAATTATTTCGTCTGATATTTTCCTTCTTTAAGACGCGAATTATCTTGTCCAAATGAGGAGTTTTTTCCTTTCTTGGATTTGTTTATAAAAGAACTATGTTGATTTTTTAGGATTGCCACTTTTGTTAATCAAGCAAGACGTTTCCTGCTCTACGGCCATTGTTGTGCTTCGTTTTGTTCTTGCTTATTGATCACTATTCTACTGTTCAAGTTCTTCAACTATTGACGTACGACTTGTTGAAGTTAATCGCGAACTTAGAGGCAGCCTAAGCCATTCAAGTGTTGAAGGAATTATCCATATTAGGGGAATCCTAAGATTCTTTAATGAAGAAAATTCGCTAAATTGATGAAAGATATCATTGTGATAGGAGTCTCACTTATCGTTAGAAGCCAAGGTAGTTAACACTAATATGATCAAAGTTAGGGGGAGCCTAAGTACACTCGAAAGGGAGTCTTACATGTAGGAGGAGCCTAGGTGATCAGTGAGTTGAGCTCTACTTGAGTCATTGTAGTGGTCGTGTATTACAGATAAGTACTACGTTGTAAATGTTGGGTTTTATATCCTAAAACTCGCAGTTTGTAAAAGATAAACATATTCTATAGTCAATAAACTTATTGTTGATTTTATAAATTGCATACGTAAAAGTCTAAATCCAATAAACTAATATCCATGGCTATTATATGAATACTTGACCTTTATGTTGAGACATAGAGATGGATCAAGTTTGAGTAAATAGCCAAAACAGTCTATAGTACATGATTAAGGTTGGGTACCTTATTCTGGTAACACTATTGGATGTGGCCTACTCTGTAGCTATTATAATGCTACAAACAAAGTGATCCAGATTCGTTCATATATTGACATGAGGACTGGGGGTGTCCTATGCAAGGAATTTGCATAAGATCAGACCAAGAAATAAGTCACTCTTACTTTATAATACTATTTACTGTATAAGATGTATTTCACTTAGATGACCTAGGTAACTCGATATTAATTCTGAGCTAACTATGAACTTCTGTTTATTCGAGATTATCCTTAGATTTGCATAGGTGAGGGTTGGCTCAATAACGTGGGCTCAATAAGCCTCCCAATTTAGGGGTAAGATCGGGTAGATAGCTAGGGACATAGAGTGCAAGACGAAATTCACACCTACCAGATTTAGGAATGGGAGAAAAGTTGTTCTCTTAAGTACTGAATCCAAGTCTTGAACAAGGGGCCCCACCCTCTCACTGGGCTAAGAGGGTTCTGGTTTAGTGACTGGATCACAAACCAATTATTCATTAGAGGATCAGTAGGAACTTAAGGAACAAGACATAATCTCGGGGGTAAAACAGACATTTGACCCAGCCGTTATTACTAATAACCTGTGAAGGGTTGACTTACTAATTATGGTTAAATCATGTAGACATAATATATCTACAGTGATGGAAGTGCAACTATGGGCTTTAGTAGAGTGACCCATTAGTTAACGAATGGGGATTAATTTGGTGTAAAGAGTTGAGCCAATTAATCTTGGATCGTTTGAGACCATGATCTGTAAGTCCATGAGGTCCCCTACTAGCTCATAAATGGATTGGCCTTAGAGTAGCATGATAAGTTAATTTGAAACGTTCAAATTATAATTAAGGAAATTAGTAATTATATAACATATAATTACACGTTTAATTTTGGAATTAAATGGAATTGAGGAATTAATTAATATTTATGTAAAATTGATATTTGATATTAAATTAATTATAATTGATTAAATTGTTTAATTATTTATTTATTATTAATTAGAAAATTAATTAATGAAATTAATTTTGTAAAATTAATAATAATTTCAATTTTTGAAATCAAAATTGATTTTGGAAATCAGTTTGTAAAATTGGAAAAACGCAAAATGAGAAAAGATGAAAAATCCCATTCACCTTCATGAAGTAGCTCACTCAAAACCCACTTGCTCCTGCTTCAATTCACCAGGCATGAGCTGCATCTCATGCAACCTTCTTCTATGCATGATTGTTCTACAATAAAGTTCTACAATAAATAGAGAAGATGAAAGTGGAAATCAAGCATGCAATAGTTGACGAACTTGCTGAAATTTTGTTGAAAACTTGTAAGGTTGAAGAAGTGTTCTTCAAGTTACATCAGTGAGCTTCTTCTCTAAATTCCCTTCATTCAAGCTTATTTTGAGTCCTACAACTCAATCTAATTCTTCAAAAGAATCATAGTTAGGAGTTATCATTGACATAGTTTAATCAGATCAAATCAGTGATATGGGCTTATCACTGATAGACCTCATTACTGATAGACCAATATCACTGATATATTCTATCTACCTGTGATATTGGTCTATCATTGATAAACTATGTTGCTGATAGACTCCTTTCCTACATTTATTTGTATATTTCAATAGATGTAATACTTCTATTACTAATATCTGTCTTCATTGATAGACCAATATCATTGATAGACTTGTATCACAATTACTAATGGAAAAATTAGAAACTTACATTTCGTTCCGAGAACATGTTATCATTAAGATCTTGTCAATTTGGTTGCTTTGTTGTTTCTTAATTCAAGATTCTTGGAAAGTCATTTCCTATTCTTTTTGTTAACCTCTCTGAAAGTTTAGGAAGTATTTTATATGTCAAATAAGTTAAAACTACGGGGAAACCTTGCAGATTTTTTTTTTTTTTTAACTTTTAATAGATTTCTTAAAAAACTCGATAGTGAAACTAAAAGACAATCTTCCCCATGGATAATTCTTAAACCTCTCCTCATCATTCAACATCTTAACATACCTCAAATTCGCACAATTATGACATTGTTTTGGAATCAACAATTTTTTTAGCAAATAAAGATTGGCAAGTTTTGTTATTTTTCTTTCATCACTGTAGTGACTAGAAAAATAGTTAAACGCACTATTAACATTTTTCCTAGTGCTACTAGTATCATTTCTAAAAAATTCTTGTCTAATTTTTGAATCATTTTCTTCGGTTTCATCTAAAACATCTTCAACAAGATATTCATCACAATTTAATCCAATAATCAAACAAAAATCCCTCAACCTAAACTCTACAATGTTTACCTTCAATGTTGAAGAACATTATTATCAGCAGAGACATGTATTGTCTTCTAATGAAATGTGCTTAAAGTTGTAAAGATACTTTGGACATTTTTAAACCTAGCAAATGTCCAATGGTCCTTCCTTGACATGTAGAATCTAAACCCTTAATATGGTCTATCACTTCCAACTTGACATAAATTGTGACTTTCAAAGTGGAATTCTAACTTTCTTTAAGGACTTTTGTTTTGCCTATTTAAACAAAAAAGAAAATATATGTTATAAATATTCTAAACAACAACTTAGAATGAGAGGGTAAATTAGGTATTATACAAATAAGGTTAATATTGTCCAAAAAAGTTTCTTCATGCGTTGGTACTTTTATATATATTGTAGATCAAAGATATAGATTATAGATTATAAATCATAGATCATAGATTAAAGATTCTAGATTATATATAGATATATATAGGATATAAATAGATACACAATCTCTCTTAAAATTAGACTTTTTCCCAATTGACCTTATCTTCCAGGAAAATTGTATTGTGTAGCAAAATATAAGTATTTTCCTTTTTTTTTTTTTTTTTCCTTCCTTTTCCTTTTCATTTTCCTTTCTTTTTTTTTCTTTTTCTTTTTTTTTTCTTTTTTTTTTAAAAAAATAAATATTCATGCAACTTCCCCTTTTCTTTTTATACAACGCTCTTGTGTCTTCTTCCTTATTTCGTTTTCTCTGTGTAATTTTTTTTTTATTTCTCTTATGTGTTTCTTCTTTCCTTTTCTAATCGTAGTTGTGATTTCTCTCATGTAATTTTTGTTCTTCTCTTATCTAGATCCTATATGAATTCTGTATTGTTCTCCTCTCAATCCGGTGTGATTTTTATTCGACTTGCCCTTTCTTTTATCACAATTCCTTGTGATTTTGTTATCTCTATCGATCATTATCTTTTTTTTATAGTATGAGTTTTAAAATTTAAATAAACAAGCCACGAGAACAAAAAAAGGAAGAATAATAATAATAAGATTTACACAAGTAGCTAAAGCCAAAGAATAATATTATAACAATATGTTTTTTACATATATAAATCATACTTGGCGGTTAGTGAATCTTTTTTATTTATTTTTTTTGGTTAACTTTCTCAATTTTAGTATACCTAACAATAATCAATGCGCATTCAGTGGCTTGTTTTGAAGTAAAGCATGTGTATTTCACTTAAAATTTGGTATATCAATTGTATATCTTACAATAATCAACATTCCAAGTGTATCAACAATATCATCAATCAACATTCAATCAGTAACTTATCTAAGTAAAACATGTATCTTTCATTTTATAAGCATAATATTCCAAGTGTATCAAAAATATATCAGATATAAGACATGAGTATATCAAACTTTAATCCTAAGACATTAGTGTATCAATAGTATATCTAACATCAATCAACATTCCAAGTGTATTAGCAGTATATCTAACAACAATTAATATTCATCCAATGACTTATTTTGAAGTAAAGTATGTGCGTTTCATTTTATAAGTATGATATTCCAAGTGTATCGATGATATATCATATATAAGATGTACGTTGACAAGACATCAATCAATAAATATTTGAAGTAAGACATAAGTGTATAGGCAATATATCTAACATTAATCAACATTTCAAGTGTACCATAAGTATGTCTAACAATACTCAACATTCAATCAATAACTTATTTTGAAGTTAAACATATGTGTTTCATTTTATAAGCAAGATATTCCAAGTGTATCATAAGTATATCAAACAACAATCAACATTCAATCAACAATTTATTTTGAAGTTGAACGTATGTGTTTCATTTTATAAGCAAGATGTTTCAAGTATACCAATAGTATATCAGATATAATATCGAGTGTATCTGGCATCAATCAATAAATATTTGAAGTTAAAATGAATGTATCAATAGTATATCTAACATCAATCAATATTGTGTATCAGTCAAATTAAATTTTCAAATACAATCAATAGTCTATCAAATGGCAATTAGTAAACCATATCAAACCTTGAGTTCATCAACAAACTATATGATATCAATAAGCAAACATATTAACTTTTGAGCACATTGACAAGCTAAGCTATTACACATCAATCAACAAACATATTAAAATACAAGTACATAGAAAATATATTAAAATTTTTAATATATCAACATACTACATGGAACCAATCAACAATAGGGGTGTTCAAAAAATCCGATGACCCAAAAAAACCAACCATTCCACTCCAACCTGTGCGGTTTGGGTTGGGTTTGGTTCAAATAAGTGAAAATTTTATGGGTTGGGTTGGTTCATGGGTTCACCTAATATAATCCAAACCAACCTGAACTAACCCGAATTTATTATTAACTTTAATATATTTTTTTTTTGTTACTTATAACACAATTATTTATACATATATTAGTTTTGGTTTTATTTAATTCCAATATTTTTTGAATAATTTATTCTTCAACAACTCTTAAAAGTAGTTTCTTTGTCTTTTTAGAAAGAAAATTTTCACTATATAAATTGAAATTGAGTAGTTAATCTTAATTCAATATATAAAAATAATTAAATTAGATTTTTACATATTTACGTTTTGCTTCTTTTTAGAACAAAATTTTAAATAAATGACTCGATTAACTCGAACCAACCCAACCCAAATATTTCATGGTTGGGTTGGGTTCATTTTTTAATAAGGGTTATTTGGGTTGAAGAAATTTACAACCCGAACAATTGGGTTGGGTCTAAAAAATCTTTCAATCCAACCCATGAACACCCCTAATCAACAAACATACTAAAATTTCAAATAAGTCATTAAACTATCAAACATCAATTAGCAAGTATGTTAAGATTTGGATATTTGTAATAGATAGTAAAATAAGGAAAAAATAAAATAAAATTATGTCACCCCAGTAAAATATTTTCAAATATTTGTATGGACTACTCAACATTTTAATTTTTTCTAATTTCCAATTTCACCCTTCATTGTCTTGTCTTGTTGCATACTTTCTTTATTCTATTTTATTTCTTTTCTTCAGTTTTTGCTTCTTTCATTTATTTTATTTTATTTCATTTCTCCATTTTTTGCTTCTTTTTTTTATTTTTTTTTATTTTCTTCCTTTTCGTCTTCTTTCCTTCTTCTTTTTCTTCTTTTTTCTTTTATTTTCTTGCTCCGATTTTTTCTCCTTTCTTTTTTTATTTTTTTTTATTTTTTTTCCTTTCTCTAATTTTTTCTCTTCTTTTTTTATATTTTCTTATTTTCTTTTTTTTCTTCGATTTTTGCTTATTCCCCCTTTTTTTAAAAAAAAAAAAAAAACTTTCCTTTCTCCACTTTTTGCTTCTTCTATCTCTCTCTCTCTTTTTTTTTTTTTTTAAATTTTCCTTCCTTTATCCAATTTTTGCTTCTTTTTTTATAAGAATTATGAGGCCGAGTTTTGTACCCAAGATATGAAAGTATCCAATTCATAAATGACTTAACCTAAACAAGTCAATCATCAAATTTGATTATTATGACGAAACATTAAATATAAATAGCAAATGAAAACAGATTTGAAAGAAGCTACTTTTTTTAGTCCACAAATTTGCACCATTTTTAGAAACATTTCTTAAAAGTTTGAAATAAGAAACGAGAATAGTTATTAAACAAGTTTATTTCCCAAAAAATGAGAAATGTGAACGATATCAAACAAACCAATAATTTTTTTTTTCTTTTTATAGGACTTTAAGAGTATGATGTCTAAATAAACTTGAAAAAATGGCATAGATGGCTCAAAATGAAGGGCACAAACTGAAATATTTTGTATATTTGTATACCATAATATTTGTGTATTGATAATAACAATTATTAGTGACATTAGTGATAGAACTTAGATAGATATCGGTCATATTCATGTATTAGTGATATTAATTTAGGTAGATATCAGCGGTAGATTTCTATTATTGATAGTCATGATAAAACTTTTTCAATAATAGCTATTGATAGTTTTGAGTGTTAGTCTTTCAAAATCGATACTCACTAATGAAAGTCTATTAGTGATAGCCACTAATTTTCTATCATTGATAGCTTAATCTTTGATGATTTTTTCAACAATTAATATCCACTTATAGAAGTAAATGCCTAGAAGTTAACTAATAGCATGTTATCAGTTACATAAGCTATCAACGAGGACATGTTATTTTATGGTAAAAAGGAATTATATAAGTTATCTTTAATAGCATGTTATCCATGATAGAAGCTATCATCGATAACTACGATATAAATGATATCAGTAATAGAATTTAGGTGATATCCATATATCAATGATATTGATAATATAAAGTCAATTCCATTTGATGAAAGTCTATTATTGATAACTACTACTAAAAGTTATCGATGATAGCCACTGATTGAAGCAATCAATGATAGTCATAGCTATCAGTGATATCTGTATATCAATTATATGACTTAAGTATATATCAATAAAATGAATGATATTAATGATATTGGTGATTAGTTAGGTAAATATCAGAGATAGCCACTTAAACCTCTTGTTGATAGACTTCTATCACTAATAGCTTTAAGTGTTAATCTTTTAAAGATGACAGTTTCCTTTCAAAAGTTGATAACTACTCATAAAAGTCTATCATTGATATTCACTGATAGCCTTAGGTGTTAATATTTTAAGTTTGATTACAATTGATCAAAGTGTATTAATGATAGTAATTGAAAACTGATAGTAAATTGAAAGGTGATATTGCAAGTGTTACTATTTTAAAATTGTATTAATATTTCTTAAATTGAAAGCTGATATCAGCTATCATTGATAGCAATTGATAGTAGTTATTAGTGATAGTTTTCAATTTGAGAAAACTGGAAGAAGGAGTGCAAGATGTTGGGTTGCGTGTGGCCTTTTTAGTCGTTTACCTATATAACTATCACTGATAGCTACAATCAGTGATATCTGGTGCTAATTTTTTACCATATCTCTAATATGTTTATCTTCGTTCTACATTTTTTTTTTTATTATTTTAGATCTGATTATTATTTGTGTAACTGGCCTTTAAGATTTTAAGTGCATCGCAGACTGTCAGACATTAATTAGAAAAAATATCGAGTTTTTTTAGTACACCAAAAAACTATCATACATCAATCAAGAAGCATACTAGAATTTTGAGTGCTTCAAGAGACTATATCAATCTATTAAAAAGGGTTACTAAATTTCAGAATTCAATCAACCTTCAATTTCAAATGGACGGTGGATTGAGGGGGAAAGGAGAGAAATTGATGAGAATGAATTTAGGGATTATTTATTGGGCAATTAGTACGGTTAAATATTGATTTCGGTTCGATTCTTTTTTTTTTTTTTTTTTTTTTTTTTTTTGCTATATCTGCAAATAAAAGAGGTTGATGACATGCATGCAAATTTGAATTTATGTTTAGTCATCCTTGCAACTGTCCCTATTTTCAACATAGAGGCCCATATCCTGGCAGAGTGGCAGTCCAGCCCAATATCAGCCATTTAAGTCGGCTCCAAAGGAGGAAGATATCCAAGATCGGGATAGCATATCCAAGAAAACAAACAGAACATGCACAGGTGGACGCGAGCCAGAGAGCAATCTTTTTCTGGTACAGGCCTTTTCGCATGGCGCTGATAGAGAAAGTGGAAGAAGCTATTCGAATCTCTCGCCATCGCTTTCTTCTTCTTCTTCTCCTCCTCCTCCTCCTCATTACGAAGGCTCAAAATCGCGGCAATTTGTAGGATAATCGGTGAAGATAAGAAGATACAAAAATTGAGTTTGGAGAAATCTGTTGGCAACGAGTTATTCTGTTTCTCATTCAGAATTTCACAGTTCGTGTTGGAATTGAGCCGAAGTGACAGAACGGAGTGATGGTCAGGATATTACCAATGGCTTCCTCATTACGACCTTCCATTTCGTCATTCACGTTTGCTGGCGCTTCTCGTTTGGCTCATTCCCTCACTTCCTACACCCCGACTCGGGGGCTGGCTTCATTTCATATCGGTTTTGGTGCGGCTATTCTTCTCTCTTTACTGAGCCCTAATTTTGATCGCTTCTATTTGTGTTCCTCAATGTTTCTGTGTCATTCTGATTTGGAGAGAGTAATTGGTCGGTTCCGGAATGCTTTCCTTCTTCTTAGCAATTGGTCGTGTTCTATTAAAGCTGTCATAATACATTCGCAATTAGATTTATAGCTATTGCTGCTTTAGCTCCGCGGATTTGGTTGCCTTCTGTTCCTGCGTGTTTTTCCACTGTCATTATAGCCTAAACTGATATAGAAAAAGCAGAGTCGTTGATAAACTGAGTCAGAATTTATTATTCATGTAGCAGAATTTAAGCATGATTTCCTGGTTAACAATGCAGAGTTTTTAGTTGATATCTCCGTCATGCAGGTTTTCAAAGTAGTTTTGTATGTGTGAGTTGTTTTAACTTTTAATTCACTTGAAGCCTAAATGTTTGATATATGTTTCTTTTTCGTTCATTTGCTAACTTTGATTCCTGAACGATATGATGAACATTATGTTATTTTAGAAACAAATTTCTCGGGAGAATGATTTTAAGTTGTTATATAGCTGTTCCACAGGCACAATTCTTTGGTTTTAACTCTTCGAAGTTGTTGAAGTGTAATAACACCATGCGGGTGACCGTAAATGGATATGCAGCACAGGCTAGCACAACAGCCGCTCCTGAAAATATTCTTGAGTGGGTAAAAAAGGATAAGAGGAGATTGCTTCATGTTGTCTATCGTGTTGGAGATTTGGAGAGGACCATAAAGTATGTATAGTTTCCAATATACTAAAAGTTCGTTGCAATAACTCTTTTTTCTCTTCTTCTTTTTCCCCAAGACAGTTACAAAATATGTTTATTGCAGATTCTACACCGAGTGCCTGGGGATGAAGCTGCTGCGGAAACGTGACATACCAGAGGAGAGATATACAAACGCCTTTCTTGGATACGGTCCAGAAGAGGCTCACTTTGTTATTGAACTCACTTACAGTAAGTTACACTTATTATATGATTTCTAATTATAAACCTTGGGCTAGTTTAGAGGACTAAAGCCAGAGCCAATATTTATCCCCCATCGAATTATTTAGATAGATTGAGTCAATTTTTATTTTGGTTGTCTGCTGACCACAGACTATGGAGTAGACAAATATGATATTGGGACTGGGTTTGGCCATTTTGGTATTGCAGTTGAAGATGTAAGTCTATTCTTTTTTTTTTTTTTTTTTTTTTTAATTTTTATTTTACGTTATACACTTGAGTACATATTTATACCAAATATATTTACACTTGTGTCCATAAATCCCCCTTTACATTGTGTTTTTCGTCTCATATTCCTCCATATCATTTTCCAGTTACTATCTTTTATCAGGGTTTTCTATTCCTACTTTATACTATTAGGTTTCCAGGACTGTGGAACTCATAAAGGCCAAGGGTGGAAAAGTTACCAGAGAACCTGGTCCTGTTAAAGGCGGCAGTACTGTGATTGCATTCATTGAAGATCCAGATGGTTATAAATTTGAACTCTTGGAAAGGGGGCCTACTCCTGAGCCTTTATGTCAAGTAATGCTTTGTGTAGGTGATCTTGATCGATCCATAAGTTTTTATGAGAAGGTCTGATTCGTCTCAATGCCATATTGAACCGTCTATATGTTCGTCCTTTTCTTTTCATATGTAGTTGTTGTTTTTTTTCCTCTCTGAACATTTGTGTCTGATACTGGTTTCAAATCATGTGCACTCTATGTTAGGCTTTTGGCATGGAACTTCTACGCAAACGAGATAATCCAGAGTACAAGGTAATATAGTATTTCTGTGAGATTTCTCTTGCTACAATTGCCAATATGATTTTCTGATTGCAGAGGACTCTGCACTCTCTGTTGTCATTTAGGTCTTTACACAAGTTCATGCCGATGCTTTGATATGTATTCCACATGTATATTAAATAACTTCGGTTACATTTGTTGATTTAACACGTAACTTACAGTACACAATAGCAATGATGGGATATGGCCCTGAAGATAAAAGTTCTGTACTGGAGTTGACTTACAACTATGGAGTTACTGACTATGAAAAAGGGAATGGTTATGCCCAGGTTTAACATTTAAATCCATTTTCCTTTTGTTTTTACTAGGATAGGAAGAAAGGGGAAAAAAACAAACTGATGGGTGCCTATGTTTTTCAATATTTGTAATCTAGTGGGTCAAATAATGATTTCTTCTCATAACAGATTGCAATAGGCACAGATGATGTCTATAAAACTGCAGAAGCGGTAAAACTCTATGGAGGGAAGGTCATCCGAGAACCTGGACCATTACCTGGTATCAACACCAAAATTACTGCATGCTTGGATCCTGATGGTTGGAAGACGGTATGACTTGACCCCCTAATTGACTGCATTAATTTCGGTTGCTATGCCGCCGCCCCCCCCCTCCCACGGAATTTAAAGAACCTAAAGGGGCATGAGTCATATATTCTGCAGAACGTCGTTCTTGCCAAGGTTGGATGTCTTTTTTTAGTCTACTCAAGTCCAAACCATTAGGACCCTTAGTGGTTCTAACCAAGGAGCACATAGATCCCTAAAACGTAGTCTCTCCCCCAAAAATGACTTCTCCGGTCAGAAAATGCATTAGATATTTACCTAAATCAGTAGGTCCTTGAGCGGATTCAACAATAGCTCGAAGACATTGGTCTATAACTAGAAAAGTAAATGCTTGAGCTTGAAGCTTCTAATCCAGTAGGCCCATAAAACTCACTCGGATAAGCACTATTATTGAACCAGACAACAACCAGCAATAAAATCAAAAACAGATAAAGCACCTAAACTATAAGACAAGTAAGCTTCTCCAGACCATACAAGTGCACGGCGTGCCAATGCAAAGGGTTTAATTAAGATACGCCAAATTCCATTCATATGATCGTATAAATGCTTTTGGGTTTCTATTGTATGCATGATTGATTTACTTTGCACTCACCATTTGTAGAGCTGAATTCGTATTCACACAGATTCCTTGTTATGGTTCCATTGCATTTCACATTGCGTATGAGCTTTATGAAACTTTAAGGTAGACGATGCTCCAACTCAGTAGTATTTCACCACCCAGATACTGGTGATATTCAGCAGTTGGAACTTGGACCTGATTCGAATCAATCTAGTCATGCATATTTGGTCTGCATTCTCCGCTGTACTTCGTGTTTTTGACATTTCTTATTAAGACTCAGTTATGACACGAGAAAGTCTTACGAAAACATTCTGACCTTCATTCTAAATAACAGAAAATTGTTTTACACAACTCTCTCAAATAGCCGCTTATATTCTGTTTTGTAAGAACGAAATCCCGAGGTTGTCAACTGCTCCAGCCCAGCCGACTAGTGATATGTACCCAAGCAGAACCAAACTATATTGAAATATAAAAGACAAAAGGGAAATAAAGTGTTTAGGGGTACTTGGACTCTTGAGACATCTCTCAAGTCCTCAACGCCTAAACTTCCTCTGCTCCCACTCCCTCTATATATGACCAAATACCCCAACAAACTCTTTCAGTAATTACTAATATGTCGCTAATAAAATTTCTATCATCTAACTTTTAAGTCTCAAATCATGATGATATTGATCATCATTCACCACATCCTCACACACGAAAATGAAAATTAATCAATCTTGCTGTGCCTTGAAATTTTGACTTCTTATATGTTCTCTTATCATGTGCAGGTTTTTGTAGATAACATTGATTTTCTCAAGGAGTTGGAGTAAGTGAGAGAATGTTTGGATTACAGCCTGCAAGAAGGGATCCAGTCCCAGCTTGAACTTGAAAATAATTCTATATGCTTGCGTCTAGTTCTGCCCTGATTGAATATAGAAATTTTGTCTTGTATATGTCTTGACAGTTCGGTATTAGGCTTGACATAATGATATGATGATTTTGTGTATTTATAGGCTTTGAAAGGTCTTCCTACATGAGTTATAATGAGTTCAATGTAATTTTTATTTATCAATTTAGACAAGTAGATTCCTGGCACAAAATTTTGATACCAAATTATGTTTAAGTTTCATGTCTCTTTAATGGAAATATGTCAGGTTGGCACTTGTGCAGCTATTGACTTCGATTGCTTCTAAATGAATTGATTGATATATGCAGTCTACGATATTAACTATACAAGGAACTTGATTTAAGTTAAATTACCATGGGTTGTTTAATAAGTTCTCTAATTTCTAAAGTCTTTAATAGGTTTGTTAACTTTTGATTTTCTGTTTTATAGATTTTGGAATTTTAAAAATGCTCAGTAATTTATTTGTAAATATAGAATTTTAAAAAATTATATCGATTTATTTGATGTCTAATGATATTTTTGTCATATAATTTTTGGCAGGTTCATAAATTTTAAATAAAATATCTATAGGTTAAAAAGATCTATACACAAA